>NW_026988471.1:17810000-18417500 GCF_030222135.1 Aotus nancymaae
TAACATCTGATCCTTTTAGAAACTTTCAAAGCTTCAGAGCAATTTGATGTAGGAAGCCTCTTACAGCTAGCTTTCTTTAATCTTACTACTGGTAAATGTGCTCAACACTCACAGATTCAAATTATCAGATCAAAAATCCAATTTATCCCTTAAAGCTCACAGCTTATTTTTCACTTTTTAGCCAGACAAAAGGAAAAGACATAATGTAACGTAACATGCCTGGAGTCTACCTAAATATGTAGAAGTTTTCTCTAGCTGACCTAGTTTCCATAACCTCTAAAAAAAAAATGGCTGTTTTCTATCTAGTTTGAATCAAATTTTTAGAATTTATCCATCAACCCATCTTGAATATTTCTGATATTTTTATAGTCGAATCGTTTTTTACCTTTGCAAATTGATCTTACATTTTAAATTTTACTTTTAAAATTGCATTACTAGCAACTTGTTTTTCATGTGATTGGGTCAACACCATCCATGACCACTTTCACATACCAACTCTCCTACCCCAACCATTGAGTGAGTTTAGGGCATAATTTACTGATTTGGGGAGTTCAGATACTGGTAACTGATTAGGGAAAACTCTATGACTCTTCTCAGTTCTCTTCAAGTAAAGCAATATTGCAATTCTAAATTAGAACACTTTAATAGATGAATTGGGAATTTTGGCTGCCCTCAACACTTGGAAGATGTGGTTTGAAAGTCCTTTAACTCAATGAATCACAAAGTCCACTTCTATGGGTAGTGAATACAGAGGTAGGAGGGCAGAAGCACCAAAGAAGCACAATAGTAGGGAATATTAATTGTCTATTGTTGTGTAACTAATTACCATAAACTTATAAGCTTAAATAACAAATTTGTTATCTCACAGTTTCTGTAGGTCAGAGTCCTAGTACACTGTAACTGGGTTCTCCATTTAGGGTCTCATGGGAGAAAGTGGGTCTTGCTGGCCAGGCAGGGATCTCATCTAGGGACTCTGGGGAAGAAATTGCTTCCATGCTTACCTAGGTCATTGCCAAATTTAGTTCCTTTAGATTACTGGTTGTTGGAATAAGGTTCCCATTCTCTGCTGGCTGCCAGTCAGGGGTTCTTTCTGCTCCTGTAGGCTGTGCATATTCTCCTTCATGCTTTCTATAAGGCCCTCCATCTTTGTAGCAGCCAGAGTTTATTCAGGACTCACACTTAAAATCCCTCTGACTTCTCTTCCTGCCTCCAGCTGGAAAAAGCTCTCTGCTATTAAGGACTCTATGATTATATCAGGCCCACTTGGATAACTCATTATTTGTAAAAGCAAATGTATTGTGATGGTTTCCACTGAACTGGGAAGCAGGGTTCCCAGATTAAACATTATTTCTGTGTGTGTCTTTGAGAGTGTTTCCAGATGATATCAACATTTAAATTGGTGAACTAGGTAAAGTAGATGGCCCTGCCCAATGTGAGTGAGCCTCATCCAAGCCGCTGAGGGCCTGAATAGAACAAAAAGGTGGAGGAAGGGAGAATGTATTCTCTCTCTGCCTGACAGCTTGTGCTGAGACATCACTCTTCTGCCTTTGACCAGAAATTATGCCATTGACCCTCCAGTTCTCAGAACGACATCACCAATTCCCTGTGTTTCCAGCTTGCAGGCAGCAGATCATGGGACTTCTCAGCCTCTGTAATTAATTGAGCAGCAAATTCTTTATAATAAATAGATATCAACTTCTTTTGAAAAGTCAAAAGATCTGGCAACAATGTGCCCATTTCTTCCCATGACCATAACAGGCTGGTGCCTCCTTGAGGTAGCTTGTGAATTCTCCAATTGTTGTGGCTCCATTACTCACTTTTGTATTGCACCTGGTGTATTCACTCTTTTTCATCACTTGCCTGTTCCCTGAAGGCTTTTGGGCTGGCAACCCTTGCTGTTGTTTAAACAACTCACTTTACATATAAGAAAACTGAGTAACAGAGGGATTTAATATTATGTTCAGACAATATGGACAAGTCTCCTAACCCATGTCATGCCATCAATTTTATTTGTGTAAATTTTGCTCTAAGCAATATCTCTTTTTTAAAAAAATAATTTCAACTTGTATTACAGATTAAAGTGTTCATGTGCAGGCTTTTCGTAACATTTTCCTATTTTTAAAAGTTTGTTAGGCCAAACGATATTTAGCCTATGAGTGGTCAGTTTGAAATCCTTAAATAAGTATATCTTTAAGCCATCTCCAACTGAAAAATAAAAATGTTTCTGTTTTTCATTTAGAGGTATAAACTTAAATATGAATACTATAATATGGAACATATTTATTCCATACGTTGGGAAAACATCTCTTTTAAAGTATGGTTGTCATAGGTCATAGATATACATATTATGCTTCTTTTGGGGGGGGCGGACAAAGTCTCCACCTGTCATCCAGGCTAGAGTGCACTGGTGTGATCTAGGCTCACTGCAACCTCCACCTCCTGGGTTCAAATGATTCTCCTGCCTCAGCCTCCTGAGCAGCTGGGATTACAGGCAACTGTCACCACATCCAGCTAATTTGTGTATCTTTTAATAGAGATGGGATTTCTCCATGTTGGCCAGGCTGGTCTTGAATTCCTTACCTCAGGTGATCTGCCCACCTCAGCCTCCCAAAGTGCTGGGATTACAGGCGTAAATCACCACACCTGGCCAATATTATTTGTCTTTCTTTAGGTGGTTTGTTTATCAGCACTCCATTTGGTTTAGGAAAGTCTACATTTTTGCTTCAAGGAAATCAATAAAGAATCTCTGTCTCTCTATCTCTTCCTATCTGTGTATATATACATATATATCTCCCATAGGTTCCTTTATTCTGGAACCCCCTGACTAATACATGTACTATATAGCATAACACAAAATCACAAGAATGATATATCATCATATTTACAAATTTGGGGGATTATGTCAGGATATCTCATGAGGAAGAGGTCATTTTAGAAATTCTGCTTACCACACTGAAGCATATATTCTTCCAGTTCTTGGAGAGGTTTCAGTATCCAAGTGATATCACTTAGAAGGTGACACCTCCTGAGAATAAGAAGACTTGGAGTGAGAAGGAAGTTTCCAGTAAACAAATGGGAAAACCTTCAACTGCATTGACAAATGCTCTGCAGTTGTTTCTAGAATAAAACTATAGGAAAGGCACAGATAATCTAGCAAGGAGAAAAAGAAAGGAAAACATAAACAAAATTTTGTTAGAAAGGATCCAAAAAAACCAACCCCGAGCTTAAATATACTGACATGAACAACATGAAACAAATGAAAAAAAAAAAAGGAGCCATAAAGGGAAAGAAATCAGGCAAGAGAATAATCAACGAGGAAGCCAAGAGCACGGAGACCAGAGAGAGGATGAATACAGAACAGAGAGTTCAGAATGGGAATTCCCAGATGATAGAAAACACCAAATAAACAAATACCCAGCTCAGAATCAAGAAGCTGCTTCAAGGCTAAGAAATTCCAAGATTTAAAAAGTGGGGGTGGTAGTGATAGGGTGGAACCAGGACATTGCACTGTAGAGATCAAGCTAGTTGATTGTAAAGAGGAGTCGTATATTAGTTATGAATAGTATAGCAAAATGATCCCATTAAAAGGAAATATAGGCAGCAAGGCTGAAAATTAGATGCCCTACAGTAGATATCATTAAATCTTCAGAGAATCCTATGCTATTACAACTAATTGTCTTTACCTGCTACCTAATTCAAGAAAAATAAATTATGAAATATTAAAGATGAAAAGAACCCTTAGGGATCATCTAGTCTAGCCTGTTTTTACAAACTGGTAAACTACGGGCCAGAGAAAGAAATAAAATTGACTGAGTCAAATAGTGAAACTCAAGACAGTCAAGTCTAGGGACACTTGTCTTTTAATTCCTAGCCCGTGCTCTTTCTAGCATAGGGGGCTGTGAACTTCTCTTTTCTTGGATATGCTACTCATCAAAGATAAAGCTTATGCTGTTTAGAAGACAGGGACCAAAAAGTAGGTTTTGCCCAAGATTGGATCACCTGTTAAAAAAAAAGACCAAAAAACTGTGGGTGTTTTTTAGGAATTTTTAAAAAGTCTATATTTGTATATTTCATGCTACCCCAAACTATTTCTTAGGAAGAGTATTTATGTTTTCATGCAAAACATTTTGGAATAAAATTTTGATTTTATTTCCATTTTTAATGGTTTTTAAATTAAGAAAACTTCTGTGTTGGTGGGACTGGAAGTGGGGATCTTACAAGTTTATAAAGTGAAAATATTTTTAAACAATATTATATGGTAAATAAAAGTTTAGTCCCCATCAAATGCTTTTATGCATGAAAACTGGATAATAGTAAGGCAATATATGATCTACACATGAACTCATACAGTCACTGGATAAATAACTGTATGAAAATATGGAAGAACCTCCACTGCTGGACCTCAGTTTCTATCTGTGAAAGGTAGAAATTGGAGTACATTATTTATACTTTCCATTTTAGTGCTAATGTACTATGACTTTAATAATATGTGCCACACATATGGCTGCTTGGGTATGCCCTGTGAACTTAGCGGGAGCACCTTTCTCATTGCAGTCTGCTTGAATGGGCCCCTGCAGTTATGGAGTATGAAAGCTGAGATGTGATACTTAGTGGGGATATAGAAAAAAAAAATACATCTCAAAAAGGAACAGTATAATATATGAAAGATAGCATTATACCATTAGCCTAATAAAGCATCATCTCAGACTTAGTGACAATGCTCCAGAACTTCCCTCATGTTGGCTGAAAATAGAAGATATTATTTTGTTCTGGCTGAGAAGAGCCCATTTTGCTATTTAGATACCATCTTAATTTAGTGAGAATCCTGCTCCATAACTGTCCAGCTTGCAGTCAGGAGCATGGGAATACACCCAACAACTGTTGGAGAAAGGAGAGTGTAGTGATGAGCTTAGGTGTCTAAACATAGATAGAAGACGAGCCAAAAACTGAGGAGGAGGTTGCACAGGGAGCAGTCCAGTGGAAAGGCAGTGTATTCTGTGGGCATGCACAGAGGCATGAAAAACTGAAAATTAAAAATACAGAACATTAACACAAGTAATTAATTAATTAATAACTTGAATTTGAGGCATATCCCCACGTGGGCATGTTCTTTGGTTTTGATTCTTATAATAACAAATATTGTTTTGAGTCACAACCTATGAGAAAGACGCTTTTCAGATTCCAATCTTACCCAGGGCAAAGTATTATGGCAAGTATTTTAGGTCTCCATTCTAAGACAGACAGAAACATTTGTAGATAGAGTTATAGATTAAGAGAGAGAAGAGAAAGAGGGAGAGAGAAAGGGGAAGACAGACCCAGAGCAAAAATGTGAAGAATCTCTTACAGATTTAATTTTTTTTTTTTCAGCTTCATAAATGTCAAATCTCTCTCTAGATGAGGTCTAACCTGGGCTACTGGAAGAGCACATGCCATTCCCTATGTAAAGCTGCTGACCACAGCAACAACACTTTGCGCTCAGCAACATTTGCACTCTGGTACATGAACATTAAGGAGCAACGAAGTGAAGCAGCCACTTAAAATAGGGAAGTTTGGCCAGGTGTGGTGGCTCATGCCTGTAATCCTGGTAGTTTGGGAGGCCGAGGAAGGCAGATCACCTGAAGTCAGGAGTTCAAGACCAGCCTGGCCAACATAATGAAACCTCATCTCTATGAAAACTGCAAAAATTAGCCAGGTGTGGTGGCGGGTGCCTGTAATCCTGGTTACTCTGGAAGCTGATGTAGGAGAATCGTTTGAACCTGGGAGGCAGAGGTTGCAGTGAGCCAAGATCTTGCCATTGCACTCCAGCACTCCAGCCTGGGTGACAAAGTGAGACTGTCTCAAAAAAAAAAAAAAAAAAAAGGAGGAAGGTCTTGCCTTGGTTTTCAGTAAACATCCTTCCCAAAGCTCTCTGAGACCAAAAAATAAGTAGTATAAATTGAGCTGAATTAATACATTCTTCTTTTATGTTTCTCAGAATCAAGCACAGAGAAAATAAATCCTTCATTCATTATCACCTATATTTTCATTCAAAAATGCATGTAATAAAAACACATATATTATAAGCCAGGTGCTGGGAATGAATACAACCTTAGAAAATAGAACCACTCTGCTCATTGAAGCATTGAAACATTGCATAAAATTTAATAATTTTTTAGGAACTTTAATAAATAAGTAGTGACACAAGATTTTTGAAGCCATGGATTCCTGCCTTCTGCAGTGGGAGTGATATCTTTAAACGTTCTTCCATTGCTGACCTGCAGCCACATGAGGATTAAATGAAATGAGATAACAGCTACAAGATACGTTGCAGGGCGGCTTCCTTTATCAGTATGGATGTGCCTTGGCGCACCAGAAATGTTCAATAATGTTAATCTCTTAATTCATGGACTCAGGTATTTTCCATTGCTCAATTCCTTTAATTTACATTATATCTCCTTTCTTATATAAATCTTATTTGCTCATGAAGATGCAAGGCTGTGTGTGTCAGGTACACACATGGAAACATCCTAAAACCTGATCCCATTTCAATGAGGCTACACTTTCCCTGCTCCAGCCACCAAGAACTAAGTCCAGAAGATGCTGCTTGAAGTTCAGATGTGGGAACCAGACAAACAGCTTTAGATTCCACGCAAAAAAAATCAGTCATTAAGTGCTAGTTGCTGTTTTCCTACCCACTTCCCTTGGCTGAGCCTTCCTGTCCAGATCCTCCACCTCTACACCTACCTGGTTAAAAATGTCAGCATTGGGGGGCATATTTACTTAGCCATCTACTTCCTGGCTCTTGGATTCTGTTTGCTAGGCCTGTCGTCATCACCAGGCTGGAGGCCAATGTTTGCACTGGGTGGGAGTAGAGGGAGGCATAAACAGAATCAACCCTCTTGTGCTTTAAAAAATCAGGCTAGAATTATATACATATTTCATGTCAGAAAAATAAAATGTGTCTTGGCGGTGGATGGGAAGTTGGAGCACTTGGATGGGGAGTGGAGAGTTGGCAGATGTGTTCCCCTTTCCCTTGGCCCCCCGCCTGACAATCATTCAACCTTTTACTCTTAGAGTCAGTTCCTTCCCCCTCCTTTGAGGCCTTCCAAGTGCTATAACATCCTTGCAGTTGTCCTTAGCATGACTTGAAAAGGAAGAGAGCACTTTTACAAAAATGGTGTACATTCTCTGAATTATATATGGCTTGTGTTCATACCACCGGGGTGAACCCCAATTTTGCTTTAAGCAGAAAGCCAGGTTCAGAAAACAAGACCAATTCACACAAGAATGATGTCATCTAAATGAGGACATGTTTAGAAATCACCACTTAACCAGAAATGGAGCTCCCATTTCTCAGGTTCATCAAGCACTAAGAAGACTTTTAATTATTTATTCATTTATTATTTTTTTAAGACAGAGTCTTGCTCTGTCCCCTAGGCCTAGAGTGCAGTGGTACTATCATGGCTCACTGCAGTATCAAATTTCTGGGTTTAAGTGATTCTCCCACTTCAGCCTCCCGGGTTGCTAGGATTACAGGCATGAGCCACCATGCGCAGCTGAAGAGTATAATTTACTAAAAATTTAACTACATTTCTCTTAGCTCATTCGTTCCCTCCCAACTCAAGCGGTTCTGTTTCTCAATTCCTGGTCTTTCCTGAGACCACCCAGGATTGCAGTGTCTCCTGAGTTTTTATAGCACATTCTGTGGTCTTCGTCCTAATCCTGCCGCCTCTCCTTTCACGAGCCAGCTCCCAATGTATCCCATGGGATTCCTAGAAAAGACCACTCCATTTTATACTGTCCTTCTCCTGTATCTTCAAATTCCTCAGAAAGTGTTCTTTCTTCTACACTATAGTCTCTGGAACCCTGTAGACTTGTGGTGATGGTGTTGCTTGTGTTGATGTGACCCCCAAGGCCCCATAGTGGTTGTAGGAGGTACTGAAAAACCTTTTATGCACCTACATGACAGCTTCTAGACCCTTGCTTTCCCACCCTCATGGAGATGACTCTTCTTCATTGAGGTTCCTGACACCAGCTAGGTCTCCTCATCCATGTGTTGATCATCTGCCAGCCTCTATGGAGTCCATTTTCTCATGCTTAACACCCTTTTGAAGCCTGGCAGGAAGTCTGGCTCCCCACCGTCAATCTTGAAACTGCTTCGGGAAATTTCACGATCCACAATCCTAAAACCTTGCTAATTCAAATGGCTTTGGAGTCTCTTATAACCTAAACAAGTCACTCCAAAAACCATAAGCCAGATCACAGAACTCTTCAACTTGTAAAAAGCCCCTGACGCCCACCAAAACACTATATTTAGAAACCTGACACCACTAGCTGTGTTTAAACAGTGCAACGATGTGTTTACTATGGAAGGAGATTTTCCCAGTTCAGCTGTGTGTTCAGAGTTTCCTTCTTCCGATATAAAAATGAAAACAAACACTATAGTAATGTTTTGTCTGGAGAGGAGGAAAGCAATGGGCAGCACAGAAAAAATCATGAGTATAGGGGGCCTTTGGTCCTATATGAATTGCTCATCCCCTCTGTAATTGGAAGAAAAATTCAATACTAAACAGCAAATAATTTGGATGCATTTCATTTCATCTTCAGGAAGAAGATAGCATTTCTGCTGAGCCTCCATGAAGGAAAAGGGAGGGATAAAACGAGAATCTCTACATGCTATGATTTCCTGGGTTGTCTGTTGTGAAGAACACAGTCTGGTCCAGGTCCCAGTCCCCTCCATGGTCAGCCACCAGACACAAGCTGAAGATGACATGTTCTGTCACACTAAAAATGTATGTGCACTATTCCTGTTTGCTGTACTTTCTTTTGACATGACTGAAATAGGAGGCTGGGAAACTTGCCTTATCTAGAATTGAGTCCCAGATCTTGGCATTGTCTAAAGCAATCCAGGAATTCAAGTTACACTAATGAAATGTTACCTCTTGTGCCAAAAACAACTTTTGATTGAGTCTTCTACACTTATTTTGTAGGCCATACATTCTCCCCCAAAAGTGAGCACTGATGAACTAGCTTCAACTAATTTCTGAGAAGTTTTAGGCCAAGGAAATAGTCCCAAACACGGAGTTCAGCTGACTTTGTTTGAAGGGCTATGCCTCCCTTGGCTCTGTGTGTCAGCAGAATTAACCAGTCTATATCATTTTTTATAGATTGTGAACAAGAAGGACCTCAAGTCTGACCCCTGTTGGGCCCCAGTAAATCTCACAGCACCAAGTTAAAGACGCTCCTCTGGGCTTTGTTTTTCCACCAGTCTATCATCTCCTCCCATGCACTCTGGATTTTAGCAAAACTTTTCATCTGAGATTTACGGGAGGATTTTTTTTTAACATCTGCTGATGATCCAAATAGGTTATTGCATAGGATCCAATTTGTCATGTGACCTCTAGGAACATCCCACTGTTCTGCATTAAAATAAAATTATTTCCTCTCGTAAAAGAGTCTGTATTTCCTTCTTGCATGTGTCTAGTAGCATTTTCCTTTATAAACACCAGTCTCATGGAATTATTCCTTCTAGCCTCTTCTTTTCTAGAGAAAGTATACTCACTTTCTCTAAGCAGGAAATTAGGCAATTACAAGTTCTATCTTCATTTATTTGAAACTACTTTGTTATCATTGGTTTAGAGACTTGGGATATTAATTTGGAAATCTCTTAAGAATTAGTTTTGTAAAATGGTATACTCCCATATACTTTCACACAACTATATTATTCTTATATTAAAACCAATACATATGTTATCAGATAGAATGAGAAATAAATGTATATGCATTCTGTAAAGAGATCAAGATTTCCAAGGCATTTTCAATATGTAACTGTCAACTTCAGCCTTTCACCCCAGAAGCTCTAGTTATATGTTTTGTCTTCTCTTCAGGAAAAAGTAGGAGAAGCACATCTTTAAAAGCTTATCACAGAAGAAATGAGGAAGATGATGAAACAGAAAGGATCATGATGATTATCAGAAACTAGCTGGGGATCCCTTGGACTTGAACTCCGAGCTCCACCCTCTTATTCTACAGAACAAAGCAAAACAAAACAAAATTGACAAGTATAAATAAAATTATAACTCATAATTCACAATGTACGGTAACTATATTTTGGTGAATATCAGTTTTTATTAGGATAAACTGATTTTATATCATTGGGTCACAATTATGCATAATTATATATATTTTTTTTTACACAGAAGAATATAACACAAGTATTTTTAATGTGTATAAAAACACAATATGTTAATCACTTATTATCTTATTAACAAATATACCATAATTTAATGAATTACTTTTATCTTCCAGATTTTTATATTAAATGATGGAAAATGAATACCTCTCTTTATACCTCCCTCCATCCCCCATATTTCATAATTGACTCTCAGGATAAATTCCCAATGATTTGGATTAAGAGTATGAATATCATAAGGTCCTTGATATTTATTGACAATTGTTTTACATATAGTTGTTAATTTACATTTATTCTAGGGACAGATGCCTTTTATTTCTTACTCTTGTCTGACTGCTCTGGCTAGGACTTTCAGTACTATGGTGAATAGAAGTGGTGAAAGTGGGCATCCTTGTCTTGTTCCAGTTCTGAGAGAGAATGTTGTCAACTTTTCCTTATTCAGTATAATGTTGACTGTGGGTTTGTGGTAGATGGCTTTCATTACCTTAAGGTATATCCCTTTTATGCTAATTTTGCTGAGGATTTTAATCATACAGGAATGCTATATTTGTCAAATGCTTTTTCTGTGTCTATTGAGATGATCATGTGATTTTTGGTTTTAATTCTGTTTATGTGGTGTATCACATTTATTGACTTACGTATGTTAAATCATCCCTGCACCCCTAGTATGAAACACATTTGATCATGTTGGATTAACTCTTGGATATGCTGTTGATTTTGGTTAGTTAGCATTTTGTTGAGGATTTTTGCATCTGATTTCATCAGGGATGTCAGTCTGCAGTTTTCTTATGTCCTTTTCTGGTTTTCATGTTAGGGTGATACAGGCTTCACAGAATGATTTACGGAGGATTTCCTCTTTCTCATCTTTTGGAATAGCTCAATAGGATTCAGTTCTTCTTTGAATGTCTGATAGAATTCAGCTGTGAATCCATCTAGTGCTGAACTTTTTTTTTTTTTTGCAATTTTTTATTACCATTTTAATCTCACTGCTTGTTATTGGCCTGTACAGAGATTTTATATCTTCCTGGTTTAATCTAGGAGGGGTGTATATTTCCAGGAATTTATCCATCTCCTTGAAGTTTTCTAGTTTATGCACATAATGGTGTTCATAGTAGCCTTGAATAATCTTTTCTATTTCTGTGTTATAAGTAGCAATATCTCCCATTTTGTTTCTAACTGAGCTTATTTGAATCTTCTCTCTTCTTTTCTTGGTTAATCTCACTAATGGTCTATCAGTTTTATTTATCTTTTCAGAGAACCAGCTTTTTGTTTCATTTATCTTTTACATTTTTTGTTTGTTTTACTCAATTTCATTTAGTCTTGCTCTGATCTTCGTGATTTATTTTCTTCTTCTGGGTTTGGGTTTGGATTGTTCTTGTTCTCCAGTTCTGTAAGGTGTGACCTTAGATTGTTTATTTGTGCTCTTTCAGACTTTTTGATGCAGGCATTTAATGCTATGACCTTTTCTCTTAGCACCACTTTTGCTATATTCCGGAGGTTTTGATAGGTTGTATCACTATTATAGTTAAGTTCAAAGAATTTTTAAATTTCTGTCTTGATTTTATTGTTTACCTAGTGATCATTTTTTAAAATTCCCATCTTGATTTCATTGTTTACCTAGTGATCATTCAAAATAACGTTATTTAATTTCCATGTATGTGCATAGTTTTGAGGGTTCCTTTTGGAGTTGATTTCCGATTTTATTCCACCATGGTCTGAGAGAGTACTTAATATAATTTATATTTTCTTAAATTTACTGAGATTTGTTTTGTGTACTATCATATGGTTTATCTTATAGTCGAAACCATTCCCTTGTCTTTTCTGCATTTTATTGGCCAGAGCACGATTTCCTAGGTAGCAGGGGACATAAAATCTTTATTAGTGGCAACAGCAGTGGAGTATGGAGAGAAGAAAGACACGTTTGAAGACAAAGGACTCTGTTATAGAGAGCAGAAAAACTATCTGTAAAAGAGATAGGAAAGAATTATCCCAGAAACAGTTGTATGAAGAAAGAAAATGTTCTTTCTCCAGCAGTACCAGTTCAAAGGAAATCGTAAGTTAGCATGGCACTTTGTAAATGACTTTACTTTCATGAAAACCTACTGTGAATTTGAAACATTCTATGGACATTTATGGATGGGAGAGATTATCCCTCTGCTTATTATTAAAAAAAAGCATACACTTCTAGAAATATCTAAATTATAAGGCCATCAGTCTTAAAATGAAAGTATAGTAAGATAATTTAACAGCAGATAATACTTGTGGCATGTGTATCAATCATAAACTCACACACTGGGCTGGGTGGAATGGCTCACACCTATAAGCCCAACACTTTGAGAGGCCAAGGCAGGAGGATCACTTGAGCCCAGGAGTTCTAGACCATACTGGGCAACATGGTGAAACCCTGTCTCTACAAAAAATTTAAAAGTTAGCCAAGTATGGTGGCACGCAACTCACCTTGTGAGGCTCAGGTGTGAGGATTGCTTGAGCCCAAGAGGTTGAGGCTGCAGTGATCTGTGATCATGCCACTGCACTCCAGTCTGGGCATGTGGATATCACTCTAAAAGTGTGTCTTGACACTTTTGGAGAAGATTTTGGTTGTGTGTATCATATCTTTGTCCCAGCAAGTCTACTTCTAGAAACTTTCTGCACTCATAGCCATAATGGCACTACTATTGAAGATGCTTATCTTTACCAGTGGTACTGGCAAGACAGCATATCTCATGGTTTCATTTGATTTTTATCTGGTTTTTAATACAGTTTTTTATTTATATTTGAGTGTGTTTTGCATGTGTGTTTTTCATTTTCTCTTTATGCCATTTGAGTGTATTTTATATTCAGGTAACAGATACAAGAACTTAAAAGTGAAGAATATCTTCATTTTCAGAGCACCATAATTAAAATTGTTACATATGTGACAAACTGGACAGGACTTA
This sequence comes from Aotus nancymaae, assembly GCF_030222135.1. Classification (NCBI taxonomy): domain Eukaryota; kingdom Metazoa; phylum Chordata; class Mammalia; order Primates; family Aotidae; genus Aotus; species Aotus nancymaae. The sequence goes on from NW_026988471.1 coordinate 17,823,108, forward strand.
CTATAAAAATGGCAGTCAGGCCGGGCGCGGTGGCTCACGCCTGTAATCCCAGCACTTTGGGAGGCCGAGGAGGGTGGATCACGAGGTCAAGAGATCAAGACCATCCTGGTCAACATGGTGAAACCCCGTCTCTACTAAAAATACAAAAAATTAGCTGGGCATGGTGGCACATGCCTGTATTCCCAGCTACTCAGAAGGCTGAGGCAGGAGAATTGCCTGATCCCAGGAGGCGGAGTTTGCGGTGAGCCCAGATCGCACCATTGCACTCCAGCCTGGATAACAAGAGCGAAACTCCATCTCAAAAAAAAAAAAAAAAAAAAAAAGTGGCAGTCAGGGAAGTCTTACAAATAATTTGCCTTTATATTAGGAAGACTTGAGCACTCTAAGATCCCATAAACATTCTCTTATATTTTATTCAACTTTCTTAAGACTTTCATTTATTTATTTATTTATTTTTGGTCTTATTTAGCCAATTGTTTTTATCCAAACAAAACATGTACATAAGTTTACAAAGTCAATATCACAAGGTTTATTAAAACAGCAGATCCATGCCCTGTGTTTTCCAGCTCATAGCTGTGCTGCTTAACTTTCTATTTTGCTAGATAATGCAATTAGGGTCTATTTCTTTTATTTTTATATTGTTCACATTTAGGTCTTATCTATTGTCTTTCCGTTCTGAGGGATGAAGTGTAACTTCTGGCTCCAAAACATTCCCTTTGCGACCTCACGTATATACTTTACTGCCTCTCTCATCCTTTGAAAACTGTTAAAAGATAATTTTTTACTAAATCAATATTGATTGCATATAGCATTAGGATCATGTTAATAGGATTTGCAGCTGATTTTTACATTCTGTAGGAGTCCTCCCATTCTGTGCCACTTGTGATGTTCTCACCACATTTCTTTGTTATTATTCTTATTTGCTTAAGCTTCCATGGACTTGTCTACAAAAGGAAACATGTTCTGAAAACACTGTGGCCAACAGGGAACATATGAGCCTTCAATGCTATTACTCTTAAGATTGATTTAGAAATGTTTTGTGTGCTTCAAACATTTACAATTTATCCAGATGATCTTTGCTCTACATTTTCTTCAAATTCACTCTAGTTTGATTTCCAGGCCCATGGGATAAGCAGAAAGATTATTCTAGAACTCAAAAGAATGAAATGAAAATTCTTTACCTCAGTTATTTTTGACAGAATTTCTCAAATACCAAGAGTCAAAAATTGTAATATAAACTTTATCCAGTTGTAATTTAAATTTTCCTTGACTATCGGAATTTCAGCTGATCTAAAATATTTATTTTTATTTTCTAATGTTTAATATGATGAGATGATGAACATTTGCCACCTTGTAATAAAAATCAAGGCAGGAAAAATAAAATAAGAATACTATATATTTTTTTATTTTTTCTTAACCAGAACTAAGTTCCTAAAGAGGGATAGCTGCATTAAAAATGCAGTAAACACAGGGAGGGGAGCACTATACATGGGGGTCTGTTGTGGGGGAGTGGGGGGGACAGCGGGGGGGTGGGGAATTGGGGAGGGATAGCATGGGGAGAAATGCCAGATATGGGTGAAGGGGAGGAAGGCAGCAAATCACACTGCCACGTGTGCACCTAAGCAACAACCTTGCATGTTTTTCACATGTACCCCAAAACCTAAAATGCAATAAAAAAAAAAAAAAAAAAAAAATGCAGTAAACCATTTATGGAGGGAAGAAATAGGCAAACTGGGACCCTCCCTCAAAACTCAATAACTCTATCCTCAAAGGATAGGGTTATTGATTGTCACAAATCCAGTCTCAAAAAACAATGAAGACTGTGACAAAATCTTTGCAGAGGCAGAGATGATTGGGAGAGACCTTGGGTTATGTTGTTTCTCCCTCTCTCACATTGCCCTGCTGGGAGCAAATCCTGCCTTACTGTTGTCATGGCATAAGAATGCACCTGAGCCAGGAAAAGCATGAGAGCTGAAGCTGCCAGTAGGCTGGGGTATGGACATAACAGTTATGCTAAAGGTGGGCAGCTAGCCCCCAACTCATTACTGGCTCCCACTTCCTCTCGCCCCACCTTAACTGCCTCCATGGGAGAGAAGAGATTAGGCCAGCCATACTTAGAGATTCCCTGAGGAAAATGGCACAGAACCATGGAGTCCTGATAGCAACACCATAGGGTCTCCACCCTGAGGCATGCTCCCCACCCTTTGAATCTTTGTGAACACAACCAAGGGTCTATTGTTTTAATTCTTCCTCCAGTTAGATATTAGTAGACATGCTATCTGATAGCAGCAAAGAAATGAAAAATGAAACATTTATGAGATATGTGAGAATTCGAGACAGAATAAAAGAAATGATGGCACAATCTCTATGAGAGGAAATTAGTACTAATGAAATAAAAAGATAAGAATTGAAAGTAAACACAATAAAATATCTTTGGCATAACAAACAAAGACACTGAAAACATGAAAAGGGACTAATTTATTTTGTAGAAGAACCACTTGGATATTTTGGGTATAAAAATATAATTGCTGAAATTAAAATATCAGTGGGTAAAATAAATAGCAAAACAGAAATTACTGATCAAAATAGTTTCCCAAAAGGCATAAAGAAGGAATAAAAAAAGATCAAGAAGTAAAAAGGAGAGAAATTAAATGACATAGATGATCTAAGTAGTTGCTATTTATAATAAATGTACCAGAAAATAATCTGAAAAGATTCAAAAAGCTTGTTGAGTTTTAAACATAGTAAGTAACAGTAAAAAATTAGGCATTTATTCTAAAATGTCAGATAATCAAAAAAAGAGGTTTTTCAAAAGAAAAAAGCGAATCCTTTCCAAAAAAATAAGAATCATCAGATTTTTCAATAGGCAGAAAGAAGACAATAAAGCCTTTTATTCAAAAAATTTGACCCTGAAATTACAAATCCAAGTAAATTAACATTTAAATCTAGGGCTAAATAATAATAATTTTAGTCATCGAAGGTTTTTAGAATGTTTACTACACATAGGATCTCTTTGAAGAAACTCTTGGAGAAAATTACTTCAATGAGAATAGGAATTAGTCCAGAAAAGAACAAGAAGATAAGGAAGAAAAGGTGAAAAACCTTTATGAAGATTACAATTAATATTGTCTAAACTAGGGAGGGTCGACAAACTTTTTCTATAAGGGGCTAAATAAGAAATAATTTATAACTTATGGTTCGTATGGTCAATCTAAACTATGCCAATCTACCATTGTAGCATGAAAGCAGTCTTAGACTAAAGTAAATGAATGAGAATGAGCATGCTGTCTGTCGACAAACTTAATTTTCAAAAACAGGTGATGAATTAGAAATCCCAGGATGCTATTTTGTGAATATCAAACAACTAAATCTAAAGTAAACAATTGTTTAATCCCAAATCATGAAGATTGACTCTGGCATTTTTCTTTTTTTCATTTAAAACTATAAAAACCATTTTTATAGTTTTAGCTCTTGTATTTTAGCTAAGGTCTATTTTGAATTAATTTTTGTATTTATGGCTAAGGTCTATTTTGAATTAACTTTTGTACATGCTGTGAGATACTAGCCCAATTTTCGTTATTTTACATGTAAATATCCAGTTGTTTTAGAACCATTTGCTGAAAAGAGTATTCCTCCTTCATTGAGTTGTCTTGGCACACAGACAAAAGAGAATCTAAGGCATAAAATTCTTATATGGTTTTAAAACAAAGAAAGGAAGCATCTCATTCTGATAAAAAGAAAAAGAGTTCATAAAGCTATAGCAATCAGAAATATACATGAACCTAATATACTACCCACAAAATACAAAGCAAGACAATTCATAAGAATATGAAGAGATAATAATAAATCGTAATTGGATATTTTAATGCAACCCCATCAAGAGCTGACATATCAAGAAGACTTTAAAAAAGAAAAAGAAGGGATTTTTACAGTGCAACTGAATTTATCTAATAGTTAACTTTAGAAATGCTACAGTCAACACAAGCAGAATACACATCATTTTGGAGACTATCTTGAACATTTCAAAATCAATCACATATTGGCTCACAAAGAAGGCCTACAATAAAATTATAATCAATAATAAATAATACAGAATAATAACATTAGAAATCAATAATAAAACAGTTGGCTTTTAGTAATCATAAACAGATGACTTTCAAATCCCTTGTTTCTATAAGCCACTGACTACAAAACTCCTGGATTAAAGCAGAAACTATAAAGAAAATTATGTAGGTGCTAAAAGGTAAATCACAATAACAAAATCATATGCAAAAATTTCTGGGATGTAGCTAAACCAGATTGTAGAGGAAAATTTACAACTTTAAACACATTTGTCAGTGAGTAGGAGATAAATGGAAACAAATGTATTAAGGACCTAAATTCAAAATCTAGACAAAGAGCAGCAGAGTAAATCCAAATAAACAAATTAATAAGATAGCAAAGAAAAGGAGAAAAAAATCAACAAACCACAGTAAATAGCAATAGACATGATTAATCAAACCTACAGCTACACCTTTGAAAATAATAATCAGACAGGACTCAGCCAAAAGAGAACTAAGAAAATTAAGTAAAAACTCTAAATTAAAAGAAGGAGGTTACAGATGTCTTTTATAAATTATAAATGAAGAGTATGGTGAGCGATTCTGGAGTTTCTTGGGTTCATAATCTGGTTATACTATTTACAGTTTCCTCATCTGTAAAACAGAAATAAGAGTCTCTATTTCTAACACTAGTTTCTTTACAGAGCTGTCATGAGTATTAAATAAATATATCAATTCAAAGAGCTTAAAACAGTATAAGGTACATATTAAGCTTTATATAAGTGCTAGATATTATCATAGCAAAAGAATCTTCAGTGAAAGAAAAATAAAATGAGATTTAAAGCCCAATACCATTTCATAATTGATTGTATTCCTTACATCTTCAGAAAAATAACACTAACCATCCCAAAATCAAAAACATGATATATTTTTCTTGTACTCGTATTGTGAAATTAACAGAGACGATGTTTTGAAAGAATTCTAAGCTGAGACTAACTTGTTGTTTATCAAACCCCTTTCCCAGACTGCCCTGCAGTTAGCTGTGACCATGGACCAGAGTTTTGGCTGGTGATATAGGAAGGAATGATGTAACCAGTTCTAAGCCTGACTCCTAAAAGTCTCCTACACAAGTCTCCACTCTGTTCCTTCTGGGTAACCCTGGGAAGTATGCATTGATATAGATTTCCATAGGTCTAAATTCCTGGGTGACTGTGTGAGACAGCCCCCCACAACCAAGGCTTCCAAATGCAGATGTATGTGTACATATGCAAACACACACACACACACACACACACACACACATTGAACTTTACATGAACAAAAAATAAATGTCTGATTTGTTAGCCACCAAGATTTCAGGTTTATTTGAAATATAGATAGCAATTCCTTAACTAGTGCAGCTATTCTAGATAAGAAAGTTGACAGAGAGGTTAATGCACTTGGAAACTTGGAAATAAAAGGATGGTGGGTGAAATAGAAAAGAGTAAGAAACAGTAAACTAAGAGGGGGCCAGGGACATACTTACAATAAGTGGGCAACCCATTTTTGTGTACTTGAGATCCAAGCACAGTTCAAATAGTTAACCAAGGATTGAGAAATCACAGTCTGTTAGTCAATCATTTCATCTGTATGTTATTTTAAAAAGTATTTGATAATTGCCTGCAAGTTGTTAGAGCACAGGATAGGTACTAGGGATATATCAAGAATTAGCAGGTTTCTTACAAGAAAGGTGGATTTCTTTAACATTCTGTCAGCAAAGATAGCTGCTTTCTACACAGAATTCCTGGGGAGAAGGAAGAATTAAATGAAGAGCTTTAATAATCTCACATTTTAGTAAGCCTATTCTGTGTCTTTTCCTGATAAACTAAGACTTAAAATGAATTGGCCTTACATTTTTGCCAACTTTTACCTCTACCTTCCAAGAAAATTCTAAGAGCAGTAAAATCGATTAAAGTTACCAAACAGGTAGGGAGGAAAACACACATTTAAGAGCCAGATAGAACAGAGATGAGAAAATCCACACACCTGATTATTTAACTGTATTTAATTAGAAAAAAAAAGACCCTAGAATTTGGAGGAAACTGGAATTTTCATCTTAGAAGCTCCAGGTTGTTTACAGTTCAACTTGCTTCAGTTTGCCTCACTGAGCCGCTGAGCCATGCTGGTGTAAAGGGGGCAAAGGCAAAGGAAAATGAGGACCTCACCTAAGGGAGAGATGGGACAGAAGCCACGCTCTCTGCATGCTGTATCACAAGGAGATGATCCAGCCACCTGTCTGAGCGAGAGGAGCTGTTTGCCGTGGGACTCTGAACAAAAAGTAGCGACTTACTTATAACCTTTCTCTCCATACTTCCTGGACCGTTTCCCCTTTTCCATATGGTGAAACTCTCCCTTCCACATAAATCCAAACATGTGGAACCAGAATCCCCATTTTTGCCCCTTCAAAATGGGACGAAAGAGACACTCCCTGAACACATCATAACCCAGAAAGCCAGATACTGATGACACACTTTGCAGCTGGGATATTTTTGCCTTGGTATCTGGACCAAAACTGAGTACTTTCCAACTGTATTTTTACCTCATTGTTATTCAAATTTCCTCTGTATTGGCATGTTAATATGGTAAAGATTTGGAAAAGGATTGTGCATATTCTTCAAATCCAGAATGATGGCTGTATTCTCAGTGGAAAAGTGATGTTTTAGAAAAGAGGGATGAGGCCAGGAACAGTGACTCACACCTGTAATCCCAGCACTTTGGGAGGCCTAGGTAAGCGGATCACAAGGTCAGGAATTTGAGACCGGCCTGGCCAACATGGTGAAACCCTGTCTCTACTATAAATACAAAAATTAGCTGGGCATGGTGGCGTGTGCCTGTAATCCCAGCTACTTAGGAGGCTGAGGCAGGGGAATAGCTTGAACCAGGGAGGCGGAGGTTGTAGTGAGCCGAGATTGTGCCACTGCACTCCAGCCTGGGTGACAAAGTAAGACTCTGTTTCAAAAAAAAAAGAAAAAGAAAAGGAGGAACATTTGAATCCTGCCCTAATCTCACAGTGTTTTCCTGTAATGTCCCCATAAAAACAAGGGACCACAGCAAATGAGAAATTAAAGTATACTTTATAAGTAGCCTGGCCAATGCCAAATAAACAAATGCAGTACTTTCTGGTAATTTGTCTAAGACACATGGCATACTCTCAGATCACAGTCCAGACCACCAAACTCTAAATTAAATAACTTATCTTAGAATCTTAGCATCCTTGAGCTGCTCACATGGAACAGGAGACAGAGGTAATAAATAAAGAAAGCATTGCATGGAAAAAGAAATAAAATTAACCTGGAGAAATTTCAGAGACAGTGTCTTTTATTCAAACAAGACAACAAACAAATGAAAAGTACTCCACCATAAAAAACAGCTCTTCTATAAAAAGTTATCTATCATCAGGCAGACAGATCTTCTGAACCTAATGCCTAAGTGACAGAGAGGGAGTATGTGTTCCAGCATAAAATTCTGGGTACAAGAATAAAATACGGGATGGTTAAACTAAGGTGCTCTCTCCAATCTGGCCGTAAGATTAAAGAAGAAAGTAAATTTTAGCCTAGAATGAACTTCCCACTAGTGAATATGCACCACCCCAGCAGCAGAGGATCTAATATAGTTTAGTACCATAATTTCTTGAGAAAAAGAGAAACAGGATAAGAGGGTGAAAAGTCTGTTTTCCCAACCCTGTACAAGTGAGAGTTTAGTTAAAAGAGAAAGAAAGGCTTTTATTTATTTTGAGGTTGTTGTTTTATTGTCATCGTTAATACTAGAGTTGTGAGTCCCTTGCACCTTGAAGGGGAATTTAAACGGAAACTCCTGCAACCATCACAATTACCCCTAGAGATTCCAAGAAACTCATAGATCCCAACCCACACATTGCATGGTTCAAGATATAATAATAGTAATAATAATAACTTAACCCTTGTTAACCTTTGCCTAGCAATCCTGACCCTTCCAGGTGTGAGAATCCAAGCAAGAATCACAGTGACAGCTATGCGGATATGAAAAAGGAGCCTCAGAAAGATAAATGTGACCAAGATCTCTGTATTAGTCCATTCTCATGCTGCTATAAGAAACACCTGAGACCAGGTAATTTATAAACGAAAGAGGTCAATTGACTCACAGTTCTGCAGGGTTGGGGAGGCCTCAGAAAACTCGCAACCATGGCAGGAGATACCTTTTCACATGGTGGCAGGAAAGAGAATGAGTGCCGAGGGAAGGGGGAAGCCTCTTGTAAAACCATCAGATCTCGTGAGACTCACTCACTACCACGAGAACTGCCTGGCAGAAACCGCTCCCGTGATTCAATAACTTCCACCTGGTCCTGTCCTTGACACATGGGGGTTATTTCAATTCAAGGTGAGATTTGGGTGGGACACAGAGCCGAATCATATCTGTCTCATAGCTAATAAATGTGATCTTGGGCTACGTCCAGAGCCTGTGCTACAGTATTAAAAAAAAATCTGAGATTCTCATACCAAAATTACACAGTTAATTACAACAGGTTCTGGAAATCACTTGATTTGTTTTTCTCATTAGCCATTGCAATTTGGCCTGGATGAAAATATTCAGAGTAGATACTGAATTACTCTATATTTTCTGTAGACAAATAGAGCAAAGCAGGCATTGTTCATCATGTTCTTTGTAGCATTCTCTAAATGATTTTTCTTTCAGTGTTATTTTTGATTGACAAACCATGATTGTATATATTTTATTTTATAATTGTCTATGTTTGTGTGGTACAGTATGATGTTTTGATTTATGTATACAATATAGAAGGATTAAATCAAGAGATTTAACATATCTATCAACTCACTTACCTGTCATGTTTTATTAAGACATTTAAAATTTACTCTCTGGCCAGGTGCTGTGGCTCACACTTATAATCCCAGCACCTTGGGAGATAGTACCAGAAGGTCCATTTGAGCCCCAGGAGTTTGAGACCAGCCTGGGACATAGTGAGACCTTATCTCTACAAAGAACAATAAAAATAATTAGCTGGGTGTAGTAGTGTGCAGCTGTAGTCCCAGCTACTCAGGAGACTGAGGTGGAAAATTGCTTGAGGACTGTAGGTCAAAGCTGCAGTGAGCCATGATTGTGCCACTGCACTCCAGCCTGGGCGACAGAGCAAAATCCTATCTCGAGAAAAGTTACTCTCTTATTTATTTTGAAACATGGGAGACCACAGTCTAAAAGTTTTCTGTTAACTGTCAAGATCAGAAACTTCTTCATATTGAGACATTCTTCTTCTGCCTTCCAAAGAAAACATTTCTTTCTTGTAAAATTTATAATTACCTGGATTATATGGTTGATCACCCCAATTGCTAGATACCCGAGTTAAAACAATAATTGAGTGCAAACAACTGTAGGAATATGTACATATATTTTTTATTCAATATATTATGTATTTATTATGACTGATCTCATTAACAGGTTTCAAAGAAATAAAGGTTTCCATAGTTATACACAAATGTACATAAATGTGCTTTCTAACTTTTATATTATTTTACCCTCTAAATATATATGTGTGTGTGTTTGTAAGTGCATACATCTATATCTACATTTATAAGCACATTCTGTATGTGCCACTGGGCACTGGCAAAAATGATTGGTCAATATCTTAAGAAAGTGTCCCTTGTGGTTTAGGATTGAACTCTCCTCTATTTCCTCTTCACAAAGGAAAAAGATCCTTAATCCGTAGGGAAGGGAGGAAGGGCAGAAGTACAGTAAACAGTTTTCCTTGGACCACAGTATTTTCTATTAAATTAGCACAAAATCTCATGAGAGACTGAGACAGGACAGTGGGAACAGGTCTACATAGAATCACAACTTCATATCCCATGAAGTAAAATGAGGGGAGAACGCTCCTTCTTTCCAGATCCATCAGTACCTTTCTTGTGATACTTGTGCTACCATATAACGTCATCATTCTGTTCTTTAGAAAACATTCCTCATTTTCCCCCTTCCTGTTCCAACTTAGGCTACTGTGCCTTTACATAATCACCTTTCAATTTCCATTGTAGTACTAACCACATTCCCTAATGTTTTCCCTTTGCTTCCTTGTGCTTTTTCTTCCCCCACTAGATCATATGTCCTGCAAGAATAGAAATTTGTCTATCTTGTTACTTGTTGTCAGCATCTAATAAATATTTGCTGAATGACAGAATGAATGTTTAATATGTGGTTGATTACGTGTATTGCCATGTCTGTTCCATGGGGATCTAAGAGATACTCAATTGTGAACAGGGAGAAGGATTTCTCCTGGGAGAAACAACCTTACGGCCACCTTAGAACAGAACCGAGGGAGGTCATGTGCTTCTATACAGAGCCAGAGAGGAGTTTGGCTTTGATTCTGATGTGTCCCATCAAGACCAGATTGGGGTTTGAATACCTGCGTTATTTTGTGAGTTGAACTAGTCTTTTCCCACAAACCTTCAACAAGTCTTGCTAAAATCTTAGCCTGCTATCAGTGGAGCTGGGAGAGCCAAAGAAAGGAACATTTACTCTCTGAGCCTGGAGTGAAGAGGGAATTCCAGGTGGACATGCATGGAGATGACAGTGCCAGCAGAACAAAGCTCTCAACAGCTGTTATTACAGGAAGGACACACAGAACATACCAGCACAGAGAAAGGTCAGAGCAGAGGCAAGTGGATTGTTGAAGAAAAGACGAAAGTCTGAGAAATACCTGCAGATATTTAGAGGGCAGAGAGCACTTCCAGCAGATGGCCAGGCAGGGTGCATGCTTTAACATGGGTACTGAGGAAACATTGCCTTGTTTTGTAGTTGTGTTTTACAAGGCTGATGCCATATGACTTATAAACACATCTGTTTAAAACCTTCTTCAGAGTCTCCTCAGTGTTAATATTGGTGACTAAACTTACAGAGAAAAAAATGGATAATCACTCCTTCTCTTTTTTTTTATTTTTATTTTGAGACAGAGTTTCGCTCTTGCTGCCCAGACTGGAGTGCAATGGCGCGATGTTGACTCATTGCAAACTCCGCCTCCTAGGTTCAAGCAATTCCCCTGCCTCAGCCTCCCGAGTAGCTGGGATTACAGGTGTGCACCACCACGCCTGGCTAATTTTGTATTTTGAGTAAAGACAGGTTTTCTCCATGTTGGTCAGGCTGGTCTTGAACTCCCGACCTCAGGTGATCTGCCCACTTTGGCCTTCCAAAGTGCTGGGATTACAGGCATGAGCCACCGTGCCTGGCCATTCCTTCTCTTTTGAGGCACATACCTGAAAATTCTATGCCATGTGATTTCCTTGGATAGCTATATTAAAATAAATGCATGTGTGCATTAAAAATAATACATATATATATTATATATATATATTTATTTTCAGTCAAAAAAGAACTTATTTTGATCCCAGATGAAACACTTACTTAACTCTACAGTACTCATCCATCTAAAACTCTTTCAGGTTCATCATCACAAAATCAATTTTCCTTTGAATAGTATCAACTATCCACGTACTGGCCTAACATAGACAGCCCTGTTCTGCGCAGTTACCTTATGCTGCTCAGAACCATCCTGGGCCCCATGCTTCTTGGCTCTTGGATGCTTATTTCCTGTCTGTCTTAAATTCTCTCCCCATCAGCAAGGCTGTTTCAAAGCTGAGTCCAAAGTCTGGTGCTGTATTAGTTGTCTGGGTCTGAGTAACACAGTGCCACAAACTGGGTAGCTTCACTGAAATTCACTTTTTCATGCTGCTGGAGGCTACAAATCTGAAATCATGGTGTCAGCAGTGTTAGTTCCCTCTAAGGGTGGTGAGGAAGGGTCTGTTCTGTGCCTCTTTCCTGGCTTCTGGTGGTTGCCAGCAAACTTTGGCATTCCTTGGTTTGTAGAAGTATCACCACACTTTCTGCCTTCATTTTCACATGGCGTTCGTGTGTGTGTGTGTGTGTGTGTGTGTGTGTGTGTGTGTGTGTGTCTGCGTGTCTGTGTCCAAAATTTCCCTTTTCTTAGGACACATTCATATTGGATTAGGACCCACCTTAACGATCTCATCTCACTTTGATCTCTACAAAGACCCTATTTCCAAATGAGGTCACATTTGCAGGTTCTGGTGGTTAGAACTATAATCTTTTAAGGAGATATGGTGCAACTCAAAACAGGTGGGATGAGGGAGATGAGCACTGAAGATGCATCTATCTCTTCCCGCCCTCTTCATTATGATTTCCCAGGTTAATTTTTCATGCTATTGGTTATATCTGAAACCTTCTGTTTTCTTTTCAAACCTCAGCTCTCCTACTTCAAAACACAGAATTTTCACCCTGTTGATAAAACATCGCAGATTATCTTAGTTTAATTTTCTACTGAAAAAAGAAATCGATGAAGATTTTTCCGGAGAATCTATAATTTGAAATTCTGGGTGATTTTGTCTTTTCCAAAATGTTTGAAAGAAAGGCAGTATTCAGTGCAGATAAAAGGAAGAGGTAGACAGTGATTTTGTTTTCCATGCTGCTGTTTTGTTGTTCCTTTTGGCAATGATGCCCATTCTTATAAAGCCTACAATCAAGTATCATACTCACTTTCTACCACTGTTCATTGTAAATCACTCTCGAGCCACATCAACTTACTAAGCAATTCTCCAACCAGAGTATGTTTCTGGTTTCCTTTTCACATGCCATTTCCTCTCTCTGGAATAACCATTCCACCCTTGTTCATCTGGAAAACTCCTACTAACCTCCAGGATCTCAAGTAAGTGCCATCTTTCCGAAATTCTTCAGAGATTTGAACTCTTCCCACCTTCACCCTTTTCAATAATTTATACAAGCTTCTATCATAACAGTTTCACCATTTTTTTTTTTTTTTTTTTCTGGTATTTTTTTGACCCTTCTGTGTCCTGGCAAGCACTTAATATATGTTTGAGAGACATTTACAGAAAGAGTACACAAGTCACAGAGGAGCACTTTACAGCTCTTCATTGCCCTTGTGTGCAAAAAAAAGAAGTACTCACTCTGTATTTGCCGCTGATCATACGGTCTTTCCATGAGGGAGTTCAAAGAACAGACAAAGACGTTGTAGAAACACTGAAGGCTCACAAGAGCCAAATCTTTGGAATGGGTGTATATTGAGAGAGGAGTTTCAGGAAAACCTGTTGAGAACATTGGCTAACATCAAAAGAATCTAGCCTTTTGGCCAGGTGCAGTGTAATCTCAGCACTTTGGGAGGCCAACGTGGGCAGATCACCTGAGGTCAGGAGTTCAAGACCACCCTGGCCAACGTGGTAAAACCCCATCTCTATTAAAAATTCCAAAATTAGCCAGGCGTGGTGGAGCATGCCTGTAATCCTAACTACTCAGGAGGCTGAGGCACGAGATTCCCTTCAACCTGGGAGACAGAGGTTGCAGTGAGCCGAGATTATGCCATTGTACTCCAGCCTGGGTGACAGAGCAAGACTCTGTCTCAAAAGAATAAATATATAAATAAAAATCTGGCCTTTTCTTCACATGCACCAATCTCAAAGCTACAATTTAAGAGTCAACACCCAAGCAAAATTGCCTTGCATAAGAAATGCAATTAGAGGCCAGGCCCAGTGGTTCACATATATAATCCCAGCATTTTGGGAGGCCAACACGGTTGGATAACATGAGGTCAGGAGTTTGAGACCAGCTTGGCCAACAGGCGAAACCCCATCTCTACTAAAAATACAAAAATTAGCTGGATGTGGTGGCACATGCCTGTAGTCCCAGCTGCTTAGGAGGCTGAGGCAGGAGAATTGCTTGAACCTGGGAGGCAGAGGTTGTAGTGAGCTGAAATTGCACCACTGCACTCCAGCCTGGGCGAGAGCAAGACTCCGTCTCAAAAAAAAAAAAAAAAAAATGCAATTAGAAAAGCAAAGAACCAGACTCTTCGGCTCTTTTATCCATTTGGCTGTGGCCCTTCAATATTTTTTGGAATCCAAAGCCCAAGCTGATCCATAGCTTGATTTCTGAAGAGAAATCTGAGTCAGAGACGCCCATTTACCAAGCAGACAATCACCTGGAATGATTGGACAAAGGCTTTGTCCGCTCATCGTTCCTAGTCTAGGTGGGTACTGCCTCTTGCCTCAAACATTGACATCGAAACAATCAGCAACTTCTACCAATAAGACTTTAATAAACTCCTCAACATTCTAAATGTAGCATCTGAAACTGCATAAACAGGAGTGAACTAGTAGCAGTCTGAAGTTGTCATCATTGACAGCTTATGATTTATCTTAACTCTCCCTCGCCATTTGGCTATGACTTTAAGTAAACACTTTCTGTCTTCCTCATGTTCTCGTTACTGCCACCTCCCACTAATAAGAAAGACTGCCAAGAAAAGCATCCAGACAGTTAATTTACCTCCCAAACTCGCCTGAAAGTAGCCGCCCCAGTTTAGACAAGGGGCTAAGCAACTACTGAACATTTTCAACAGATGGAACAATGCTTCCCCAATTATTTACATTAACATTATTTGCTTTCAGGATGTGTGTGTGTAATGAATTGGTAGTTGAATAAAATATTATGGTGCCGGCGCAGGCACCAGCAGTTCAGGCGGGCCATTTACAGTGACAGATGGCGACAGGCGGTTTTGCTTTCTAAGAAGCTGGGGAGCTTTAGGCAGTCTCTGTTTGCTAAGTTCTTGGCACCATTTTGTTCTATCAGGTTCCCAGAAGCTTGGTCCAAATGTACAGGGAGGTTTCCCACTTTAACCATGATGTCCAGAGAACGCCAACCCTGTTCTCTTCTCACCCATCAACAAATGGTCAAGAGAGTCGGTTGCTGTTATGCAGATGGTCACAAGAGTGATAGGTGTTTCTTGCATTTTCTGTGAGTGTCATGAAACCATCTCTAACAGAAGATGGGAGACCTTCCCTTATCAATCTGATGGAGCCCACATGAGATTCAACCTTCTTGAAATTTTAATGGCCTGTCCACACCAAGCCCAAGGTAGTGTTACACATCACAGAGTATGGGTCATTGGAAGGACCATACGTTTAGTTGTATTATTTTCTTATCTTCTAAACTAAACCAGGAGTCAAACACTCGCTGAAGATGACTGAGTACAGTACAGGAAAAGGGTAAGGAGAGCCCTGCTATTTCTGCAGGCGCCTATGCACTCAATACACAGGCCTGGGGCTTACAGCAGTTTATTAGTGAGAGTTAGAAATACGCCATGTTGAACACCCTCAATGCCAGAGTCAATCTTGGGATAGTAGTTCCGGGTTCTACTTGGAGACTTACTTTTAATCTATAAAAGTTGTCAGGCTAAGGTGACAGTTCTGTATGTGGGATGCCTTAAGCGATCATGTATTTATTATTTATTGAGTACATTTGGGATCCAAGGTTCTGTGTCTGGTTCCACAAGGGAGACTTTGAGTCCCTCTCCAGAAACCTCCTGTGTAACAGAGGTAAAATTCCATTCAATATCTAAGAGGTAGACCTCAAGGGAATGTCTCAAGTGTTTTTGAAGTGGTGAATGAAGTGCACATAGGCTCTTGCCTGTTGTTGGTGTTTATTAGAGAACAACAGAGGGTGCACCGGGGTGGGGCTGTTTTTGCTCTTTTAATGAATTTATCATTATTGGAGTGGGTGTTAAGCAGAGGAACGAGACACCACAGGCTGTGCAAGCCAAGTTGATCAGAGAGCCTACAGAGAAAACTTCAGACACAGAAAGAGGTCCCAAGCTCTGTCTCCAGATGTGTCAGCAGTGTACTCTCTGGTGCTATTTGTTCTCTCTCTTTCTCTGTCTCTTTCTCTTCCTCCCTATGTTTTGCCTTCTTTCTTTCTTCAAAGAGTCTTCACAAATATCTCATTTTACTCTCTCAACTTCCTGTTACTCCTCAGTGACTCCCAGTCTCTGAGTCCTGAATTCCTCATTTGCAGCTGAGGTACTTCCTCTTAAGTCATATCTACCTTTTTTGGAGCAGGGGCCCGGGATGGCTTAGCCCAAGTGGGACCCCCTCCCACACTGCCTGACTCCACCCACACTGAATCTGAGCAGCATTATCAGACACCATCAAGCATCACCAAATCAGAAGGAGGAGACCCACGAGGGAGCCAGAAGGACCATATGCCAGGATGTCCCATCTTGGTGTTACTAGTCTATATGATTTTGCCAGAGGTGGGGAACGATAACAACAGAAAATGTTTCATCCTACTGCTTTGATGCATTTGATGTTGTGAATGGAAGACACAAAGTTTCTATATTTATCAAAGGCGGTCAATACTTGGAGAAAAGAATAAATCTTTGCCATACAACTCTCTTCTCCCCATCCCAGTCTGCCCCAGGCTGATGTCTCAGGTAACCTCGACCACAGTGACCACCATTCTTTGACATCTCGTCCTAGGTCCTGCACAAACATTCCTGGGAGCAGGAGCTCAGTTTTCCTAGGAAAGTGTATGACCCAGGTGACTCTGCATTCCCTAAGTTTAAAGGGTGATTCTTTTCAGTTTCCTAAATCTTCCTTAGCCCTTAACATGAGACTTTACACAAAAGGGAGATTTTTTTAAAAAAAAACCTCTTTACAATTGTTGTTTTTTAACCAAGAAAATTTGTGACAAAGGCAACTATATTTTTATTTCCCAGGGAAAGCATGCGCAGACATGTAAGTCAACAACATCCACAGACATTCACACAAATGCATACATAAATGCCCAGAATGTCCACATAGATGGTCATAGGGAGGCACACACAAGAATGATGGGTTTACACATGGACACATGGACCCAGAGACAGATACCTCCCGGGGCTGTGCACACATGGTACCCCACCCTTGCTGACGTCACTGCCTTTGCTCAGAGCTCCTGGCTCTGCAGTTTGGGCTCAGTTCCTTTGGGCTGGAACCCAGCAGGGCCTAAGCTGGCTGGGGTGAGCTGTGCTGGACAAGACGGGGCAGGGCAGGGCCAGCCGGGGCAAAGCCACAGCTGAGCTCAGGTGTCAGACTCCACCCGAGTGGGAGCTCCCCGAGTCCAGGATGACTCAGGCCCTGCTGGACTCAGGTTACTCCAGCTTAACCGCCCTGAAATGGCCTTGCAACCCCACTGACCACACCGGCCCTCCCCAGCTTTCCAGTGTCCAGATGTGTGGTATACATTTCACCCTAAGCCAAACATATGGGCTTGCCCAGCCAAAAGGAACAAGAATCTGTGTTTCACTTCAAGACTACAGAGAAGGGAGCCCTCAATGTTTCTGCCATGGTGAAAGGCTCCTAGGAAGCTGCCTCAAGGTTCTTTCAAGACTGGTTCTGGAGCAGGGACCCATCTGCATGACCTCCGTCTGAGTGGGTGTGCAAGGGACAATTATGCATGGTAGTAACTCTAGCATCCTTTGACGCCTGGCAAACAGAATGGCTTCCGCTTTTATAAGTCCCAGGAACTCTCGGGCATCCACATTTGGATCCAGGCAGGCTATTCATCCATGGTGTGAGCGATTTTCATCGTTTCATGTCACAAGCGCTTAGAGGCAGGCCACTTGCCCCGTGGCTGACTAGGCACTTGCTCAGACTGGGCCTTCCTCCTGGGAAGTTAAGGTCTGCTTGGGGAGTTTGGAAATCAGAATAGTGAAGCAGCAAAAATGGCAAAGGCCTGAACTTCAAACAGAGAAGGAATCAACTCCTGTGTATACCTCCGACTAGACGTGGGACCGGAAAGCTACCCTAAGGCTCACTCAGCCCCCACTCTGTTCTCAGCCGTAAAGTGGGAAAATCTATTTAACACAGTTTCTCTGAGAAATGTGTGAATGAGTTCTATATATGATAGCCATAGTGATAATGACAGAAAGAAAGGTTATTTCTTATTGAATGCTAACAATATAAAGAAATTGGACCAGACTTGGCAACTTTCATGACTCTCCTCTGAGGTAACTTTCATTTTTATCCTGTTTAACTATAGCTACACTGGAAAGATTTGTCAATAGAGTAGGGGAAGATAAAGACAGAACTCCATGAGGTTTTTAAATTTCACCAGAAGCTCTTAAACAGGAAAATGCTTGTAGTTCTCAATGATGAAATTTTATACAACATGGTAGGCAGGAAAAAAGACAATTTTTTTAATGAGACAGTCTCGCTCTGTCACCCAGGCTGGTATGCAGTGGCACAGTCATAGCTCACTGACACCGCAAATTCCTGGGCTCAAGTAGTCCTCCTGCTTCAGCTTCCCACATAGCTAGGGCCAGAGCTGCATGCTACCATGCCCAACTTTTTAAAATTTTTTGCAGGGACAAGTTTTCACTCTGTTGCCCAGGCTGGTCTCAAACTCCTGTCCTCAAGCAATCCTCCTGCCTCTCGAGAGCATGTGGTTTGGGGAACTTGCCCCAGATACTCCAGGGGCAATTAGAAACTGGTTAAAGCTGAACAGAGTAACCAATCTCACTGGTGCAAGTGATTGGTTAAGAAACGGATCCATCATCCTGCCTGGAAGTCAAATCCTGGGCTTTAGACTGTTATGAAAAAAAAATTTACCCTTGTTCTGGACTTAAAGTGGAAGTAAGTATGTTCAGAAACTACTGATCTTGCAATCATTAAAAGAGAGTCTGACCAAGAAAGAAGCCAGCTTACAGGGACTTATGTTAGATGGGGGTGAAAGAAACTGAGTCACAGAGACATCAGACGAACCCATGGTCCAGCCTTGCCTAAAGCTAGACCTACAGTTGGATGTTTCGGTTACATTAACCAATAAACATCCTTTGTAGATTTGGGCCAGGTTTTATAATTCTTGAAATCCAAAATTTTCAACTAATGCAATTTTTGGAGCTTTTGCATGGACTAAAACTGATCTTGACTTTTCATATAGTATATAGCTGGACTGGATGGATTATAGGATAGATGGGGCCAGGGCAGGAGCAGTGGCTCATGCCTGTAGTCCTAGCACATTGGGAGGCTGAGATGGGAGGATAGCTTGAGCCCAGGAGTTTAAAACTAGCCTGGGCAATAGAGTGAGACCCCACCTTATTTTATACATACATATATAATCTCAATGGATATATATATACACAGACATATATATATGGATGGATGGATGGAAGAATAAATTAAAATGTGAGTGAATGAATAATGGAAAGCAGGACTTTTTGTTAAACACTTAATATATGATAAATATTGTGTTATATTCTTTATATGACACTGCCAATCATGTAGACCAGAAACATACCTTGTTTATTGCTCATAGCAATTCTGCAAAACAATTATTGGCATCATTATCAAAGATAAAGAAATTGCAGTTTGAGGAGAGTGAGTGATAAAGTCAAACAACTGATACATAGAAAACGAAGATTTAGTGCAATATCCGTCATATGCTTAAGCATGTAAGCCTCCTACAGTACCCCCTGCCTTCTCTGAGCGCCAGCTTTCTTATCGGTAAAATGGCATTAGTAATAGTTATTTCCTAATGTTAATTGAACAAAAGAAGGTAAGTGAGCGTGTGTAGTTGTGTGTGTACATGTACATGTATGTGTGTGGTACATGTCTAATTTTTTGCTTGTTTCCCTGCCATTATTAAGTGATATAAACTAACCATTCAAGATGGATGGGTTTTTTCATCCTTGAAATGTTTTTCTTTCATTTTCCTGGTAGCATATTATTATGTGCATACTGAAATCTCCTGCATCCAAATTTGAATTCACTTTTCACTCTGTATGCTACCTTTGCACTGCTCTTCAAGGTTTACTTACCTAGAAAATTAAGGAAAATCTATTTTCCCATAACTCATACTAACTGAAGCTTCTTCTCAGACATCTCCCTGGAAGCTTGGAGTTCCTCTATGTGTGACTTGGAGCCCTCATAACCACTACTGCACTGCTGACACCTCTGCCACTTTCACTATCACCAATAGCAACTCCTTCACCAATACCCTCCTCCTTCACTACCACCTCCACCAGCACCTCTTCCATCTCCAACACCTCCACCATCACAGCCACGATAATCACTGTGATTGTGAATACAGCAGGACCTATAGTAAGCAAGATATTTGATGCTTATAATCCCTACTCCACACTAGAATCCCACCAAGGCGACGTTTTATTTTAGTTTGCCTATAGGGAACTAAAGTCTCAGAAAAGTTGAATAATATCTCTAAAGTCTCACAACTTCTAAGAAGTAGAGCAAGGATTTGACACCAAGCCCATCTGAACCCAAACATTGTGATGTTTTCACTTTAGTATTCTTTTCCTTTGCCCACACAATCATCTCTGTTCTGAAAAGCCAAGCATCATTTTCCTCTCTAGAATTTAGGAGAATTCCTCTTGCAGTTTGTTGACTGCAGATATTGTGAAGTAATCTTGTCTTGGAGTGATTGTCTTAATTACTGAAATAATGGAAAGTAAATGCCACTACAGATGCTGGGAAGGAAAAGGTTGCAGGGAAGTTGGTAAATGAGAACAGTCACACGTCAGATTAAAACAGGTCACAATGATGAGCTCTGACTGCTCCGAAAGGCAACACTGTCTGTCCACCCAAGGTGAGGGAGAAATAGGGACATGGCGATGCCACCATCCTTCTGTCAGGATGGGGGTGTAGGGATGCTGTCACATCGGATGTGAGGGCAGCCTGAAGTTTGGGGTTAGCACTCAACAAGAGGATTGAAAGGACACTTTAAAATCTAGATAGCATATCTAAAGGATGCTTGAGGAGAATTCCAGACCTTTATAGAGGGATAGGGAGACTGGTTATGTTTTGCTTTTGAAAGCTTTATATTTCCAACTTTATAGTTTTTTCTGCCACAAGTTTGAGGTGAAATGGGTATTAAATTGCAAAAGCAACACAGTCCATGCCTATTTTCTTAACGCATAAATACTCCTAGAGTAAACTTTGTCTCAGCAACTAGCACATAGAAGGGGGTTTATATAATGCCTTTATCCAGTTGATCACTAAACTGGTAGTTCTGGCAAAGTAGAATGTCTTTATCCAATGGCACAGAACTAGCATCTCCTCTATCCCATTAAAGAGATAATTGATTTATTAACTGTTGATATTTAAACTTGAGGAATTCATCAGGCTACCTGATCAGTAGAACCAGGAATCCTGCATAGATTTCTGTAGTATAAGCAGAAGGTACCAATAGGAAATAGGTGAGGTGTATAGAGTTGAGTGGGGGGTGTGTGTGTGTGTGTGTGTGTGTGCATGAAATGTTAATGCTTGTTCATGATGAAGAACGTCTTATTTCCTAAATCAAGTATGACCACACTCTGACACTCTAAAGCCTCTAAGGCATATATTTCCACTTTTGTTGTCCCTATAAACTTGTTTTGCTAGGGTCCTGCAAGTTTACTGCCAGTCAGAGGCAGGCTGCAGGCTGGACACAGTGGCTCATGCCTGTAATCCCAGCACTTTGGGAGGCCAAGGCAGCTGGATCACCTGATGTCAGGAGTTTGAGACCAGCCTGGCCAACATGGTGAAACCCCACCTCTACTAGAAATACAAAAATTAGCTGGGCGAGGTGACAGGCACCTGTAATCTCAGCTACCCAGGAGGCTGAGGCAGGAGAATGGCTTGAACCCGGGAGGTGAGGTTGCAGTGAGCCAAGATTATGCCATTGCACTCCGGCTTAGGCGACAGAGTGAGACTCTGTCTCAAAAAAAAAAAAAAAAAAAAAGAAGAAGAAGAAGAAGACAGGCTGCAAATGCAGATATTGCATTTTGTTCTTAGATGACTGTCCAGAGAAAGGCTCTCAGAAACTCCATTACCTAAGAATAATTGGCTGAGAAATTCAGATTAGCCACCTGATTATATCCACCGAGGTGCTAGAAATGATGGGATTTGCACATTTTTTAAAGTCTTCAAAGCATTTTGGTTTTCCTTTCATTTATTAAAGTAAGTAAATAGCCTCAACAGATAGTTTATACATATCTTTGGATCTGTCATACAAATGTGTTATACAAGAGCTTACATACGAGTAAATTTCATGTTTAAAGTGTAAATATATCTTTAAATATACAGATATGAAAACTCACAAAGCAGTTTTCATAAAATAGTCCTCAGGGCACTGATAGCTGCTAAGATTGCTGTTTTAGAAGCCTTGCTCGGTTTGTAAATGAGATAAATTGTCTTATGTGAATAGTGAGAATGATACAAAGTCCTGGTTGTGCAAGCGTGTCTATGACGGGAGCAGCTGGCCCTTCCTACAGAAGTTCCTGCTGTAGCCTGAGTCAACAGTCAGCACGTGTGGCTCTACTGGCTGCCTTCATCTTCTGCATAATGGATCTGAAGGTTGCATTCATAGTATTAATGAGTAGTAACTCCAGTGGCCATGGCTGGCACCAAAAAGAGTATGTTGATTATTACCTTTGGTCTTAAAGAATGAGTAGCACAGAATGCCTGTGTCCCACCCTATATGAGGCCTTTTCTCCCCTGCAGAGCAACTCGGCATCTTTCTTTGGCTTCTTTCAGAAAATGGGTTTCCAAGCCAGCTATGAGTAGTCTCTGGAGCTTTTTCTGAGCCAGCTCCTGATGGGGCATTGGGCTCTGGTCTATTCTGAAGAGAGTAGTTGGCACACACAAAGAATGAGTTTATTTGTAAACCACAATCACATAAACGTGAAGGAAAACACAATGACTGCCAGCAACGTCTTTGGCCTGTGTGTGGAATAGACTAGCAAGCAGTGGAATAAACGAGAACCATTGGTGTCAGAGCTGGAAGGGCCTTCAGCATCATAAGGGCCAAGTCCACAAGGAAGACTAAGAATAAGCAACTTCCCCAAGGCCATTCCACCATTAAATGAAAGATCTGGTCACTTCTAACTCCAGTCCAGGTGGCCTTCGCTTGAACCACAGACCCTCAGTTCCCTGACTTATAAAAGAGGAACAATACCTGTCTGCCAGGATGCCCATAATGACTCAGTGGGTTAACATTTATGCAAGTACCTAACACAAAGATAGGTCCCAAGTAAATGTTTAATAATTATTTTATTACCAGATTAAAACCCTTGGAGCTCACTTCACTCATCATTGTCCATTTTCATCATGATCAATGCTGATGCTACACTCTTTCCACCTATGCAAAATCTGTTGTGATGCTGGATGGATCACAGGTTTGAGTTTCTGCCCCAGAGCTCACTGAAGGCACAAAAGTTGAATTGAATTAAACCAAATAGAAAATAGTCTCTTTTAAATTTAATATTTTTATATCAACTTTTCCACTTGCACAATGGACCACACACACAGGAGAAGCCCACAGCCTTTTGACTTAAGGTTATAAAGCCTTTCTCAGCTCAGACACTCAAGGAACCTCACTCTTGTGTGTCAGTGTGTGTGTGTGTGTGTGTGTGTGTGTGTGTGTATAAATGTACTTTAGGTTCTGGGGCACATGTGCAGAGCATGCAGGATTGTTGCACAGGTACATACATGGCAAAGTGGTTTGCTGCCTCCATTCCCCCATCATCTGTATCTGGCATTTCCCCCATCATCTATATCTGGCATTTCCCCCAAAATTATCCCTCCCTACCCCTCGATGTCCCTCCCTTGCCCCCCCCAGCTGACCCCAGTGTGTGATGCTCCCCTCCCCGTGTCCACGTGTTCTCATTGTTCAACACCTGCCTATGAGTGAGAACATGAAGTGTTTAATTTTCTGTTCTTGTGTCAGTTTGCTGAGAATGATGGTTTCCAGATTCTTCTGTGTCCCTATGAAGGACATGAACTCATCATTTTTTATGGCTGTGTAGTATTCCATGGTATATATGTGCCACATTTTCTTTGTCCACTCTATCATTGATGGCCATTTTGGTTGGTTCCAGGAGAATTAAAACAGATTTACAAGAAATAAACAAACCCATTCAAAAGTGGGTAAAGGATATGAACAGAAACTTCTCAAAAGAAGACAGATATGAGGCCAACAAACATATGGAAAAAATCCTCATCATCACTGGTCATTAGAGAAATGAAAATCAAAACCACATTGAGATACCACCTCATACCAGTTAGAACGGTGATCATCAAAAAATCTGGAGACAACAGATGTTGGAGAGGATGTGGAGAAATAGGAACACTTTTACACTGTTGGTGGGAGTGTAAATTAGCTCAACCGTTGTGGAAGACAGTGTGGCAATTCCTCAAGGATCTAGAAATGAAAATTCCATTTGACACAGCAATGCCATGACTGGGTATATACCTAAAGGATTATAAATCGTTCTATCATAAAGACCCATGCACAGGTATGTTCATTGAGCCTCACTCTTCTCAGGGCATTTTTGAGTCTGTTGCATTCCCAATTAAAAGAAAACAACTTCTGAACTCAGGAATTTCATTTTAATACTCAAGGAAGAAATTCTCAATTTCTTTTCCATTAATGGAATCAATAACTAATAGGAAGATAATCAAACCTTTATCATGCAGATTTAGTTCATAGGATAGCTCCTAAGGCTTGTAATTACAACTCTGTGAAAACAGTGTATGCTTATGATCATTCTGTGCTCTGTGTCCTCATAAGGGTATACAAGTAATTTGAATAATAGCATATCAAGGATGGTGCATAGAAAATGCAGGTAATTTTCTTAAGTCTAGTTTCCTTTGAATAGGTTTTAGGTTTGTGTAGACTATTGCCTTTAAGTCTTATTTTACTCCAAAAGAGAAACTCTCTGCTAATAACAGGGTATCCCACGACATAAATCAGCTAAAAAATGACTATTACAGAATCCATGTCACATAGAAATTATACCCAAACTACCCTTGATAATAATTTATATCATGAGAGTTTAAATTCCTATCAGAAAGTCACAAAAACATTGAAAAATTAAACTCTAAAACCAAATTTTCGACTGCCTTTTCAAAGAGTTCTATACTCAACTCACTCTGGTAAGTTGATCATGCTATGGGAAGCAATCCTAAATACATGATATTAAAATAAGAGCTATTGATCAGAGAGGCCCAAGTGCAAAAGAGAGAGGTTATTAATTTGAAGTCCACTATACAAGATCATTTCACACTGATAAGGAGAAATCCTTTAGAAACAAAATCTGTCAAAGAAACATAATGTTCAGAAACTCTTTATGTGTGCTTTGAGAGGTGTGCAAAGACATTGCTTTTAAAGTGAAATATATGCCACTCTGATAGGAAGAGCATGCTGTGACAGATGGCAAAAAGAAGAGACTGCCTGAAGTTTTCTAATGTGATGACTAAATTAAAAACCAAACAAAGCAAACAAGCCCCCACTGCAGTGTGAGCAGAGTTGAATTAACGATACAAAAGACAAAACTGAAAAGCAGCATCACATGAAGAGGAAGGAAGAGATGTGAACAGTAAGAATGACGACAGATACATAGAAAGAATACTAAAAATACAATGTATGAATTCCAGTTCATAAAAATAAGGACTAGAACTACCGCTTATTGAGTGTCTACCATGTGTCAGTTTCTCTGCTCTTTTCTTTTTTTCTGTTGTTTAAGAACTCAACGTGAAAAAATCTAGGAGAAGAAAATATTCGAAATACAGACAGCAAGGACACACACATTTAAGAATGTGCTGTCATGCCTTTCGGTCATGTTATTGAGGAGGCATGTGATTTGTTAATGCCACCCAGGACTGGACTCCTTTGATACTTTATCATGAGTAACTCTCGGGACAATACTGCGAGGTAGGTAGCATTTTTTTTTTTTTCTATTTTATAGATGAAGAAACAGGCTTACAGAAATTAAGAAGAAAATATAGCTAAACAACCATCAGATGCATAGCAAAAAGAAATTTTCCTTGTTTAAAAAAGATATTAAGACCAGATACACTGGGAGATAGTAATAAGGAAAACTCTTTAAATTAAATCCTTACCTAGACATAATTTTTTAAGAATAATAAAAACATTCTGTAAATATTGAAAAAAGGTAAAGAAGCAAAAACAATGGCATTGGCTGCCAAATAATTAAAATCAGCCTTTTGCAAAACTTACAGGAAATGAGAAGGTCTCTGAAATGGTGGAGGGGAAAGAGTGTAAGCCCCAAAATATATCCATTCAACTTTCATTCCTATGCAGTGTAAAATATACATAATTTATCCTACTTAAAACATCTGAAAGACAGTTTACATATATTAACTTATTGGATCGTGGCAACAACTCCTTAAGGAAGAAACTAGTATTATCTCCATTTTACAAATGAGAAAACTGAAGAAGAGATTAATCCAAGCTCACACAGTTAACAGCAATGTGCATTAAGTGGCAATGATTTCCAGACTTGAAAATTCTAGTGGGTCACTAAAATTTTTTAAAAGACTCTTAAAAATTTTAATTTTTAAAAGATTAAAATAAAAAAAAATTTTTAATTGACGTGTTAAACTGTATACTACAAAAGAGAGAGGAATTTGACACTGCATTTGAATATGACACTTGAATTTAAAAATGCAGTGTAGACATGAGGAAACTTCTCAGATGAGGCAGAAAGCAAAAAGGAAAGAAAGTAAAGATATTGGATATTAGAAAGGCAAATGCCAACATATATCTGACTTTTCAGAAATAAAGAATTAAAAAATGAGATGAAGCAAAAAAAGTTAGATGTCATTTTGACACTTATATTTTCATTTAAATGATTTTCTTTATAATTTCAACTCTTATTCAGACATAGAATTTTGAAAGTCACCTATTTATTATTTACTAGGTTTTGTTGCTATTTTATCATGATTTATTATTTGTTATTCATTATAAAATATTTTGTTATTTTGGTTTTTATTTTCCCACAATTTCAAGAAAGAGAGGGGTCCTCAGAATAAAAATTATACTTACTCCCAACATGGTTACAAAATAAATCTAAATTACACAATGCAAAGGTTTTTTGTTAGTTTGTTTGTTTTTGCTGTTGTTTTAAAGCTTGAGAAAGGAGCTGGGCTTGGTGGCACATGCCTGTAGTCCCATCTACTTGGGAAACTGAGGTGGGAGGATTACTTGAGCCCAGGGTTTGAGGCTGTAGGGAACTATGGCCACAGAGCAAGACCTCACCTCTAAAAAGAAAAAGGAAAAAAGAAAAGCTATAAAAAGGGTAGAAAAAGACATTGTTTACAAATGATAACAATCCAACCAACAGCAGACTAGCAGACTTCACATCAGCAGCAGGGGATTTCAAAGGACAATGAAAAAATTACCTCAAAGTGCTGAGGAAACCATTATTCAAGAATGAAAGCAAAATAAAGACATTTTCAGGGTACTATCCACAGACCATGACTGAAAGACACACACTTACTACAGTTTATATTTCATCAATTAGCAAATTGAGACCTCAAGGAAGCACTGCGTCACAAGACATAAAAGTTGGGAAAAAAATTAGAAAGTGACTCTCTCAATACAAAGCAGCCAAAATTATATCAATGGTCATTATATAGTATTTAATGCACTCATTGTCAAAAATAAATAAATTGGAATATTTTAAAACAATGAAAAACTACTAAGGATAGTAGGACAAAGAAAATAACTAAGTTAACCATAACTGTATAAATCAGAAATAAAGAGCAGAATTAACAACACAATAGATGACACTTTGTAAATATCCAACAAATTACATATAAACTTTTTGAAAACTAGCCAAGTATGACAGAATTACAACTAAAATGGAAACACAAAACGCTATGTTACTAATAATATTATATTTTTTTCTAGCAAATATGAAATACTGATTAAGTAAACTAAAAACACTTTTCATTAGCAAACAAACTCAACTTGGAATGTAAAGCCTAACTAAAAAACAATCAAGGGAAAAATTTTAATTACCCCAAAACAGAAAAACAAACAATAACAACAAACTCTAGGCTTGAATGATTTTATTGGAGAAGTATTTCACATGTTTAGAGAGAAAGATTATTTCTCATGCTACAGAAGCTCTTCCAACAACACATGCCAAGGCTTTGTTCCAAAATAATATTTTCTCTCCATTACACTTCATATACTGAGAAAAGGCCTTGAGGTCCTCTCAACTTGTGGGGAAATTTTTATGTCTCTTGCAGAGTGAGACAGAAGCCATGCCCAGGATCTGGGCTGGAAAACACCTCTCCTTTTCCAAGTACATTTGGGAAAACCACACAGGGTTTGTTTGCCCAAGTTTTCAATTTTGATCGTCCTTAAAAGGTCTTTGCCTGGTGCAATTGCATTTCCCCAAACCTCTCTCAGTTACTGCCAGGCTAGCCTAACTCTGAGAACACTCTCTTTCTTTCTCCACGTGGGGCAATTTTATTCATGGGAGCTTTGTCCCACCAAGTGGGAGATAATAGAAGTTTGACCAGAGCGATTCTATAAAACAAAATCTAGGCTTTTGATTCAAATTTTTTAAAAAAGAATTTACATTTATCTCTGCTCCATCTTGAAAATACAACTAAATGCAGTAAGTACAGAACAAAAATAAGTATATAAATTACTGAGAAAAGATATCAACCAACCAAAGATACTGTTCTTTTACATTTTCTGTTACTTTCTTTGTATGACAAAATAACACAAGGCCATTATAGCCGGTAGAAGAAAGCAAGATATAGCAAAAAAAGGAGATAACTTCCTTGTCTTTTCATTTCACTTTTCTTATAGATTTAAGGCAACAAATATCAATAGTCTGTTAGGGTCAATGCTCACCCTTCCCTATGGCTGAGAAAGAACACAGCTAGACCACACATTCACAGGTAAAGCACTGAGTGTAGTCATTATACTGTGTTTTAGTTTTATTTTTATAAAAATAATTAAAATACTAGATAACTTGCTTCTTTCACTAAGCAATGCATTATGGGCATCCGTCCGGGATGACAGGGTCTAAATCATTGTTTTGGATAGCTGCATAATGTTCTACATAATGGATATTACATCATTCTTGAAAGCATAACTCTGATGGATGTTCATATTTCCAATATGTTGCTACTAAAAATAATGCTTCCATTAATGTCCTTAAAGATGATGCTTCTATTTTCATAGAAGATGGTCTCAAAGTGGGATTGCTAAATCAAAAGCATGTGATTTTTTTTTCTAATAATTGTTTGCTGATCACCCTACAAAATGTTACAGCAATTCACTTGCTGAGCAGGTGAAGTGGAAGTGCCACCTCCTTTTTAAATGTTACAACCTAAAATATGGCTGTATTTGCAGGTGGTAATGGAGTATGCCATACAATAGGGAGCCTGAGATCTGCATAGATGTACCCTTTCCAAATATTCAAAACAGGAAGGCGACCTGCTGATTCAGTGGAAGGCAATAAACCATGCATTCAATTAGAATGACATACATTTAATCACAATTGTCTAATGATATTTGAAATTTCTTATTTAATCAATAATGAGGCTACCCAGCAATTAATGTTCCTGGAATTGTGGCTGCCCTTACCAGCCCTGTGTTGATTTTAGACTAATCTTTCTATTTTATATCCTCTATTTCTGGAGTTAATAGAGGTGCTCTAATGAATTGTATTAAAAAAAAAGTTATAACCACTGAGTATGATCACTTTAATTTTTAGAGTCTAATGGTGAAAAATATTACCTTGTTGCTGCTTTAATTTGCCTTTCTCTCAATCCTGGTGAGGGTTGGCATCATTCAATATGTGTATAGCCTGCTTGGATTAATCTTCTTTGACTTTCCTATTCACATCTGTCCATTTTTCTTTTGAGTTGTGTTTTCTGCTGATGAGCTTGTGTAAACACTTAAGATTTTAGCAATATTAACTCTTCTTGTCTGAGAAGTCAGAAAAATTTCTACTTATGCATTATCTATCTATTTTTTAAACATACACAACTATAAATAATATTTAGCTTACATATATGGATATATTCGTGAGTATATTACATACATATTGCTAATAGCATAGTTAGTATGTATATCCATCATTAGACATATTTAACCTACTGTGATTAGAACTATCTACTATTGTTTTTACCCCTGAGATTCTTTCTTTCCTTCAGTAATAAGATATTTCCCCTAGATTTTCCTAATATATGTTTTCCTTCTTGTTTTCCTATATATTTAATCCAACTGGAGTATGGAGATATATATATATATATCTATGGTATATATACATATATACACACACACACATATGTATACACATATATATACACACATATATATATATACATACCATATATATATACACACACATATATACATACCATACACACACACACACACACACGTATATATACATATGGTAAAGGGCCTAGATTTGCTTTAATACTGGCTGTATGTCAGAATCATTTACGTAGATAAACACTCTTTATCCACTGAAACAAAATGCCATATTAACTTCTCATCTTTAGTTGGATCTACTTCAAAACTTTTAATTCTGTTCCACTGGACACCTGGGTCAAAAACACATGATTTTGCTTACAGGAATTTTGTAAATTAAGTTTAACTATTCAGGAAGACTTTTAAACATAATTTTCTTAGCTATTTTTAGACATTGATGCTTTCATAATGACTTTAAAAATATGTATCTAGTTATAAAAGTTCATTAGGATTTTGATTATTTTGTATTATGCATTAATTTTGTAAATACTGATATTTGATACTATTATTTCTTATTTTCTTCATAGATCTTCCTATTCTTGTTAAAATGAATCATAGAAAATTAAATATTTTATTACTATTATGAATATAATTTTCCTTTATTTCTAATGGGTTGTTTCTATTATATTGAAAAGTTAATTTTGTATATGTATACACTAATTAGGCATGTGTGGGGTATAGAGTTGTTTAAAAAAATTCAAATGTAATTTACACACCATAACATTTGTTTACATACATTTTAAGATGTACAAATAGGCCAGGCATGGAGGCTCACGCCTGTAATCCCAACACTTTGAAGCCCTAGGCAGGTGGATCACCTGAGGTTTGAGACCAGCCTGGCCAACACGGTGAAACCTCATCTCTACTAAAAATACAAAATTAGCCAGGTGTGGTGGAGTGCACCTGTAATCCCAGCTACTCTGAAGGCTGAGGCAGGAGAATCACTTGAACCCAGGAGGCAGAGGTTGCAGTGAGCCAAGATTACACCACTGCACTCTAGCCTGGGTGACAGAGTGAGACTCTGTCTCAAAAAATATATATACAAATAATTCACTGCTTCTAGTATATTCACTATGTTGTGCAACCATCAAAACTATCGAATTCTAGCATGTTTCCTTTATTTCAAAAAGAAACCTGTATTTATTGTCAGTCAGAACAATTCCTCTCAACCTCAACCTTTCTTAATCACTGATCTACATTCTTTCTGTATGGATTTGCATGTTCTAGACATTTCGTATAAATGGAATTGTACTAGTACATGACCTGTTGTGACTGAATTCTTTCACCTAGTATGATGTTTTCAAGGTTCATTTATGTTGCATTACATAATACTGCTTCATTCTTTAAGACTGAATAATTCTATGTACATAACACATTTTGTCTGTCAGTTGACTGACCTTTGGATTGTATAATGTTTAATATTAAATGTCAACTTGATTGGCTTGAAGAATGTAAAATATTGTTCTTGGGAGTGTCTGTGAGGGTGTTGCCAAAGGAGATTAACAATTGTATCAGTGGGCTGGGTGAGGTAGACCCACCCTCAATGTGGATAGGCACCATCCAATCGACTGCCAGTGTGGCTAGGATAAAGCAGGAAGAAGAAGGTGGGAGAAGTTGAATTGCTGAGTCTCCCAGCCTTCATCTTGCTCCCATGCTGGATGCTTCCTGCCCTCAAACATCAGACTCCAAGTTATTCAGCATTTGGACTCTTGGACCTACACCAGTGGTTTGCGAGGGACTCTCAGGCCTTTGGCCACAGACTGAACACTGCACGACAGCACTGTTGGCTTCCCTACTTCTGAGGTTTTGGGACTCGGATTGGCTTCCTTGCTCCTCAGCTTGAGATGGCCTATTGTGGGACTTCACCTTGTGATCGTGTGAGTCAATACTTCTTAATAAACTCCCGTCATATATGCATCTATCCTATTAGTTCTGTCCCTCTAGAGAACCCTGACTAATACAGATTGTCTTTACTTTGGGCTACTATGAATAGTGTTGCTGTGAATATGCATGAAGAAGTGGAATTGTTGAGTCATACAACAATCCTTTGTTTACCTTTTTCAGTAACTGCTAAACTGTTTTCCTGGGGTATAGAAATTTAAGGTGACCTTCATGGTCCTTATCTCCTGGGATTCAAGTAACCCCCTCTCCTTGATTACAGGCAGAAACTGTGACCTGCTTCTGAACAATTGCAAAGGCAATGAAGTGTCACTCTCTTTGGTATATGACATAATGTAAAACTGTGTCTAACCAGTCAATTCACTCTAGACTTTCTCTCTCTCTCTCTCCATTGCTTATTTTGAAGCAACAAGCCGCCATAAGTCAGTAACTACAAGGAAATACATTCTGGCAACTACCTGAGTGATCTTGGAAGCAGTTTCTTCCACTCTTGAGCCTATAGATGAGGACACAGCTTGACTAACACTTTGAATGTAGTCTCATGAGACTCTAAGCAGAGGATTGAATAAGCTTTATCAGTACTCTGATCCACAGAAACTGTGAGATAATAACCACGTCATTTCAAGTTTCTAAATTTGTATAATCTGTTACCCAGCATAGAAAATTAATATAGTTATATCCAAAGGATTATAAATTATTCTATTATAAAGACACATGCACCCATATGTTCATTGTGGCACTGTTTACAATAGCAAAGACCTGGAACCAACCCAAATACCCATTGATGATAGACTGGACAAGGAAAATTGGCACACATACACCATGGAATACTATGCAGCCATAAAAAATGATGAGTTGGTGTCCTTTGTAGGGACATGGATGAATCTGGAAACCATCATTCTCAGCAAACTGACACAGGAACAGAAAATCAAACACCACATGTTATCACTCATAGGTGGGTATTGAACAATGAGAACACATGGACACAGGGAGGGAAGCATCACATACTGGGGTCTGTTGTGGGGGAATAGGGGAGGGACAGTTGGGGGTGGGGAGGTCGGGGAGGGATAACATGGGGAGAAATGCCAGATATAGGTGACAGGGGGATGGAGGCAGCAAACCACATTGCCATGTATGTACCTATGTAACAATTCTGCATGATCTGCACTTATACTCCAGAACCTAAAGTACAATTTAAAAAACTAAAATAAAAACAGAAAACTAATATATCATGCTCGCAGTGCTTTTCTATTCAAATAGTATTTTCTGACCCATGTGATTACATGTTCTTTGACATTTTTCTCCAGTATTTATATAAATGATTTTATGTTATAGTCTTACTAAGGTTGAAATTGTCTCCAAAGCTGTATTTCTTATGAGAAACATAGCTGCCATCTATGTTTTGTTCTTAATTTTATGAAAAATTACTTTAACATTTCACTATTTGATACGTTATAACTAACTATATATAAGTATAACTAATTTGATCTATAACTAATCTTCTTTTATTTCCACTTGTTAGCATTCTTGTTAGGAATTGCTGGTCCTCCTAAATCTTAAGGATGACATTTCTGTACCTATGTACATGTTCACATGCATTTTCTTTCTTCTAATTTGTTGGCACAAGGAATTATGCAGATAGATGTCTTGATGTTGAATATTCATACTTTTTATAGATAAACTCCACTTTAACGTGGTGCGAAATGCTTTTGCTTCACAGCTGCCTTTTTTTTTTCCTGGAACTCATCAAAATCTGGACAGAGATTTACATGATGGCAACTTGAATATGTCTTCCTGATTTCCTTTCTTTCCCACCATCCTCTCTGGAAGGTATAAAGGTGATGAAGCTTGAGGTTGTCAATTCCCCTAGATGACTAGGCCCAGTGGATTCTATTGCCTGTGCACTGACCCTACTGGGCTGAGACTAGCTGCAAAGAGGCCGTCATTTAGTGCTGCAGCAGCAGAGTCAGGTCATCTGGTGTGCTCACAACTGGCCCACGGGATGAGACATGGCTGCACCTTCTACCCTTCTCTTGCTCCCCACTCTTCCATAGACCTTCCAACCTGATGGTACCTTTGCTGAAACTATAGAGAAAAATGAGCAGGCACAAAAAGGATTCTCAGGGAGAAGGATGTGCCTTTAGAAGAGATGACTTCTATTGATATTGAATGGAAGTCAAGAGTTCTTGAGAACTTTAAACATAAGATATATTATGAAAGCAAGTCACTTAGATGCCAAGCAAAAAAGATTTTCTGGAAATATAAATATACAATTTATAAATTTTAATGAACTGAAAAGAGTATAGATGTAGCTGAATACTAGTTTAGATATTAAAAATCCAATGGACAAACGAGTTTGCAACACAGAACAAACGTATTGAAACCCTAATTCAATGTGCTAAGCCTCTTCACTTTATTGTTGTCTGCAAACCTGAATCAACAGTGACTAAACTTCACAACCCCGTGTTATGATTCAAAAAATGTCAAACCCCAAGTAAAGTTCTTGAGGTAAATTCCAGCTTCACATGCCTAATGAGGTATTCATAAATTAAAGATTTTAATCAAATAGCTTATAATCCCATCAATGTGATACAAAGGAACCCCAAAAGAACATTGAAGTATGAATTCGTGGTTTTTTCTTGGTAGCATTGGTGGGGGGGTGGTGATGTGTGTTCTTCCCCATGTCTTAGATGTCTCCTGTCTCAGAGAAATAACAACTGTCTTCCCCAAAGACTGTTTAAGCACAAATGAACATTTTGCCCTTCATTTTCGTTTGTCACACAAAGAAGTTGCTTTTGTATTTTGTGCAACAGCATTATTAAGGCTGAATTTCTTTTCAAATAAAAATCTGACTCAAGGGATTGAACAGCTCCATACTCTAAGAAGGGTTAACCACTGTTTTCAAAAGTTCTGGCAAGCAGGCAGATGGAAGCTTGGAGATAAATTGAAAAGATATAATTTACAAAATACTTAGGGCAAACCTCACTGAGAAGAACAAATAAATGGATGTTGGCTCCAGGACTTTAAGCAGAAGAGGCAGCAGTGACATCGGGGTTGGTCTTTTCACTACACCAAAATGCACCCCACCTCTCTCCAGTAAGTCTGGGATACAGCTCGTCAGAGGCACACTAGGCCCACATACGAAAAGCAGAAAAACAGGAACTGAAAACCAAGTTCAAAAAAAGAGAGAGAAATAAGTGAAGGAACCAAGACTGAGCACCACATTTGGCTCTCAGATTTACCAGAAGGTAACCTCAGAAAGAGATGAAACATGATCAATTACTTAGTCCTTATTATCAAAAAGGATGAAGATTTCTCAAATGAGACTTTACAGTGGGCAATGAACAAGAAGCCTATAAATGCACTAAAGTAGGTTATTAAAGTGATGCTTCTGAAGTGCTATAATCATTGCCTTCACTAGGGCTTTGTGAATTATTTCTTTCTATAGGATTAAAAAATTGAATGAACAATATCTCCCCTCTATTCTGGCTTTAGAAATCAGGTTGTTATTGGTGGAACTATGCCCCTCCCACACCCCCAATTCACATGGTGACATGTAACCCGCAGTACCTCACAATGTGATCTTATTTGGAGATAAGCATTTTATAGAGGTAATCAAATAAAAGTGAGGTCATTAGGAAGGCCCTAATGCAAGATGACAGTGTCCCCTATAAGAAGGAGGAACTTGGACATAGACACACACAAGGCAAACATCATGTGAAGACGAAGCCAGAGATCAGGATACTGCTTCAACATGTGAAGGGCACCAAAGACTTCCACAAAACCACCAGAAATTTGGTGATAGGGATGGAACAGCTGCTCCCTCACGGCTCCTCAAAGGAACCACCCCTGCCAGCACGTAGATCTCAGACTTCTGGCTTCCAGCACTTTTGGATGATAAATGTATGTTACTTAAGCCACTCACTTTGTGGTACTTCGTTGTGGCAGCCTAAGAAACTAATACTCAGGTTGTTATCACGTCAGGCTGAGCCATCCTCCACATTCACTTTCTCTGGCAGTGATCATTTCTGATCACGGACTGAATAGGAGATTCTAGTTATTTAATTAAAAACAAAATAATTGAGAGAAGAATGCAGTCAAGATAATTCCAAGAACAGCCTAAGACTTGCGGCATTTTCCCAGTGCCCAACTTCCACAGCAGTGATGTGTTCACATCAGGCCGGATTCTTCTATAAAAAGTTCACATTTACATAATAAAAAGTTCACATATTTTCTTTGGTCTTGTCCTACTTTATATTGGTTCCCCTTTATGACAAGAGTCTAGAGACCAGAAAGAACTGGTACAGGACCAAATTAAATAAAGCTGGAAATCTCTGTCACTTACCTGATCCCTAATTATGGGTAGAGAAACCCTGCACACAAGCTTTTTCCAGCTCAGGTAATGCTGCTGTATGGCCCCAGCAACTTTTTTTATGACTTGGCTAAATTTTGCCAAGTATTTGCTTGGTGTCACATTTATGAGCTTACTTAAGAATCTTTTGTGCAAACTTTTCGAGGGCTTACTTGCTGGACTAGCTCCAGAACTGGATTCCTGGGGCCCACTGCACAGTGTTTGAATAAGGCCAAAAGGTAAAATGTGTCTCCTGGTTGTTTTCTTGTATCTTCCCTCTCTCTCCTCCCCCTGCAGAGATGTCTTCTTTCCTCCTTTCCTGCTGGTCTTCTGACAAACAAGTTAGCTACTTATCAATAAGCAAAATTCCCTTGCATATCTGCCATTGTTCAGTGTTTTCTTGGGCAGGGGTCTGATCTCTATGGAGAGGCTTTAAGTTTTAAAACATGTACAGAGATTCTATGCTTTGTAGTGGTCATGGTGGTGGTGGTGGTGGTGGTGGTGGCATGTGTGTGTATTTCTGAGAGAGAACTACTCAGTTGGCCACCTATTTAATGAGTCCAAATATCTCAGCTTTGCAAGCAACCTCTTAGAATGTTTGATTCAACCTCTACTCCAACAGTCTCCATCCCAATGAAAATTTTAGCTATAACATCTTTGCTATCTGATTGTGTAGCTCTGATCAAACCATTCCTGTGTTAAAGTGAGCTCTGCCTTTCATGTATCCCAGAAAATTTCACCTCATTCTCATTGTTGGAAGTTCTTTCATGAACACAGCTAAAACTACTTGCTTGCCTCCTGGAATCTCACTTATATAGGCATACATTTACAACAAAGTGAATCAGAAGGCCATATTAACTCGTAGTCATCTAGACATAAAATCCTCCTGATTCTTTACTCAGATGCATGGGCTATCTTGGTCAAAATACCCTCAAATATCTGTATAATTTGTGTCCTGAATCCCTCTTCTCCTTTACTGTATACACCATGGAATCTCATCTCGCTGACTTCCGATGAGCGTGGCCTAGGCCCAGACTGGACAAGGTGACTTCCACCAAGTTATATGGCTGTGAATGGGAGAGTCAGAGGAAATTTTAAAAACCTATCATCTCCATAATGCAAAATGTAAACATGGCCTATGGATCCCAGAAGTTCTAGAGATGATGCCTACATGAAAGTTTTTGGAAAAAAAATATCAGGATTAGCAGGAATAAAGGCATGTCACATAAGAGAAGAAGAAAATCTAGCCAAGAAGACAGACTCCCATGCCATCCTCTCCATGGGGAAAGGAGCCTTCAGAGACTGATGCTTTGGTGTATCAGGAGGCATTTCTGCTTCCACATGAGATTTACTGACTATAAAAACTGATTGGATTCCATGTTCTGTAATTTAAATTTACGATTCTGTAACATTATAAGAAAGTGTCTGGTAAGAGGTGTCTGCTCTGCAAACATGTCAGATAATGCTACAGATCCCTGAGATAGGAATTGGAGGTGCGGTTTTGACAGAAAGGTGGTATTGCATGAGCCTCTTCCAGAAGAAGTGTTGGGTAGGCCTCCTGACCCAGAGAGAGGTTATGCAAACATCTGGCCTTGGGTCAGAGAGGGCTCTGTGAGCTCATTATCCACTTCATAGTCACCATTTTACATAATCTTGCCATTTTGTAAATCATTTCATTGATACCAGCACTTTCCCAGAATTGTTTTATTTTAACAACTCAGAGGAAGGTCACAGCAGAGGGTCCCAAGTTTTGGATAGATGAGAAAATTGAGAAGTTTAGTGATTCCTCCAACGCCACCTAGGAAGTTTGCAGCATTGAGAAGTCTTTTACTCCTGATCCTTTACCTTTCTGTTCTTGCTTACGCAGGTGAAGGAGGTAGGTTAACCCCCGGATCGTCCTGGTATTGTCCCACTTACCCCTTTTGCTCAGTGTCATGTGGCTGTGACCAAGGAGACCACATCCAGGAGAAGTGACCTGCCATCCCTCCTCACAAGCAACTTCAACTCCCCAGCACCATCTTAGACTTTTTGAAAGGCTGAACTGGAGTTCCATACATTCATTAATTTAGTTAGAATATTTTTGTGTTCTCAAGAGAGTAAAAATGGCCATTATGAGAGAATAATATCAAATATTATTGAATAATGTCAAATATTCCTGCAAGGGCAAAGGCAGAGTCCAGGATCAGAGCTGAATCCTCCTTGTTCCATTTCTATGTGTGAATTCTTAAACCACATAGGTTACATTACCAGTTGGGAATGCCTCCACCTGACTAAATATATATGCATACACGTTGGCATCCATCTCCATTAACATAATATTAGCCATTACGGGAGCATTACAACATCATCCTGCTCGCAAATGTGACACAGAACAGAGTGTCACAGACACCTCAATGCAGTGGACACTTAAGTCAAATGGAAAGTTAAAAACACCTTCTGCAGGCAGCCACTGGCATTACTTCATATTTATGTTAGTTTTGCTAATCTAATCGAGTGAACTTTTTCCCTAAGAGAATGTAATAGGAATATTTTATTTGAAAATTTTATGTAGTAAGCAGCTGTCTAAAGTCTTAATTTCTGTTTTCAGTAGGGTAAGTGGCAAATGCAACCAGGAAGAAAAAATAGCAGTTTCCCAAGTGCTAGTGAGGGCAACAGGCAGTGGAAAATCCATGCAAAGTCTTTCCAGGAAACCATTCCTGCAGATCATGGGGAAGTACTTAAATGCTGGTGTAGAAAAATATATCCATACATTTCTTAATGAGGTTGAGCAAAAGAGTTGGAAAAGCCCCCAGCAATCAGGAAATAGAGGTAGTGAGAAGGAAAGTAGCTTGAAAAAGTTACTAACAGGAGAAGAATAGCCACAATCAAGGATGTTGGCCCTGACTCCAGGGGACTCTTTGCAGGAACTGCTTACCTTGTTCTGACATCTGGGGCGCATTGCAGGAGAACCCATTGCACCCCCTGCTATCGCTCCAGCCTCAGAAATGGCCATGTGCTGCATGGTGACCTACCACATCCTGTAGCTCCTTTCACTGATACTTGCCTGATCAATTACGTAGCACATATAGGGTCATGTCACAGCTTCTGTCACAGAAATTTAAATAGGACCCTAGCATAGCATTTATCTATATCTTGCATGACTTAAATCAGTTGAACTGGTACAATGAAAAGAGAAGGAATGTTGGGTAAAGTCAGTCCTGGATTCTTGTCCTTGTTTAAGTACAACTTTGGAAAAATTACCCAATCCCTGAGCCTCTTAAACCAGGAAAATATGTTTATCATGATTTTTCATGAAAATTACATAATATAATGTGTAAAACATGCCTATCCTGAGGGAGTTAGGAAGTAGGTGTCAGTAGTAATTACACATTAGGAGTCAAGATATAATCTTAATATATTTGAGTGATGATAGCAACAAGCAATAATCTCATTAGTTGCCATGTTGTGAGGCAGCCTGTGTCTTGAAATGGAAGAAGGTGATGGCCCCAGGAACAGAGTATACACCTTAAAAAGAAGTACATGCATAGAACATCATTTCTGAAGATAATCCCAGGGACCCAGAGCTATAAATTCGAATATTTCTTCCTCAGTGGTGCCTAATCTACCTGGCCTCACCCATCACACCACGCACCTATTCTTCACTACAACTACCTCTATCTTGGGCTCCAAGTTCCCCATCTTAATTAGCTCTCGGTATAGATGCCTTTGTTTAAACACCAGCACATTACATAGAACTTGTCCTCCTGGTATTCAGTAAACTGGTGTTAAAATGAATGAACCAAGTGACCATTTTTGAATCTGCTTTTCATGACAACACTCCAGCATGTTTTTTGATTTGAAATTGAAACTACTGAAGATGGGAGAGAAGAAAGAAAATAAGTTCAGGGCTTTTATCTCCCTGACTTCCTTCTTTCAGGGCTGCCTTAGGCTGGCTGAGTTCCTCGCCAAAGACCAATGCTCCTCACAGTGGGCCCCTCCACACAACTCACTCCTCCGTGAACTGCTCCCTCCCTTTGTCAATGGAGGAGGAGGGGTGGCCACAACCCTGCTGTTACTAGCCTCTTGTGCATTGACTCTTGTATTTTTCTTACCTAGAATGGCCACTCAATCCACTTTCCACAGAAGGAGTGCTGTGAAACCCTCTCATTGGGATGAGAGGGCTCTCAATACTGAAACAGTCTTAGGCAAACTGGATGGTGAGTCACCCTACCTACGTCCTGCACACACCTTTGGAAACAGCTCCTTTACTAAACCTTCCTTCAATCACCTTGGTAGAAATGAGTCATCCATTTTGCTTTTGGGACCTTGAATTCATTATTTAAGAAAACACCCTATTTTATCTTCTTCAAGAATTGTTGACATGGGGTTACCTATGAACACATTCCCTCCTCTGGAGAGAAAGCCCACCTATAATTGGAGACAGTAAGGACAGTACACCAGGGTCAGCAGAGATGAGAGAGAGCAGTGGAGTAAATCCTTGTCTCCTCAGGACCCAGAGACCAGGCCCAGGGATGCTGGCTCCTGAAGTGTTTCTTTTTTCTGCAAGGCACTCATGTCTTTCCCAGCCATACCAGCCCACAAATTCCTGACTAGTGAAAAAAGGACTACTGTCCCTTTAACGTGTTTTGCCTG
Source organism: Aotus nancymaae (assembly GCF_030222135.1). Taxonomy (NCBI): domain Eukaryota; kingdom Metazoa; phylum Chordata; class Mammalia; order Primates; family Aotidae; genus Aotus; species Aotus nancymaae. The sequence goes on from NW_026988471.1 coordinate 17,863,971, forward strand.
AGGCTGGTCTGTGTACTTCTGTGTGTAGGGCAGGAATGGTAGACCAAAGTGAAGTCTCCCAAAGCATCTCCCTGACCTGAGTCAGGATGAGAGAAGAGTACATCAGGGGTAAAATATAGCAGCCTTTTAAAAATGTTTTTCAAAAAACAACACACGCTGGCAAGGCTGCAAGAGAAAAGGGAATGCTTATACAATGTTCAGAAATGTAAATTAGCTCGGCCACTGTGGAAGGCAGCTTGGAGAGTTCCTCAAATGACTCAAAACAGAACTACAATTTGAACCAGAAATCCCATCACTGGGTATATATTCAAAAGAAAATAACTCAAATTTCTACCAAAAATACACAGGCATTCACATGTTTATCACAGCACTCTTTACAATAACAAAGACATGGAATCAATGTGGGCGTTCATCAATGGTGGGCTGGATAAAGAAAAAGTGGTACATTTACATCATGAAATACTATGTTGCCATGAAAAAGAATAAATACTTGTTCTTTGCAGCAATATGGATACCCTGGGGGCCATTATTCTTAGTTAATTATGCAGAAACAGAAATCCAAATGCCACATGTTCTTTCTTTTAAGTGGGAGCTAAACAATGGATATTCATGACACAAAGATAGCAACAATAGACACTGAGGACTACTAGAGGGTGGAGAAAAAGATGAGGCAAGGGTTGAAAACTGTTGGGTACTAATCTCAGTACCTGGTTAATGTGGTCAATCATACTCCAAACCTCGGCATCCCACAGTATACTCAGTTAACAAACCTGCACATGTACCTCCTGAATCTAAAATAGAATCTAAAATTATGTTTTTCAATAACTATTAGTTGAACACATAATGTCAATTGCAGAGGGGGTTATTATTTTATAGAGGAGAAAATTGAAGCCCAGATGAGTTGATTCACCTGCACAGTCATATCCCTCAGAAGAGGCAGAGTCAGGATTTGAACCCATGCTGTTAAGCATTGTGTTACCTTGTCTGTCTATGGTTTTCCCCAGGACAGCCCTAGTTGGATGTAGCTATTGCATCTGACACCACAGGAATGGAAAGTCCTTCAGGAACTCGCAGGGTACAGCTTGGGACATTAGGCAGCCTTGCTTCATCCTAATTTCCTTTCCTAGTTTTTGGCAAGCAGGCCTAGAAAATAGTTCATGCTTCAATCTTGTAACTTAAAACTCTGCCAACAAACTCCACATGATCTAGTGCTGTACAGACTCCAACTTAGAGTATGCTTTTACTTCTCACTTCTAGATGTTTACACACTCGTCACAGCCATTACCCATCTGTGTCTGTTAGTAACACATGTCCTCAAACTTGCAAAAATTTCTCAATGCAAAGCTACCCTTGGGAAGCTGAACAATCTCAACACAGCCCCTATCTCATGCTCTTTTGTTCCTCAGTGGACACCTTCGCCCTCCCTCTCCATCTTTGCTGTAACTTAGTGGAGGATCTTGCAGAAGATGATTCAAAACAGAGTCCAGAGCCTGCTTTAGCTGATGGCTTTATTTTCCTCTTCCCTAGTTTTCTTTTTCTTCAGAATATGTGTGCTGCCAATGCCTAACTCACAACACTGGTAGATAAAATAGCATAATATATGCTAATGTTCTCCTAATAGAAAGCAATTCTAGTCTTAATACATAGATGGCATATGACTAGTTAATGGATTAGATGGTACCTGAAGATGTTGGGTGAGCAGTAAAAACAGAGTATCGTTAAGGGTAATTATTTTAGGCAGAATGTATTAGTTAATTGAATAGAGAAAAGGTCTAAACACAAATAGTTAGAAAAGCATTACTACAGAAGTCAGAAAGCCAATTTGCCAGTGGTTTGTCCTCAAAATTAGTCTAGCTCCCTGGCTGGAGCTGGATGGAAGGGGACACAGAGAAATGATCTGGAATGAACTCCTCTGTTTCACTTGGGCAGAGCAACTAGAAGACACTGAAAATGGCCAGAATCTACCTGGAAATTAGGATAAATTGGTATTTGGAAGATACGTTGAGAACTAGCATAAAGTATGGAAACTCCCTGGTTATCCAGACCAAGTACCTGCTAGCACCATGTAGCTAAAGAAAAAGCTGTCAGGAAGTCATTCACCAGGCAGTTTTTGACTTGGTTTTGTGTTTCTCAAGAAACACAATCTTCTCAAGAAACACAAACATATCTTGCTTGTTTCAAGATATAAGCATTAACTACAGTATATTCTTGGGAGGATAAGAAAGAGAAGTCTAATAGTTGGAGATTAGTTGTTAGTATTGTTTGAGCAGCAAAAACAATGTCAGCCTATCATCTCTTGATATATTCAAGTTAGAAGACAGAAGAGGTAGGTCTGAAAGTAAAAATAATTCCTAAGTTAAATTCATTATAGGACAGATTATGGGAAATTTGTAGAGAAATCGGAACCAAAGATATCCTTAGAAGGTGTTTTTCTCTTATACTTTGGGTCTAAGAGGCATCAAAACAGAATTTTTGTATATTAATTATAGCGGTAATATAGGTGACAGTGCAAGCATATGCATTCACATAGACACATGCACACACATGCAGGGACGTACCCTGCCCCATGACACACACACACACACACATACTCATCACCTACCAAGAACTGGGTCATTTGCTTTCTGATGAATCCTCAAGAGAACTGCTACAGCACCTGGCACAGAATATGTACTCAATAAATACTCATATGCATTTAATACATGTGGGATAAGTTACTAGATGAATGAAATAAATAAATGAGTGGGGAGAAAGGGAGAAAGGGAGGGAGATGAGAAAGAGGAAGTGGGGAGAGAGACAAGGAGAGAAATGTTAATCACTGTCTCTAGAGCTAGGATTCAGACACTTAGAATATGGGCCAAACTTCCCATTCAATAGGCCTTTGGCTTAAAAGGAAACTCTTCAATTCCTAGAATAAAGGATGATGTGTGTATGTGAAAAAAGCAATCTGGAGTCAACATGGCCTGAAATTAGCAAGGCCAAGTAAAATCACAGGGACTGAAGAGCCAAAATATCTACAGCATATTTGTGATGCATTTGATTTTCCTAAACAAGAAACAATCTCCCTTTTGCAGAGCCTACTTATAAAAACTGTACCAAAAATAAACCTCGGCTGGGCATAGTGGCTGGCCAGGCATGATGGCTCATGCCTATAACCCCAGCACTTTGGGAGGCTGCGGCAGGCAGATCTCTTCAGGTCAGAGACTAGCCTGGTCAAAAAGGTAAAATCCATCTCTACTAAAAATATAAAATTTAGCCGGGTGTGGTGGCATGTGCCTGTAATCCCAGCTACTCAAGAGGCTGAGGTGGGAGAATTGCTTGAACCTGGGATGGTGGAGTCTGCAGTGAGCCAAGATTGCACCACTGCACTCCAGCCTGAGCAACCAAGTGAGACCCTGTCTCAAATAAATAAATAAATAAATAAATAAATCTGCCTGTAGAGCTACAGAATATTGAATGGTTTTAAGCAAATCATTTTCTGTCCCCATGACATACTTTGGCCTTCTATAAAATATAATAAAATCATCCATGCCCACTATTTACCCATATCCTTGAAATGTTGAGAACCACAGGCAGTAGCTCTCAAAAAAAAAAAAAAAAATTCACTGAAAAAAGCCTAAAGAACTTTCACTAGGCTACAATTGTCCCATGTGGAACTAAGGGCCTGTAAGATCACTATCTGATTAAATCAGAGGCGCTACTCATCAGCCCTCCATAAGCTAAATGCCAGGTATTGAGGGAAGCAGAAAGTGTAACATACAGCTTATTGAAAATGTCTGTGACTGAGGGTTAGAAGACAGGTTTCTGTGCAGGTTGCTCTACTTAGAAGTTGTATGATGATCCTAGCCACGTTATTTGATCTCACTTCCCAGTTAATCTCATAAACCCACTGCCTGACACATAGTAGGGCATTAGTGAATGAAGGAATGAGGTTGTTGTGAAGATAGAACAAGAAAATGCACGTGTATATTCTCTGTGACAGTTAAAGCACTATGCACATGTATAATTACTGTTATTCCTAAAAATGGATTTCTATGACTCTATAATTCACTCTAAATCCTTGAAGATAGATTGTCTTAATAGGGCCACGTGGACAGAGGTTAAGCCATTGACCTGGGGTGTAAATTGCTTCTTTTCCTCTTAAGCAGATTTGCCCAACTGGAAGCTCCAGGAACTGATGCCAAAGAGACAGTTTCTTCGAGTCCTTTCCTTGCATATACGTGCATGGGCTGTATGTGTGTGGAGAGTGCGATGTGTGGTTATCAGTAGGATAGTAATGTTGGCACTTCTCATACTACTCAAATATATTAAAAATAAAATCTCTCTTCTTATTGCCCATTTCATTTTAATTTCTTTCACAGCCAGCTCATTTGAGCCAAAAGGAAGGCAAGAATTTTCCACCTTGCTGCTTAATTGGCAGTCTGACATTTGGCCCCTTGCACCTCTCAGAACTTTGGCCACAATGACTAGCCTTCTTCACGCCAAACAGCATTAGCGCTTTGTTAACACTAGGCAGCGGCACAAGCACAAAGTCTCTTTGTGGTTACAATGTGACTTCATGTAGCTGACATCTGAGCAGAAAAAAAAAAACAAACAAAGAAGGTCTGGACAGTTTCTTTATGAACAAACAGGAAGTAAAAAGAGAGCTATGGCATAATCTGGTTTAACAAGAAGTTAGTGCATCACCATGGATGCTGCTGATGGAATTTTGCAGGGACAACAGGAATTTGGACAAGTTTAAATTATCAACAGAGTAAGTCTGGAAGCGGACATGTGTTTTTGGTAGGTGGGGAGAAGCAAGCCTGCAAAAAACTCCTTCTCCACGTGTCTTCGAGCCTTCCTTTTCATTGTTTCTGCTAATATCTTATCATAATCCAGCAAACAACTGCCATATCAACCTCTGTTGAAAATTATTGAACATGCACCACCTTTGGAGAATTTGCCTGGGGAAAATGGCTATTCTCCATGCTTCACCCACTGATACTCCTTAGAGAGTCTATGAATACCTGAGGGTTCTGAATCTATCATCCACACGATAGGAAGAAGAAGAACCCAATACTTCCTACTAGTTTGGAATGCCATGTACAACTGACTAGATTAATACTGATGATTTGTGTTTGCTACAAAGAGAGAACACTCAATTAGTTAGGGAAGAGATTTTCTGTGTCCAACTTTCTGCATGGAATCTGACAGCCCCCACTCCACTGGGGTTGCGATAGGTCCTTTACCTGGGTCTTGGATTCTATATTCTCTGTAGTGAAACCTTTTCCTTTTGCTGGACTCTGCCAGCTCAGAATAGAACCTGAGGCCATGCTACTTTTTATTTCATTCTTTTTGAGCTCTAAAAAAAGATCCTGAAAACTATAACTTTTCAGCAAATGTCTAGGGCTGATCATCAGTAGAATGAGAATCCCCTTATGTTTTGTCTCTGTGCTTAGGGCTTCCTAACTTTCCACACAAGGGCCATATTCCTCATGCTGTTTCCCTCTTCCCTCTTCAGTAAGCCTCTTGCATCCCTCCTTTACACTAAGACAGGGATTCTCCATCTCACCACTATTTATATTTTGGGCTGGATAATTCTTTGTTGTGGGTGACAGGGGTGAATTGTAGGATTCTTAGCAACACTCCTGGCCTTTCCCGACCAGACATCAGTAGCATCCTGTTTCTCCAGTGGTGACAACAAAAATGTCCCAGACTTTGCCAAATGTCCCTCTGGGGACACTATCACTTCCAGTTAATAACTAGTACTAAAAGGGACTTCAACAGTGGTCCTTTCTCAGGGAATTGGCAATAAGCTATGGAGACTATCTTATGATAGATGTTCAGGCATTTCACTAGCTTAATGACCTTCTTTGGGATCCTGAAATCACTTAATGAAGGTAGCCCCTTCCTGAGGGTAAGGTAGCAGTTGTAGTCATTAGCTATTTTATCAGAATTTTATAATGGGGACCGATAATAAACCAATCACAAGCATTTGGCCGAAATCAGTAGCTTTGTTATGTGTAAAACCTCCTATTCATTGGACTTCTGGACCAATGCCCTCACTTAAGTTCCCAGAACGGCTCTCTACTGGGCAGAAGGGATGATCTCCATTCCTTCAATGATAAATTTCCAAGCTCAAAATATACAGCTATAAAACCCTAGCACCTTAGAAGCCAGTATCTGTAGGCATAGGCTCATATAATTTACAGCCCTAACCAGAAGGTGATGTCATCAACCAAGACACATATTCCACACCTCGTTTTCCCGTGGCAGGATTTACACTTTCTTGGAGAATGTTAAGTTGGCAAAGAGTGCCAAAAGTGAGCAACAAAGACCCAGAGCAGGCAAAAACTATTCTTTAAGAATAAAGTCCTATTCCTGTGTGGTTTGTGATCAGTCAAAATGTGAATGCTTCAGCACATTTTGTGCAATGTAAAATCATTTACCATGGCATGAATGAGGGTTACTTTAAATAGAATGAGAGAAAATTACTATTGCAGTAAGGAAGCTAGCTAATGAGCTTGAGCTTGTGGCAGAGTCCTTTTACGGATCTGGCAAATTCAGGCATCTGACTGAAACTCGATATTAGGTCTACCGATTGGCTTGGATGATCCAATTTTAGCAAACAGGACATATGAGCATAGACCTCTGAGTCTAGGGTCACTTATGACAGTAAGACAAAGACTCCAATTTCTTTTATTCTGCTTGAAAAAATGTATCCTAAGACAAATGAAAAGGACTTTACCCCAAAATTTTAAGAGAATTAAAGTGGTATATCCAGCCAATTATCTGTGCTATACACATCAACAATCCATTCATTTTTTTGGACTTCTTAAATTTATTTATGTAGCAAGTCTCCTGGCACTTATATTGATTCCAATGCTACTGATGAAGTTGAAAATGTTGAATGATGTGTTCTAAATCTTCAGAGGTTATTAAGTTCCAACACGGATTTAATTTTTTAAACTCAACCTCAAGAGTACACACCACTTATTAATAGCTATAAAGGCTCTGATTGTCCTCTCACTTTAAAGGTACCTCATAGAATCACAAATCCAAAGGCACTTCATTCTTCTGGCAATGAGGTTTTCTTACTTTAAAAAAAATTAAAGCATAGTGTGACTTTTCCAAATCTATGCCTTTGGGATGAATGGCTATGTGACAACTGAATTGGAGGCAACACAGTCTTTCTTGGCCATGTGAACTGCATATTAATCATTCAGAGTGGAGTTGATGCAATCCCAAAACACGAAGCTAAAGCCCAACACTCCTTACCAAGGGGAGAAGAACATCATGGAAGACGTAACATCATATGCCATAGCTTGAATTTTTTTCTTAAAGCATTATGTCTAAGGGGAAATAGGCAGTCACTAGCTTAGGCCTGTGATTCATGGCCATCAGACAGTCCTGCACGGATCCAGTACACTCTCTGTGCTTCTGATCCTTTTTCTCTTTCTCAGAGCCTTAATGAATACAAATAAACACAAATAAGAAACCCCTTCTTAAAATTTAAATAAGCCATATGTTTAGTAAATTTTTTCTTTTAAAATGTAGTAGTGAGAGATATGGATTCTTAATAGGTTTATGGGCAAGGTGGTCTGATTTTAAATCTTATCACTAAAGCCCTATTGAATAAAAGCCTTCCCAAATCTCTGAGCAGCTCCACCCTGTATCCTTCAAATGCTTACTATTGCCCAAATACATTTTCTACTTTTGGTCACTACTGTGCAATTAATATGTTTTTCACACCATAAATATTCTTCTTCCAACCCTCAACTTCTTGGGGAATTGATGTCCAGACTGGAATCAACCATCAAGTCCTGTAGGAAGCCATCCCTAGCTTCCCAGGAGGAGATAATGGTTCTTTCTCCCCATTTCCTCACCACACTGTATGTATCTCTGCTACAATGCTCACCGTGTTACCCTGTGATTCTCCCTGTTAATATCTGTCTCCTTCTTTGATTCATAATCTCTTCCTGGTAGCACTTAACTGTCTCTATGTCCTCAGGGCCAAGCACATAATAATAGTCTATACATTTCCAATAAAAATATGAATGAGTGAAAAAATGAATGGGTGTAAGAATTACACTGAAAACTTTCTGTCTGAAGTTGCCAAGGATTCTACAAATGTCCATAGGATTTTCCACCTGTTAAATCTGAGGGTAATGAAAAACATTTGACTTCCCATGCCTGGTGGCATAATAAGGGGAAGGAGCTCAGTCACATAAGAAATGTATTTTGAGCAGGACTATGTTCCCACATCCTTCATTGTAGTTTGACTTTTGTTTTTCCAGTTTTTAAAAGTTATTGTTTGGTAATTTTTCAGGAAAAAATTGAATCAAGCATCACATTAGAAAAATTATTATCTAACAAGGGAGACAAAGCAAGTAGCCTCAGAAGGTCACAAAACAACTCAAGGCAAAAATAGTCGGACATTGTACCTCTTGGTTCAAGCAGCCTATGAAATGACCCATTCAAGCTCATTATTGTCCTATTTTATAGATATTGTGGAAATGGTACTTATTAAATTACAGTGTTCTCCTTTTGAAGGGGCTCAGGAAGATGATTTTGTTTCAAACATACTTTTGTTTTTTCTTAAACACACAGTACATAACACACTAAATCAGCTTTTCTTCTGCCTTTGGTTCCTGGGAGGTTTAGAATCCAGTAAGTGGCTCATCCTTAAAAAGTATTTCAGACTAAGATTTACACTTTTGTGTCGGTCTCATTTCTGCCAAAATTTATCTTTTTGTCTTTGTATTTCTTTTTGCTTCTTTATCAACATCTAATAATATTATCTTACCATTTTATGATACTTTTATAGACTCATAAATCTTTTCTGAAGTAGGATAATAGAAAATATTAAATATTTACATAAAAAGAGAATGAATAGTCAAAATATTTAAACACTACTGTAGCATTGTCATTGACCAATTGGTAAGGGGCAACTTACTAACAACAAAAATGTCAAAATAGTGCATATAGGCAGGACATCATTGTTGCTTATAAGTAAGTTAAATAGCATAGTTCACAGTAGAAGACAGAGCATCCAGCTTGGACTCAGAAGATCAGAAAAAGCAGCACCAATCAGGATGAAAAGTACTAAACCAAAGGTCAAAAAGAGCCCAGTTGGAAAGCTTGGTTCTGCCTGTTCTTTACTTTTGGGTTTCAGTTTTCTCATATGCAATAAAGAACAAAGAATACTTGCCTATTTTACAAGGCTGGTGGAGAAGATATATGAGTTTTTGACCAAAAAAAAAAAAAAAAAAAAAAGAAAGAAAGAAAGAAAAAGAAAAAAAAAATTACTGGACTGATGTAGAAATGCCATACCCCCTACAATTATTTGGGCTTTTCAGAGAAAACTTTCAATGAGTCACACCATTTTCTTCCAATTTTTTTTATACAGGGGAACATAGTTATATATTATAACTGCCTCTACCTTAGTCTTTTTGTATAATCTTGCAGATTGCTACTGAAATTGGGGAGTTCCTCCTCCTTGGAGCAGAGTAGGTACAGAGTGCTGCCAGGAGCTACCACCCTGTGCACAGAAGGCTACTCTATGCAGCAGCCTTGGGACTGGGCCACATGGCCACAGGAGCAGCCAAAAAGGAAGAAAGGGTGGGGCGAAGCCAAAATTTAAGCCAGGCATCTCAACTTTAGCCCTTAGCTAGTGAGGTCATTTTCCATGTATTCTCTGTTTCCACTAGATTCAATGTCTCTTAAATGTTGAACACACAAAATCTGAACCCATCTGATGAACCATCCAGGCTAACACAATGATGCTTGCCTTCCTGGCATTGCCATGTGGATCAGGAATTAGAGTGAGTCCAAGAATCAAGCCTGGGATTAAGGTTACACTTTGGCCACCACTTCCATGAGTGTCTTGTACATAAGAGAGGATAGCCCCAGTTTCCAGAAAGTACATTTCATTATATCTCTAAAAGGCAGAAGTGTCTGGGGGTTCAGAGACTGTCTTGGCTAGAATTCCTGCTCTACAATGGACTACCTGTGTGGCTTTTACCTCCATTTTCCTCTTATAGTGTGTGGGAATAATAAGATAACCTATCTCAGAGTGGTAGCAAAGATCTAGTGAGCTCATTCATGTAAAGCATTTGGAGTAAGTACTGTATGTAGAAGCATTCTGTATAAGTAAAATATAATTATCCATGCCCACACTAGTATGCCCTCCTATTAAAATAATATAGTTTCAAACTCTAACATTGCAAGACTGCTACTGATTCTACATGCCCATTTCCTACCCCTTCACAAAAATTATTTGTCATGACCACACTAAATCCTTCTTTTCAAGGGACATTTCATCCAGGTAGTCTTTTGACATCTGCTTCTCAAATGAGACAAGTGTCTATTACTTTATGTTTTATTTCTTGCATGAAAATAAAGTCTGCCTCCTACTTGAATTGTGAGCTTTCTGAGGGTAGGGCCTATATTTCTCCATACCCATATTACCCCCAGCATAACCTAAGAGTTGGTGCTGAGAAAATGCTAAATGAAATTATAAAAGAACAAATAAATTTAATGTTTTGAGATACTGTGCACAGGCTTGTGAAGTGTCTGCCAACATACCATGACTTCATAGATGCAAGGAAAAATATCTGATATTCCCAAATGCTCGTTCATGAGTGGCCTAATTTCTTGAAATTCTACCCAATCATTTATTTATGTATATTAGTCCATTTTCATGCTGCTGATAAAGACATACCTGAGACTAGGCAGTTACAAAAGGAAGAGATTTAATGGACTTACAATTTCACGTGGCTAGGGAGGCCCCACATTCATGGTTGAAGGCAAGGAGGAGTCAAGTCATGTCTTACATGGATGTCAGCAGGCAAAGAGAGAGTTTGTGCAGGAAAAATCCTCTTTATAAAACCATTAGATCTTTTGAAACTTACTCACTATCATGAGAACAGCACAGGAAATACCCACTACCATGATTCAATTACCTCCCACTGAGTCCCTTCCACAACATGTGAAAATTCAAGATGAGATCTGGGTGGTGACACAGCCAAACCATGTCATTCTGCCCCACCCCTGACCCTTTTAAATCTTATGTCCTCACACTTCAAAACCAATCATGCCTTCCCAACAGTATCCCAAAGTCTTAACTCATTTCAACATTAACTCAAAAGCCCACAGTCCAAAGTCTTATCCGAGATAAGGCAAGTCCTTTCTGCCTATGAGACAATAAAATCAAAAGCAAGTTAGTTACTTCCTAGATACAGTGGGGATATAGGCATTGGGTAAATATATCTGTTCCAAATAGGAGAAATTGGCCAAAACAAAGGGGCTATAGGCCCCATGTAAGTCTGAAGTCCAGCAAGGCAGTAAAATCTTAAAGCTCCAAAAGGATCTTCTTTGACTCCAGGTCTCAAATCCAGGCCACACTAATACAAGAGGTGGGTTCTCATGGTCTTGGGCAGTTCTACTCCGGTAGCTTTTCAGGGTACAGCCTCCCACACAGCTGCCTTCACAGGCTGGCATTGAGTGTCTGCAGCTTCTGCAGCTTCCAGACACACAGGGCAAGCTGTTGGTGGATATACCATTCTGGGATCTGGAGGACAGTAGCCCTCTTCTCACAGCTCTGCTAGGTGGTACTCCAGTAGGGACTCTATGTGGAGGCTTCAATCCCACATTTCCCTCTGCACTGCCCTAGCATTAGGTCTTCATGAGAGTTCTGCCTCTGCAGCAAACTCCTGCCTGGACATGCAGGTGTTTTCATACATCTGCTGAAATCTAGGAAGAGGTTCCCAAATCTCAATTCTTGACTTCTGTGCACCTGCAGGCTCCACACACATGGGAAGCTGCCAAGGCTTGGGGCTTGCACCCTCTGAAGTCATGGTCTGAGCTGTACCTTGGCCCCTTTTAGCCATGGCTGGAGCAGCTAGGACACAGGGCACGAAGTCCCTAGGCTGCACACAGAAGGGGGCCCCTGGGCCTGGCCCACAAAATCGTTTTTTTCTCCTAGGCCTCTGGGTCTGTGATGGAAGGGGCTGTCATGAAGACCTCTGATGGGCCTTGGAGACATTTGGGGATTAACATTCGCCTCCCCATTACTTATGCAAATTTCTGCAGCAGGCTTTAATTTTACCTCAGAAAATGGGATTTTCTTCTCTATCACATTATTAGGCTGCAAATTTTCCAAACTTCTATGCTCTGCTTCCCTTATAAAACTAAATTCCATTAACAGCACCCAAGTCACTTCTTGAATGCTTTGCTCTTAGAAATTTTTTTCACCAGATACCCTAAATCATCTCTCTCAAGTTCAAAATTCCACAAATCTCTAGGGCAGGGGCAAAATGCTGCCAGTCTCTTTGCTAAAACATAACAAGAGTCACATTTGCTCCAGTTTCCAACAAGCTTCTCTTCTCCATCTGAGGCCACCTCAGCCTGGATTTTATTGTCTATATCATTATCAGCATTTTGCTTAAAGCCATTCAACAAGTCTCTAGGGAGTTCCAAACTTTCCCACATTTTCCTGTCTTCTGATCACTCCAAACTGTTCCAACTTCTGCCTGTTACCCACATCCAATGTTACATCCACATTTTGGGGTATCTTTTCAGCAGTACCCCACTCTACTGGTACCAATTTACTGTATTAGTCTGTTTTCATGATGCTGATAAAGACATACCCAAGAATAGCCAATTTACAAAAGAAAGAGGTTTAATGGACTTACAGTTCCATGTGGCTGGGGAAGTCTCACATTCATGGTGGAAAACAAGGAGGAGCAAGTCACATCTTACATGGGTAGCAGCAGGCAAAGAAAGAGAGCTTGTGCAGGGGAACTCCTCTTTATAAAACTATCAGATCTCAAGAGACTTATTCACCATCACAAAACAGTATTGAAAAGACCCACCACCATGATTTAGTTACTTCCCACTGGCTCCCTCCACAACACATGGGAATTCAAGATGAGTTTGGGTGGGGACACAGCCAAACCATATCATCCTGCAAAGGCCCAGAACCGTGTTGGATTCTAGGACTGTAAAACTTAATCAGACAAGACCCCTGCTCTACAACAGCTTTCTTCTGGGCTGATGGTTTTAAAGCCCTATTGAGTTAAGACAATATATACACAAAAGGTATGCAATGGTCAATTGTTTGTGTATCCCCCAAATTCATATGTTGAAATTCTCATCTACAAGGTGATGGTATTAAGAGCCAGGGCCTTTAGGAGCTGATTATGCCATGAGGGCAAGCCCTTATAAATGGAACTGGTGCCTTTATAAGAGAAGCCCAAGGGAGTGCATTCATCCCTTCTACTATGTGAGAAAACAGCAAGAAGGTGTCATTTATGAACCAGAAAGCTGGCCCTCACCAGGTACTGAATCTGCTGGCCCCTTGAACCTAGACTCTCATTCCTTCACTTAATAGCTATGAAATATGGGTAAATCCTCAAAGTGTTTAATCTTCGCTTTCCTTATCTTTACAATGCAGTAGCCTCCCAGTGTTTTTTGTGATGATTAAATAAAATATAAAATCAACCACTGACATTGTATGTGCTTAATAAATGGTTTTGTCCTTTCCTCCTCTCCTGATTAGGTACAAAGCTATCACTGTTTGGATGCACTTCTAGTCCAATGGCTCTGTAATTGTCAGGAAAACATCTATGGATTCTTTTTTCAGAAACCTGGTCACATACAAATGAGGAGAGCAGGGGCTGTATGTGAAGCAGACACTGTACACTTGGGGCAGGATGTGGGATGGGCTTGGGTCTGCAGTATATAAGGCTGGCCTCTCCCAGAAATGCCCTCTCTAGAACTGGGACCCAGCAGAGACATACAGGGATTCCCTTCAGGATAAGCCCAGCCCCTCCTTATAGATGGAACTTCTGGATGCACTGTCCTTGGCAGTTTCAGGCATAGGGAGTGCTGGGCCATGGGACAGTCCCCTGACTCCAGCTCCTGCAACTTGATAGCCAGAAGCTGGTCCTCCTGCTCTTCCAGAGCCTGAGCTGACACTGTAGACAGGTACATGGATTGGGAGGTGTGGGTGGGCTGTGCTTCCTTCAAACATGTAACTTCAAAGTCTTGGAGGATGTTGCTTGGCATGGAAGAGAGTCAGGGGCAACTGGAATGGTGATGGAATTTCCAATTATAAAAGGTTCCATTCAGAGCTGCATGCCCTGTGGCACAGCAAGGGAACAAGGAGACATTTGATGGCATTAAAAGGCCTTGAGCTCAAAACAAAGAGACACAACTTTCTCTGCTTTGTCTTCTGAGCCTTGAGCCCTGTCCGGTGTGATGTTAGGTTATAAAAACAAGCAACAGCTTATCCCACTCTACCTTGACAGAAGGCCTGCTTCTGGACACAGACCTGAAGGCGGTACACTCTTGGCTGGGTTTCCCCAAAGGCTGAAGCATACATTTAATATGGACATGGGAGACGCAGAATTAGATACCCACCTGTCCACTGTAGAAATACAAACTCTCTGAGACACATCTCCCTCCCCTATCTGATATCCAACCCATTACCAAATTCCTAATGACACTTGCACCAGCCCACCCCCATCCCCATTGCCACTGCTGTTCTGAAGTGGCCTGAGGGGCACAGTTACTGAGATTATGTTTGAAAATATTTCATAGCAGTCCAAAATCACAATGCCATCCTAAACTGGATGTTTATTAACCAGCTGTTCCATCAGGCTGGATGAACAAGAGCATGTTATATATACATCTCATGATTTATTCTTCAGAGCAAACTTACCTGGATGAGGCAACAGAAACTCAAAGAAGCTGACAAAGGTCCAGTATATTTGTATTGTCAGAGCAGTGAATTGTCATCTACTAGATATCATTATATTCTTCTGTTTCAGATCCCCTCATACAGTATTTGCCTATGAGTGTAGTGTTTATCTCACTTTATAAGAGTCCTCTTCCCCAGTGGTGATCATGTGGAGGACAGAATCATGGCAGACCATGCTTGAAAACTCAAGAGTTTTTCAAGATCTAGGCACAGAGCTTTTGAAAACTTGATTTTGAAAAGAATTTCATATTTATACTAAATATATACATAATAATTAGTATATGAATATGTCAATTTCTACATGTACCATTTGCTCAATATTTCATTTCTGATTTAGAAATGTTATAAAGCAAAATGTGTGTGCACCTTTAGAAGTATAATTGTTGTCAGCACAATGTATGTTTTTGAAGAGTGAAAACATTTACAGTTCAGGAACACAGTATCCCTGGGCAGAGACGAAAGGTACTTACATACATGCCAACTCACAAATGGAAAAATAAAGTCGCCAAAGAAACTGTTATAATGGGAATCTTGTGTTTCTGATGCACATGTACAGTTGGATACATGAAATTTTAAAGAATCTCTGTTTACAGGAATGATGCCAGCTCCTCTCTCCTGCACATCCTCTCTGTGGATTAATCATCAGGCCCCTGGTAACCACAATGTGACCACTATGTGAGGCGCCTTCTTCCCTAAAACAATGAAGTTCTGTCTGATTGTCTTTGGGAGGCATTTACAGCTCGAGGACATTGCTCTGTTTTATTGAAAGTACTCAGTGCTAGTGTCTTAGGACATGGCTGGGAGGGGTGTTGAGCCCAATTGGGCAATAACAGATATTTCAGTGGGACACAGACAATCTTACTGCAGGGCACCCAGCAGGGACACATTTTGAAAGGTGAGGAAAACAAGAAGGAGCTTCACAGAGAATAGTGTGAGCATGCAGACCCATTACTCTGATAGAGCGTCTCAATCTCAAGTCTTCACATAAAGGCTACATGAGGGAAAGAAGCCCAACTGCTGGACCCTCTGCTCTGTCTCAGTAACTGAGGAGATAAAATAGTTTCTGTTCATCTGGCTGGGTAGCGTTCTGGAATGCAGTAGCTCTGCCTGAGGGGCCACTGCAGAGCACACAGAGGAACATTGTCATTCCCTGAAGAATGTGGCAGCCGCCCTGCACAGTAGGCTTCCCCCCTCCACCCCCATATCTAAGGGCAGCAAGGAAGAGCTCTTAAAATAATAAATAGCTGGCTGTGGGCTCGCTACAAAAACCCCAGAATTCCAGTAAAATTCGACTTGACTGAACAGGTCTTAGACCACAGCACAGGAAACTCCTAAGTCCAAAGGCCTCCCACCCCCGCCCACCCTTTAGAATGGTTGTCCCAAAGCTTTGTGTCTGGGAGAGTCTCTTCTAGGAAGCAGCCAAGTGCAGGGGAATTCAAAGACCTCTGTCTTGCTCTCTATCTTCAGAGTACGCAGCTACAAAGGTGGCCTGGGCTCTAAGTGTCTGCAGACCCTCAGAGCTGAAAGCAGAGCCAGCAGAAGGGGAAGATGAGGCAGAGCAGGAATCTAGATTAGGCTTATAGCAAAGAACCCTCTCCTGAACTTTAGAGAGATACTGGGGCAAGCTGACAGTAACAGACTTATCTGCAGTCTAGAAAAGTGAAAACAACAAGAGATGGGGAATCAAAGAAGCTGGAGTTTGTTTCTGGCTCTGCCATCTGCAGATCATGTCACTCTGGATAGATTAATTTTTCTGTGCCTCAGTTTTTCTATTTATAAAATGGGGATAATAGCAAACTTGTCCTGGGTGCCATACCCATAGTAGATAATAAATAAATATGAATTATTTAATTAATTGGTGATTGAATGACTAGTACCTACCTCAAAGTTGCTTTGCGAATTAACTGAGGTGAATCTGTGACACGTTTCACAAATGGTAAATGCAGCATTCAGAAAGCACTACAAAGAAACTGACCTCACTAAGGACCCCTGAGAAGGGTTTCACAAAATGTGAGCTGCAGAATACTAATTAAATGATATATTAACGGGTATTCAGCATGGGAAAGTTTTCATGAAACAATATTCAAAACATTGTGAGATAAATTTAGATGGGTTTCGGTCCTATATGACTTCTTGGGTGTGCTGTAAAATTCCAAAAGACATAAGATGCAGCTTTTTCTTTTCTTTTCTTTTTGTTTTTTCTTTTTCTTTTACTTTTTTTTTTTTTTTTTTTTTGAGACGGAGTTTTGCTCTTGTTACCCAGGCTGGAGTGCGATGACGCGATCTCGGCTCACCGCAACCTCCGCCTCCTGGGTTCAGGCAATTCTCCTGCCTCAGCCTCCTGAGTAGCTGGGATTACAGGCGCGTGCCACCATGCCCAGCTAATTTTTTTGTATTTTTAGTAGAGACAGGGTTTCACCATGTTGACCAGGATGGTCTCGATCTCTTGACCTCGTGATCCACCTGCCTGGGCCTCCCAAAGTTTTTTTTTTTTTTTTTTTTTCAGACAGAATCTCTCTCTGTCACCTAGGCTGGAGTGCAGTGGTGTGATCTTGGCTCACTGCAACCTCCACCTCCCAGGTTCAAGCAATTCTTCCGCCTCAGCCTCCTGAGTAACTGGGACTACAGGTCTGTGCCACCATGCCTGGCTAATTTTTGTGTTTTTAGCACAAATAAGGTTTCACCATATTGGCCAGGCTGGTCTCGAACTCCCGACCTCATGATTCACCCATCTTGGCCTCCCAAAGTGCTGGGATTACAGGTTTGAACCACGCTGCCCACCCAAGATGCAGCTTTTTCTAAGCCTACTTGACTGTTGAACCTGTTTCACAAGGTTCTCAAGAATACATTAGAAGACCCTGCTGGGGAACTGTACTTGTCTGTTCCCATATTGCTGTAAAGAAATACCTAAGACTGAATAATTTATAAAGAAAAGAGGTTTAATTGGTTCATGGTTCTGAAGGTTGTACAGAAAACATGGCTGGGGAGGCCTTAGAAAACTTACAGTCATGGTGGAAGGTGAAGGGGAAGCAGTCAAATTATACATGGCCAGGGCAAGAGAAAGAGAGAGAAAGGAAGAAGTTTCACACACTTTTAAACAACCAGATCTCCTGAGAACTCTATCTAATGAGAACAGCACCAAAGGTGGAAATCCGCCCCCACGATCCAGTCACCTTCCACCAGGCCCCACCTCCAATATTGGGTATTACCATTTGTCATGAGATTTGGGCGGGAACACAGACTCGAACCATATCACGAGATGGCTGCCTTAGCCTACCCACGGGGAGAAGGGCGTGCGTTAGCCTACCCACGGGAAGAAGTTAGCCTACCCACGGGAAGAAGTTAGCCTACCCACGGGGAGAAGGGCGTGCGTTAGCCTATCCGTGGGAGAAGGGCGTCCCACAGAAGCCCCATTATGAAATAACCACCCTATTTTGGAGCTGCGTATATATTTGCTTCCTTTCCTTTGCCAGAAATTCTCACAAGGCTGTAGCCCCTGCAATGAATTATAGGCAATAAGCATGATATCTTTTAGCCTAAATTGTCTTCCATATGTAAAATAGAAACAAACATTGAGAAAGAAGACACATCTGCCAGATCTTTGAGCTCCCAACCCACCAATATCTAGGGCACCTACCACTGGTGGCAGACTGGCTGCACACAGTTTGAGCAACTGAGTCAGAGACGTACCCACAGAGGTTAAATTGAAGGACCTGGGTAACGAAAACAGCCCCACTTCTATCAGATGGAAGAGCTGAGGTGAATGAGCCCTATTATTTTCTTGGGGTCTGTGACACTGGGAGAGCCAGCAAAAGTCCATGTAGGAGTCATGGGCATACCCCGCAGAGGAGTGTAGAAGAAGCCAGGGGAAAAAAAGCATCGGAACTTTCTTCTCCAAAATAACCCACTCTGCTAGGTCAATCAACTAGTTCCAAGAACCAGCAGCTGGTGATAGATGTTTGTTCATGCTTATCTTCATATATAGGAACAGACATTTGCAATTAGCCCATTACAGATTTTTGGAGCCATTCATTAAGTGCCAAGTGATATCTGGCACTGGCATTTCCTCAGCATTCTGGAAAGAAAGCTTCCCTTTTGGGGTGGTGACCTGGTTTGTCTGGGGATCAGAAGATGTAGCAAACTGGTTTATCACCTCAGACAGGGAGATTTCGTCCATGAAGCTGCAACAACTCAGTGACAGGCTCAAGGAAGCCCCTTCCTGAGGAGCTCAAAGCATAAGCCTTGCCTTGGATCAGCCATCTTGAACCTGTCCCCAAGGTTCTGTCACCCCACAGGAAATCCACTTGAATCCACAGGTTTCAAGGTCATCTCAAGGATTTGCCCTTCTGCAATGCAAAAAGTAAAAGGCAAGGATAATACCCCAGAAGAAATGCATACATTCTTCTTTAATGCCAGCTAGAAAGCTCTAATATCCTTGAGTCTGAAAACAGGTTTCCATTACTCTCTGATGTATTCATTCAAAACTAATGACTCAAAGCTCTCCTGAACTAGATGTTTGTGATCACAAGATGAATAAGACCAGGTTTGTGCCCTCAAGTACTCTGCAGAGTGCTGGGAGAGATGAACGTGCAAGTCAGTACAGTCCACAGTGGTGAGTAATTTCATAGAAAAAGCACAGAGGCAGGAGAAACCCCGAGAAACAGTCTGAATCTAGTCTAAGGGAGGAGTTGCTACAATGCATCCTCAGCTAAGGCTCGAGGAGGAAAGAACTTGGTCAAGTGAAGAAAGAGCATGAGGAGAGATGATTTCCAGATAAAATGAAAAAGAAAGAAGGCGGGTCCTTGTCCCTTTTGCTTGTTCCCATCTGTATTAGTTTTCTATTGCTGCCATAAGAAACTACCACAGGTTTGGTGGCTTAAAGCAACACAAATTCATATTTGAGTTCCGGAGATGAGAATTCTGAAAGAGTTCTCATGAGGTTACCATCAAGGTGCCAGCTGGGCTGCATTCCTTCTGGAGACTCTAGTGGACAACTCATTTCCTTGGCTGGTGACCTTCACTCAGCAATCAAAACCCTCTGAACTCTCTTTCTGGTGTTACTTTTTCTTTTCTGACTCTCATTCACCTGCCTCCCTCTTCTACTTATGGGAACTCTTGTGATTACATTGGATCCCCCAGATAATCCAGGATTATCTCCCCATCTCAAGATCCTTGGTTGCACCTGGAAATCCTCTTTTGCTGTATTCACAGGTACTGAAGATTAGGACATGGACAACTTCATAGAGGAGGTGGTGGGGGAGGGGGGCTTTATTCTGAATATCACACCTTCTATGGCCCTAAACTTTTCCACCTATAAAATGGGTTGGATCCGATGGTCTCCAAAACCCTGTTCAGCTCTGCCAGTTGGTAGAAAAGTGTTAACCAGAGACTAGAGTCTGGCAGGTCAAGTCTGGAAACAGCAATGTGACTCCATGCCAGATATGTCTTAACAATTTAAGTGGTCTTTGATTTCTGGTCTTTGGTACAAGAAAGGAAACCCCAGGATATGCCCAGCCATACATGTTCATGCTTCTATAGCCTTCTTACTAGTAGAGACTCCAGGAAGCTGGCTTATTTACATCTGGAGCAAAATGAATTCCAAAGAAGACTCTCTTATTTCATTACCTTGAAAACCCAGTTCTAAAATTTCCCATGTCTCTAGAATAAAAACAACAACAACAAAAAAAAACCTTTTAAATATCACAATCTAATTCATTTTTAACTGCTCCCCCACTAAATTCACTTAAGAGTTCACCAAAACCCTACTCAAATTGCTGCAGTAAATGTGATAGTAAATTAAAAGCTTGCAGCACAAAATGAAGCCAAGTCAACCATCATTTTCACTGAAAACATGGCTAATTCCCATTGGTCAAGGTGGAGAATTAAATGAGTAGTGGAAAATAACATTGCCTGGTAGGAAAAAATAAAAATAAAACCTACAACAAGAGTCTAGGACTTTGAGCTCAAGTTTTAATTTGGCCCCTATATTATAAGGTCACTGTGAATAACCCCTTTCTTTTTTGTGTTCTTGAGTTTTCTTCTCCTGTAGAGAGAGAGAGAGAGAGAGAGAGAGAGAGAGAGAGAGAGAGGAATCAGGTTGAGGCCCATTAGGCTTAGCATTCCAAAACCAGGAGGAGGGAGGGGAGAATATTTCTCTTAAGAGTGATTTAGGAATAGGTTTTCCTTTCTGAGTCTGCAGGTCAGAAGAAAACAAGTGATGCGAACTCCCCAGCAAACTTCTGAGAAGTACTGTCTCCATCCACACAGGTCTAAGATGCTATCAGTACAGAACTTTCCACCTTTGCTAACATTCCTTATCTTCTGTCATCTGCACAGTGACTGTGAAAAATGTTCTCAGTGGGTGTTTCTGATTCATTTTCATGATGGTACCATGATGTCTGAAGAAGTTAAAGTTTAAACTCTCTCCCTTTCAATTGGCCTTTACAACTCTGTGGATCCGGCCAGCAACTGGGCCAATTCCTGAGTTTTCCAGAAAGGCAGAGTTGAGCAGGGCAAGTGGCTGTATTGCTAAGGAGAAAACTCATCGGCTTTTAAATGGTGCTCTTAAAAGGTGCTCTTATGAGGCGGTGACAAATGCATCCAGCCTGTCCATCCTCCATTTCCATCTGGTGTTATGAAGATCTCTATCTAGGAATAAACTTCCTGAAAGATAAAACAACAGGCTTAAGCTTTGGAGACAATAGTAACATTGTCTTGGGTGTTTGAGACACTACACTACTGCGAAAGGCACTTAGAGAACACAGTGTATTCTTCTCATTGATTCCAACACAATTTACGTATTGTTCAGGAGCTAGCCCTGAGCAAAGTTAGAGAAGAGTCGGGATTTGGGATGCTTGAAAACATTAAAGTCAGCCTGCAGTCCTCAGGGGTTAAAGAGAATTGTGTTTTAATGTGACATATTTTGTAACATTGTGACTGCCACACAGGCAGGGATTCAGGGTGCTTTCCAACTTTCAGTCTCAGCTTCAAACACACCTGAAGTATATGCAGGTGTGCATGTGTGTAACATGTGTGTGCATGAGTGCTGGCCTGTTTAGAAGTTTGCATGTGTTTGTATTGGCATGTGTCTGTGTACAAAGTATGCCTGGCTGTGAGTCTGGCTTTGTGGTGGGCAGGGTAGACTTGTTTTGAGTGCAGAGAAGTGAACATCAGAAGTGGAGCATACTGGGATACTAGGATACTCATGCTTACACAGGTGTGTGTGTGTGTAGACAGATGCATGCACATCACCTGTGTCAAGTGTGTTTTCATGTGTCAAGAAATGGGGTTTTATAAATATGTATGACTGTAGACAGGCCCACAGAATTACCAGTCTTTATGCTCAAGTACAGAAGACAATGCTGGTCCAAACCAAACCCCAGCTGCTCCCAGACTCCCTCATTTGTTGCAGGGTTTTTTTTCCTAAACCCTTATTATGTGCGAATTCTTGTCTTAGATACTGGAAAAGAGTACAGAAAGAGGAGATAAGATTTATACTCTTAAAGAGGTCACCACACAGTTTGAAAGACCAGATACATACACTTGGATGGTAGAGATCATCCTCCAGCAGAAAACAGCCTGGTCAAGGAGGCACTGTCTGAATAAGGCTGTCCAGATACCTGTTACCTTATTTTAGGATATCTCAACGAAACTGACAGCAGCAACAAACCAAATATTTTCAACATTCTGAGTAAATTCTCTAACTGTTCTTCATGAACAGTTAACATAGGCTTTGTCATGTAAGACAAAGTGCAAATAACATATTCACCAGGTATGAGATTAACATTGGACTTTTCCTCATTAAGGAACTGAAAAGAATGTGTAAATATTACATAAATTCTAACCATGATGATAATGATGTTGACAATGATAGTACATTAAGATTAGTCTAGATATTTATTACATCCTCAAATGTGCTGGGGATTGGATTAAGTGAGTACGAAGATTTACCTGATGAGTTTGGATGGTGTCTGTGTAGATAGAAAACTCTGAAAAGAAATCTGAAGAATAAGTCTACAAGGAGACAGAGAGGAGAACTGGCAGAAAAAGCAGTGAGTGTGGGGACCTGGCTCATTTCCCACAGGATCTGTGCTTCCCAAGGAGCCCTCCAGTGACCCTGGGCTTTGCTGTGTGCCCCAGCACAGTGCTCTTAATTGAGTAAGGCTGAAGAGGAGGCCACTCCTGGGAGACTGATTTTGTATAAGTGGTGGCTATCCTTGTGGCCAAGGTGGTTACTCAACCATCAGTCCATTCTACTCTCAGCTCACTGCTTTAGCAAAACCTGGCCTGAAACACGAACCCCTCTATGTCTTATAAATAATGTCATAAGGTGTCACTTTCAAAGTCAGCACAGATTTTAAGTTGGCCACAGCATTTCTATGAGTATCCATACTAATAACCAATCTCCTCAAATTGGTAGTTCCCTGAGGTTACCCAAAACTTTCATATTCACAGTTTCATTTATCTGAACAACCTTTAAGGTAGGAAGAATTAGGCAACCCAAGATTATTCTAGGGCAGATCAACCCATGTGAGAAGAGTGACATTATTATTTATTGGTTAAACATTCACATGTTGGAAGACATCTATTGCTTTAAACTGGCCACTAACCAACAGGTAACAGCCACTGCATCTTCTACAGGACAGGAGTACCCAATCCCTTGATGGTAGAGCAGGTCGATTCTAGAGCAGACTGATGCTCTGAGCTGCCTTGCTCAGCTGGAGAGGAGGGATCGGTCACCCAGCTAAGGTGATGGCTGTGGGTTCTGCACCAAGAACCAGGGCCACACGAGGACCTAGTTTAATATTCCACCAAAGGAGACATGACTGAGAATTGAACTGCAATATCATTAAAGTTTGATTATTTTCACCAAGAAATTTACACATTGTTAATGAGTACAATTATTAATAAAATCACTATACTTTTTTAATATCACTTCTCATTTAAACCAGTTTAAGAGTGTTGTTTAACTTCTGTCTTGCATTTTTTTTTTAGTAGTTCAGGTTTTTCCGGAACTCCTAGGGATATATTTCTGAGTATGCGCGTGGGTGTTTATTGACCTAGACTGTTGGTGGAGAAAGAAAGCTAAGATGAATCCAGGGTATCACAGGTAAATTAAGCTGCGCTTATGAGGTTGTCTGCTATGCTGCGTGAGCCTCTGAACCGAAGGTACTGCTGCTTATTATAGATTGTAGTTGGTTTCTTGTTTGTTGAAATTGTGATAGGCAAATAAATTGAATCAATTTAATGCTTATTCCTTTGACTCTCTAGACACTTTTTAAAAATGTAACACTAAATGCTAAGCGCTCTCACTACAAAATAATAAGTATGAGAAGTAATTTATATATTAATTTGCTTGATTTAGCCATTCCGTAATATCTACATACTTCACATTACGCTGTACATGATAAATACAAATGTGTCAATTTAAAAAAATTTAAATTAACTTTTAAAAAGGTAACACTAGCCTATTTCTTAGGGAATATAATATTGAAGATAATGTCTAAGTCACTTTTATTTCCACCCACTAAATATTAATATAGTTCCTTTCCATAAGTGGTTATAACTGGGCTTATTTCTTCTTCTCAGTTTTCTCACTATCTTCCTGGCACTGCCAATTCTAAACTTGTCCTCTGTCTTCACCAACAAAGGCCAAGATTATCCTCAAAACACAAATTGCTTGAGGAATTTAGACTTGATTTCCTCTTCTGCAGAAAAAGACCGATGGATTTTTTTGAGACAAAATATGGCATGAAAAAGGAGATATTTAACTCTGTTATTCTGTGTTGCTGTGTGTAGGAAAAGAATATTATCTCTATAAAAGGTCTCTGAATAATAACTGTGTTTGAGAGGAGAGTGGTATGTAGGAAGAACTTTGGTTGAGAGTCAGCAGATAAAAATAATAATCCTCTAGAAGTTTCTCTGGCACAGATTTACTTTGTGCAGATTTGCTTTATTTTTCCTCTGTTAAAGAAAGTGTTCTAAACATCCTTCTAGGTTTGACATACTATGCTGTTCCCATGCTATTCTCAATTTGTAGTATAGCATAAAAGAGCTCTGAATCATGGCGTCTTCAATTGTCTAATTTCTAAGAAGAGACAAGAAAGCTTGTGGGAATTCTTTGCTAAAGAAGAAGCATCTAATGCAAACAGAGGTCTTACTGAGTTTCTCTGTATCTCAGGATATTTCATGATAAAGGAGATGAGAGAACCTGAGAAGTGTAGGAAGGGCTGTCATTGAGTCCATGATCACAGGATCACATGTGCAAACATGTCCACTCTCTATCTCAACCCCTCCCATATCAATCATCAAAACAAGGCAATACGTATACAACTTTTAAAACTTCGACACCATAAATGATGCCCATAACTTTAAAGAATCATGTATATTCCTTTTGGGACGTTAGAAAATATTGTGATAAATCTTCTCCTTATTTTGCAAGGTTTTAAATATCCTTCAGGGAGAAGTTCTTGTTTGCCTTTGCGAAGCACTGCTGAGGCTTATTCATGGCTCAGAGATGAGGAAGAACGTCTCCATCTCATCAGATGATTTACGATGCTGACTTGAACATTTCCAAATGAGATATTTTTAAAAATTTTTTGCCAGCTTATTTTTTTTCATCTCTCTTCTGTTAGCAACTGAGATTCTGAATTCAGTGAATATATGTTAGACACTGTTTACTTGAACTTTCTAAAACAAACTGTTCATCTTGGGTGTAACAGAAATGCTCTCTTTTTATATTACTGTTCCCATGTCCCTCTGCAGAGACTCGCCAACACAAACACCTACTTACAGGGCTGCACTCCACCACTGTAAGCTCTATGGTGACTCTACCGTTGGATTTCAGTCGATAAATTTGCATTTAGTGCTTAATTTGTTCAGTATGCCTTACTAATTTGGCAATATTTATTTTGGCCCAGAAAGCAAAAGGCAGCTAAGTTCTCTTGTTTTGTTTGGGGGGGCGTGTGTGTGTGTGTGTGTGTATGCATGTGTGTATGTGTTTTCATTTTCATAAAAGGATTTGAGATATGGAAAAGTTACAATGTCATGGACAGCACTGGTTTCCTGTTTATGAGTCACCATAAATATGAAAGGTGCTGGGTGACATTTCTCAGCTGAGAGAGCCCATGCAGCCCTGAGTGGAAAGCAAACCCTCGAGCAGGGTGGTCCTGAGGTGACTTGCTGACCTTGTATAATGTCAAGAGGAATTATTGTTAAAGTACAGTAGCCAGATACCACACACACACACACACACACACACACACACATAAACACACAACTCTAATAATTTTTTTCTTGTTTTTATAGAGATGAGAATATTTACTAATACCTTTGTGTTCTCAAAATCAACTTTCATCTTTGTGTAAAATGTGGCAGAAAGTACCTTCATGTTGTGTAAAATGTGGCAGGAAGTACATTCATGTCTGCCACTTTTTTGTTTGCTTGTTTAGTACGCGTATCTTTTCACAAGGCTCACTCACAGAAACAAGTCTGCCTACACAGCGTCACACCCAGAACATTTTTCTATTAGATATGATACTGTAGCTCTGAGGCCCCTTCTCTTTCCCTCAGAGAAATGCTGCAGTTCACTGTGCCCTGCCTAGACCGTGACGTGTTGCTCTTAAAGCAGTCTCTGAAAAGACCAGAGCTACCAGTCTCTGACCCTGCTGAGACTGTCGTGTTAGCAAAGGGTTAGCAAAGAGTGGCCCCGCTGTTTTTGCTTTTCTCTTGCTTTCTGGGATATAGTGAGAAAATAGAAGTTGCCCTAGAGAGGAGGCCGTTCTCACTCAAAGGCAAGAAGTTTTGATGCCCGAGATTGTGTGAAAGTTTCAGAAGAGATGAGCCTATGACATCAGACTACATCCATCTACCTCAGCTCTAGTCTATTCCAATTCCCAGCCAACCAGCACTCAGTGGTTTGTCTCAGTTATTAATACTGTACTTTTTTGAAAAAAAAAAAAATTGGCTTGAATCATGGGCAGCAGGACCATCAGGGTCATTACTTCCCTCACCCAGATAAGATATTGCGCATAAAATTTCCTTTATGGTTTTTTTGTTGTCTGCTTGTTTCTCCATTCTGATTCCACCATCTAAAACACCTGGTTATTCTAACAACCTAGGACACAACAGGATGATGCAGTCCTAAACTGTTAGAGCTGGCAGCAACCTCAAAAATTGCTTCTGCACCAAAACTCAAAGAAAGGAAGTAATTTGCTGAAGATCACAAAGTTAGCCATGAGCCAAGCTGGGATTCAGATACTAGGATTTACCCACATGTTCAGTGGCAGTTCTCTTATGCCATCCTGCCTCACATGACCTTATAAACAAACACTACAAAGAAGTAGAGAGGTACCACAGACTTAGCCTCAGGCAAACAACCTCGAACACTCTCTCTCATTTAGTTTTGGTTCTTATATATTATCCAGGAGCATCGAGAAAAGAGAAATTTTCTAGGAGTCAC
Organism: Aotus nancymaae; assembly: GCF_030222135.1. Taxonomy (NCBI): domain Eukaryota; kingdom Metazoa; phylum Chordata; class Mammalia; order Primates; family Aotidae; genus Aotus; species Aotus nancymaae. The sequence continues at coordinate 17,891,174 of NW_026988471.1, forward strand.
CAGAGCCAATGGTATCCATAGTCACCAGGGAGGATGGTGACTCCATAATGCTCTTGGGAGGCACATCTTTGAGTGCATATGCTCTAGGAGTCCTATGGAGGGTGCTCCAAGAACAAGGGTAGCTGATTTTGTGAAGGTAATAACTGTGTGTCATCAAATCCTGCATGGACAGGGAGAAATATCAATAGCCTACATTCTGAAGCAGGATCAACTTGTATAATGGATATCAGTGCTGTCGAAGCCATTACTTCTTCTCATCCAGATAAAACACTACTCATGAAATTTTGAGGACCCTTTCCAGATCACTGAACTCCTACTCACTTCCTGCACATGCCACACATGGTTTTGTTTTCAATACAGCTTCACACATTTGCCAAGCAATTCTACCTGCCAGGACACCTTCTCCAGCCTTTTCCATCTAGTTAGCTCACACACAAGCTCAAGTGGCCAGTCTCGCTGAAACCATGGCTGTGATGCTTCTGCTAACCTCCCATGCAGAAAGTACTTTCTGCTATGCTTCCCTAAATCTTTGTACTTTTATTTATCTCTCACGCATGCTTTATTTATTCAAATAGTACATATGTGCATGCCATCTGTATGCCAAACACCATGCAAGCCACTTTTTCTAGAATATTACAATGTTTGTCTATAAAAGCTGTCTTTTTAAATAAAACTGTAAGTCTTATAAGGCAGGGAGCTCTGTCATTTTTATCTTAAATCTCAAATGCTCAAGGAAGGAGGCATGATTTTCTTGCTCAGAAATTATATTTACAACAAACAATTTAATATATTGCACCCTATAGATTCAGCCCAAACTGATCACCATTTATTTGATCATTGTTTACCTAACTGCTAGATAACCAGCCATGTTAAGGCTAAAGAGTTATGTTTTCAAGTACTAGCCTTGATCACAGGGAGCATAGCCTGCTTCATGATGTGCACTGGGGAAGATTACTGTCTCAGTAAAAATGCTTACACTGCTAATACGCTAATAAAATAATGTGTGATTTTGTACTGACACTAATGTTCTATGAGTGGTAACAATCAGTATCAATGATTAGTATATTTAGAAATCATGTCAAAAACATGATTAACTTTTAGAACAACACATAGTGGAAAATTTAGGGATGTTGTCAAGGCTGAACGGAGTGGCTCACATGTATCGAGTTCAATTAGTGGTGTCCACCCTGCATGTGAACAAAGACTACTCTGGGGACAACTCAAAAAAACAGTAGGGTGCTACTATCATTCGGCTACTTGGTTACAAAAGCTTTTGCAGAGGTGAGGCTGAAAAACAACAAAGATACCCAAAAGAAGTTCTAAGGTATGCAATGTCCCAGCCAACTTTAATTCACTTATATCTATAACAAGCACATGTAATAGGTTCAGGGCATTTAAGTCTTTAAGCCAGTCTCAGGATGTCCGCAAAAACTACACTTCCTACCCTCTTACCCATGGGCCATAGACTGGCATCTAGGCAGTTGCAGAAGGATATATGTTGGGATAGTAGGTGTAAATAGAAATGTCCCAGGCAAACTGATTTGTATGGTTGCCCCTTATACATTAATTTAAAGGATTAGACTTTATTTTTTAAGAAAGGTTTGAAACATAGTGGTGAAATAATGTGATTTATAGTTTTAGGAGTTCACTCTGACTGCTGTATGGAGGATAGATTTGAAGCCAGGGAATCAGAATGCAGGGAAAGCACTGAGGAGACTATTGCAGTAATCCAGGTAAGAAATGGTGATGTAGTCTAGGATGACTGCAGCAGTGCAGAGATTCTATAGACAAATGGGGAAAGCAGACGTATCAGCTTATAAATGTATATAATTTATAATTATAAATTACAATGACATTTTAAGTGCCATTATAATTGAATGCAAGCCTTGCATCATCATGGGCACTTTATAAACAGTTATCTATTTATCCATATATTTATTCAACAAATATTTGAACAGCACTATGGAACAGGAACTATCCTAAATACTAGGAACACAATATTAACCTAAAACACATGTTTTCCCCCAATCTTCACACCTAACCATAGGCAGTATAGTATAGCTGGAGGAGAAAAGAGGAGCTATAATTAAAGATTCACATACATGCACAGATAAACACCTGCTCACAAACGTACGTGTGTGTGTGTGAAACAAAAGCTTATTATGCGAAGGAGGGAAGGAAGGAAGGAAGGAAGGGAGGGAGGGAGGAAGAATTGACAACAAATAAATAAAAGATATAAGATAATATCATGTTGGAGGTCAGGTATTACATGAAGAGATGACTGAAGAGGCTCTTGTAGAATGCTTTAGAGTTATTGAAGTGGGGAATTGAATTAGTGAAGCAACAACCTTTCTATGCCAGGAGTAGGGTATCATTACCTGGTGTATCTGTGAAATAGGAAGGAATTTATTCTCATTAAGTTCTTAAAGAATTGTATAGACAAAAAATATCTGAGAAATAAAATGCAAGTCCCTCTTGTAGATAATGAGGTCTTAAATGCCACTAACTTCTGTCTTAAATTTCACTGATTTGACTACACTACTTTCACGAATGTCAAGATATTAACATAAACAGTGTTTCAGACACATTAAAACCTGTGCAATTAGTAAGGACATAGAAGATTTGAAGATCATAGTAAGTTTGATCAAACAGATATATATGAAACACTGAATACTGTGTATATATAAAATACAGGCCTTTCGAGCACACATCTGTGGCAGACAGAATTCTAAGAGGGCCTCCAAGAGCCCAAAACCCGGTATACATACACCCAGTTATTCAATCAAACACTAATCTTGGTACTGCTGTAAAATGATTCTGCAGATGTAATTAAGGTGCCAAATCAGTTGACCTTAAAATAGAAAAATTATCCAAGTGGACTTGACCTACCTCCATGAGCCCTTTAAATCTGGGTCTCTAGGTCAGAAACAGGACAATGCAGAGATTCAAAATATGAGGGAGATTTGGTACAAAAGAAATTTTCTGTTGCTGGCTTTAAAGATGGATGAGGTCATGAGGCTCTTAATGTAAATGTCTCCTAGGAGCTGAGATCAATCCCCAGGTGATAGCTGGCAGAGGTAGCTGGAACCTCAGTCCTACACCCACAAATAACTGAATTGTACCAACAAGAATGAGGTTGGAATGAGATTATCTCCCAGAGCCTCCAGACAGGATCAGCTGACACTACAATTTCTGTACTGTGAGACCATGAGCAGAGAACTCAGCTACTCTGTACTAGTTTTTTGACCTATAGAACTATATGAGCTAATAAATGGGTGTCATTTTAAGTCATGAAGTTTGGGATGATTTGTTATGCAGCAATATAAAACTGATGCAGTATTAATCAATAAGAAAATCTCAACAAATATCAAATAATTTATAACACCATTATTTGTAACTAAAATTCAATAAAATTAAAAATGATAAGCGAAATCTCATAAATTTGGAATTTCAAAAAAAGTAATTCTAAGTAGTGTGTGGTTTGAAGAACGAATTTTAAGAAAAACTATAAATATTTAGAAATAAATGACAAAGTGAAATGAAAATCATAGATGAAAAAATTTAATAACATATATAAATCAGTTTTCCGTAAATAATTATGTTAATTCAATATGATGTTTTAAATATACCCCATGAAGTTCTTGTGAAAAAAGCAAGTTAAAAGTTGACCCTAATATTTATATAGAAGAGTGTTCTTCAGGTATTTACTATTAAAAATAAGTTGCAATAAACAATCTTGTGAATATAAATTTAGAAACTGTTATGAGATAGTCCAAAGACAAAGGACAAATAAGAAAAATTTTTGAAACACATAAGATTAAAGACTAAGATAGAGGTCTCCAGTAAATCAGTTACAAAGTCAAAAATACAATAGAGAATTGAGGAAGAATTATGAGCAGGAAGTTTATAAGAAAAAAATTCAACTGGAAAACTTACAAAAGATGTCCAATTTCATTTATAACTGATGGACTACAAATGAAAATTGCAAGATACAATCAATTTACCCAACATTAAGTGCTGTGTTTGCATTTACTAGAACAATCTTCGCCCATCTTACTATTCTGATCTATTTTTCCATCATTTTGTTTAAAGATTTACCCTTATAAAGAGCAGACATTTGTTTTACTAATATTATTTTTGTTCCCCAAAGGAGGATGTATTTTAATAAGAATGTTAAACTCATTTGTCTTTATTTAACAATTAATTTGTGTTATTCTTCTGTCACCTTTTTTTCTGTGTGTGTACTTTATATTTGTGTTGTATATTTCATATTTCTTTTGCTTTTTTCAACTTGGAGGTCTTCGCTTTTATATTTTCCCAAAGTTTAATAGGCACACATATGGTTTTAATTCTTTTAATGATTACTTTTAAGATTTTCAAAAATATTCTTTTTTTTTCTTTGAAAGTCAAAACAAAACATGGAGATGTAATTGAAAAAGCATTAACTAGGACCAGAATAATCATTTCAATTTAAATACAGCCTTTGCACTGGTAGTCATGTGCAGACTCTGGGTCTATTTCTTCTACTTACCTTGATGGATTGTTTTGTGGCCCAATTGTAATACAGGAACAAGGTCTCAAATATTATTATTGCTACCAATGTTAAATGATAGCAACATGCCAGGCTATGCATATTCTATGTATTTAATCTTACATTCAATCTTACAGCATCCTTCAAAAATGGGTATTATTATTATTCTCATTTGACAGTCCAGTAAACTGAGGTTTATGAAAGGTAAATGACTTGTCAAAGTCACATAACTAGTAAAGATCAGAATGAGGCCGGGTGCAGTGGCTCATGCCAATAATCCCAGCACCTTGGAAGGCCAAGGTAGGTGACTCACTTGAGGTCAGGAGTTCGAGACCAGCCTGGCCAACAAGGTGAAACCCCATCTCCACACACACACACACAAAATAGCCAGGTGTGATGGCAGGTGCCTGAATTCACAGCTACTTGGGAGGCTGAGGCACAAGAATTGCTTGAGTCTCAGAGGCAGAGACTGCAGTGAACTGAGATGGTGCCACTGCACTCCAGCCTGGGCAACTGAGCAAGACTCTGTCTCAAAAAAGAAAGTAGCATAATGAGATCCAAACCCAATTCTTTCTGACCTCAGATCAATCTTCTTATCCCCTAAGGAAAAAGAAAATACTCTTTTACTAAGTTTTCTAAGCTCTGAGTCAGACAAACTTACAAGCATGTCTTTGAAAAGGAATCATTTTGCATATACTCAATACATTGCTATTATTATTATTGCTGTCAACTTTGTTTCCCCTGCATGTAAAATGTTTAACATAATTTGACTTACTCCTCCTACTCCTTCTCCACATCCTTCTCCATGCCTACACCCCTACTCACCAGATAACAGTTCAGCCCTCCCTGTCCTGGTTGCTTCAAACACTAACCCCTGTGAAGCAGAGGGGTCTTGAGCTGTGGTGAGGATTTGATTATTCTGGATTGATGTATCAATAGTAGAACAAGGAAATAGTCTTCCTCCCTGCTCTAGTGGGTGCAGGTTTTCAGTTTCCCTAGAAACATCACAGAAGCAGGCCTCAGATGATGTTCTTCTCTACAGGCTCATAGTCTTAACAGTTGTGCATGTGCCTCCCAGTTCTGGATAAAATTTAGATGTTAATACTGAATGTTAATAGAGGTTTGAATTATCATCGTGTGTGTCTCTGTGGGAATTTTGGAAGAAATATGAAAGATCCAATTTGATCTTGATTCTGAGATGCTTGGCCTTAAAGAAAAACAAATTCCAGCCAAGTCTTTTGAATCAGCTCAAGGATGTTAGGTCATAGAACTGAGCAGGTTAAAATTGTGTGTGTTTCATTTTATACAGACAGAATGGTAGTAGTATAATAGCAAGAACAAAGGTATTTGGCATGGAACATACTTGGGGTTTGGATGCTGGCTTTACCAACTCTTAGGGGAGAACTTGGGCACATCATTCAATCTTTCTGCACCTCGTTTAACTCATCTGTAAAATGGGGATAACGATGCCAACTTTCCCAAGTATAATGAGGGTAACAGAAAGCTACCAGCACACAGCAAATGATCAATTAATTGGAGTTATTACTGGGGTGAGGTATTGCTTCTGTTATTACTGTCATATCAAATGCTTCCACTCCCGGGTAACTGTGGTGATTGCCTGGCAAAAGCAAACTCACATCAACTCCCATTGTATCAGCTAGCGTGAGTTCTGTTAACTGTATACACAGATTATGAACTACTTAGTTGATTTACACTTTTCTGCAGCTGAAGAAAAATATTTACTGGGCAGATTAAATCGAATTAAAACAATCAGATTTAAAGGAGCCTGGAGGTTGCCCCTTAGCTCAGCAAGGGACAAGTTGCCTGGCTCTGAGCAGCAAACTCATGCCAGCAGCTTGACTGATTTAGCAGTAACATGAGGAGGTGCGACTGGAACTGCAAGGGGAGCTGAAACACTGAAGAAAGAGTGTTTTTCTCTTCACACTGTATTCACATGTCAGCCCTGGGGATAAGCTCGCTTCATTAGTTTAGACCAACATAGATAAGGAATGCAAAGCTTGAATGACGACACATTTGCTTACACATCCATGATGTAGGAAGCTTATCTTTCTATTACAGGTAGTGCCATCTTATAAATAAGTCATATTTCCAAGGTGAAATTGTGAGTGAGCGCTTTATAATTCAGAGCAGATGTTCTTACACATGTAAATTCATATTCGATGATCCATCTCCCAGGTCAGCCATGCAAGTATTTCTAATCCAAAGGGCAAAAGGTGACATGGGCCACGCTCAAGCAACATTAAGCCCAATAAAATAGTGTTCTATATTTTAGTGTTTGTTTGTTTGTTTGCTATTTAGACAGTCCATATAAATTAATTATCTTAAGATACTGTTTTTTTAAAAAATGTTCTACCTAATGGCAATAAATGATATTGTTTTAAAAATATGGGTTTCTTCTATCAATCTTCTAGTCCCTTCTAGTCTAAACTACACTGGCTGAATTAGCTTAGTTATGTCACAGGAAATACTGTTTAACCCACTTTACTAAATTGTGTTCTATAGCTTAGTATTTCAGGAGTTGTTAATAGTTCTGAAAAAAAGAAAAAATAAAGTTACTTTGTAGAATAAATTTGGAAAATGTAGCACACTAAGTCTCCCTTCTGGAGATTTGCAATGCACACTCAGTTATTGAAGATTCTAAGGTAAAGCAGCCTTTTAAAGTTCTTGTCATCAGCTGTTATTAATATTTATTTTAATACATAACAAGTTCTTGTTTCCTATTACTCTAATTGACATCCCGAGAATAGGGTTCAAAACACTAGCTTGGAAAATGCCAATTTACTTATTTACACCTAAAAGTGTCTATGTTGCATAACATCTGGGTAGAATAACAGCTCAATGCATATAGTTTCAGCAGCATTCAGTACTATAATAATAAAAATAATATACTGTAGCTAGATCATAGATAACCTGAACTCCTGAGAAGGTAATGATTTTATCTAACACAGCATTTAGGGGAAAATAAAATTTAAGGTTGTGTGAAAGGGAGTCATTACTCCTCCTGCTTCAGGGATAGTGTCTTTCCCAAAGACAAGGCACTTCCAGGAGAATCTGCTTAGGTTCAGTGTTCTCCATAACCAGGGGAGTTTTGATTTATACTGGCACTCTTCCTGCTAAAAATACCCCCTGTAATATATTAAAAAAATGGGTGTTTCTTATGTTACAGAAACACACACACACATATATTCCCCCCCCCAAGGAAATAATTAGCCTAGTCCCATTACAGTCATTTTTAATTCTAAAAATATATGTTAAAAACCCTGTACCCATATAAGGATGTAAAATTAAACTTGAATTTGGATCCCAAGCTCTGAGGGAGAGGGTCCTGAGATAATGAGATTACATAGTCTGCTGATGGTAGAAGACAAAATCACATTAATTGGTGCCTTGGTCCTATCTCTTCTTATATTGAAAGTATGTGTTCTGGCTGGGCAAGGCCAGGAACTTTTGGTGGGGAATTCACTGGCAATATGGATTCCCAGCAGGCACAACTGATCTAACCCAGAAAGTCCCAAGCCCAGTTCTCATTTGTATCTCTGGCAGGGCCTGCTGGAGGCCAGCAGCTTGCTTTGGCTTAATTACCCGCTAGCCAGTGAAGTTTGCGTGGCTTTCTACAGCACTTAAGAACAACTAACACCAAAGGGTTTGGTTTCATGTACTTGAACTAGGGTGACACAAATATTTCAGTGGTGAATCAGTCCTAGAAAGGGGAGGTGGGTAAGGTAGGGAGTGTTTATAGAAGACATTTCATCACCACTAGTCAAACATGTCTCATTGTTGGTTCAGGAGGCACTGGTATTTTCCTCTTTGAAGGGGATGCTCAGGGAGCCAAGAGCTTCCACCCTGGAGCTCAGCTCCAGAGAAGGGCAATGGCCATTTGCACGCAGGGAACCTGCAGGACTAGTTGCTTTGGAATGTTGACAATCTGGGGAAAGGGTTTTATGTCTTTCTTCAGGGGAAGGGGAAAAAAGGCTGGTAGATCTATGTAAAGAAAGGCTGAGGCTGTCTCTGGGACTTGGGGCTGCTGGTGAGAGCTTGTCTTTCTGCCTGGTTTTCTTTTAAAGAACCCACTAGTTGCAGAACCCCAAAGATATGGTCAGGAAAGTTGTAATTTCAAAGAATCAGTACTGCCAATATCAAAGATAAAAAAGTTCAGCTGGAAGATGAGAATATGAGATTTCTTTGGCTTGAGTACATCTCTTGCACTGTAAGTGAGGAAGGTCCAGACCCTACACAGCTGTGTTCCCTAAACCCCTCACCCCTCAGGTAAAAAAAGAGAGGGTATCATGGTCCTTAGTGTCCTCCCAAGCCTTGGGAAATGGAAATCATCTGAGAGCTTAAAGAACTCCTGGAGGTGTGGCATTATGAATGGCAAGGGGTCCCAAGAAGATCGCATGTAGAAAATCCCAAACTGGGCCATGCCAGGAAACACAAACCAAAAGGAAATATTTTATGAAAATAAACAAAGCTACTGAGTCAAACATACAAAGCATGAAAACGGAACAAAAGATTATTTGAGGCCTGAGGTTTGAACATTTTGAAGCCACACATGTGCTAAGCCAGCCCAAGAATATGAGGAGCCTTACAGCTGTGTAAGCGCAGAGGCAGCCGGCTCCCATCAGGGGCTCCCGAGGCTCCCTGCAAGCCCACTGAGCTTGTCGGTTGTGTTCCTATATCGTCTTCTCTCCAGCTTGAGCTCAGCCTTGAGCTACACAGAAACAGGGGTCTTCCACTGGAGGCTGCACAGATAAGCTAATAGAACTGATTCCACCTACTGAGTAATTCTTGTTGTATGCATGTTCGTTTCCTCCAGTCCCAAACTTCCTACAGGAGCCCTAAAGGATATCAGTGCTAGAACAAAAAGTTCGGCTATCAGAATGTCTAACCAAGAACTTGCCACATGTTACACAATCTTCAGAATCTCAGAATTCTGAAATCGAATCAGTTTGACTGAATCATTTAAATTCCCAAGAATTTTAACTCTGTGAAATAAGATACAAGTTGGACTCATGTTAGGGTCAAACATATATTGTAGTGAATAGACTTAGATTCCTGTGTATACAAGCCTCTGTCTGAGGGAAGTGTCTCAGTGATACTAAATTCTGAATCCATTTACACCTTCTTTGGTGTCACTAGAAGACGTTTTGAATCAATTACCTTAACCACAACAGCATGCCTTTCACAAAAACATACTATGATTCCATGCCTTTGGCTTTTCTGAGGGAGTCAGTAACAGATGCTGTATGTAAACTGCTCCAAATTTTCTGTAAAACTATTATCAAGAATAAATGCAACCATATCTGATTGCAAGTTATTTTTACAATTAAATTCCAGAAAATACGTATCTGTTGAGGAATCAGTGTATTTTCTCTGTTCTGTTGATGAAGCTCACGAGGTTTTCCTTGCTTCTGTGGTTACAAAAATGTTCATCTCCAAATTTCATAACTATAACCCTATAATGTCTCATGGTCAGCTCATTTTTGGCCTCCCCCTTTCTTTAATCCTGGTTTTCTGTTACACACACACACACACACACACTCACATCCTTCCTTGAAATTAGGGCTCAAAGATCAGGAAATGTTACTCTAATTAATTAGCAAAGTAAGAATTATCATATATGCTTGTGGCCATCTTCAGATACTATTCCAGAATGAACATCCAAGATCCACTCATCTCACTGTGCTGAAGAGATAATGATTTTCCCTGAAGGAGGGGTGCCATGCTCCATATCATGGAAGCAATAACCTTCTGCCCTGGAACTTGTTCCTGGAGATTGATTGGGACGGAAAAAAAGCATAACACTCACCATTGTTTAGCTGAGCACATAATGTGTTTTTTAGTAAGTACAGAGAGGTCAGGAACTAAGTCTGGGGTTCAGGCAAGGGAATGTGGAATGGGTTCTGTATGATCCAGTGGAAAGTGTTGCAAAGAAGTTGCTGGAGTGTAGTGGTGTTGGGGAAGGAGTGGAGGAAGCTACAGAGAAACATGTCGAGAGACTGGAGTCTTAGTCGGTGGAAAAGACCAAAGGAATTTTCTGGAATAGGAATTTTTATATTCTATGGAAATTATTAGATAAACAGAGTTATAAGATAAACTGGTTCAACACTGTTTTCTTACCAAAATTATGTATTTGATTATATCAAGGAGGAAGCTATTGGAGATAGCAGAGAAATAACAGGATTTAGGAAATGATATCAGGGAGAAGCAATTGGGGGTCCCCTATTTAGTTGAATATTAAGATAAGATAAAAGGAAAAAAAATAGGGAAAAATAGTGTGGAATGGAGAATCCAGTGTATGCAAGTAATTCCAGTGAAAACTTTTTGGACAAAACAGAGGCCTTGAGAATTTGCGAACACATGTGCAGACACCACTGCCCTCCCATCATACTTGGATTAGTGTGAGGTGGGGATTCATGGTAATCATATCTAAATCTCACGGACAGAAGTTTATGTTTGCAAATATATTGCTATTTTGATTCTCACCAGGGAGGTAACAGCCTAAAATTTTGCAAGTTTTCTTTTCACAGATCTACATCAACAGCATATGCACTTGGATATAGTTCAGGAGAGGACCCAGGGCAGGCATGTTCAGTGCCCAAGGAGACGCTACAGACACTCAAAATAGAGGTTTCTGCAAACCAGAATTACCAGAGCAGGCTTCATGTAGGATGTAGGATAGGAGCAGATCTGGAAGGATAATAACTTTTCTATCCTTATTTGTTGACTAATGAATAGAGAAATGCACCATAAAAAATTTTATAAATCTTTTAATAAAAGCTATGGTACCATGAGGAGTACTTAACTTGTGTCCAGATGTAAAAATAGAGTAAATAGAAAGGTATTTAACTCTATATATATGGGATTTATTTGTGAGTAATTGTCAAGAGAAGTAATTACCATTATATTACTCTTTTGAAAATTATAATATCCAAAATGCAGAGAAGTCCTGAGTACACATTTGACTCTGGAGAGAGTAACGTCTATGCATCAAAAGAGATGAATTAGCTGTCATAACTTGGATCATCCATTTGAGAGGGGGTCAGTTTTGAGCTGCTTTATTACTGGAACTTTGTATTTGAGAAGCAAAGATAGCTATGGTTTAGAATTTGATTAAAACACCTCACATCAAGTGGTAAGTTCCTCAGTTTAAGAACACAGATAAAACATTCCCCCTTCTATCATTCTATGTGTGGTTTCATTGATAATTTTGATGAATCACTTATAACCTGCCTATTTCCAAGAAAAAAAATGATAATAGTTAAAATGTAAAGAAAATGAATGCCAGCAAGCACATACAAAGGAAAGTGGTAGCCTTTAAAAGATAAGTGACCTGGCTGAATGTGGTGGCTCACACCTGTAATCCCACTACTTTGGGAGGCTGAAGTAGGCTGATCATCTGAGGTCAGGAGTTTGAGATCATTCTGGACAACAATCGTGAAACCCCATATCTACTACAAACACACACACACGCACACACACACAAAATCAACTGGGCATGGCGGTGCATGCCTGTAATCCCAGCTGCTTAAGAGGCTGAGGCAGGAGAACTGCTTGAACCTAGGAGGCAGAGGCTTCAGTGAGCCAAGATCATGCCACTGCACACCAGCCTTGGTGCAGAGTGAGACTCTGTCTGGAAAAAAAAAAAAGGTAGTGACTTGAATCAGTACCTAGATAGAAGAAATAAGACTGAAACTTCATAGACACTTCTCATACAACACTCTTTATTCCCTCCTACCTGACTTTGTTCACAAGTATTTGCCCATTGATGTCACCTAATGGAACATTTAAAGTGTTATAGTACATGTTCTAAATGTACTAATTTTGTTAGACTGTAAAAAGCTAAAGGACTCATATAACTTTTTATACAAATAGGTACTTAAAAATAATTATCAGTGTTGTGTATTGTATTTGTCCATTTTCACACTGCTGATAAAGACATACCTGAGACTGGGAAATTTATAAAGAGAAAGAGGTTTAGTGGACTCACAGTTCCACGTGGCTCGAGAGGCCTCACAATCATGGCAGAAGGCAAAAGGCGTATCTTACATGGTGGCAGGCAATAGAGAATGGAGATCAAGCAAAAAGGAAAACCCCTTATAAAATCATCAGATCTCTTGAGACTTATTCACTACCACAAGAAAAATACGGGGGAAACTACTCCCATGATTCAATTAACTCCCACCGGGACCCTCCCACGACACATGGGAATTATGGAAGTTATAATTCAAGATGAGATTTGGACGGAGACACAACCAAACCATATCATGTATTATATCATATCATATCACTGCGGTATAGTCCACAAAATACACTGACATACATCTCATTATATCTGACTCCAAGTGCTTGGAAACTAGAATTTTCATATGCTGTGTTGTACACTGTACTTACTTTTTATTTTCCCTACTCTTTTCACTTTATCCTCACTACAAGGAAACAGACTTTCTCATTCCTAGTTTGCAGATGCAGAAATCAAAATGCTACCACCCACTTGACTCATAACTTAGATTAATCATTTTTAAAGCCTGTCTTTTTAATGCCTGATCATTAAAATGCCCCATTGATAAATCCATTTACTTTTATTCCTTGACTTGGAGATCCTATTTTTCAGAGAGCTTAATATTAATGCTGCATTATTTCTCTCCTGGTTCTATATCTATTTATATATATAGATATGCTGAAGTTGATATGCTACATGTTTATATACAGTTGATGTGATATGATATATATACTTATATCCTATATATCATGAATATACTTCTTAGAGTTGATATATATCACATAATAATACACATAATATGTATAATAAACAAATAAAATGTTTCCACCATGTTACTGAGATTGGAAAACTAATATATGTCTTCGAGTGTATAATGATATATCATTATAAATATATGACTATATATTATATATATCAATATATATCTCATATATTATGTACATATATCTATATATATCATATAATTTTATATATATATATATAATTATCAACTCTAAGAAGTATGTTAGTCTTCCAATCTCAGTAACATGGTAGAAACATATTTAATTTGTGGAAAACCTTTTACCACAAATAAAATATTACCAACAGAAAAGTATTGAAAATATACAAGTGAGCTCACAAGAAAGACAAATGCCCAGCTGCCAGAAATAAACAATAAATGAATAAACAGAGGCTGAAATAATCAGATGTATAACTTATAGGAGACAACTAAAGCAATGCTTACAGGGATATATGCCCCTACAAATACAGATATAGATATATAAAATTAAGAATGACAAGCTATGAGCTAAATGTGCAATTTAAGAAGGTAATTGAAAGAAAGTTAGATGAAGGAAATAATATATACAAATAAGATTAAAAAAGAGAAAAACAATAAATCCAAAACATATTCATTGAAAGGCTAATGAAATAGTCAAAACCATCACAAAGCTAGTCATGAAAAAAAAAGATAAAAAGGGAGATATAACTACAGGTACAGTAGAAGAGTGGAAACTTTTCCCCAACTTTAAAGAATGTTAGAAAAAGTTATGCCAGTAAATTTAAAAACAAAGATGCAATGAACAATTTCCTAGAAAAATAAGCAAATTATCAAGGCTAAGCAAAGAAATATTAGACAAACTAATCATCTATTAAAGAAATTAGGTTGGGAGTTAAAAAAAAATCCACCCCATACCCCCACATTTTCACATCCTCCCCTTCCCACAAACCCAAATATCAACACCGTCAGGCTCCGACAGTTTTATAGACAACTTTTACTATGTCTTCAAGGAACACAAGAGCCCTGTATTACACAAACTGTTCCAGAGAACAGTAAAAAAAAGAATTCTCCCAAACTTGTTTTATGAGGCTAGGATGACCTTGATTCTGATACATGAAAACCAGAGAAAACTATAGACAGATTTCACTATTAACACAGATGCCAATATACTTCACATGGAGTAAACAAATCTTTCTACCTTTCTCATCCCACAGTTTTCAGAGGCCAAGAGGACGTCCTCATGGTAGATGTAAACCAAGCTCCTCCAGTCATTCTTTGTCGTCAGCCATGAATGTGAGACACAGGCCAGTCTCCCCTGTAGAGCTCCAGACTGGGCCCCAGTCATTCCACTCATGTGGAACTACAGCCACACCCTGCACCCTCAGGCTTTCTCCTCCATGGTCAGGAGTCAAGAGGAGGCTCACCAGCAGGGAGGAAGGACAAACTCCAAGTGGAACTAAGTCAATTCTCCCTAGATATTTTGGTCTCTTTTAACAGGATCAAAATAGAAACCAGACATTCACCCCTTCTTACCTCACCACTACACATAGGCTCCTCCCCATTTTTGGTATTGAATTTGTGGAGTCTCAGTTCTGCCCATTATACACTGTTATTGTAGACTACCCAGACCCCTGAGTCACCGTCAGCTTCTTTACTCTAACCTCCATAGGTCCTTTGAATATGCCTTTTCTATCCCCATCTCCTTAACTCACTTCATTTCTTAACTTTTTTCTACCATGATCTCTGGAATCAATTATTAGCAAATTTGCCTATATACTTAAAACCTCCTTTAACTGTTCTTGCTGTATATATATGTGTGTATATGTATCTATATGTGTATATATATGTGTGTGTGTGTATATATAGAGAGAGAGAAAGAAATATATATATATGTATATATATGCTATATTTACAGAAAGGAAAAGATAAACATTATCAAGGAACATGAAAAATGTTAAAATATATAAGTAGATATACCATATATATGGGTAGAAATATTCAAAATCTGAAATATGGCAATTCTACCCAAAGTAATCTATAAATTGAATGCAATTCTTAAATTCAATTTGCTTTTAATGGAACTTGATAAGTATAATTTTTTTTTATTTTGGCTGGAACATTTAACATGAGAACTGTTTACTGTAGGTACAATAGGCACAATGTTGTACAGCAGATATCTAGAGCTTATTCATCTTTTTTGACTGAAACTTTATGCCCATTGAACAGTGTGAACCTGCAAACAAAATACAGTTGACCCTTGAAAAATGCAGAGATTAGGGGCACTAACCTCCTAAGCAGTAGAAACTTTGTGTCTAATTTTTTTTCTTTCTTCCTTTTTAAGACAAGTCTTGCTATGTTCCCCAGGCTGGTCTCAAACTCCTGTACTCAAGCGATCATCCTGCCTCAGCCTTCCAAACTGCTGATATTACAGGCGTGAGCCATCATGCCCAGATCTGCTGTATATAACTTCTGACTTTTCAAAATACAACTACTGTTGACTGAAAGCTTTTCTGGTAACAGAGAAAGCTGATTAATATATATAATATCTTTTTGTTATTAACTTACCTATTTTAGAATGCATCATGTGGTTTTAATGTGTATTTCTCTGATAACAATGTTAGTGACATTGAACATATTTTCAAGTGACTTTGGACATTCATGTATCTTCTGTGCTAAAGTATCTTTCATATGCTTTGCTCTCATTTATTTTGCTTTTTTTTTTTTTTAAATAAAGAGAGTTATTTGGAGCAAGGTTGAGGACTGTAAGCCAGGACACACTTCCAAGTTGCTTTAGAGAATGCTCTCTACCCTCATTTTTTAAAGTGAGTTTGTCTTTACTTTTTTCTTTTTTTGGTTTTACAAATTATTTGCCCATGGCAGATACAACATGTTTGTCAAATATTTGTTTTGCAAATATTTCCTCTCAGTCTGCAGCTTATCATTTAATTTTATTAATAGTGTCTTTGCCAATGGTATATTTTAAAGAGTAGATATTTTTATTTATGTCTAAGTCCAAATTTTCATCATCCTTTTGTGTGTTAAGAAAATTGTGCCTAAGAAGTTTTGATGTTAATAATGTATATTTAATCTGTTTTCAAAAAAATCAATCTGGGTAGCTGGCTAAGAGGCAGGCAGCAACTCAGGTGGGATGACAGGCAGGATGTGTTAAGTGTCTAAAGGGTTCTGGACTTTTGGACAAGAAACTGTTCTCACTATATGTCATTCTGGTGAAACCAGACCCATGTGTCCTACACTAATCTGTATTTCTGTGCTATATTCTTTGCTGTATGGAATGCTTTTCTGTCCCTAAATCATAATAGCAGCAACATCTACTGTTATAACCCTTGGATAGTTCAAAGTTTTTTTAAATCTCTCAATTTATTTGATCCCTACATCCCTATGAAGTCAGATCAGAAACTTCTACTGTTAGGTTTTTATGACATACAAACTTGTACTGTGCTATATTTTATAGGTGAGAACTTAAGCAATTGCCTAAGGTTGCACAAGCATTAAGTAAAGTTAGGACTAGAATCTAAGTCTTCTGACACAAGATAGGATGTCGCCTGCCTTCCTTGCTAAATGTTTGACCACTTGTGATTAAACCAAAGTCCTTGTCATGCATAGACTCAAACTGAAATGGGGAGGCTGGATTAGGGAGAGGGATTGTTCATAAAAATTGGGGACAACCTGCTAATTCATCCTATATCAAAACAAGAGACACTGGGATACAATGGGAAAAAGGAGAACCTTGAAATTAGCAAAATGTGAATTTTGAACCCAGTTTGACTAGCTTTACAAAATTTTGTCTTCTGAGTCAATTAGTTCGATTAAAATATGTGAGATAATCATTCCCTTACTCAGTAGACATATATTTCTTAACATCTGATAATCAGTTGCCTTTTAATAATATGAGCTAAATTTTTAGAGCACTTAACGTGTCAGAAACTGTGCTATCCATTTTATCAATTGCATTTTTGCCTCAAACTATTTCTATAAGGTGTATAATCTCATCTCAATTCAACAAAAAAATATAAGAAGTTTAGGAATTATGTCTTGCCTGAGCCCCACAGATTATATATAGGGGACCCAAGACCGACTCCAAACCTATGCTCTCAGTACCTAATCCACATTGCATCTCATCTTTAATATGAACACATAACCTATGCTGGATAAGGTTGCTTTGAAAATTTAAAATAATCCATATTAAAGTGGACTATGATGCTTGCCTTTATATGGTAGGATTAAACTTCACAGCCAATCTTGCAGTTAGGTGAAGTTCTATGGCTAGTTCCGGCCAGTGGGATTTGGATGGAACAGATTTGTGCCACATCCAAGAGCAGTTAATTGTCAGCACAGAACCATCCAGCTCTCTGTGTTCCTTTCTGGGAAATTATAGAAATGTGTGATAATATAGAGATGCCATAAGACTCAAATGACCTGGAATGCTAACCCACTTATTCAGGAAAGCTACCCTGGAAAGTTTTGTAGAGTGAACTCTATGTAAGAGAGAAATAAAATTTTCCTGTCTTAAATGAATGATATTTGGGAGTTGTTTGTTACCATAGCGAAACCTAGTGAAAGCATCCTCACTTGTGCAACATCACACCTGGGGTGGTGGTGATTGCTGTCATTTTAGTGGTGGTTAGTCGTGGGGTTAGTGTGCATAGACCACCAAGTCATCTCTCAAAGCTAACCTGTTTATAATCCTTAACCCCTTCCCCAGACAGACAAAATAATATTTTTATAATCAAAGTAGCAAAAAATAGTATATATGTAAAATGTCATTAAATGGCATGGAAAAGAAATGAATACATTGTCTGCAGTGTTCGGCAGAAATCTAAGCAGCAGATAAACAGCCTTTTCCCATGAGTTGATTCTGGAGGCTCTCAATCTACTCACAAGTCATTATAAAGGCATTATGCTCACAAGCATGAATGACTTACAAACAATCCCACCACTAAGTAAATTAAAGCGGCCTTCTTGATCTCTATCAGGAAGGCCTTCCCTCTTAACAAGTTCCACATTGCAGACAAACCTTTCTGCCATCTGCTCAAATGGAAACATGTGGTACAACCCTGCATTGGAACACTTTGCCCTTGGTAAGGAAAGAGACCTTGGGGAATCATTTGGAAAACCACCCTCCTGGCGCAGTCTGTGGCTAGAGTTTGCCCTTTGTCCCATGTGCAATGATCTATTTTGATATAAATGTCATTTTGAATGAATGTATATGAGATATATTTACATATGCTAACCACCAGCGTGGTTTCCAGTGGTGTTGGTGATGGCGGCAGGATCCCCATACTGCCATACCACAGATTTTAATTGGGGAATGATATCAATGTCTTTCAAGCCACAGAAGGAAATAAGCCATCTTTTAAAGCTCAACAGGATTTATGTAGGGTAGTTGCCCCATGTGTACTGTCCTCCACCTCATCAAGCTAACTCTTGCTGATCCTTTAAAAATCATCTCTTCCAAGATGCATTCTCTGACCACCTCATGGGAGTTAGGTAACCCTTCTTCTTGTTCAGTTTACTCTGTGCGTACCTGTCTCTCCATATAATGCAAAGGATATTCAGCTGTGATGTAGCATATAGGGCTACAGCTGTTGCTGCCTGGGGTAATTTTAATGATGTTTCACAGTCATATCATCATGTGCATTTCTTTGTGCCATGGGTATCAGTTTTCAAATCCAGCTTAAAGCAAAACATGGAGCATCCCACTATAGGTGGTTTAAAGTGTTCTCTTCTCTCAGAGATCACACATGATATCAATTCTGCAGAAGCCACCAGACAGAACTCAAACCTTTTCATGAAGAAAAAATAAAACAATCATTTCACTAAGAAAGAAGGCAACTTGCATTTTTCAGGACATGCTTTTTTGTTTTCACCTTTCCATAATTAGATGTTGACATTAGATAACTAATTATCTAATAACTAATATTTGATATTGAATCATAACACATACAACAAATTCTCACACACTACACTGTCATCATTTAGTTGCATAGAAAGTGTTTTTATATGAGGCTTCCTAGCAAAATTCAAAGTATTACAAACTAACACTTTTTATTGTATAAAGTATATAACTTGATGATTCAACATATTTTTAAATTGTGAAATAATCATAACAATCGAGTTAATTAACACATCCATAACCTCATGTATTACCATTTGTGTGTATGTGTGCATGTAAGACAAGAACACTTAAGGTCTACCCTCTTTGCAGATTTCAAATACTCAATATAATTCTATTATTTAGGGTCACTATGTTATGCATTTTCTCCCCAGAACTGATGCATCCTACATAACAGAAACTTTGTACACTTCGATCAATATTTCCCCATATTCCCTTTCCCTTAGTCCCTTGTAACTACCATTCTACTCTCTGCTTCTATGGATTTGACTATTTTGGATTCCACATATAAGTGAGATCATACAGTAACTGTCTTTTTGGTGTCTGGCTTATTTCACTTAGCATAATGCCTTCCAGGTTCTTCCATGTTGTCACAAATGTCAGGATTTCCTTCTTTTTAAGGCTGAATAATATTTAATTGCATATATATGCTATCTTTTATTTATCCACTCATCTATTTATTGACATCCAACTCTTAACTACTGGGAATAATGCTGCAATGAACATGGGAGTTCTGATACATCTTTGAGATTCTGATTTCAATTATTCTGGATAAATACTCAGAAGTAATATTGCTGGGTCATGTGGTAGTTCTATTTTTAATTTTTGGAAGAATCCCCACCCTGTTCTCCATAATGGCTGTACAAATTTAGCGTAATAAATTTAATATTCTCACTGTTGGTGGAAATGTACCATGTATCCCTTTTCTCTACATCCTTGTCAATACTTATTATAGCTTTTTTTCTCATAATAATAATTCTAAAAGTGTGAAGTAATATTATATTGTGGTTTAGATTTGCATTTTTCTGATGATTAGTGATTTTGAACCTCTTTTCAGGTACCTGTTGGCCATTTGTATGTCTTCTTTGGAAAAATGTCTATTCAGGTCTTTTGTTCACTTTTTAAAGGGTTGTTTTTTACTAGTTATATGAATTATTTATTTTAACTGTTAATCCCTTATCAGTTATAAGGTTTACAAATATTTTCTCCCATTCCAAAGGTTGCCTTTTCATTTTGTTGATTGTTTTCTTTACTGTGCAGAAACGTTTTAGTTTGATGTAGTCCCACTTGCTTATTTTTGCTTTTGTTCCCTGTGCTTTTGATAGCATATTCAAAAATGTGTTGCCAAGACCAAAGTCAAGAAACTTTTTTGCTATGTTTTCTTCTAGAGGTTTTATAGTTTCAGGTCTTACGTTTAAGTCTTTAATTTGTCCTGAATTGATTTTTGTGTATTGTGTAAAATAAGGATACAATTTCATTCTTTTGCATGTGGATATTCAGCTTTCCCAGAACCACTTATTTAAGATATTTTTCCATTGTGTATTCTTGATGCTCTTGTCAAAGATCAGTTCACCATATATGTATGGGTTTATTTCTGGGGTCTCTATTCTTTTCCATTAGTCTATGTGTCTGTTGTTATACCAATACCACACTGTTTTGATTATAATAGATTTGTACTATAATCTGAAATCAAGAAGTTTGAAGCCTCCAACACAGTTATTATTTGCAAGCCATACTTGATATAATCAAACCGTGCATAGATATTATTGGATATAGACTACATACTCAGAACCTACACTTTGATCAAGTGCATTAGCAAAAGCTAAGGATTCAGTATGATTAGTAGTAAGGATCCCAAGACATTCTCAGTGGAGAATGGGGTGAAGGTAGGAGGAATTTCAAGTTCACAAGGAAATAGATACATAGAGGTTGTTTTACAATCAGTTTTTTATGAGCCATTCTTAGCAAATTATTTTGTGGTATTGAAATATTTTTGCAGACAAATGATTGGACTATATGCTCTTATCTGTTTGAGTAAAGTTTTAGCATAGATACAAACAAAACTTCATAAATTATCTACCTTACAGAATTCTGCCTTAAGGAAGCCTACTTCTTCCCTGAGTACAAAATATGTTGTAATAAAATAACACTTATGTTCTATATAATCATCTATTCATGAGTTTATTTATCCTCTAGGCTGAGAGTTTTTTGAAAACTGTATATTATACATTTTCTATAGCTTGCATGTTAGTGAATTAACACATTAATTAATATAATTGATAAAACATGAAAAGTATAGTTATAATATTTAGGTGGGAGAAGGTTTCTTAAAATTACCATGGTGCTAATAATAAAGACAACTGGTAATTTTGTTTACATTAAAATTTTGTCTGTTTATAGCAAAACATTTTTTCAAAAGAGCAGAATGCTAAGCTATAAACTGGGAGAATATATTGCAACATACATAACTGACATTAGGATAAGTATTAAAAATATACAACGTCTAGAAATCAAAAAGAAAAGAATGCAAAGGAAAAATAGGCAAAAGGCATGAACAAGTATTTTACATAAGAGTAATTAAATATGACCAATAAATTCGAGTAATGTTTGATTTCATTAGAGAAATACAATCAAGATCTGAATGAGATACCATCTACAACCAATCAATGGCAAAAATGAAGAACTCCAGCATTTGAGAGAATGGGATCAATGGAATCTATTTCACATTGCTGATAGAAATGTAAATTGCTAGAAACTATCCAAGATGGCCAAATAGGAACAGCTCTGGAGTGCAGTTCCCCAAGAGAACACAGAGGGTGAGTGATCACCGCATTTCCAAACGAGTTTTTACTGCCCATAGATTAGGAGATTCCAACATGGAAAAGCACCACAAGTCTCCAGCACAGCTGTTTCAGCTGGCTCAGCAGGTCTCTGCACAAAAACTCACACAAATCTGGGCAGCCATTTCAGCTGGTGCCTGGAACTCCTGAGAGAGAGTCACCCATTCAACTGAAAAAAAAGGGGACTTAAACAGGGAGCCAGGTGATCTGGCTCAGTGGGTCCTACCCCCACAAAGACCAGCAATCTGAAATGCTCTGGATTGAGAGTTTCACAGGAAGCACAGCTGGATCAGGGACTGTCCAGCTCTGTGGATAGAAGGACATCCGCCATTACCAAGGCAGTCCACCACTACCAATGCAGTCCACCATTACTGAGGCAGTCCACCATTACTGAGGCAGACTGCCATCACTGAGGCAGACTGCCATTACCAAGGCAGTTCTAACTATACCTCTATAAACAAAACCACAAGGAAGTTCACACAGCAGCAGAGCAATGGCAGCTCAGCAACACCTCTGCTGGCAGACTGTGACTAGGCTACCTCTGTGCTGGGCAGGGCATCTCTGAAAAAAGGCAGCAGCACATCAGGAACTTATAAATAAAGCCTCACCTTCCCAGGACAGAGCATCTGGGGAAAAAAGGTGGTTATGAGTCCTGCTGCATCAGACGTAAACATAACTGCCCAGCAGCTCTGAACAGAATGAGCTCACAGCTCAGCATTTCAGCTCCTATAAGGGACAGACTGTCTCCTCAAGCAGCTCCCCAAACCCCATATATCCAAAGAGACACCTCGTGAAGGAGAGCTCAGGCTGACATCTGGTGGGTATCCTTCTGGGACAAAGATAACAGAAGAAGAAACTGGCAGCAACCCTTACTGTTCTGCAGCTGCCATAGGTGATCCCCAGGCAAGCAGGGTCTGGAGTGGGCCTTTAGGACTCCTACAGCAAAGAATCCTGACTTTTAGAAGGAAAACTAAGAAACAGAAAGAAATAACTTCATCATCAACAAAAAAGGCATCCACTTAGAGACCCCATCCAAAAATCACCAACTACAAAGACCACAGGTAGATAAATCCACAAAGATGGGGAGAAACCAGCACAAAAAGGATGAAAACACCCAAAACCAGAATGCCTCTCCCCCTCCAAGAGATCACAACTCCTCAACAGCAAGGCAACAAGGCTGGATGGAGAATGAGTCTGATGAATTGACAGAAACAGGCTTCAGAAAGTGGGTAATAACAAACTTATCTGAGCTAAAAGAACATGTTCTAACCCAATGCAAAGAAACTAAGAATGTTGATAAACGGTTTGATGAAATTCTAACGAGAATAAACAGCTTAGCAAAGAATATAAATGAATTGAAGGAGCTGAAAAATACAACACAAGAACTTTGCAAAGCATACACAAGTTTCAATAGCTGAATCAACCAAGCAGAAGAAAGGATATCAGAAACTGAAGATCAACTCAATGAAATAAAACAAGAAGGTAAGTTTAGAGAAAAAAGAGTAAAAAGAAATGAACAAAGCCTCCAAGAAATATGGGATTATGTGAAAAGACCTAATCGACGTCTGATAGGTGTACCTAATATGTCGGAGAGAATGAATCCAAGCTGGAAAACACTTTTCAGGATATTAACCAGGAGAACTTCCCCAACCTAGCAAGGCAGGCCAATGTTCAAGTCCAGGAAATACAGAGACCACCACAAAGATATTCCTCAAGAAGAGTAACCCCAAGACACATAATCATCAGATTAACAGGGTTGAAATGAAGGAAAAAATGCGAAGAGCAGCCAGAGGGAAAGGTTGGATTACCCACAAAGGGGAAGCCCATCAGACTCACAGCGTATCTCTCTGCAGAAACCCTACAAGCCAGAAGAGAGTAGGGGCAAATATTCAACATCCTTAAAGAAAAGAACTTTCAACCTAGAATTTCATATCCAGCCAAACTAAGCTTCATAAGTGAAAGAGAAATAAAATCTTTTATGAACAAGCAATTGCTCAGAGATTTCATTACCACCAGGCCTACCTTACAAGAGCCCCTGAGAGAAGCACTAAACATAGAAAGGAACAACCAGTACCAGCCACTCCAAAAACGTACCAAATGGTAAAGAGCATCAACACAATGAAGAAACTGCTTCAACTAATGGACAAAACAACCAGCTAACATCAAAATGGCAGGATGAAATTCATACATAACAATATTAACTTTAAATGTAAATGGGCTAAATGCCCCAATCAAAAGACACAGACTGGCAAATTAGATAAAAAGTCAAAACCCATCACTGTGCTGTATTCAGGAAACCCATCTCATGTGCAAGAATACACATAGTCTCAAAATAAAGAGATGGAGGAAGATTTACCAAGCAAATGGAGAGAAAAAAAAAAAGCAGGAGTTGCAATCCTAGTCTCTGATAAAATAGACTTTAAACCAACAAAGATCAAAAGAGACAAAGAACGGCATTACATAATGGTGAAAGGATCAATGCAACAAGAAGAGCTAATGATTCTAAATATATATGCACTCAATATAGGAGCACCCAGATACATAAAGCAAGTTCTTAACGACCTACAAAGAGACTTAGACTCCCACACAATAATAGTGGGAGACTTTAACACCCCACTGTCAATATTAGACAGATCAACAAGACAGAAAATTAACAAGGATATCCAGGACTTGAACTCAGAGCTGGACCAAGCAAACCTAATAGACATTTACAGAACTCTCCACCCCAAATCCACAGAATATACATTCTTCTCAGCACCACATCACACCTACTCTAAAATTGACCACATAATTGGAAGTAAATCACTCCTCAGCAAATGCAAAAGAATGTAAATCATAACCAACAGTCTCTCAGACCACAGTGCAATCAAATTAGAACTCAGGATTAAGAAACTAACTCAGAACCACACAACTTCATGGAAACTGAACAACTGGCTCTTGAATGTTGACTGGACAAACAATGAAATTAAGGCAGAAGTAAAGATGTTATTATAAACCAACAAGAATTAAGACACAAAGTACCAGAATATCTGGGACACATTTAAAGCAGTGTCTAGAGGAAAACATATAGCAATAAATGCCCACATGAGAAGCAAGGAAAGACCTAAAATCGACACTTTATCATCAAAATTGAAAGAGCTAGAGGAGCAAGATTAAAAAAAAAAAAACTCAAAATCTAGCAGAAGACAAGAAATAACTAGGATCAGAGCAGAACTGAAGGAGATACAGATATAAAAAGTCCTTCAAAAAATTAATGAATCCAGGAGCTGGTTTTTGAAAAGATCAAAAAAATAGACAGACCACTAGCCAGATTAATAAAAAAGAAAAGAGAGAATAATCAAATAGATGCAATAAATAATGATAAAGGAGATATCACCACAGATTCCACAGAAATACAAACTGCCATGCACATAACTCTATGAACATAAACCAGTAAACCTGAAAGAAATGGATAAATTCCTGGACACTTGTATCCTCCTAAGCCTAAACCAGGAAGAAGTCGAAACCCTGAATAGACCAATAACAAGGGGTGAAGTTGAGGCAGCAACTAATAGCCTACCTACCAAAAAAAGCCCAGGTCCAGATGGGTTCACAGCTGAATTCTACCAGACATACAAAGAGGAGCTAGTGCCACTCCTTCTGAAACTATTCCAAAAAATCCAAAAAGAGGGAATCCTTCCCAAATCATTTTAGGAGACCAACATCATCCTGATACCAAAACCCGGCAGAGACTCAAAAAGAAAAGAAAACTTCAGGCCAATATCCATGATGAACACAGATGCAAAAATCTTCAATAAAATACTGGCAAACCAATTGCAACAGCACATCAAAAAGCCTATCCATCACTATCAAGTAGGCTTCATCCTGGGGATGCAAGGCTGGTTCAACATATGCAAGTCTATAAACATAATTCACCACATAAACAGAACCAAAGACAAAACCCACATGATTATCTCAATAGATGCAGAGAAGGCCTTTGTCAAAATTCAACAGCATTTTATGCTAAAAACTCTCAATAAACTAGGTATCAATGGAATGCATCTCAAAATAATAAAATCTATTTACAACAAACCCACAGCCAATATCATACTGCATGGGCAAAAACTGGAAGCATTCCCTTTGAAATCTGACACAAGACAAGGATGCCTTCTCTCACCACTCCTATTCAATATAGTATTGGAAATTCTAGCCAGAGCAATCAGGCAAGAAAAAGAAATAAAGCGTATTCAATTAGGAAGGAGGAAGTCAAATTGTCTCTATTTGCAGCTGACATGATTGTATATTTAGAAGACCCCATCGTCTTAGCCCAAAATCTCCTGAAACTGATAAGCAACTTCAGCAAAGTCTCATGATACAAAATCAATGTGCAGAAATCACAAGCATTCCTATACATCAATAACAGATAAAGAAAGCCAAATCAAGAACAAACTGCCATTCACAATTGCTACAAAGAGAATGAAATATCTAGGAATACAACTAACAAAGGATGTAAAGGACCTCTTCAAGGACAACTACAAACTACTGCTCAGTGAAATAAGAGAAGACACAAATAGATGGAAAAACATTCCATGCTCATGGTTAGGAAGAATAAATATTGTGAAAATGGCCATATTGACCAAAGTAATTTATAGATTCAACACTATCTCCATCAAGCTACCCATGACCCCCTTCACAGAACTGGAAGAAAACCACCTTAAAATTCATATGGAACTAAAAGAGAGCCCACACAGCCAAGTCAATTCTAAGCAAAAACAACAAAGCTGGAGGCATCACGCTACCTGACTTCAAACTATACTACAAGGCTACAGTAATCAAAACAGCATGATACTGGTACCAAAACAGAGATATGGACCAATGGAACAGAACAGAGGCCTCAGAGGCAATGCCACACATCTAAAACCATTTGATCTTTGAGAAACCTGACAAAAACAAGCAATGAGGAAAGGATTCTCTGTTTAATAAGTGGTGTTGGGGAAAGTGACTAGCCATGGGCAGAAAGCAGAAACTGGACCCCTTCCTGACACCTTACACTAAAATTAACTCCAGATGGATTAAAGACTTAAACATAAGACCTAACACCATAAAAACCCTAGAAGAGAACCTAGGCAAAACCATTCAGGACATAGGCATAGGCAAGGACTTCATAACTAAAACACCAAAAGCAGTGGCAACAGAAGCCAAAATAGACAAATGGGATCTAATTATACTCCAGTGCTTCTGCACAGCAAAAGAAACATTCATTAGATTGAACCAGCAACCAACAGAATGGGAAAAAATTTTTGCAATCCGCCCATCTGACAAAGGGCTAATATTCAGAATCTACAAAGAACTAAAACAGATTTACAAGAAAAAAAATAAACAACCCCATTCAAAAGTGGGCAAAGGATATGAACAGACACTTTTCAAAAGAAGACATCTATGAGGCCAACAAACATATGAAAAAATGCTCATCATCACTGATTATTAGAGAAATGCAAATCAAAACCACATTGAGATACCATCTCACACCAGTTAGAACGGCGATCATTAAGAAATCTGGAGACAACAGATGCTGGAGAGGATGTGGAGAAATAGGAACACTTTTACACTGTTGGTGGGAGTGTAACTTAGTTCAACCATTGTGGAAAACAGTGTGGGGATTCCTCAAGGACCTAGAAATAGAAATTCCATTTGACCCAGCAATCCCATTACTGGGTATATACCCAAAGGATTATAAATCATTCTATTATAAAGACACATGCACATGTATGTCCATTGTGGCACTGTTTACAATAACAAAGACCTGGAGCCAACCCAAATGCCCATTGATGATAGACTGGACAAGGAAAATGTGGCACATATACACCATGGAATACTATGCAGCCATAAAAAACAATGAGTTGGTGTCCTTTGTAGGGACATGGATGAATCTGGAAACCATCATTCTCAGCAAACTGACACAAGAACAGAAAATCAAACACTGCATGTTCTCACTCATAGGCGGGTGTTGAACAATGAGAACACATGGACACAGGGAGGGTAGCATCACATACTGGGGTCTGTTGCGGGGAATAGGGGAGAGAGAGTGGGGGGTAGGGAGTTGGGGAGGGATAACATGGGGAGAAATGCCAGATATAGGTGATGGGGATGTAGGCAGCAAACCACATTGCTATGTATGTACCTATGCAACAATCCTGCATGTTCTGCACATGTACCCCAGAATCTGAAGTGCAATTATATATATATATATAAAAGAAAGAAATGTAAATTGCTTTTAGGAGACAGTTTGCTATTATCTTGTAAGGCTTGACATTCAAACACCTTTACTACACAGCAATTCCTTTCCATTCCATTCCTAGGTGTGTGCGCATGTGTATGTGCATGTGACTGTCCAAAAGCTACTCTTACATATCTAAATAAAACATATATAAGAAATTTGTAAGATCAAGAACTGGAAATATTACAAGGTTCTTTAACAATACAATGAATAAGTTGCAATATATTTACATATAGTATATCTTATAGCAGTTAAAAAATATGAACTATACATGCAATAATATGAATAAATCATAGCAATATATAATCAAGCAGAGAAGTAAATCTCAGAATATTGCATAGCACATAATAACTTTTTTTTTTTTGAGATGGAGTCTTGCACTGTTTCCCAGACTGGAGTGCAGTGGTGCAATCTCAGCTCACTGCAACCTCCACCTCCTGGGTTCAAGGGATTTTCCTACCTCAGCCTCCTGAGTAGCTGGGATTACAGGCACCCATCATGACGCCCAGCTAATTTTTTGTATTTTTAGTAAAGACAGTGTTTCACCAGGCTGGCCTCGAACTCCTGACCCAGTGATTCAGCTGCCTCGGCCTTCAAAAGCATAATAGCTTTTTAAAAAAAAAATAAATTTGGAATCAAAACTCAAGTATATGCTTTTTAATGAATATATGAAGAAATATGGGCTGGAAGTCAGGAGGAGTGTGTAGGTGAGATAGGCGTTTCACAGACTACAACTCAGGATACATGGGGATCTCTAAAGCCTGTTAGAAGCATGCAATGCCTTGGATCAGCACAACCATATGCAAAATGAGCTATGTATGAACATCCTGCCAATAATTGTGTGTCTACTATTCACAATCGCCTGGAATGAGAGCACAACAATTTCATTAGTGTCTCTTTCTGTGTGGACATGAGTCTCAACTAGCTGATGAACATTTATGATATATACAAATGGCAAATTTTTGTGGAATTCTGCCACAGAAAGCTTAGCCTACAGAGTGATAATAGTGTAATTATCATTGCAAAAAGGCCTTGTCTGGAAATGATTGTCAGGATGAAAATTTCACAAAAGCAATGTGGCCTCATGCTGTATCTGTGATGAGTCAGTACTAGGTTTATTGGAGTTGAAAGGTATTTTGGTAAACTAAGAGGTAAGAACTAGAAAGCAGATTGCTCTCAGATTGGAAAGCAAACCAATCCCTGAGATATTAATTTTCCAAAGAGTAGAATTGATCAATGCTGAGTCATAGGTTCTTTTCCTTCCTTTCTTGGGACCCCCACCCCTCTGCCCCCAGCAGGAATACATGAATGTTCCTGAATTTGCTGTGACACCAGTCACAAACATGAATAGTTGCAGTTGATATTCAGGAGAGTTTTATAAAACATTGTGAAATAAGCCAGACAAAACAAGACAAAATTCTAATGCAGGTTTTCATTAAGATGAGAGAATTATTCTAAAATATTTGAACCAATATCTAGGTTTCAGTTGCATTTTATAACATAAGAAAAAGCTGAAAATTATTGAAAGTTATTTTCTACAAAAGGGAAAAATTTACATTGTAAATTTAATTTTTCCCCATGAATAAAATGAAGTTATCAATAAATATGTCACACTGACTATTTTATTTCAGCTTGTTATATGTAAGGTAAAAGCATACATATATTAAAACAGGTTGACAACATAGCTAGAGGTCATTTGTTAAATTTCTCTTCTATTCTAAATATTTAAATGCTCTCAAACATGGCATGTTATTTTTCTTACAAAGACAAATGCCTTAGTCCATTTGTGCTGCTGTAACAAAATACCATAGACTGGGTAATTGATAAAGAACTGAATTTTATTTTCTCACAGTTCCAGAAGGTTGGATGCCACCAGATTTGGTACCTTGGGAGGGGCCAGTATTCCCTCCCAAAATATCACTTTGTTGTATCCTATAGAGGGACGGAACCCTGTGTGAAGAAACCTGGAAGATTGGACAAAAGGGAGAAAAGGGCGGGACACTGTGTGAAGCTTTTTTGTTGTTGATACATGATAATTTTACATATTTATAAGGTACATATGATATTTTGATACATGCATATAATGTGTAATGTTCAAATCAGGGTAATTGAGACATCCACCACCTCAAATATTTATCATTTTTATATCTTAAGAATATTCCAAATCTTATTTTCTAGTTATTTTTAAAAATACAATTAATTATTAATAACTTTAGTCACAATACTGTGCTAATCAACACTAGAACTTGTTCATTATATCTTTGTTTCTTTTCTTTTCTTTTCTTTTTTGAGACTGTCAGCCAGGCAGGAGTACAGTGGTGCCATCATGCTCCACTGCAGCCTTGACCTCTGGGGCTCAAGCAATCCTCTTGCCTCAGCCTCCCAAGTAGCTGGGACTACAAGTATGCACCACCATGCCTGGCTAATTTTTTTATTTTTCTGTAGAGACAGGGTCTCCTAATGTTGCTTGGGCATGTGTCAGTTCCTGGGCTCAAGTGATCTTCTTGTCTTAGGCTCCCAAAGTATTGGGATTACAGGTGTGAGCCAATGTATTTGGCCACTGTTTCTTCTATATAACTGTATTATTTTTACCCATTAACCAACCTCTCTTCATCCTCTCCTCCCACCTACCCATCCCAAATTTTGGTACCCACCATTCTACTCTCTACCTCCATAAGATCTACTATTTTAGTTCCCACACATGAGTGAGAATATGTAATATTTGTCTTTCTGTGCCTGACTTATTGCACTTAACATAATGTCCTTCAGGCTCATCCATGTTACTGCAAATGCCTCTTTCATAAGGACCTTGTATTAGTCAGGGTTCTCAAGAGGGACAGAACTAATAGGATATGTATATAAAGAGGAGTTTATTAAAGACTATTAACTCACACAATCACAAGTTCCACAATAGGCAGTCTGCAATCTGAGGAGCAAGCAAGCCTGTTTGAGTCCCAAAGCGAAGAACTTAGAGACCAATGTTCAAGGGCAGAAAAGTATCCAGCATGGGAGAAAGATGTATGCTGAAAGGTTAAGCCAGTCTGGTCTTTTCACATTCTTCTGCCTGCTTTGGATTCTAGTGGCACTGGCAGCTGATTAGATTGTGCTTACCTTGATTAAGGGTGAGTCTGCCTTACCAGCCCACTGACTCAAATGTTAATCTCCCTTGGCAACACCCTCACAGATACACTCAGAATCAGTACTTTGCATCCTTCAATCCAGTCCAGTTGACACTTAGTATTAACCATCACAGACCTTAATCCCATTAACAAGCGAGGAGCCCTCATGACCCAACCACCTCTAAAAGGAACGACTTCTTAACACTACTGCCTTGGTCATCAAGTTTCAACACAAGAAGTTTGGAAGGGACTCATTCAAACCACAGCAAAAGGTGAACATATTTTACATTATGTGTGGTGAGACCTGACATCCTTACTTTTCTTCCCATCAACAACTAGCAATCTGATGAATGTGAGAAATTTTTAAAGAGATCAGAGCAGTTGTTGGTGGATTCTTGGTTCAATAACCTAAGTAGGTCATTTTCTTCAGTAACAAAAATAATTTACTTCATAGTTGTAATTCTTCCATTCATCAACTGAAATTCCAGGTAGTTTCTCCAAAGGTCAATATGAAAATAAGAGCTTTTAAGAACTGGAAACTTTACAAATGTTTAATGATTAAATTGGACAAATTTACACTGTGGTTTAGGTCATGCCAAGTAGTTAATACACATAGAAAAATTCTATTAACAATCATAACAAAATAATGATTAATAGATTTCCCATACCCAAGTTACTTTGAGCTTTACTAAGTGTCTACCCTCTAGTAAAGCACCAGGCCTTGTTTTCTGGTTTGATTATTCATAATAGTCAGGAAACAAGAAGAACTTACCTTTTATCTCATAAAATGCATCATTTTGCTATGTACAGCACAAATGGGAAAACAACTTCAGATGTAATGTGTTATGAACCCTGTATTCTTTTATTATAATTGGTTAATTACCCAAGTTCTAGATGGTAAATGACATAATGTTCTTATTTAACAGCAGGTTCCTCACGTAAGATGTAGAACTGCTTTTAGAATGTCATAAAATTTGATTAATACCACTGCTTGCCAAACATGAAATTTCAACATTTAACTAGAAAACACAGACTAGCATCTCCTCCAGTCTCAGTATTGTTTTACATTGCATTAAATGTTTCTGAAAGAATCACATGTTCCTGTGGGATAAAGACATTTCCTAACCTCTTTGTATAAGTATTAAAAAATGTGAAAATACAATAACTTCAAAAAAATAAATGAATTAATATGTGAATGATGTCAGTGTTACCTTACTTGACTATAGTACTCATTTAACTATCTATATGTATATCAAAACATCTTGTTGTATAACTTAAATGCATACAATAAAAATTGTTAAAGGTGTAATCAACAAAGTATTAAGGATGGCTGTTACTTTAAATGGGAAGAGATAAAAAGATGAGAAGGGAGGATCTCATGGCATATTTTTGTCAATATTCCAGTTTCTATATGGGATTCTGGTGCATGGGTAGGAAAATAAATTTCTATCTTAATACCTTAAAGACTTCTCTAAAATCAAACTAAAACCAGTAAGAATATGAACATAGAAGGTAATGACGCCTGTAAATTTTTTTTCAATTTGAAGAAACTGCTTTTGGATCATATACAAATATCAATAATACATACATATATAATTATTTTTCTAACATAATTCATTTTTTCAAAGAAGGGAAAACTACGTAAGAAACAAAAAATTAAAATGCTCATTACAAAGAATTGACTAAAGAAAAGTAACGTCATAGAAATAAACAGAATGTTTGAATAATGGTTTTATTTTACCATTTGTAGGGTAAGATAACTGGAGATAACTTAGTCATTTTAGAAATATATTTTTTCAATTGTGAACCTCATTTTTAATGCAACCTACAAGAACCAGGTGAAGACATATTTGTGTGACTCTCTTCTCTGCCCAGAACTCGCGCACATCCAACCACAAACCTTAACTGCCCATATTGTTTTCACTACATAAGGAACCTAAAGTATAACAGCCAAAGGTCTGCTCCTTAATTATAAACCTTATTTAAGTAAATTTATAGAAGTTTTTATTAACAGATATATAAGCACATAAAATAAATATTAAGTATGTACTCATGACCAAGGTTGGAACAGAGCTTATTGATTTCCCCACTGCTTCCTTCCAAGTCCTCTAATATATGCCGTGTCCAAATTCCAAGTACCATACCAGCAGCTCTTCTTCTGTACAGCAACTCAGCTGGACAATGAACACCTGACATTCAAACACCTTATGCATATGAATGTCTTGACTGGCCCCATGCTGAGGTCACAGATACTTCTCCACAAATCCCGGTTAGCAAGAAATTTGACCCATGTTAATAGCCATTGCATTCATGGAAGGAAATTAAGGTATATTTCTCCTTCTGAGTTCTAGGTTGAAACCAGGGAATCATCTTGGAGTAACAACATGGCTTCCAGGAATCCATAGATGCCTATTTGACTCACTATATTCCTGAAGTGTCACTCTGAAATCTGTCCTATTGACAGAGTTGCCTATTTGACTCACTATATTCCTGAAATGTAACTCTAAAATCTCTTATTGACAGAGTTGGATGATAGGATTAATTTTTATGTTAGGGACAGCTATGTAGGTTAACTCCTAAGTCAAGTTACTAAGAGACCTTTTTCCCTGGTCTTCCAGGGAAATATCTTTCCCAGGTATTTTTTATTCATTTTCTCTAAAGTTCAAGACAACCCTATATAGTAGTTAAGAAGTTCTCCATTTACAGATGAGGAAACTGAGTTGTCAAAGTTCAAAGGACCAGGAAATGCTGGGCCTGGCATATGAATCTACATTGGTCTCCATCCAGAGGCTGCATTCCTTTATTGGTAGATGAACAATTTTAAAGAAACTTACCAGCAAACTGGATAATTTTTAAAACCACAAGTTCATTGTAATCAAACAGGCATAATAGAGGTGCTAGATCAAAAGCCAGTATACACTCCCCTTCACGAACATTTAGAAACTATAAAAAGTTAAATCAAGCCCCTCTTCGTCCCTATTTGTTTATCGTAACAATGTTATATTACAAACAAAATCCTCTGCCAAAACTGCTCTAAATGCCTGATAGGTTTATCTTCACCATATTTCTCTTTTACCCAGAGTACAGACCAGCTCACTTCACCCTACAGTGTGTTACGTTGTACTGTGCAGGGCTCTGGAGGTGGAAGTGGGTACACAAACTTCTTATTCTGGTCTTTTTGGTTCATAAAAGGTTGCCCAGTGAAGGCCCATAAAGGTTTTTGTGAATGGCCTACTATTGGAAATATTGGCATTTATAGTTTTTGTAAAGGTTTATTCTTAACATCAAAATTATAATTTGAATCTAATGACTTCAACTTCAAGAAGACATGATCTACAATTTAACATAGCTTCAGGAAATTAAGAACTGTTATCTTTAGGAAAATTAAAACAAGCCTCAGGTATCATATGTGGAATTAAGTGGATAAAGAAGTAAACTGACTCTCTGTGCATGTACAAAGACTTGGAGGACTCATCTCCAGTAAGCAAGGCGGCACTTGTCAGCAGTGGGCCAGGAAAAGCAATCTCTAAGATGAAACAAACAAAAAGTTTGACGGTAAGATACAGGGTTATAATTTAATACTGAAGTGTTAGAAATCTAAGGACCCCAGGACAGCCATTATAATGAAGCAGCCCAGTGGAGAGCATTAGAGAGCAGAGCATTAGAGGACAGTGCCTATGAGTCACTTGGGAATCATGTTAAATTTCAGTTCTGATCATTTGTGAGTCCCCGGGGTAAATCCTGCAACTCCCAGGTAACCCAAGGTTGCTAGTCCTCAGATCGTTCTTGAAGTACCAAGGTTACAGGGTATTTGACTGTGTATCAGTGTTACTCACACTCTGTGGGAGAAAAAGACTATACTTAGGAAAAAGTGGCCATGCCAAATGAAACTAGGGCAGAAAGTACAGGGTGGTAGAGTCTGGATGTGTACCTGCCAGGACATCATGTATGTGTACCTGCCAGGACCCTGGCCTCAGAGTCCCCAGCAGGCTCCTGACTTACTATAGACCTTAGATAGGTCTCCTCCAGGGCTAATATTATCAATTCAGTAACCCACTCTGTTCTCATATAGCCGAAGAGACAAATACTGGCACATTTTGGAGTATCGCAATTTCTGCAATCATTTATTAATTTATTTAGGAATTGTGTCCGTTTGCCATAACTCCACTCTATGACTTTCCTTTACCCGCCCCCCACAATCACTTTTCTCACCACTTCTGGAAATGTTTCAGTATGAAACACAAACTCTTGAATCCAAATCTGTAAATAGCTTTAAATGACAGAAAGCACAAACGATAGGCTTCTGATTAGCCCTAGTTTGTAAACCCATGCATTCCTTCTCTCAGAGAGCATGCGTTGCTCAGGCCTCTCTGTGCTTTCTAACATCTCTAGGTTCTTCATTGTGCACACTGAATTGTAAACAGACTGGAAATCCATTTCTGCTCCGTGGTTATATTACCTCGCTACTCATGATATACAGAGACTGATGGTGAATGTGCCATTGGCAAACTCTCCATACAGGCATTGAAGTCATACAAGCAGGGTAGCTATTGATGGTGCTAATGAGAAGAGCACCTGTCTCTCCTTGTTAGCAATTACCACCTAGTTGTCCCTTTGCTACCCACAATTCTTTCTCATCCAGCTTTTCAAAGAATCCTCTGCTTCTCCATCTCTCAATAGCCCTCAATAGTATGGCCTTATATACAAGTCTGATGGAATGCAGTATCAAAGTACAGAGCTACTTTAAAACGTATCCCTAAATAGAATATCTAATATAGAATTGTTCACCCTTGTAACATGTTTGTAAAGAAAAGTTGAGCTGGTTGGTAATTATTTCAAATACCCAAACTCTCCATCTATCATCCCCTCACATCTACCCACCCTCCCATAAACACCAAGTGGTTATAAGTCATGGACTGCAGGAAAAACAAGGGCATGGAAGACAGATCCTGTCTTTAAGATATTGTTAGTCTCTTAAGTCATATCAAATTTTCCATTTAAACACTCACTAATTTACTAAATCCTCAGTAAGCACCAATGATATGCCAGATACTGTGCCAAGTGCTAAGAATAAGCTATGAACAAGACTGACATGGGCCCTGCCTTTCCAAACCTCATGGTGCAGTGGAGGAGACATAAAAGAATTGCACAGCACATGACTTAGCAGCTAAGAACGAAAGAGGGGACAAAGACACTGTCATAGCAGTTCAGGGAGGCAAAAACCCGTATCCTGATGGAGTGGTCAGGAAAGGCACCAGGAAGCAGTAAAACTTGACTGGTACTGAAATAGGTAGAAGGAATTCAAATATTCTAGGCCTTCTAAGATGCCAGCTAGTTCCTGGGGGCCAGAAAAACTTGACAAATATTTCCTAGCTGAAGAAACAAGGCTGGCTGAAGTAGAAGTCTCTACTGTGCATTTTTCCTTAAATTAGGTAATATCTACCATTGGGAATGCTTGACTCAGTGCAAGGGATGTAAGAATTCATGAACACCATCCTGGAGTAACAATTTCCATAAATAGTAATTTAATACGTGTGTGCGTGTAATAGAATGTAAAATTTGCATGAATGTTTAAGATAAAACTGAAGACTTCACAGACATGTTTTTTTTTTTTCTCTCTATCACGTCACTTTGGCCTCTACAGCCATGCCATTCCATGACTGCTAACACACCAAAGTTTTTTTCTGTATGTTGGAGAATTTGCTGATGGGAAGGAAGAAACCCTGTTCTTCTGAGAGATGAGACATATACCAAGAAAGTTAGTTTGAGTCATCATATGAAGGGCTAAATACCAGACTAAGGATTTCAGGTTTCATCGATGATACTGGAGGACTGAATACTTATGATCTAAGCCAGGACTCATAAAAGCAGGCAATGACTACATTTCTGAATCTCATTGGTTGTAAATAGGGGGATATGGATACTACATGGGTCTTTATCTGAGGGTCAGGTGTGAAAAGGAAACATAAGAAAGGACAAATGAAATGGATACAGGCAAGATATACACACAGAATGGTCTCCCTGGAGCAGGTAGGCGGTACCAGGTATATGTGATCTGGGTATTGCATACCTAAGGTGCTTGGAAAAAAGCATCAGAATCCTAGGAACACTAAGAACATGTTTGGTTCAAGCTTGATTTCTTCCTGTGGGGTAGGAGGGTAGGACATTCTCTCCATGTTGGTATCAGTCTTGGATCAACATGGAAATTACCAGTTGTGGTTTTCTCACTGCCAAGTCTCAGGGTGAGATAAGGTGAGAGAAGCAGCCACCTGGGTCAGCCCCAGACTTAAATTGCTAATTTTTGCATGGAGGCAGAAGAAGGGAGGAACTATGAGGGATTATCTCTGCATTTGAGAAAGATATCCTGGCCTTTTCTTCTAGATATTCTGGGTAATTGTGATTGGACTACTTAGCTTGGAAGGATTTCTCCAGGATACACCCCCTCAGTGGGTAGAAAATACTCTTAGAGAGTCCCAAGTTACCTTAGGGTCTCTTTGCCTAACATATCTGCCTTTCTCCATCCTGCTTCCATCCTAGACTGGGGCTGGCCCTGTGTAGGCAGAAAACATTCTCTAGGCCAATCGTAGATGTTCCTGAACACAAAGCATCTGGTGAAGCTCAAGGTCACTGCTCTGCAATAGACATATAAGATCAGCCACAATTGCAAGCCACTTATGTAATTCTGAATTTTCTAGCAGCCATATCAAAACTGCAAAATGAAGCAGGTGACATTTATTTAACAATATATATTTTATTTGAAATAATATATCCAGACTGTTATAATTTAAATGTTATCAATATACAAATTATGAATCAGATATTTTAAGTCCCATTTATCTAAGTCTTTTTGCACTGTTTCACACAAACAGCAAATCTCAGTTCAGACTAGCCACACTTCCAGTGTGCAGTAGCCATATGAAGTTAATAGCTGGTGTACTGGACAGGCAACTCTGATGGTTGGCTCTTGAGCCTGTACATGAGAGTGATGCCTCCAGGGCATTGCTGAGATAATCAAGGTCCAGAAATACTGAGTCACTTGCCAGAACTCAGACAATGTGTCAGAGTCAGATCAGAAGTCTAAATTTTAATGTATGCTGGCTTTTCTCTTCTTCACAGTCGCAGCTAAGGTGTCACTAGGCTCTCCTAATTCTTCAGAGCCTTCTCACATTCTTTCTGTCCCTTCCAGCTGCTACTGCCTGGCTCAGGCCCTGAGTGCTTACTCACTATGGCAATATTCTCCTAAGTGATGTGCCTGCTTTTCATTTCCCCTTCCAGACCCTCCTGCAAAGTCAGAATTTAGCACAGTTCTTATCAAAATCACTCTGTAATGAGTCCCTATTTTAAAAATATATAGAGAGACTATTTTAGAGCAATCTTAAGTATACAGAAAAGTGGGTTAGAAAGCGCAGAGTTCCATACACCCTCTCCACCTTATCTCAGCCTCCCTGCCCCACCCAGTTAACCCTGTACTTGCATCTCACATTGATGAGGCATGTTTGTTATAACTGATAAATCAGTATCAATATATTATTATTAACTAAAGTCCATAGTTTACATTAGGGTTCATACTTTGTGCTGTACAGTTCTGTGGGTGTTGGCAAATGTATAATGCCGTGTATCCACCATTACAATATCAAACAAAAGTGTTTTCCTTACCTAAAAATCCCCTTTGCTCAACCTGCTCATTTTATTCCTATACTCCACTAAAACCTTTGACAATCACAGATGTTTTTGCTGTCTTTATAGTTTTGCCTTTTCCGGAATGTCATATAGTTGCAAACATACACAAGTCGAATTTTCATTTGATTTATTTCACTTAGGAAAATGAATTTAAGGTCCTCCTTGTCTTTTCATGGCTTAATAGCTCATGTCTTATATAGAATAACATTCCGATGTCTGGATGTTCCAGTTTGTTTATCCATTTTGTAGATTACATTTTCTTTTTTTGTAGCAGGAGTAAAGGGTGTTTATTTTTCTTTCTTTTAATTTTTTTTTATTTCAATAGGTTTTGGACAGAACAGGAGGTGTTTGGTTACATGAATAAGTTATTTAGTGGTGGTTTCTGAGGTTTAGGTGCACTCATCACCTGAGCAGTGTACACTGTACCCAACGTGTAGTCTTTTATCCCTCACCACGCTCCACCTTTTCTCTGGAGTCCCCAAAGTCTAATGTATCATTCTTACACCTTTACATACTCATAGTTTAGCTCCCAAATATGGGTGAGGATATACGATGTTTGGTTTTTTATTCCTGAGTTACTTCACTTAGAATAAAAGTCTCCAATTCCATCTAGATTGCTGCAAATGACATTATTTCATTTCTTAGTATTCCATGGCAGATACAGATATAGATGATAGATAGATAGATAGATAGATAGATAGATAGATAGATAGATAGATAGATAGTAGATAAGATAGATAGAATTTTTTTCTTTATCCACTCATTGATTGATGGGAATTTGGGCTGGTTCCATATTTTGGCAATTGCAAATTGTGCTGCTATAAACATGCATGTATGGTCAGGCACGCTGGCTCATGCCTGTAATCCCAGCATTTTGGGAGGCCAAGCTGGGCAGATCATGAGGTTGGGAGTTCAAGACCAACCTGACTAACATGGAGAAACCTCATTTCTACTAAAAATACAACAATTAGCCAGGCATGGTCGTACATGCCTGTAATCTCAGCTAATCAGGAAGATGAGGCAGGAGAATCGCTTGAACCCAGGAGGCGGAGGTTGCAGTGAGCCAAGATCGTGGCAGCTCACCCCAGCCTGGGCAACAAGAGTGAAATTCCATCTCAAAAATAAAAAACTAAAAAACAAAAGCAAAAAAACAAAACAAAAATAATGCACGTGCAATTATCTTTTTCGTATAACTTCTTTTCCTCTGAGTAGATACCCAGTAGTGGGATAGCTGGATCAAATGGTAGATCTATTAGTTCTTTAAGGAAATTCCACAGTTTTCTATTGTAGTTGTACTAGTTCAAATTTCCACCAACAGTGTAAACGTGTTCCCTTTTCACCACATCCATGCTACCATCTATCTTTTTGTTTTTTAATTTTTTGATTATGGCCATTCTTGCTGGAATGAGGTGGTATTGCACTGTGATTTTGATTTGCATTTCCCTGATAATTAATGATGTTGAGCATTTTCCCGTATGCTTGTTGGATGCTTGCATATCTTCTTTTGAGAATTGTCTATTCATGTCCTTAGCCCACTTTTTGATGGGTTTGTTTGTTTTCTTACTGATTTGAGTTACTTGTAGATTCTGGATATTAGTCCCTTAGTCAGATGTATAAATTGTGAAGATTTTCTACCACTCTGTAGCTTGTCTGTTAACTCTGCTGATTATTTCTTTTGCTGTCCAGAAGCTTTTTAGTTTAATTAAGTCCCATATATTTATGTTTGTTTTTGTTGTATTTGCTTTTGGGTTTTTGGTTCTTCATTGTATTTGCATTTGCCTTGGTTCTTGGGTTCTTGGAAGTCTTTGCCTAAGCCAGTATGTAGAAGGATTTTCCAATGTTATCTTCTAGAATCCTTATGGTTTCAGATCTTCGATTTAAGTCTTTGATGTATCTTGGGTTGATTTTTGTACAAGGTGAGAGATGAGGATCTAATTTCATTCTTCTATATGTCATTTCCCCATTTTATGTTTTTGTTTGCTTTGTCAAAGATCAATTGGCTGTAAGTACTTGGTTTTATTTCTGAGTACTCTATTCTGTTCCATTGGTCTATGTCCCTATTTTTATACCAGTACCATGCTGTTTTGGTAGCTATAGTTTGAACTCTGGTAGGGTGATGTCTCCAGATTTGTTCTTTTTGCTTAGTCTTGCTTTGGCTATCTGAGCTATTTTTTGGTTCCATGTGAATTTTACAATTGCTTTTTTAGTTCTGTGAAGAATAATGGTGGTATTTTGATGGGAATTGCATTAAATTTGTAGACTGCTTTTGGCAATAGTCACAATATTGATTCTACCCATCCATGAGCATGGGATGTGTTTCCATTTGTTTGTGTCATCTATAATTTCTTTCAGCAGTGTTTTGTAATTTTTCTTGTAGATCTCTTTCACTTCCTTGGTTATGTATATTCCTAAGTATTTCATTTTTTGCAATTATTGTGAAAGGGGTTGAATTCTTGATTTGATTCTCATCTTGGTGGTTGTTGGTATATAGCAAAACTACTGATTTCTGTACATTAATTTTGTATCCTGAAACTTTACTGAATCCATTTATCAGTTCTAGGAGGTTTTAAGAGGAGTCTTTAGGGTTTTCTAGGTATGTGATTATATCATCAGCAAAGAGCAACAGTTTGGCTTCCTCTTTGCTGATTTGGATGCTCTTTTTTTCTCTTGTCTGTTTTCTCTAAGACTTCCAGTACCATGTTGAATAGAAGTGGTGAAAGTAGGCATCCTTGTTTTGTTCCAGTTCTCAGTGAGAATGCTTTCACCTTTTCTCCATCCAGTATAATATTGGCTTTGAGTTTGTCATAGATGGCTTTTATTACTTTAATGTATGTTCCTTCTATGCCAATTTTGCTCAGGGTTTTAATCATAAAGGAATTCTGTGTTTTGTCAAATGCTTTTCCTGTATTTATTGAGATGATCATGTGATTTTTATTTTTAAATTCTGTGTATGTGGTGTGTCACATTCATTGACTTACATATGTTAAACTGTCCCTGCATCCCTGGTATGAAACCCATTTGATCTTGGTGGATTATCTTTTTGATATACTGTGGGATTTGGTTCACTAGTATTTTGTTGAGGATTTCTGCATCTATTTTTATCAGGAAAATTGCTCTGCAGTTTTCTTTTTATGTTATATTCTTCCTTGGATTTGGTATTAGGGTGATACTGGCTTCACAGAATGATTTAGGGAGAATTCCCACTTTCTCTATCTTCTGCAAAAGTGTCAATAGGATTGGTACCAATTCTTTTTTTTTTTATTGCATTTTAGGTTTGGGGGTACATGTGAAAAACATGCAAGATTGTTGCATAGGTGCATACGTGGCAGTGTGATTTGCTGCCTTCCTCCCCTTCACCTATATGTGGCATTTCTCCCCATGCTGTCTCTCCCCAACTCCCCACCCCTCTCTGTCCCCCCCAATCCCCCCCAACAGACCCAGTGTATAGTACTCCCCTCCCTGTGTCCATGTGTTCCCATTGTTCAACAATTCTTTTGAATGTCTGATAGAATTCGCTGTGAATCTGTCTGGTCCTGGACTTTTTCCTTGGCCATTTTCTAAATACCATTTCAATCTCACTGCTTGTCATTGGTCTGTTGAGATTCTATATCCTTCTGGTTTAATCTAGGATGGTTCAATATTTCCATTAATTTATCTATCTCTTCTAGATTCTCTAATTTATGGGTATAAAGGTGTTCATAGTAGCCTTGAATAATCTTTTCTATTTCTGTGGTATTGGTTGTTAATATCTCCTGTTTCACTTCTAACTGAGCTTATTCGAATCCTTTCTTCTTGGTTAATCTAGCTAATGGTCTGTCAATTTTATTTATCTTTCCAGAGAACCAGATTTTGCTTCATTTAACTTATGTATTGTATTTTTCATTTCAATTTCATTTACTTCTGCCGTGATATTTGTTATTTATTTTCTTCTGCTGGTTTGGGAGTCAATTGTTCTTGTTTCTCCAGTTTCATTAGGTGTAACCTTAGATTATCTATTTGTGCTCTTTCAGACTTTTTGATGTGGGCATTTCATGCCATGAACTTTTCTCTTAGCACTGCTTTTGCTGTATCCCAGAGGTTTTGATAGGTTGTGTCACTACTATCTTTCAGTTCAAGGAATTTTTACATTTCCATCTTGATTTCATTGTTGACCCAACAATCATTCAGGAGTAGGTTATTTAATTTCCACGTATTTTCATGGTTTTGAGGGTTCCTTTTGGACTTCATTTCCAATTTTATTCCTCTGTGGTCCAAGAGAGTACTTAATATAATTTTGATTTTCTTAAATTTACTGAGACTTGTTTTGTGGCCTTTCATATGGTCTATCTTGGAGAATGTTCCATATGCTAATGATTGAATGTATATTCTGTAGTTGTTGGGTAGAATATTCTCTAGTATCTGTTAAGTTTTGTTGTAGGGTATAGTTTAAATCTATTGTTTCTTTGTTGACTTTCTGTCTGGATGATCTGTCTAGTGCTGTCAGTGGAATATTAAAGTCTTCCACTATTACTGTGTTGCTGTCTATCCATTTGTTAGGTCTAGCAGTATTGTTTTACAAATTTGGGAGCCCCAGTGTTATGTGCATGTATATTTAGAATTGTGATATTTTCCTGTTGGACTAGTCCTTTCATCCTTATAAAATGTCCCTCATTGTCCTTTTCAACTGCTGTTGTTTTAAAGTTTGTTTAATTTGATATAAGAATAGCTACCCCTGCTTGATTTTGGTGTCCTTTGTCATGGAATATCTTTTTTTACCCCTTTACCTTAAGTTTATATGAGTCCTTATGTGTCAGGCAAGCCTCCTGAAGATAGCAGAAACTTGGTTGGTGAATGATTATCCATTCTGCCATTCAGTATCTTTTAAGTGGAACATTTAGATTATTATCATTCAATGTTAGTATTGAGATGTGAGATACTCTTCTATTCATTGTGCTAATTTTGCTTGAATACTTTTTTTCATTCTTGTGTTTTTGTTATATAGATCCTGTGGGATTTATACTTTAAGGAGATTCTATTTTGGTGGATTTGTTTCAAAATTTAAAGCTCCTATTAGCAGTGCTTCTAGTGCTGGCTTGGTAGTTGTGAATTCACTCAGCATTTGATTGTCTGGAAAAGACTGCATCGTCTTTTCATTCATGAAGCTTACTTTCACTGGATACGAAATTCTTGGCTGATAATTCTTTTGTTTAAGGAGGCTAAAAACAGGACCCCAGACCCTTCTAGCTTGCAGGGTTTCTGCTGAGAAATCTGCTGTTACTCTGATAGGCTTTCCTTTATAGATTGCCTGATGCTTTTGCCATAGCTCTTAAGATTCTTTCCCTCATCTTGACTTTAGATAATGTAATGACTATGTGTCTAAACAGTCATCTTTTTGCAGTGAATTTCCCGAGTGTTCTTTGAGATCCTTGTATTTGGATGTCTAGATCTCTAACATGGCCAGGGGAGTTAGCCTCAATTATTCCCTCAAAGATGTTTTCTAAACTTTTAGATTTATCTTCTTCCTCCAGAATTATTCTTAGGTTTGCACATTTAAAATAGTCCCAACTTTTTAGAGGCTTCTTTTAATTTTAAAAAATTCTTTTAATCCTAAAGC
The DNA here is from genome assembly GCF_030222135.1 of Aotus nancymaae. Taxonomy (NCBI): domain Eukaryota; kingdom Metazoa; phylum Chordata; class Mammalia; order Primates; family Aotidae; genus Aotus; species Aotus nancymaae. Next base: position 17,935,887 of record NW_026988471.1, read on the forward strand.
CTTATCTTTGATCTCTGAAGTTCTTTTTCTTTTTTTCTTTTTTTGTTCTTTAAGACAGTCTTGCCCTGTTGCCAGGTGCCAGGCTGGAGTGCAGTGGCATGATCTCTGCTCACTGCAACCTCTGCCTCCCGGGTTCAAGCAGTTCTCCTGCCTCAGCCTCCTGGGTAGCTGGGACTATAGGCGCATGCCACCATGCCCAGTTAATTTTATTTTGTATTTTTAGTAGAGATGGTGTTTCACCATGTTGGTCAGGATGGTCTCAATCTCTTGATCTCATGATCCGCCTGCCTCAGCCTCCCAAAGTGCTGGGATTACAGGCTTGAGCCACCGTGCCCGGCGAGTGCTTTCTCTTCTTGTTTGATTATATTGCTGAGACTTTCTAGTGCATTTTGCATTTGTCTAAGTGTGTCCTTGATTTCCAGAAGTTGTGATTGTTTTTCATTTGTGCTATTTATTTGACTGAAGAAGTTTCCTTTCATATCTTGTGCTATGTTTTTGATTTCTTTAAGTTGAACTTCACCTTTCTCTGGTGACTCCTTGATTAGCTTAATAATCAACATTCTGAATTCTTTTTCTGACAATTCAGAGATTTTGTCTTTGTTTGGATCCATTGCTAGTGAGCTGGTATGATTTTGGGTGGTGTTAAAGAAACTTGTTTTGTCATATTACCAGAATTGTTTTTCTGGTTCCTTCTCATTTGGGCAGACTATGTCAAAGGGAAGAGCTGGGATTTAAGGGCTGCTATTCAGATTCTTTTGTCCCACAGGGTGCTTCCTTGATGTGGTGTTTTCCCCCTTCCCATAGGAATGGGGCTTCCTGAGAGTCAGTCTATAGAGATTATTTTTGCTCTTCTGGGTCTAGCCACCCAGCAGAGCTACCAGGCTCTGGGTTGGTACTGGGGAGTGTCTGAACAAAAAGTCCTGTGATGTGATCCAACTTCAGGTCTTGCAGCCGTGGATACCAGCACCTGTTCCAGTGGTAGTAGCAGGGGAGTGAAGTGGACTCTATGAAGGTCGTTGGTTCTGTTTTTGTTTAGTGCACTGGTTTTGTGTTGGTTGGCCTCCAGCCAAGAGGTGGCACCTTCAAGAGCACATTAGCTGTGGTCATATAGGGAGGATGCAAACTTGCCCTAGGGACACCTGGTTAAGTGTTCAGGTTTCTCAGGCAGTGGGCAGGGCCATAAAACTCCCAAGAGATTATGACCTTTGTCTTTGGTTACCAGGATGAGTAGAGAAAGACCACCAGGTGTGGGCAGGGATAGGCATGTCTGAGCTCAGCCCCTCCTTGGTCAGGGCTTGCTGCCACTGCTGTGGGGGGTGGGAGATGATTCCCCCCAACTAATGCAGTTAAATTCCCAAAGGGATTATGGCTGCCTCTGCTGAGTCCTACAGGTCATCCAGGAAGTGGGGAAAAGCCGGTAGTCACAGGCCTCACCCCACTTCCACGCAGCCCATGGTCCTAAAAACCAGTCTCACTCCCACAATGCCCCACCAACAGCACCAAGTCTAATTTTCTGGCAGCCAGTGACCAGGGCTGAGAACTTGCCCAAGACCATAAGCCTCCCCACTGAGAAAGCAAGCAGACTTATGGTTTTTTGGTGTCTCAGGAAGCCTGCAGCAGTGACTGAGTTCCTTCAAAGTGTCTTTGGGTACTCTCAACTTTCCTGGTATGTTCCTGTGGTAGTTCTTGGAGCAAAAGTTCATGATGTGAGTCTTCACACACTGCTCTATCCATCTGATGGAGAACTGCAAGCTAGTCCTGCCTCTTATCAGCCATCCTAATTGAGATTTAAGATTAAACCAAATTTTCTAATCTGAAAATAAAGGTAGAATTGCTTTTTTCTTTTTCAATCTCGGTGACTTTTTTTCTTTACCTTATTGCCCTGGCTAAAATCTCTGGCACAGAGTTTATTAGAAGTGGTTGAAGCTGTCATTCTTGTCTTCTTCCTGACTTTAGAAAGAACACATTTAGTCTTTTACTAGTATGGTGCTTGATAAAAGTTTTTAATGTGATACTTTTTATGGAGTTGAGAAAGTTTTCATCTATTTCTAATTAGTTGAGAGATTTTTTATCGCGAATTGATTTTGGATTTTTTTTTCAAAAGCATTTTCTATTTTTATTGAAATTGCCATTTTTTAATTTTTTGGTATGTTAATATGATGAATTACATTGATTTTTGAATATTATGCCAACTCTACATTCCTTGGATAGATCCATTTAGCCCACGATGTATTCAATTTACTAAATTTTTGCTTGAAATTTCATACATATGTTCATGAAAAATTGGTCTGTAGTTTCATTGTGATGTCTCTGTCTGACTTTGATATCAAAATACTACTGGCTTCACAGAATATGTTGAATAATAGTTTCTCATCTTTAAAATTTTCTAGAAAAGTATATGCAGAATTGGTCTTTTTTTTTTTTTTTTTTTTTTTTAATGTTTGGTAGAATTTACCAGTGAAAACATCCTGGAGTTTTCTCTGGGAAAAAAAAAAAAAGTCCTTTTTCTTAACTACAAATTAAATTTCTTTAATAAACCTAGGACCATTTATATTATCTAATAATTCTTGAGTGAGCTTTGGTAGTTCATATCTTTATAGAGATGTGTCCATTTAAGTTGCTAAATTTATTAACATAAACCTGTTAATACTATTCCATTATTTTTTTTTATTGCATTTTAGGTTTTGGAGTACATGTGAAAAACATGCAAAGTTGTTGCATAGGTGCATTCATGGCAGTGTGATTTGCTGCCTCCCTCCCCCTCACCCATATCTGGCATTTCTCCCCATGCTATCCCTCCCCAACTCCCCCCCCGCTGTCCCCCCCACTCCCCCGCAACAGACCCCCGTGTATAGTGCTCCCCTCCCTGTGTCCATGTGTTCTCCTTGTTCAACACCCTCCTATGAGTGAGAACATGTGGTGTTTGGTTTTGTGTTCTTGTGTCAGTTTGCTGAGAATGATGGTTTCCAGGTTCATCCATGTCCCTACAAAGGACGCGAACTCCTCCTTTTTAATGGCTGCATAATATTCCATGGTGTATATGTGCCACATTTTTCCTGTCCAGTCTATCATCGATGGGCGTTTGGGTTGGTTCCAGGTCTTTGCTATTGTAAACTGTGCTGCAATGAACATTCGTGTGCATGTGTCCTTATAGTAGAACGATTTATAATCCTTTGGATATATGCCCAGTAATGGGATTGCTGGGTCAAATGGAATTTCTATTTCTAGGTCCTTGAGGAATCGCCACACTGTTTTCCACAGTGGTTGAACTAATTTACACTCCCACCAACAGTGTAAAAGTGTTCCTATTTCTCCACATCCTCTCCAGCATCTATTTTCTCCAGATTTTTTAATGATCGCCATTCTAACTGGCGTGAGATGGTATCTCAATGTAGTTTTGATTTGCATTTCTCTAATGACCAGTGATGATGAGCATTTTTTCATATGTTTGTTGGCCTCTTGTATGTCTTCTTTTGTAAAGTATCTGTTCATATCCTTCGCCCATTTTTGAATGGGCTTGTTTGTTTTTTTCTTGTAAATCTTTTTTAGCTCGTTGTAAATTCTGGATATCAGCCCTTTGTCAGATGGGTAGGCTACAAAAATTTTTTCCCATTCTGTTGGTTGCCGATTCACTCTATTGACTGTTTCTTTTGCCGTGCAGAAGCTGTGGAGTTTGATTAGGTCCCATTTGTCTATTTTGGCTTTTGTTGCCAATGCTTTTGGTGTTTTGGTCATAAAGTCCTTGCCTACGCCTATGTCCTGAATGGTTTTGCCTAGGTTTCCTTCTAGTGTTTTTATGGTGTTAGGCCTTATGTTTAAGTCTTTAATCCATCTGGAGTCAATTTTAGTGTAAGGTGTCAGGAAGGGGTCGAGTTTCTGCTTTCTGCATATGGTTAGCCAGTTTTCCCAACACCACTTATTGAACAGGGAATCCTTTCCCCGTTGCTTGTTTTTATCAGGTTTGTCAAAGATCGGGTGGTTGTAGATATGTTGTGTTGCCTCCGATGCCTCTGTTCTGTTCCATTGGTCTATATCTCTGTTTTGGTACCAGTACCATGCTGTTTTGATTACCGTAGACTTGTAGTATAGTTTGAAGTCCGGTAGTGTGATGCCTCCTGCTTTGTTCTTTTTGCTTAGAATTGACTTGGCTATGCGGGCTCTCTTTTGGTTCCATATGAAGTTTAAGGTGGTTTTTTCCAGTTCTGTGAAGAAGGTCATTGGTAGCTTGATGGGGATAGCGTTGAATCTGTAAATTACTTGGGGCAGTATGGCCATTTTCACGATATTAATTCTTCCTAACCATGAACATGGAATGTTTCTCCTAAACTAGGTATTGACGGAATGTACCTCAAAATAATAAAAGCTATTTATGACAAACCAACAGCCAATATCATACTGAATGGGCAAAAACTGGAAGCATTCCCTTTGAAATCAGGCACTAGACAAGGATGCCCTCTCTCACCACTCCTGTTCAATATAGTACTGGAAGTTCTAGCCAGAGCAATCAGACAAGAAAAAGAAATAAAGGGTATTCAATTAGGAAAGGAGGAAGTCAAATTGTCTCTATTTGCAGACGACATGATTGTATATCTAGAAGACCCTATCATCTCAGCCCAAAATCTCCTGAAACTGATAAGCAACTTCAGCAAAGTCTCAGGATACAAAATCAATGTGCAAAAATCACAAGTATTCCTATACACCAATAATAGACTTAAAGAGAGCCAAATCAAGAACGAACTGCCATTCACAATTGCTACAAAGAGAATAAAATACCTAGGAATACAACTAACAAGGAACGTAAAGGACCTCTTCAAGGAGAACTACAAACCACTGCTCAACGAAATAAGAGAGGACACAAACAGATGGAGAAACTATTCCATTATTATACTGTTAAAATCTGTAGAATCTGTACTGATCCCTCTTTTCTCATTCCTTACATTTGTAATTTGTGCCTTCTCTATGTTTCACTCTCATCAATCTGGCTAGAGGTTGACTGACTTTATTAATCTGCTTACAGAAACTGTTTTTGGTCTCATTGATTCTCTCTACTATTTTTCTGATATTAATATGATTGACTTCTGCTCTAATCTTTATTATTTCTTTTTTTTTTAAATTACATTGAGCTTAAGTTGTTCTTTTTCTTGCTTCTTAAGATGGAAACTTGAGACCTTTCTTCTTTTATGATACACACATTTAATGCTGTAAATTCCTCTTAATTTCTGGTTAAGCAGTCTCCCACAAATTTTGATATATTAACTTTCACTTTAATTCAGTTCAAAATACTTCCTTTTCTCTTTTGATTGCTTCTTTGACTCACAAGTTATTTAGAAATTTATTATTTAGTTTTCAAATATTTGGGGATTTTCCTGATGTCTTCTAGTTATTGATTTTTAACTTACTTCCATTGTAAAATCATTTGCTTCTGTCTCTTATTCCCCAATCAGCCATTCATAAAGCGCCATAGTGGTTTCTTACATGTGACTTTATACCTTTCTTCACTTCTCTAGCCATCAAATTCCTATGTTTTTGTCAATGCCCAAATCAGATACTGTGTTTTCTGTAAAATCTTCCCAAGCTCTGCCTGATGAAGTCTGTTGCTTTCTCTTTCATGCCTGCAAAATCCTTTCTGTGCACTCATCTTAGAGTTCCTATCACACTGGACTGCACTTATGAGATTACAAGCTTTTCTCTCTCACTAGACTCTGAGGCACTCAAGGGCAGAGCTGAAGTTCTATGCAGGTTTGTCTCTGCAGAGCCTGGTATACAGCCATATACAGCAGTTTCTTAAGTGAATGAATGAGTCAGTGACAGAGCTACTTATTTTTAAGTCCTCAGCCTATCCCTCCAGCACTCAGAATGACTCAACTACTAAAAACAAAGAGAAGATGTGACTATCAAGAAAGAGAGCATGCAGTATAAATAGGCTTCTTTGTGTGAGAGAGAACCATGGACACGAAGCAGGCCTCTCAGGTATGGCAGGATGCCTGCTTTATGTCCAGGTTGACTCTGTGCCTGTAGGAACTGAGCTAGTGGTTATAGACCAGGTCTGGTCGGCCTTACCTATGCAGATGGTAACCAGGCCGCCTGTGAGTGAGTGCAGCCGACACAAAGCAGCACCATGCAGGTGCTCCCCTTTCCAGCTGTGGGAAGCTGCTGGCTGAACACGGGAAACCATGTCTGCACCAGGCTTGGACCTGTGTGTGCACAGCAGTGTGTATGCACATGTGTTGGGGGAGTTGGGGGTGATTACGAAGACAAATGATTACTTAAGCTGAACTCACCAGGAATAAATAGCCAGCAGATTCCTTATTTCCATCTCTGCCTGCACTCAAGTGCATATACCAAAGTCTATGGTTTACATACTTTCCTAGTGATTTGATCTAAAAATATTTCACCTTTCCTAAACTGTGCCCATCAGTGACTAATATTATCATGAAAAGTGTACTTTTACTGGGATTCCATGGCAGAAAGGGAGGCTCCCCTTGTAATATTACATGCCCTCTTAGGAAATAAACTTTTTAAAAAGACATCAGAATATTGAACTTCAATGATGACTGTAGCTATCAAATATGACAGATACTGAATGGCCTTTCTCAGGGACCTGTTCACTCAATGTGTTCCAACATACCTCTTACAAAGTATTGCAACCAGAATTTCCTATTATTCAACATTATGTGTATTATTCTAAGTGCAGAGGCCACTAGAATATCAAGAAACATATGGCACATCTTTCTAGCAATCTGGGATTCATCACTGAAATGCACACTGAGGATAGCTCAGGAAGATACCCACAGAAACGAATGACTTGGTTAGACTTTTGTGCATCTCTATCTGCAGCTTTGTCTCCCATTATTTCCAACATTTCTACACAAGCCTGCGATGCTCCTAAAATGCCATTCTTCTTAGCAATCTGAGGTGGGTGAGCACAAACTCCTGTTTATCCCCAAGTCTTTGATCAGTATGTAAAACTTTCAGGCAACATCCTACCAAAAGGGCTTCCTAACTGGTTTGGTTTCTCCAGTAAATTAGTGGACTCTACCCAGTTCATATCTGGAAAAGCTTTTAGCTCTTTGACTAAAGATCAGTTAAGAATAATTGGACACACACTCCGGCATAGGAACTTGATAGGGTTTACTCTGGGACCTTATGGAAGACAAAGATAGTGGCCTCAGTCCCCAGTGTCTCCTCTCTAAAGAGCCGGTAAAAGCCTTAAACTCATGTGAGTGGAGCTCCAGGTCTGTGTGAATCCTTGTGTATGTGGCCCATGCAGGGGAACCACAGAGTCAACCCCGGGTTGTTTGTTCCTTCTTATCAGCTGTCTTTGAAAACTCAGACCATATTCTTTTATTCTTTGTTTCCATTGGGGTTTAGCTTCTCCTCAATGTGTGCTGCACAGTGATGGCTGTATTTCTTTTTTTTTTTTTTTTTTTTTTGAGACGGAGTTTCGCTTTTATTACCCAGGCTGGAGTGCAATGGCGCGATCCCGGCTCACCGCAACCTCCGCCTCCTGGGTTCAGGCAATTCTCCTGCCTCAGCCTCCTGAGTAGCTGGGATTACAGGCACACGCTACCATGCCCAGCTAATTTTTTGTATTTTTTTAGTAGAGACGGGATTTCACCATGTTGACCAGGATGGTCTTGATCTCTTGACCTCGTGATCCACCCGCCTCGGCCTCCCAAAGGCTGTATTTCTAAGAGAACACTCAGAGACCAGATCTGTTGTCTGGTACCCTCTCAGAAAGAGCAAGACAAAATTCTGGATGCAGCCTTCACTCAGCCTGTGGGGAGCTACCTTATTTCCTGAGAAGTGGCTCTTTCTGAGAAGCACCCAGAGTGAGTTGGATCAATATAAACTCACGTCTCAGGAAAGTGAGTTTATATTGATCCAACTCACTCTGGGCCCTGAACAGTGAGAGAAGCAAGCCTTTTGGATTTGACACTTGCAGACTGACCACCTGTCCTTCAAGATCCTAACTCTAAACTTGCAGCCTCTTCCTACATCACCCATTCCTGAAGAGAACCTTTTACTTTCTTCTGCTGATGCATTTATTTTTTTTTTCTCCCCAAAAACTGGTAAGATATCTACATCTCAAAATAAACAAGAACTCGATTTTGTGACTTCATTTTGCATGCAGGAGTAGGAATTACCCCTTAGTAAAGCAACTAATGAGGGATCTTCAACAAAGCGGCTCCTTACCAGATGTTTATTTAATTTACTTGTTCAGTCACCTAATCGTTCCTGTATTCCTACTCTGTACCAGATACTGCCTTACACAGTGGGGATACAGAAATGAACTCACTCCTGCCTTCAAGGAGTTCATAGTCTGGTGAGTTGGCAGCCATTTAAGCAACTAAGCATATTAAACTGTTGGATGGACTCTGTTAACAGTCTGTGGAGAGTACACTAGATTCTGGGGGTGGGAGTGGTCTGGCATAGAACTGGACGTGGGATGCTGGAGGGAAGATTATGAAGAGCAGGCATTGCCATCAGATAAACTAAGCTTGAGTCATGACCCTAGCTCTGCCCTTTACTAGCTGTGCATTGTTGGAAAATTACTTAACTTCTCTGAGCTTTAGCTTTATTATCTGAAATCAAAATAATTACAGTGAGATTTGGGGGAAGATTAAATGAGATTATATTTATAAGGCAATTAGCACAGTTGCTGGCACCTGTTAAGTGTTCAGTAAATGTTATTTATGCATTAATTATACCATTATTATTTTCTGGGCAGAGCCCCAGGTCAACTCTTGACATGATAGAAGATCTGTGCTAAAGATGAGATGGGGGAGGCCTATGGCGATTTCCTGTCCAGGTTACAGAGATGACCTTTGTTCTGTTTATTGGAAGCTGCCAGCCTGACTTGATTTGCTATAAAAACCACTTCTTTTCCAGTTACTGGTTGGGAAATTTTATCCCAAGTTATCAGTTTACGAGGTGTATGGCAGAAGCAAGCCTGTGGATGGTGCAGCCACCTTATCTGGTTGTCTGCCTCAGCAATGCCTTTTTTCTCCAATTCCGTTTTCAATAAGCAGAGCAGACTGAAAATCCTCCAGCCCCTGGCATGGTTCTGTCTGTGTTCTGGACAAGTTCCAGCTATAAATGGCTCCTGCTTTTCTTCTGTTAATACTGTGTCTGCATGTGTACCTATCTAGGCCTTTAAAAATTAAGGAGTGGGTCCAGACAGTAAGTGCACAGAAATGTAGATGCAGGCCAAGAAAAAGAGTGTGGCTGATATTAAATACAGTGGTGAACAAGTATTTAGAACCTGAGAAATTGTAGTAAAGACTCATTTGATGTTTTTCACCCACAGATTTACTCAGTATAATTTAGGATAGAGGGTATGCAGTGTCCACAGAACCTGTGACACTTTTTATATACAATATTTTTACTAATTTATTTGATGAGCAAATTTCCCTCCAGTCATTCTTTTTCTTAACACTAGCAAAATGAATAGAATGTGCAAATTTCTTTAGACACCTGTCTCAGGTCACCTGTGATGGTGGGAGTCATTTGTGGTAATAGTCCATTAAGCCTACCTTCCATCATCCCTAGATTTTGAACTAAAGTCCCAAGGCTACCAAGGACATCAGTATCCATTCATTCATTTATTTAACCAGTGTTAGGTGCATTCCTATTGCATGTAAAATCCTGTGTAATGTCCTATAAAAAAACACAGGAATAAACAAGAAGAGTCCTTGTCTCCAAGGAGCTCATACCTAAAAGGATGCATACTACTCCAATTTCAGATATAAGCAGATACAAAAAGGAGGAGCAAAGATGAATCAAGATTATTGAAAGAACCTGATGTTTTTCATCTATGTTAAATTAATCATCAATAGTTCATTTCTTAAAGAGTAGACAAACTAATTATTATATTTTTACTAATTAAACATCAATTGCAACCTAATTGAAGAGTTAAATATTTAAACCAGATATTTTGCCAGATGTCCAATAGATATTATCATGTGACTATATGTACTAAGATTATCAAAACTAATATTTCTAGAATTTTTACAGTAAACAAAGTGCTTTTGGTGTTATCTTGTGTATATACAGCTAGCATTAAATAAATATTTTATACATTAATATATATATGTTTAGATTTGGAGATGTATTCACTTATGAGACCACAATAGTTGAGTTGCATCAATACAAGCCATTGTTATAAAAATCAAACTTCAAACATTTCTCTTTTCCTCAAACCATGGGTACAGCATACCTGGCGTGCAATGTTACTTAACGCAATAAAATATATTTAAAACAAAAATCATGCTAAAGTAAATACCCTGCTTACTGGTGAAATTTTAGCAGTCCTCCCATTAAAGTCAGTAATAAGACAAACTGACACACTATCACTATCTTCAGCTCACATTATATGGGAGGACCCAGTCAGCGAAATCAAACCAAAGAAATGAATATGTTGAAGGATTCATAGAAACAACATCGTTATTTGATGATGTCATGATTGCCTATCTAGAAAATACAGGAAAACCTATAAACAAAATACTAAAACTAATAGAAGATGTCAGGAATAGCAGGAATATTTTTCATTTGCACCTGCCCATCTACTCTCTACACTTCACTCTTTCAGTGCCCTGGAGACTGACTTCTGTAAGCGTCAAATGGACTTGGCAGGTGGTGGGAGGGAGAAGGGGCAAAGGCAGGAGATCTATCAGAAGAAAGGGAGGACAGGGTGTTAGTCTTGCAACTCCGCTTCACCACTGGCTAGCTGATCCCCTCCACCAACGTCTTAGCATCTGTCAGGCAGACCTCTCCACAGGAATTTTCCTGTCTCCCTGCGCTCCTTCCTCTGGTCCCTTCAGGTACAAAGGTGCTAATGGTTCCTTGCTAGTCCTAGCCATGACCTACTGCATTACCACTAGTAGATTTCATATACCCTCTCACACCTCTGTAAATTATCCCTTTACTAATCTCTTCTCAAATTATATTTATTTGAGTGTATCTTTTTCTTGTTGGGCTCCTGATTCTTACAAGTAGGTTTGATGAGCACAAGATTATCAAATATAAATCAATATTCTTTCTATCAATTAGCAGTAACCAATCAAAATATGATTTTTTAAAGAGTCCAGAAATTAGTCTGGAATATGTAAGATATTTACAATGAAATAATTTAAAAAATTTAAAGGATATTAAAGAAAACCAGAATAAATATACTAAATTATAACATTCACTTTTAGAAAATCCAATCCTGTAAAAATATCAATTTTCCTCAAAATTAGTCTGCAAATCAAATGCAATTCATATAAAAATTCAAATAAGATTTTAATGAAATGGAATCATTCCAATCAACTCTAAAATGTGTAAGGTATGATAGAAATTTAGGAAAAGTTAAAAATTATTAGAAAAGAAAAGAGTTTATGAAAGACAACCAAGAGGAGAAGGAAGAGTAGGAAAAGGAAGAATAACTTCTACCAGAATCCAAACCTTACTTAAAGCTATAGTAATTATAAAATAATATATTCACACAAAATGAGAATAACAAATGTACAAAATAGCCCAGAAACAAATCTGCATGTTAATGAAGATGTGCTTTATAACAAAAAGGTTACATTAGAAATCACTAAAAATGTCTATTATATGAAAGATAGACTATCCATATGCGGGAAACACAGTAGGCTATCAGTATGGGGGAAAATAATAACCTTGTTTAAATAGTGCTGAAACCAAACCCAAATATTAAAAACAAAAACTTTTTAACAAAATAACAAAAATAGTTGCATCTGTTATTTATTTGTTGGTTTTATTTTACTTCTTAGGAAGTCTCATATTACTTGCTCTAGGTGACACAGATGAGATTTTATTCCAGGTCTCCTGACCAAAATTCCAGTGCTTTGAGAAAACGGTTGCTCTTTCCTCCACTCCTCTTATCCATACGACCCTTTCAGTCGCTTAGTCATGAGAGCTCACTGACCTCATCTGTTTGAGTATTTGATGATGACCATCTCAGAGTAGTTGGAAAGGTTCTTGAAGCAAAGCCCCAGACTGTGTTCCAGGAAGAATGACCCAGAAAGGCTGAAAGCAGAGAGGAGAGGGAGGCAGGCTCTTGTGTCTTACGTAGGGCTAATGCTTGCTAACATGCGTTTTCTTGCCACATCAGAAAAAGGGCACCTGCCAAGACCACCATCCTTCCAGCCTTGGATTTTTTTTCTCAAGTGGACTCCAAGTGGTCCACCGGAGGAGAACTGGATTATGACTGGACAGCTGAATATAACAGCTTCCTTCCTAACACATAATGCACTGTTGTCTCTTCATCGATTAAAATTTCTTTTAGACCATCTCTATAACATAAAATTTTCAAAAGTTACTCCCTAGTCCATGAGGTAGAAATCTCTGCCTGCCATATTTCTTTAACCTTTAAATCTTAAGGTTTTCAAGCCCTGGAATTTGGAAACTAGGTTAAATGCAGAATATGAAGACTCCTGATTATTTGATCACCTCTTCCCACTAGGCCTAGTCTCTAAATCCTGGTATGCTGTATGCCTAGGAACCCATCTATTATTCTCTCATACCTACCTGACTGTGATGGAGTACCTCAGCTACAGCTGAGCACCTGTTTTTGAGAGTAAGAGGTGAGTCTGACTCTGATCTGGACAGGACCAACACATGCCCCACAGTTACGTTAGCAGAAAAAACAATGGAAGGTGAGGAGGCTGATGAGGATCTTGAACAAAGCTATCATCAAAGCCTGCATTTCAGTCCGGCTTGCAGGTGCGTTTGGTTGCTTTGTGCCTATAATCAAAAACTGCCAAAACATGGCTACCAGTTTGTTTTCATTCCTTGTTTGGCTGTGTCTAAAGATGTCAAAACAACCTGTCAGTTTAACACAAAGATATTAGCTGGTTCCTTAGAGATTTTCACTTGTCTTTTGACAATGCAGAGATGGAAAAACTAGGCGCTAGCCTGCCCTCTCCCCTCCCTGGCCTCCCTTCAGCCCCTTCTAGTGCATTTATTGCTCTGTGTTACTTGGTTGCAAGGTGTGAGAGAGGTAACTCAATCTGAGACCTGAGAAGTGAGCAGAGTGGCTTTGTGGTTCATGGTTATTTAATCTGCATTACATCTCACAGTGAGTGCTACTACAGCTGTACAATGTGTAATACTTTGTGTGTGTGTGTGTGTGTGTGTACTTCTTTTCTTTTTTAATTGTACTTTAGATTCTGGGGTACATGTGCAGATCATGCAAGATTGTTGCATAGGTACATTCATGGCAAGGTGGTTTGCTGCCTAATGAAACTCAATATACTTGAAAATCTCTGTTTCTGGTCTCTGGTTGGATGAGGATAATTATTAGATTCTTTGCAATAATAGGAATTTGCTTATTATCTTCACCTCCATCTTCAAAGTATTACACAAACACTGACTTGATCCTTTAAGCATCCTCTGCTTGGCCGATTGGCACTGGTCAACTGCTACATGTGTTAATCTTGGAACATAGCAGAGGAAATACCCGCTTCCTGCAGCTATGTTCTGTAATGACAACTTTCTGAGGTTGTGGCTGCCCTTTATTTGCAACCACCTTCCTTCCGGCATTCAGTTGACTGAATACCTGCTTATAACACGGCTGAGTGTTGAGAGACGTGAAGGGTACAATGCACAGAACTTAGCAAATCATCTTCCAAGTAGAGGTAGCTTTCTAAGTGTAGAGGGATTTGTTTGGAACTTTGGGTTATGGGGATTAGGGAAAGGGGGTCACATTGACATGGTACAAGCCACACAAATGCACAAGTAAAAGAAGTCTCATTACATTAAGACAGTCAAGCTGGGGCATGAAGAAACTCTAATATCATTGTCTGACTGCAATGTATTTGCTATGGCTAAAAGGACCAAAAACATTTTTTACCTAGTTGGGTTTTTTAAATTTTGTTAAGTAAACACAAGGAAGATAAATATCTATCTTTATATTCTAATTAAAACATCTTCATTTATTTCAGACAACAATTTGCTTGATAATTTTATCTTTATCGACTTTTCAGTAATAGCATACTTGAGCAAGTCTGGTAGCCTTTAATTGCATAGCTATGCAATAGTATGAGGAATGGGTCTCTGTTCAGATGACATCTGCCAGCAACAAGCTTTTAAATAATTGCTTTCCTACACAAAAACAAATGACATGGAAACTTTTTCCTTGAGTGACATTTTTCAGTTGACATTTGTATTAATTTATTTGTGCAACATGCAATTAAATGTTTGCCTATTTTAAATTAAAAATGAATTTCATTTCTTATTTCTTCTTTATAAGGAAGCTATGTTGCCGCCAAATGGAAAATACCATCATTTCTAGAACTTTGGTATTTCTGGTGAACACAAAGGTCCCTTGCTGAACGTGGCACAGCACACTCTAAGTGAGATCCTTCACTCAGACTCATGACAGCTTGCTGAAAGAAAGATTTCTGAGTCAGATATGAACTTGGCAGTGATTAAATCTGTTAAACGTCTTCTCTGCTTATCAGGAAACATCAAGTGAACCCTCCAGTGGCTGCCTCTGACTGCTAGTTTATTCCAATAAGAAAGCAGCTTAATTCTGAGACTTTTCCCTCGTGTCAGTTTCTGAGCACCTGGGAATAGTCAAAAGTCCCAGGGCTTGGAATCAGAAGACCTAGTGTCTTTCAGGCTCTAGTACAAGATCACTTTAAGGCCTTGGACAAGATACATTTCCATTCTGAACCCAAATTCTCCATTTAGAAAATGAGACGAAAATTTCTGACAAAGATGATATATTAAGTTTATATCTAGTACACTTTGTCAGCTTTCAACACATAGTAATGACAAATTAAATATAAAAAGAGAAATCCAAAAAGACATAGTTGGGCTCAAATAGCAAATATCAGCATGAACAGAAATAAAACTTCAGTACAAAGTTAAGCACAACTGGAGCCATAAACTTTCTGGGTCACAATTCAAACCTGACTATTGATAGTTGGTACTCCCATTCTCATGGAGGAATATGGATCCATACAAACTAGGAGACTGAAGTTAGATTCAGTGCCTGAAATCAAAGCTGAAGGATAAGTCGCAAGCTAAACTTGAAGCCAAAAGAAGCTATTGCATATTCTACCCATGGCTTATGCTTATAGGAGACAGTGATCATAGGTTGCAGGAAAACTAAGACAAAGACCAGGAATAAAGCCAAACAACTTGCTGGCTCAGTGATAGGATCTGTCATTCCCACAATTCTGCCATGAAGAAGAGATGCCAAAATCTACTAGAAGATGTGGGGCTGGCCTGTAGATTCGAGTTCTAAGATTTGGCATCTAAAAACCTTATAGACTAAGAAGGAAACATATAAAGGGGAATGTGAGGGAAAAAAAACCTTTCAAATCAATCTGAAATTAAAATATAAAATGCACTAATAAATTCTATCATAAGGAAGGCAAAAATTACTAACAAGTTGAAAAGTTTAGTTTTCTCCAATTAAACTACAAAATATTGACAGGAAGGTAGCTAGCTGACCCAAAATAGATGAAGTTTAAACAACAAACCTCTAAATAACACAAAGATTAAACAAGAAATCTGAACAGAAGCTCAAAAATCATTTAAATTAAATTAAAATAGAGACAACTTATCAAAATTTGTGGGATGCACCAGAAAGCAGGTCTTAGAAACAAATTTACAAATTGAACACAC
Organism: Aotus nancymaae; assembly: GCF_030222135.1. Taxonomy (NCBI): domain Eukaryota; kingdom Metazoa; phylum Chordata; class Mammalia; order Primates; family Aotidae; genus Aotus; species Aotus nancymaae. The sequence continues at coordinate 17,951,529 of NW_026988471.1, forward strand.
ATATAAGAAAAGAAGAAAGATCTCAAATCAATAATCTAAATTTCACTTCAGGAAACTAAAGAAAGAAAAGCAAATTAAATCCAAAATAAGCACAAGAAAAAAATAGTAAGAATTAGAACAAAATTCAGTGAAATTGAAAATAAATCAAAAGAGAAAAATCAAGGAAAAGAAACCAAAATCTGGTTCTTTGAAGATATTTTTAAATAAGGCTTTAGCCAAGTTAACCAAATAAATAAGACAGGACACAAATTAAGACACATACACATGTATGTTCATAGCAGCACTGCCCATTGATGATAGACTGGACAGGGAAAATGTGGCGTATATGCACCATGGAATACTATGCAGCCATAAAAAATGATGAGTTCATGTCTTTTGTGGGGACATAGATGAACCTAGAAACCATCATTCTCAGCAAACTGACACAAGAACAGAAAATCAAACACCGCATGTTCTTACTCATAGGCGGATGTTGAACAATGAGAACACATGGACACAGGGAGGGGAGCATCACACATGGGGTCTGTTGGTGGGGCAAGGGAGGGACAGCTTGTGGGGGTGGTGAGGAGGTCGGAGAGGGATAACATGGGGAGATACACCAGATGTAGGTGACAAGGGATGGAGGCAGCAAACCACATTGCCATGTGTGTACCTATACAACAATCCTGCATGATCTGCACATGTACCCCAGAACGTAAAGTACAATAAGAAAAAAGGAAAAAAATAGAAATAAAAAAGAAGACATTACTACAGGTCCCATGGATATTAAAAGGATAATAAAAGAACAACATGAACAGTTCTATGCCAACATATTTAACAACCTATGTAAAATCAGCCAATTCCTTGAAAGACATAGCTGCCAAAAGTAACACACACAAAAATATAAACAATCTAAATAGGCCAGTATCTATGAAAGAAATAGAATCAATAGTTCCAAAACAGAAAACACCAGACTCATTAGGGTTCACGAAATAATTCTATAAAACATTTTGAAAAAAATTATTCCAATTCTCTAAAATCTCTTTTGGTGGATAGAAGTAGAGGGGCTACTTGTTAACTCTTTCTGTGAGGCCAGTATTAACCCAATACAATATTAGATGAAGACATTACAAGGAAAGGAAACTACAGATTGTATCTCATAAGCACAGAATAAGCATAGATGTAAAAATTCTCAACAAAATGTTAAAAAATCAAATCCAACAACGAATTTAAAAAATTGGACACCATGATCAAGTGGAATTTACCCCAGGTAGATAAGTCCAGTTCATCATTTAAAAATCAATTAATGTACTCCATCCCATCACTGGGCTAAAAAGAAAAATCACATGATGATATCAATACATGCAGAAAAAGCATTTGACAAATTCCAACAATTATTCATGAATTTAAAAAATTCTTACTAAATTAGGAATAGAGGCAAATTTTCTCAACTTAATAAAGAATATCTACCAAAAATACCTACAGCTAACGTCATACTTAATAATAAGAAACTCAAAAGTTTTCTATTAAGATCAGGAACAAGGCAAGGATGTCCCCCTCTCACCATTTCTTTTCAACATTGTACTGGAAATTCTAGCTAATGCAATAAGACAAAAAAGGGAAATAAAAGGTAAATATATTGGGAAGGGTGAACTAAAACTCTGACAAATAGAATGTTTTTACGGTCCACAATAATAGCTCCCATTCACATATTTCTCTTATTATGTGACTTTGACAATTCTTTCATTTTGTGATGGGATTTATATCTCTTTTCCTTGGACCTTGGCAGGACCTTGTGACTACTTTGATCAATAAAGAACAGTGGGAATAATATTATGTGACTAGCAAAGCTAAGTAATAAAAATATCTTTCTCTTTTGCTTTGTTCACTTGGGATGCTCACTCTTGGAAGCCAGCCACCATGCTGGGAAGAAGCCCAAGCAGCCTGTGGAGAGGTCCACAGTGGAGAACTGAGGCTCCCAGTATACAGCCTTGGCTGAGCTCTTAGCCAACAGTCAGCATTAAGTTGTCATTCATGTGAGTGAACCATCTTGGAAGCAGACCCTCCCGTTGTTAGTTGAGCTGTCCCAGATGATGCCACATGGAACATAGATAAACCACCCTTGCTGAGCTCTGCTCAATTTGCAGATTTATTATCAAAATAATTGTTACAATATTGTTTTGTTAATCCATTAAGTTTTGAGGTGGAATTTTACTTAGTACAGGTTGAGTATTCCCTCTTTGAAATGCTTGGGGCCAGAAGTGTTTCAAGATTTCAGATTTTTATTTGATGTTGAAATATTTGCATATACATAATAATATGTCTTGGTGATAAGACCCAAGTCTAAACATGAAATTCATTTATGTTTTATATATCTTATACACAGAGCCTGAAGGTAATCTTATACAATATTTCTAATAATTTTGTGCATAAAGCAATTTCTGTGCATTGAAATATCAGAAAGCAAAGGTGTCAGCATCTCAGCTACTCATATGAACAATCTGTGGTCGCTTGGGGTCACCATCATTCCTGACTCTGAATTTATATGCTACTGAGCAGTCACTTTCTTACACTTACTCACATATACACATAAGTACTAAGTAGTAAAAAGTATGGCATATTATTAACAGAGAAAAAAAGCAATGCGTGCAGGGTAAGTAAGCATCGCAGCAGCATCACCAGAATACCGGAATCAGTTGTTAGGCAAGAACAACAACAAATGGTAAACTGAATGAGCTGTTGTGCACCTGGATTTTTACTATGAGCCATCACATGAAAGGAGATGTGAAAATTTACACTTACGGCTCCATATTGGCACTCAAAAAGTTTCAGATTTCTGAGCATTGTGAATTTCAGGTTATTGGATTAGGAATGCTCAACCTGCAGTGTCATCTAAAATAGTCTCCGCATGCCTAGAAATGTGGACAACACAATTTACTCATTTTTTTCTGACTAATTTAAATTTATACATTAACATAGTACCCTTTATGAAGGTGTACCAAAATTATACCCCAGCTGGTTTAACTAAGCTTCTTCTGTATTCCCACTATCCTAGCATAGATTACATGTAGTCAGTTTTTATATTTATGTATTTGCCTTGCTAGACTGTGAGAACAAAGACTACGTCATATTCACTCTGGGGTCTAAGCATCTAGCACTGGGTCTTGCACACAGAAAGGACTCCAAAATATCTACTGAACTGAAATAAAAGTAATGACCTGCTTCACAGTTTTCCATTCATGATTGAGTCAACAGTATTACAGATAATGTCAAGTAGGAGCAGTGTCAGTCACTGAGGAAATGCAAAGTATGCAACTCAAGGGGATAATAGCACTGACCAGGAGGGTTCAATGTTCATTTTGCCAGTGAGGGAGTCAACATACCTCTCATATGTGTTGTAACGGGGTTTTTACAAAAAAAAAACCACAGAGGTTTTCTTCCATTATAGTTCATTGTTTTCTTGAGAGTCCAGTTCATTGTGAGTGTTTTTATTCCTCAAGAGATTGAATGGGGTGGAATTGATCCAGAATGACCTGTTATTCTGAAAATTAGAAATTTGTTGACTATATTTTCTTTGAAACTTTTAAGGAACACGGGCATGTTGAAGAATTCCAGTCTTTGGTACTATGCTAGGGACTCTGAGCAAAAAAAAAAGAAATAATCAACAATCATCATTTTTGAGACCAGAAAGTGAAAAAAAAAAAAACTATAACATGATCTACTTTAACAATTTTGCAAATACACTAAGATTTCAGCACTATGAAAGTTTTTTGACTGGCTTCCACTTACAAGAATATCCTTTTTTATTTCCTAGGAGACTATTCAGGAATATTCTAGGTAGAAATTTATAAAGAGTTTTACTTGGAGAAAACAAGTTCTTTTTTGTAATTCTGAGCCTCTTCTCCAGTTAAAAGCTGATTTTGTCACTGTTCCTACCCATGACATCTCCTCCAGTAATAAGCTGGAAGCATCAACAATCTGATATATCCCACTTCTCATAGTACTTGAAGAACTCGTGTTATAAATTGAACTTCCAAAGGGAAAAAAATTAACCTAGTCCATCTGCAAAGTCATAAAGGGTCAGTTTATGTTTCATCACTGCTCTCCCTACCATGGATTCAGCTTTATCCTAAGGCTGGTTCCCTTTGCTGTCACAGGATACCCATCAATACCAACACTTCCTCATTATTATCAACAGAAGTAAGAGACCCGGTGCCCTTGAAGTTTTCCTATTGTCCAAGGAAAATTTTTACCAAAAGCCCCTAGAAAGTATCAGCTCACAGCTCATGGCTTGAAAATATGTTTCTTGCCCATTTCTAGATAAATTATTGACCAACAGGAAATGCCACATAGTGGATTAGCTTAGGCTGAGTTTTACACCATTCACTAGCAAGAGGTGTAGGAATTGACCATGATCTACATCATGTAATCAGGGTCCTGAACCTGGAACTGGGAAGCTCCACAATATGGAAGGGCTAGAATCACTGCTGGAGAGACACATAGTGTTGTTCACTGGGCCTTGCTGCCTACACTACAGAAAATGCCATCAGGTATCTGTGGGGCTGGTTGGATTTTTGACGTGGTCCTTCTGTCTCACATTTTGTTTTCCCTTGGTCTCTCATGATAAGTATTTCGTAGGAACAAAATGAATCAAAAGCCTCAGTAACAATGGTTTCTTCTGCCCTTAAGGGGAAGACAAGCTGACAGGAACATTTGGCTGGGAAGGTGGATACATGAAGCCTCTTGGTTGAGAATCTGATAGCAGATCCCAAATCAAGATGTTCCTAGAGAAATAAGATGCCTCAAAACCTAACAAATTCCCTAAGGGCTTGGGCAGGATCTCCTCTAGGGACTTCTCTGCTCGTATTGCTCTTGGCTAATGTCAGGAGGGCCCAGGTGTTTGGGGAGTTGGAGAGAATGGCATGGCAGTGACTGACTCAGCAAAAAGGCTTCTAAAGAAATGTGCCCAGCTTTCTGCTCTCAGAATCCAGCCTCCACTTTAAACACTCCTGCCTCGTGGCCCGATTAGATGGGAAATACATTTTTTTGTTCCAGATATTTATTTAAAAGTTTCATTTTCACTTAATAAATCCACAGCCATGGCATCCGTGGAAGGTTTCCCCAAGTGGTAATTTATGCTTAATGAAGAATTACTTTTGAAAGTGCATGGGCTGCCTGTCACTGAGGGAAATTGTGGCCACTCAGTTTTTAGACTTATTGGCTGTTATAGATTGGGGAGTTGATATATATTTGAAATGTTTATGCCTTCTCTTTCTTGTTAATTATCGATCTAAACCTTTATGGATTCCGAGACATTTGTGAACAAGGCTTTCATTAATCCCCAAGGCTGCAGAGGGGTCTGGGTAATGGAATCCCCAATTTAGAGATATGCAGGAAACTTGGGAACCAACAGGCTAATTTCTAGGGTCACACAGTGGGTCACTGATGACTGAACTTCTAGAGTTTATAACAGGGGCACAGGGCACCTAACTTGCTCAGCAAAGATGACCCTTTGGCTGTACCTAGGGGACAGTCAGCACTGCCCTGCCAAAAACTGAGATGTAGCTGCATCCCTTCACAATGCTCCTGTGGCCTCCCTACACCAGTGGCCCTATCGTGTGCCCTGCTTCAACTTCTACTCACGTGCAGTCTACCTACTGGTGGGTTTGTCACCTCATTCTGAAGTAGATATACAAAATTTCCATACTGTTAACTCCTTTCTCTTATTCTATTCTGCTCAACTGCCCAGCTTCCTTCCTAAGTCTCACCTACTCACCACCCGACGGCAGTGGAGGATGTTAGAAGCCCTGGCAAGAATCTCTCAGAATTGGTCACCAGATAATCAGAGCACGGGGAGTCCAAGGTGAGGTGTGTTTCTTGATTCTCTCATTGTAAGGTCAGCAGAGGGCCTTGGTTCAGCCATGTGTCCTGCCATGGATGGGGCCAGCGGAGGGTCTCAGATCCAGCCACCGAGTCTTACCATGGATGGGGCCAGCACAGGAGCTGCACAGCCTGTGAGAGCACAATCGCTCCTCAGAAACACAGAAAGGTGGGAGGAGGATGGGCCTTTGTTTCCTTTTCCCATTTCATAATGCTGACAGACTCTGGGGAGGCTCTAACTCTTTGCCTACTCTCAATAATTTCCTAAGGAGTCACTTGCTAAAGAGAAATATTGGAACTGTTTCCTTTCTATATATAATAGCACCTTTAACAGGCCAGCTTCCAGAAATATTCTAGTGACTGAACTCAGGCTTTTGGACATTTTCAGTGCCCTCGTTCCCTCTTATTTTCCTGGAAGTTATGACTTTGAAATAAACATGATGCCATTTAATGAGAATAAAGGAAAAGCAGACATCAGAGCCTGGAGATCTTACCTGCCGAGGTGGAGAACCAGATATCCCCTGTGGGCCGAATGGAGCCTTTCTCCAGAATGCCTGCTTCACCCTCTGTGGAGCCTAGAGAAGACCCAACCTCCTTCATGGACTAGAGACATTGGGTGTCCTGTGGCACCATGAGCCTGCGTGAGGACTAGTTGGTTCTCAGAACTAGGCCAGCAAACCTCTCACCTCTGACAGAGGATGTCAGCCCAGAAAAGGCCCGGAGAACTAACCCTCCTTATGAGCTTCTCACTACATAAGAAATGGAGACTGAGGCTGGCCTTGATTGCATGCTCCTAATTACAAATTCAAGAATGAGGGGGGCCTGGCGGAGTGCTCGCCTCCAGGAGGCCTGTGGTTTTATGTGTGTGAGCAAACACATTTTGTTTAAGTAGACCTTCCTCCTGCTCCCACCCGTAGACCTGCTCCCCTCCACCTCTTCTTTATTCATTGCTAACAGATGCTGCAGAGGCCAGAGCCAGGCAAGAGCAGGCCCGCATGGGCTCCCACGCGGGTGAGAAGAGGGAGAACTGATGAGCTGCCACAGAGCAGGGCTGATGAGGGTCTTGGCTTTGAATTTCAGTTCCCCCCTCCTCCGCTCCCTCACCCCCTGCTAACCAGGACTTCAGACATCTTCTGCTCTGTGTCCTTCACATCTGAAAACAGCCGAGATAAAAGAAAGCTTCTGCAAACTGCTAAAAGGTTGGTGTTTCTCCCGACAGCAGTGTCGAGGCCAGGGAGCTAACTTACAGGCTTCTCCCATGGTGTTCAGCTAAGTGCTAAAGAGGAAGAGGTGCATCCTGTGAACCCAGACTGGGGCAGCCCCACTGTGCTCAGGGCCACCGTCACCAGTATCAAGAACATGCCACATCTCAGCAGCCCAAATTGCCTGGCACCAGAGACAAAGCAGGACAAGGCCTGAGAAGGAAACCAAGAAGGGGTGCTGACAAGACCAGAGCCAAATCCTCAAGAAAACAGCTGTCTCTTGAGCCCACCCTTCACCTCCATCTGAACACCTGTGTGTCCCTCTGACATTGTGCAATGTCACATAAGAGATGCCCCTGTAGTGACAAGCTTGCCTATTGCCCTACCAGGTAAGTACCACTTCCCTAATTCCTGCCCGAATTCTGATCATCCTCGTGGCCTAGGTTAAGGAGCTCCTCTCCTTTGAAGCCTATCTATCTTGATCCCTGGTTTAAGGTGATCACTGCTGCTCTGAGGCCCGTGACCTGAATTTGCACTCATGGCCCTTACTGCGTCTACCTCTATTATTCCACTCAGGGGTCCCCTCTTTCCCACATCCCAGCCCAGGGCCCAGGGCATAGTAGGTGCTCAATAAATGTGTGTTGGATAAGTTACATACTGGAAACATTACTGAGCTTTGGATCAGAGACCTTGAATTAAAATTTTGCTCTGCTACACTGACCAGCTGTATACACCTGACTGTGTTCTAGAGCAGTATTAAAACGCAGCCTCCTCATCTGAAGGATGGAGGCGATGGTCTCATTACTGCCCCCACAGCATCATTCTTTGTAGGTCAAATGAGAAACCAGATGTAAAATGGTTACAACAGTTGTACAACACAAATAAACTGGGTTCACAATTGTGCTTTTGCTACTTCCATTTTATTGACTCCAGTTTTATTACTATTAATAATGGGTACTAGAAAGAAGGTCCTTCTGAACAAATCAATTCTGAACATTTCAGTTCCTCAGTTGTCTCCTCCAGAAGGAGTTCGTTTCATTTAGCCTCTTGTTGAGATCAGTTTCAGCAGAGTAAGCTGTTATAGCTCCTTAGCTGTAAAACTGAGGAGATGGGGCCATTCCCTCCCTACCAAATATACTGACTTACTGTTCTGATCTCAGTGCTCATGTATTCTCAAGGGTCCCTGAACCTTCAAAGTGGGCAGAGACCACCTTCCTGGGATCTAACATTATGTGCCTGAAAGTTTAAGATGTGAATGTGTGCCTCATTTTGAAAAGCGAAAATTTGCTTCTTTGTGAACCCCAAAAGCTGAACCAGCTGTTTGGCTTTCAATGAGATTCGAAGTTACTTTTATGGCTTCCTGAGAGAGAGCAAAATGGGACAGAAAGTTAGCAGAGATATTAAGGACCAGAGGAAAACACAGTAACAAGAAATGGCCAGGAGAAATGCGGCACAGGGCACATCCAGATCCCACCTCAGACACAGGCCTGGATAGAAACACAGGCTTCCAAATCGGGGCTCCTGAAAATGTTTGTGCAATCATGAGGAAGATTTACTGGCCTTAGGTCAATGCATTAACTAAAAAGCCTATCTTGGTATCCAGTGCATTATTTTCTACACCAGATAACAGAAATGGAGGGCCACTGGCTTTCTGTAGCTTTGGTTATCATTTCCTGCCTAGGGCTTTGTGAACTTCCTTGCCCTGACCACTCTGGCATCAGACTTGCAGGCTTGTCCCTTCATGGACAGAACTGAGTGCTACTCTGAAGACCATAGGGAAGGACCGGATATGTTTCTGCCCATGGGGATGAAAGCCACCCGGAAAGCCCAGCCTACTTTTCTGCCTTCCAAGCATTTCGGCTGGCAGAATGTGGACATTTTTTTATCATTAGCCATGGCCTTCGGGGCTTCTAGAACAGAAGCGTGAATAGTGATTCTTAGGTCTCGAGAATTGAGAAACATTGACTTCAAGATGCAGTTGCTGAGCCCTCCCTGCCAGAAACTCTCCCTGGCCACCCTTCCAGCAGTCCCATAGTAGAATGCATGTCCCTGCTCTGTTCTCTCACATCACCCCATGGTGACCTCTGCCCCTGTCTTTCTTGCATGGGGCTGAAATTATGTGTTAACTTCTCTGTCTTCCCAAACAAACCACAAGCTTTTAGAGGTCAGGGGTCCTGCCGTAGGATCAGTTCAGGTGGCCCAATCTTTCTTTGTGACCTAAGAGCTTAACAAAGTATCTGGAAGTTAGCAGGTGGCTCAGAACATGCCTGTGGAAGGGAGGAAGGAATGGCCAAACTCTTTCAGGAGCCAGGAAGTTCCAACAAAGGGGTAGAAGGATGGTTGGACCTCCAGAATGCAAGAGGCTTCCAGCTAAGAAAATATGCCTGCAATCCCAGCACTTTGGGAGGTTGAGGCAGGAGGATCACTTGACCCCAGGAGTTTGAGACCAGCCTGGGCAACACAGTGGGACCCTAATCTACACAAAAAATACAAAAAGTAGCTGGGTGTGGTAGCACACATCTGTAGTTCCAGCTACTTGGAGGCTTAGACAGGAGGATTGCTTGAGCCTGGGAGGTTGAGCCCTCAGTGAGCTATAATTGCACCACTGCACTTCAGCCTGGGTGACAGAATGAGACTCTGTCTTGAAAAAAAATTATCAGTAATAACACAATAAATTTGTAGATGGATGTATAGATAGTCTGATAAACAGATAATAGTAATAATACCACATGAAATGTACTGGGCATTAAATATGAGTTAAGCCTTTTGCACGCATCCTCTCACGTAATTCCCCCATAGCACTGTAAAGTTAGCAAGTATAACCCAGCTGCATCAATGCAGGAATGTAGTCCTGAAGAGCGATCTACATTGCTCCCTACAAAGACCCTCCCTACACATCTTCTGCCCATGCCTGGAGTGATTCTTAGGGGACAGTGGAGGGATCCCTCTGAGATCTTGCTGTTTACGATGTGCCCACCATGTGCCAGGCAATGGGCTGGGTACTCTACATAAGCATTCTCATGACCCTCACAGGAATCCTGAGAGAGGCATATTACTATCAATAACACCTTAATAAATGAAGAAATCAAGACTTAGAAATGGGAAAAAGTTCAAATAAGCCCAGGCCACAGGCAGTTCCACAGAACCTGGCACACAGTTGTCACTCACTAAATACATATTGGATTAAATGAAATAGAATTAAATGGAATATTCTCTACAAAGGCGAACTCTATTTTCTGGTGCTTCATTTCGCCAGGCCTGGCAGATTGCCACCTGCAATCCCCCTTTACGAGGCTGCACTGTGCCTTGGGAGCCATCTAAAGAAGCAAGAACAGGAGCGGTACCTCCCACATGAAGGAGAGTGTGTGGCAGTCATGGATTTGGGTTGAGGCTGTGGCCAGTGGGCCACAAAATTTCATCAGCCTTGTAAAGGGAGACATATTTATGCAAGAGACTTGCCAGTTGGCCTGCATGGGGCTCTTTCTCCCCAGAACACCTTAGGAAGGCAGTTCTGTGGACTCAACCCAGTGTGCAGCCCAGCACATGAGTGGAGAGTTGTCAAGTACATCTGTATATCTGACCCAGTGGCTTGCGGCACTTAGGTGCCAGGGACTCCTGCAGTGATCCAGAGAGGAACGAGGAAATTGTTTTAAGACACTGAAAATAATTTGCTTTAAAAAAAGTGTATACATTGGTTGTCTCCTACCTAGAAATATCCCTCAGTGGGAGAATAATTTTGGATTTCTATAGCTAACTTGGAAATCAGTACTTATAATATGTTTGGTTGGTAACACCAAAAGTCTATGCAATTTAATATCACCAGATTTAATATTATAATTGGAATGCGGGGTCCAATGCTGTAACTGAAACAATTACAATAACATATGTTAAATATACAATCTTTTAATCATATAATTGCATATTAATATTTGTATATTAATGTTAATATTAAATATATATGTAATTATTCTAACTATATATTATTATAATACATGTAATACTTTATGTCAGCATAATGTTTGTATATTTGTATATTGAATTGTATATATTATCGTACATACAAATTAGCATCTGTATATATTTGTATATTCTGTTGTATATTAAATATGCAATTTTATAGCAAAAATTGTCATAATATTGTAACTGACATGTAACTGGAGCATGATGTATGTCAGTCATGAGATTCGAGTGCATGAATCTTTCTGAGAACCTTGCCATGCCTCATTCAGTCATAAGGTTGGTTTATAGTCAACAAGATTGGCAGCCCCACCATTTGGACTATTTTCCTCGTCTTTTGAATATATCAAAACATTACAAATGTGAGCAATCTCCATCCTCATGGCTCAGACTGGCTCAATAATTAGTGACATCTCCAGCTACACAATAAATGCTGGGAGAGGTAAATCAGAAAAGAAGAGAGCTTAAGACCTGAAAGCAGTTACAGTCAAAACAGGTCATCCCTTTTGTTTTTGCACCTTTGTGCAGAAAGTCCTTCTCTGCTACTGTTCCCCAGGCACCAGAGTCTGTTTCTATCTTAGCAACGAGCAACAACTTGCACCAAGCTATTGTTGACATGAATTCCACGTTGCCTGGTGCTTTTGTTTGTTTCGCACATAATCCACATTTTTGTATCTTCTGTGCATTTTTCATAGTCCTTCCTGAAGCAATGTCCTGGCTTCCATCTGGGACTACCCGTCTGGGGTCAAGGTCCCTGCAGATAACCGGGATGTGTGTTGATGGAACACTCAGTGGGATGGAGCTGACATATTAGGAACTAAATTCCTGCGATACAGAAATTAAAAATCATCTTGCATCAGACCCTAAAACAAACAGGAAAATGAGGAATAGCTCAGGTAGCCCAGCCCTAAAGACACAATAGAGTGAAATTAGCTTCTTTTCTATTCTTTTCTGAAGATGTTTTTACAAGATTATTATGAGAAAGAGGAAAGAAAATGCGCACTTTGGATGAGTCTTAAATGCAGCCCCAAGGGGATAAGAAAGAGGGAAAGAGAGATGGGGTAGAGAAAATATGTCATATTATTGGTGGAACCAATGGGCATTTGTAGCTAAGTGACTTGTTACAAATCCTTAAACCTTCAAGGAATTGTCCTGAAGGTGAAGACCACTTTTCTATCTCCCAGCTCCAGAATACTTGAGCTTCTAAACATAGCTTTTTTATTTATGGCAAATTCCATGATAGGTACTGACATTGTGAACATTTAGAATGCCAAGACTACAAGACACCTCAGAAGCTGCTTATTCCAACTTTGTACACAACACAGGACTCTGTAGTATATCCAACAAACAGGCACCCCATTAATAGGTGACTCACTGTCTCACAATGTTGCCCATTTTCTTATTTGATGCTCCTCTGTGACCATGTTCCTCCTTATGATGAAACTAAGTGTAAGACTCTCTGTCTTCTATCAATGAGCATAGATTCTGCCTCAAAGTTACAGGGAACAAATCCCTTCCTGTAACCCTAGCTGGATTTCGTGACGATTATGAGCATAGGTTTTACACTCATTCTGTCCTGGGTTCAGGTCCCACCTCCACCACTGATATAGTTTGGATTTTTGTCCCTGCCCAAATTTCATGTTAAATTGTAACCCCCAATGCTGGAGGCAGGGCCTGGTGGGAGGTGTTTGGATCCCTCATGGCTTTGGCCTGTTTTTGTGATAGTCAGTTCTTGGAAGATCTGGTCGTTTAAAAGTATGTGATACCTCCCTGCTGCTGCTTTCTCACTCTTATTCCTGCTTCTGCCATGGGAAGTGCCTACATCACCTTTGTCTTCCACCATGACTGTAGCTCCCTGAGGCCGCCCAAGAAGCTGAGTTAATGTTGGCACCATGTTTTCTGTATAGCCTACAGAACTGTGAGTCAATTAAACCTCTTTTCTTTCTAAATTACCCAGTCTCCAGTATTTCTTTATAGCAATGCAATAATGGCCTAATACAGTCACTTATCACCTAACGCTGGGCAAATTCCTGAAGTTTTCATAAGTACATATATAAGTACAATATCAGATCTATCTCACAGGTCTGGTTTGTTGTTCAGGAGCATGATGGTTAGGGGAAAACATTCCAGAGAAGGACTATTGAACCATGAGTCAGAAGACTTGGTGCTTTGCCCTGGTTTTGCGAAGGATAAGCTGCATGACTTGTGCAAGTCCTTAACCTTCTTGCAACTCATTCCTCCCTTTTCTAAAATGTTCTTCATTACACTGGCCCTGCCTAGTAGCATCCAGGTGCTGTTACAGGGATCAGATGCAAACACGTGGCTTTCACATTCATGTACCTCTCTCTGAGTTTATAATGCAGCTCCACTGCAGGTCTAGGCAAACACTTGGTGCTCGATAAAAGCTGTGGACTAAATTGCAGCTGTGCTTTCTGAGTGAAAGATTAGGAGCTGCAGGCTGAGAAGGGAAGAGGCTGATCAGGTGAGGTTTACGATTTGGCAGGCTATCTAGGGGGATAAAGTCCATTGAAAGCAGAAAGTATGTGTTTGAGCTGCAGGAGACAGATCTGGGATATAGGAAAGGATTTGGGTGTTACCTGTTGTAAAAGATCTGGAAGAGCCAAAGTGATGAAAAAAACAGATCTCTGGGCTCCGGAAGGTACTTAGTGGCTGTCTCTGTGGTGCTGATGAAAGGAGTTTCCCAGAGAGGTAGGTGAAGAAAGACCTAAAATGCTGAGTTCAAGTGGACTGATATGGGCTGGACTGGGGCAAGCCGCCAGGGGGAGAGGAGATGGGCATAGACCTGACCTGGGGTGGTTTTTCAGCAGAGGAGTTGTCAACAGAAATTTAATGCTGCAGTGTTTAGGGAAAATAAGGCAAATAAGGAAATTGTCAGAAGACAGAATACAGGGCCTTGGGTCAATTTCCTCAACCTCTTTTTAATCTCCAATTTTATTCCTCTTTGAAGACTCAATTCAAGACCACGTTCACATTCAACCTCCTCCAGAAAGCCTTCCCTCATCTCTAGAACTCCAAGGAATCTGTCCTTTTCTAAAATTTCTACAGGAATGTTCACCTGTACAAATCATCTAGGAATTACCAATATAAAAATAAACTTCTGAACAACTGATCTATTATTGTGTTAAAGTAAAGTTATTTAACATTCCACAGGTAAAATATACTATGTTCCTCCTTGAGTCACCTTACATCTCCCTGGAACACACAGCAAGTGTTGCTTAAAAGGGATTTCTAGCCCCTATCACTTTTGTCTTCTGACTCATGAGCTTGTAAGCCACCCCTCCACTCTCAGTCTTACAGCTCTGAAATAATGTTCAGCATCTTTTCTTTAGCAATGACTTTGCCTCCTCTTTTGTTCTTCCTAATATTGCTCATTGGTAACCTGGAGCCCTTATAGCACCTCATGGAAAGCTTCTCCACCAAGCTGCCTCAAGAAACAAACAAAACATCTCTAATAAAACTGCATACTCTAAGGAGAGAATTGAGGTTGAGCTCTGTGCCTCTTCATCTCCTGCCATGCGTCCACAAGCTGGCACATGATAAAGGTTGCTAAGTTTAATTTACCTTTAAAAACAGAACCAAAGACAAAAACCACATGATTATCTCAATGGATGCAGAGAAGGCCTTTGACAAAATTCAACAGCCCTTTATGCTAAAAACTCTCAATAAACTAGTATCGATGGAATGTATCTCAAAATAATAAAAGCTATTTACAACAAACCCACAGCCAATATCATACTGAATGGGCAAAAAGAAGCATTCCCTTTGAAATCTGGCACAAGACAAGGATGCCCTCTCTCACCACTCCTGTTCAATATAGTATTGGAAGTTCTAGCCAAAGCAATCAGGCAAGAAAAAGAAGTAAAGGGTAAAAAAAAGAAGTTAGGGAAAGAGGAAGTCAAATTGTCTCTATTTGCAGATGACATGATTGTACATTTAGAAGACCCCATCATCTCAGCCCAAAATCTCCTGAAACATAAGCAACTTCAGAAAAGTCTCAGGATACAAAATCAATGTGCAAAAATCACAAGCATTCCTATACAACAATAGCAGACAAACAGAGAGCCAAATCAAAAGTGAACTCCCATTCACAACTGCTACAAAGAGAACAAAATACCTAGGAATACAACTAACAAAGGATGTAAAGGACCTCTTCAAGGAGAACTACAAACCACTGCTCATTGAAATCAGAGAGGACATAAACAGATGGAAAAATATTCCATGCTCATGGTTGGGAAGAATCAACATCATAAAAATGGCCATACTGCCCAAAGCAATTTATAGATTCAATGCTATCCCCATCAAGCTACCATTGACCTTCTTCAAAGAACAGGAGAAAACCACTTTAAACTTCATATGGAACCAAAAGAGAGCCCACATAGCCAAAGAAATCCTGAGCAAAAAGAACAAAGCTGGAGGCATCATGCTGCTGGACTTCAAACTATACTACAAGGCCACAGTAATCAAAACAGCATGGTACTGCTACCAAAACAGAGACATAGACCAATGGAACAGAACAGAGGCCTGAAAAGCAACACCACACATCTACAATCATCTAAATTTTGACAAACCTGACAAAAACAAGCAATGGGGAAACAATTCCCTGTTTAATAAATGGTGTTGGGAAAACTGGATAGCAGTGTGCAGAAAGCAGAAACTGGACCCCTTCCTGACACTTTATACTAAAATTAACTCCAGATGGATTGAAGACTTAAACATAAGACCTAACACCACAAAAACCCGAGACGAAAACCTAGGCAAAACCATTCAGGACATAGGCATAGGCAAGAACTTCATGGCTAAAACACCAAAAGCAATGGCAACAAAAGCCAAAATAGACAAATGGGATTTAATTAAACTCCAGAGCTTCTGCACAGCAAAGGAAACAATCATTAGCGTAAACCAGCAACCAAGAGAATGGGAAAAAATTTTTGCAATCTACCCATCTGACAAAGGGATAACATCCAGAATCTACAAAGAACTAAAATAGATTTACAAGAAAAAAATGAACAAACCCATTCAAAAGTGGGTGAAGGATATGAGCAGACACTTTTCAAAAGAAGACATCTATGAAGCCAAAAAACTTATGAAAAAATGCTCATCATCACTGGTCATTAGAGAAATGCAAATCAAAACCACATCTCACACCAGTTAGAATGGCAATCATTAAAAATTCAGGAGACAACAGATGCTAGAGAGGATGTAGAGAAATAGGAACACTTTTACACTGTTGGTGGGAGTGTAAATTAGTGCAACCATGTGGAATACAGTGTGGCAATTCCTCAAGGAACTAGAAATAGAAATATCATTTGACCCAGCAATCCCATTACTGGGTATATACCCAAAGAATTATAAATTGTTCTATTATAAAGACACATGTACACATTTGTTCATTGCAGTACTGTTTACAGTAGCAAAGACCTGGAACCGACCCAAATGTCCATCAAAGATAGACTGGTTACAGAAAATGTGGCACATATACACCATGTAATACTATGCAGCCATAAAAAACAATGAGTTCATGTCCTTCATAGGGACATGGATGAATCTGGAAACCATCATTCTCAGCAAACTGACACAAGAACAGAAAACCAAACACTGAATGTTCTCACTCATAGGCGGGTGTTGAACAATTAGAACACGTGGATACAGGGAGGGGAGCACTACACGCTGTGGTCAGTTGTGGGGGCTAGGGGAGGGACAGTAGGGGGTGGGGAGGATGGGGAGGGATAATGTGGGGAGAAATACCAGATATACCAGAAAAACCACCTTGCCACATATGTACCTATGCAACAATCCTGCATGATCTGCACATGTACCCCAGAACCTAAGTTACAATAAAAAAAAAGGTGGCAAAAACTCCAGTGAAAGGGGCATTGTGTATGCAATTTGAGCTTAGAAATGAATTGCTAATTAGTTTATCTCAGTTATAACAATGGGTCTTGCACACTGAAGGTGCTCAGTAAATATCAAATAAAATCTAGCAACCCAAGGCCAAAGAAATAAATGTTGAATCCCCAAAATGAAAAAGTGGGTAGGACAAAGCTAAGAAAAGAAACAGTTACTGATGATGAAAACAATTGTACAGTGGGCAGAGCTTCCTCCCTTAAATATTGGCCTCCCTTACACAATATAATACTGAACCGCTGCTACTCTCCCTGAATCTCTGACTTCAGTCCTCCATGATGAAAGATGTCTTTGTGCTCTGCTGTTCGCAGCAGGCCAAAATGATCATTAATGGGAGGCAAAGAGGAGTGACCAGGGCTCCCATCACTTCGAGACCACCTTTCTTTCTTCCCTTTGCCTATGTCCACATACTCCCATTGGAATGCTTTTGAAACAATAGAATCCAACCCTGCTGAAGAGTCATTTTGCTTGAGTTTAGTTATGTGTTGGCTTATTCCATTCAAAGAGATTCATCTGTTTATCACACTGTGAATTGAGATGAAGGAACAGCCCCCAGGAACGAAAGGAAACACAGCGTGATGAATAATCTCCATCCTCAAAGGCTACGGTCATTCCAAAAAGCCACGTGCTCTGTTTACCTTCAGCCATCACTGTGCCCACATTCCTATCCATAATATTCCACTTCACATCTGTTCTTTTCCAATTCATACATGTTTATCCCGTATTAACCTCACATATAAGTGCCAACTTCATACTTTTGTTCATTTTTAAAAGAATTGTTTATTAAATGCCTTCTATGTGCCTGGCACAGTGCTAAATGCTTTCTCACATGCTATATCATTGAGTGATCATATCAATAGCTGCAAGATGACTATTGCCATCTTGGTTTTACTACTGAGGAAACTAAAACACAGAGGAGTAAAGTCACTTACCTGAGGTCACACAGCTAATAAACAATAAAGTTAGATTAGAATCCACATTTTCTGAAGCTGACCAGTATTCTTTCCATTGTACCACACTTGCCTTTAACAAGTATAATTTTTAAGAATTAGTAATTATGCATAATAGTTATAAATTATGAATCTCAGGGCAGGGAAGATGCCTATGGTTTTATATATTACATTTATTAATCTATCTATAATTATTTTAGGGTTTAGAGTAAATTTCAGACTTTGCAATTGTTTCCATTTGGTATTCTGCCAGTTATTCACTTGTCCTAGCAACATCTGGTTTTTTTTTTTGTTTTTTTTTTTGAGACAGAGTTTTGTTCTTGTCGCCCAGGCTGGAGTACAATGGCACGATCTCAGCTCACTGCAACCTCTGACTTCTGGGTTCAAGCAATTCTCCTGCCTCAGCCTCCCGAGTAACTGGGATTACAGTCACTGCCACCATGTCCAGCTAATTTTTGTATTTGTAGTAGAGATGAAGTTTCATCATGTTGGCCAGGCTGGTCTCGAACTTCTGATCTCAGGTGATATACCCGCCTCAGCCTCCCAAGGGGCTGGGATTACAGGCATAAGCCACTGTGCCTTGGCCCTTAGCAACATTCCTAACACTCTTTCTCTTTAAACATCTATGTCAAAATACTGTCTTCACCCCCATCTCTTCTGCATCTCGTCCTCAACGCATGTGAATGCTACCTCTTCCATCTTCCACTTGCGGTCACAGGACAAGTTCGCAGACTTGGTGATGCTAACCCACACATATTAGGGATTCAGAGGGATGAAAAGCCTTTTTTTAGGTTCTAAATAACATGCATTTGGAATTTAGCGAAAATAGAGCCTTTGGTTATAACCACACTTGGGAATGAACCAGGTTCCTGGCAAACGAAGACTGAAGACTATGCAGGTGGTGTGTTTAGATCTTTACTTCAATCAGTTTTGACATAAATCTGGGAATAAGTGGTTATTCTCTGGCCCGATCATCTGGCCTATAATCTAGTGGGTTTGGGATATGAGCAGTTTGGGCTGAAAAATTCAAAGTGTCCAATAAAAACAAGAGCTTAAAATGAGGGACACTGACAGGAAGTAGTGTGAAAACATACTCTGTTCCAATAAAGACAGCTGAAAAAATTCTCCTTTTTGTAACATTGAGTAAAAGCGATGACATATTTGGTCTCACACTGAATTCATAAAAACAGTGGTTTTTTGCAGAGGGCGAAAACATTATTCAGTGTCATTTTCCAGCAACAAATGCTAGCATTTCACAACAGGTGAACTTCGGAAACCTGAGAGAGCAGAGCGAGAATGTCATCTCCCTAAGAACAGAACTTTGGTTCCCTTCTCAATATTCACACCAGAAATTTCTGCAGTCTAGTTTATTCTTCTACATTGTTTCTGCCTGTTGTGAATTAAGTTTGAAATACCTTCTCCTGACATGTGGCATTTCACCTTGGTGCTCTTTCTCTGTGGAAAAGTCTTGCCCATCTGTTTTGAGGCAACTTGGCATCGGAATCTGATTCCACTTGGAAACTTTAGGATGAAACTGGTCTTCAAGGCACATTAATCTCAACTAATCCTGCAGGTGGACACATGCATCAAGTGCCTCACTGCCTGATGTGGCGGTGTCCTCGCCATGCAAGCTGCAATCGTACAGTTGACTCCACTCCGATGAGCTCCTCTCTCCTGAATACCCCAAGCTCCCTACCCAGCTGCTGGGATGGGATCCCTTGGCCTGTTTGCATATTTTAGCCTGCTCCGGCTCCTGTTTAGCATTTGTTTTTCTTGGCATTTCAAAGCATTATGTTCATTTTTATTATACCCTTGACAGACCAAATCCTAGTGCCAGCAGGCCACAATGAAACAAACACTTACAATTTATAGAAGAAATTCAGATTCTATTTTCCATGAAGCCTAGAAGTTTCACCACCCGGTAAAATACTGCAGGCAGGACAATAGGCTCCCCCACCACACTTAGGTGACCTTCAGAACTGCCTATTATGTTTAAATCTCTCTCTCTCTCTCTTTTTGCATGCACACACAGCTCTAATTAAAGCAAACTCTGGTACAGATGCCTGTTAATTTTCATAACATAGCCACAAACCTAGCTGCTGAACATTTTAGCACTGAAAAACAGCTGTTATCTTTAAATAGTTATGAAACTCTGAGTTCCAATCATTTCAATTCTGTCCGTGCAAGACACAGCTTTAGGCTGGCTCCTCACAGTTCTTCTTTTACTGCTAGACAATTTTCCCTAAAGACCTAAGATGCTGAGGGATCTTGGGCCCAGCTGTACATGTGTTCTCTCACCAAAACATCTCCTGAAAATCTCCATCTGAGCTTGGACTCTGCTCTCATTGCCCATTTATCACACAGCCACCAATGGGTACTTTTAGGGCACATACGAGGTGATTATTCCTGTGCTTAAGGCTATGGGTTCTCCCAAAGAGCATGAAACAAGAGACTTTCTCCTAAAAAATTAATCTAGCTAAGAAGGAACATCTTAGCACAGCTCTAAGAATTGATACACATTCTGTGCTCCACTGATATTCATAATCATCAAGTTTAATGAATATTCTCTGAATTTTATTGGTTATGAAATATCTAATAAAAACTCATGGAAGACAGAAAGTTATGACGAGGTAAGGATACACGATGGATTTCTGGAATGCTAGTAATGCTAGTAATATGCGTTTTTGTATCTAAGTGGACATTCAATGGATATATGCTCTCTAACAATTTGCTGAAATGTACACATAATGATCTGTTTCCAAATCCTCAAAATCATCTACCATGGCCTGAGAGCTGAGTTATAATCAACTTTATAACTAAGAGGAAAACTGGATGACCTCAATCCTGTTGCTCCTCGGATAGTTTCCAACAAGGCAGGGAGGTTCTTCTTAGAGTGATCACCTGCCTTTAGCTCCTCTGATGCTGGGGTCAGAGGCTTGTATTTCTGAACTTCACGTAACACTGTCAGACTCTCCTTCCTGGGACACTGCTTCTTTAAAACTACAGCCTGCTGTAGAACTGAAATGGGCTGTTTCTCTTGCCCAGGGGGTTGTGTCCCAACTTCACTAAAACACACCTTTACGATCTAGCTTCACATCTGTAGTGGCTAATTTCATGTGTCAACTTGGAGAGTGTTTCTAGATGAGATTATCATTTAAATAAGTGAACTGTGAGAAAGCAAATTTGCTCCATCACGTGGGCAGTCCTCATTCAATTGTTTAAAATCCTGAATAGAGCAAAAAGGTGCGTCTTTCAAAGCAAGAGGGAATTCTCCAGCAGCCTGTCTTTGGACTCCATCTGTACATCTGCCTTCATCTGCACCATCTTCATCTGTCAGGTCTCTGCCTGCTGGCTTTCAGACTGGAACTACACTATCAGCAACACTAGATCTCTAGCCTGCTGGGACACTGAAGACTGTGTAGTCACCAGCTTCCATAATTGCATGAACCAATTCCTTATAGCAAATCATCTTCGTGTATGTGTGTGTGTGTGTGTGTGTGCGCGCGCGCACGTGCGTGTGTGTGTGTGTAATTACATCTTCTTGGTTCTGTTTCTCCGGAGAACCCTGACTAATACAATATCCATCACTGCATAACAAGTTACACCAAAACTCAAAGACTTAAAACAACCCACATTCATTATCTCACAGCTTCTGTGGATCATAAATACGGTGCAGTGTATCTGGGTCCTCTGCTTCAGTCTTTCACAGGCTGCAATTAAGGTGTCTGCCATGCCTACCGTATTACCTGAAAGCTTGTGGGGAAGAATCTGCTTCCAAGGTCATTGTATTGATATCACTAAAATTTAGTTGCTTGTGCACTGTTATGATGAGGGACTCAATTATTCTCTGGCTGATGGTCAGAGACCACCCTCTGTTCTTAGCCACCCTCTGTTCTTAGCCATCGTCCTTTCCAAAGGGAAAGTCATGACATGGTGGCTTGCTTCATCAGAGCAAGCTTGCAAGAAGAGGTAGAGAGACAGGGTTAGCAAGTAGAAAGTCACAGTCTTTCATAACTTAATCATGTAAGTGACATTGTGTCACTTTTCCCATATTCTATTTGTTAGAAATAAGTCACCAAGTCAAGCTTATCTCTAAGGAGAGGAGACTGCCAAGGGCTTAATACCAGGAGAAAGAGATCACTGTAAGCCGTGTCAGGAACTATTCACTCTACCCATCTAACCTTTGCCAGGCTGGGCTCTTCCTTGTTTCTGCTTCCTGAAAATTCTACCCACAACTGTGAATATCTATTTCAAAAAAATGCAAATTATCTCACGTATATAACACTTTGATTTTTAGGAAACAAATTATATATGTGTGTGTATATATATAGTTTTGTATATATATGTACATACATAGATGTATATGTGTATATATATAGAAACTATATATACACACACATACACACACATACATATTCAGGGTTGTGCTATTTAAATTCAGGAGATTTGTAGATTAAGTTTGAACAATCAATTGTTAGTGTTACTAGAGGAAATGCACCCAATTTTATTAGAGAATTGATAGTAGGAACGTGAGCAGTCTGCTTGGGAGGCTTGCAGGTCTTCTGGACCATCTGGGAACAGAGCAGTGACCATCCTTATCAAATTTCCATTGCTGAAATCATAGTGGTAGAAACATAAGTCTAATCTAATTTGAAGGAAAACATTTTCAACCCTCAAGAGAATGACTGGTTTCAGATTCTGGGTTCTGTTTCAGGGAGGCATTTTTGTTTTCTTATTGCCTTCCTTCTTTCTATTCCATGGAGGTCAGTTCTATTTCAAAGAGGATAGTATTTAAGGTTGCTTTTCTGTATGGTAAGGGATTTGCATACCACCTCATCATGAAAGTATTTATTTTGCTAAGTAAAGTAAGAAAATAAAATAATACTAAGATATGCTTGCCAAAAAAGCTTTAAAAATCCAAATGAAAGGTCAGACATATATGACTGCCATAATCTACAGACTTTTCTCAATTCAAGAGAGAGAGATAGAGCAGTTAATTTTCATACTCACAATCATAGGCTTTTAAAATTAGTTTGGGAAATTAACAGTTTATTATGGTCTTGTTAATGTTATTATTACTATTGGCAACATACTCCTCTATCTCTCTGTTTTTCTCAAGTTTATAAATGGTCTACTCTTACTTCATTTTTCCAGATGGATAGTGGATACAAAAAAATAGCTTTAGCAACAACTTTACATGATAAGTTTAAAAATAATATTCCAAATGAAAAAAGAATGAAATGGCACGCATGTGCACATGCACATACATGCACAGGTAGCTTTTTGATGTGAATGTAGAAAGGTGTGTATGAAGCGGGGAGGGAGATTCATTGACACAACAGTGTTAAGAAAGCCACTCAGGTGGTTCCTTTGGCTCCAGCAAAATTTGAGATCTTTTTTTTTTGCAGGAATTATAACTCTGGGGATGCTAAAAGGACATTAAAGTAGCCACAGAAAAATTAACTCTTCTATTGCTTGGAAGCCTTCCTGAGTAGTGGGCTAATATTGTGCATCACAGAATTGGGAGCACAGAGGAACCACAGAGGTGAGAAACCAGTCTCACAAATCAATGTGTAGAGAGTCACTGTGTTGTCACTAGTGTAAGTGAGACCCTATGATGGCCACCTGTAGCAGGAACTTTCATTCAGAGTTTCTCTCTCTCTCTCTCTCTCTGTTGGTCTCAGAAGCCACTTATTTGGAACAAGGAAACCAACTTGATAAGAAAAGAAGACATACAAGAGGCCAACAAACATATGAAAAAATGCTCATCATCACTGGTCATTAGAGAAATGCAAATCAAAACTACATTGAGATACCATCTCATGCCAGTTAGAATGGCGATCATTAAAAAATCTGGAGAAAATAGATGCTGGAGAGGATGTGGAGAAATAGGAACACTTTTACACTGTTGGTGGGAGTGTAAATTAGTTCAACCACTGTGGAAAACAGTGTGGCGATTCCTCAAGGACCTAGAAATAGAAATTCCATTTGACCCAGCAATCCCATTACTGGGCATATATCCAAAGGATTATAAATCGTTCTACTATAAGGACACATGCACACGAATGTTCATTGCAGCACAGTTTACAATAGCAAAGACCTGGAACCAACCCAAATGCCCATCGATGATAGACTGGACAGGAAAAATGTGGCACATATACACCATGGAATATTATGCAGCCATTAAAAAGGAGGAGTTCGCGTCCTTTGTAGGGACATGGATGAACCTGGAAACCATCATTCTCAGCAAACTGACACAAGAACACAAAACCAAACACCACATGTTCTCACTCATAGGAGGGTGTTGAACAAGGAGAACACATGGACACAGGGAGGGGAGGACTATACACGGGGGTCTGTTGCGGGAGAGTGGGGGGGACAGCGGGGGGGGGGAGTTGGGGAGGGATAGCATGGGGAGAAATGCCAGATATGGGTGAGGGGGAGGGAGGCAGCAAATCACACTGCCATGAATGCACCTATGCAACAACTTTGCATGTTTTTCACATGTACCCCAAAACCTAAAATGCAATAAAAAAAAAAAAGAAAAGCAATGGGAAAAAGTTGGTGACAGACCATGATAGAAATAAACTTGTTGAAAAATCACTGTCTTGGTTTTAAAGTCTTGTTAGTTCTAGAATCATTGAAAATTTTACAACTCCAACATGCAACCAAGAAGCAGTTCTACAGGTTATCTTGTCTTAGCAATAGTTGGTAACAGACTGACTGTTTAATGTAAATGAAGAATAAAGAAAGCTGTAGCTGTAAGAACAGCTGGTAGTAGGGATGAAACAAAACCAAACTCTGCACCATAGCCATCAATAGTGGCTTCATACGAACCAGGCCATTACATTTTTCTGTTTTATTTCCTTGTCTTGATAACCCTAGAGAACTGTAAGAATAAGATGTGCATACTCAAAAAGATAAATTGGAGTCATTACTTGGTAAGTTATAAGTGGTTCCTCATATTTCAGTTGTTGGCGAGGAAAGGGTTGGAGTAGCGGTCACAAAAGCTAGCAGCAAAAAAAAAAAAAATAAAAGTAGCAAATTAATTTCCACAAAAGTACCTAGGCTATCTGACAAGCCCAAGAAACCTGCCTTTCCCAAGATAAAGCATCCATGGTAGGGAAATGCTATTTAAAGAATCAGGATTAATTTATGTAGATACTGATGTTATTTAAATATTCGTAAGAAACATTTCCAGTTATAAGTACTTGTTCTCATTTTTATAAAATGTCTATGATTTCATATTTATTTTGCTTGAATATTTTTCCTAATACAATCCATTTTAGTTAATGCAAAAAAAAAAAAGTCTTTGGCATATGATACTTAACTTTGTGGTATGAAGGCATGTTGTGCAAAAATTAACACCTTTTTAAACCCAGCCAATTAACCAATGCTCTGTTAAGCACCTACTATGAGCCTTGCGTAGTTTCAAGTACTTTACATATGTTATGTTAATTAATCCTTACAAAAACACAATTGAAAAGTGTTATATATTATTCCATTTTACAGATTGGAAAACTCAAGTTGGCCAAGCAAATTTTTAATGGAGAATTCTGCTTGGGAGTGCAGCACCCATGTAAGAACCAGGCTCTCTGGGGGTCTATTTCTCCCACCAGCTGTCCAGGTAAGAATAGAGCCAAAGCACTAAGCTTTAATGTTACGCCACTAGACTAAGATACATGTGTTCTTTGATATTTTAACAAATTAAATCTGGGCCCAACGAGGCCAGGTCTCTGGAATAATCCTTCACTGTTTTACTCAAACGAATCTGTAGGTGGGATGTGTCTGGAACTCAGATTCGCACTGAAGTCTTATATAAAGCCATACATGAGGAGCTACTCACCATTTGGCAGACAAATAAGGAAAACAAGAACAATAAACTAGGTATATAAAATAGTGAGAAATTGACATTTCTTTTGACTGAGATTATACTCTTCCTACATTTTTTGGTAGTAAATCAATCTTTTTTATATATAGAATAATGGGGATAGAGAATGACTGGCATTTGGTTGTAAATGTTATAATTTATTATGATCAAAAATTTCCAATATTTGAATACTTGTGTGTATTTCTCACACTGTTATTTTGTTTTTCTACTGATAGATGAAATCTAAAAGTTTTGTTACCAGTGATTCATGGAACACATGATATCCTCAATAAGAGTTAGCCACTATGGTAGATTGCAAAAATAACTACAAGTTTCCATTTGTCTTTGTGTCTATGTCACTTTGACTTTGAACTGTGACTTTTCGACTCCTTCCATCAATAGGAAGAGTCTTTTTCACCTTCTACTTGAATTTGCCTGGTCTTGTGACTTGGCAATACGATGGCATAGAAATAATGATGTGCCAGTTTGAAGTCCAGGTCTTAAGAGAGATTGAGTAACACTACTCCATCTCTTAGAACTTGCAATCAAGATCTGAACAAGCCCAGGCTAGCTTATATAAGAAAAGAAGCCATGTGCCCAGATGAGCACCCCAATAGCCAACAACCCATTAACCCTCAGAAGTAAATTCATCAGCATACATGAGTGAGCCCACACCAAATCAGCAACTCACAGAACCATGAGCTAAATAAATGATTGTTGCTTTAAGCCTCTAAGTTCTGGAGTGGTTTTTTAAACAGCAATGCCTAACTGATACCATCACATCCACAGGCATTGGTTGGAAATGGAAATGGACGTTAGAAGACCTTTATTGGAACTTTTTTAAACATATCTTTTTATTTAAAAGGTAGCTTTATAATCATCTTTACTGTTTTTATTTTAAAGTTAAAGAAATTTAGGTGCATAGCTTTTGTAAGAATTATGCAAGTTCATACATCTAATTATTGGTAGAAAAAAATCTAGAAACTTAGAACAATAAAACTATTTCCCAATGTCCCCAAGTGAAGCAAAGATACCTACATTTACGTATCTCATAGGTGATTTTTTTTTTTTTTTTGAGACAAGTCTCGCACTGTTGCCCAGGCTGGAGTGCAATGGCATGATCTTGACTCACTGCAACCTCTGCCTCCCAGTTTCATGCAATTCTTCAGCCTCAGCCTCTAGAGTAGCTGGGATTACAGGTGCACACCACCACACCTGGCTAATTTTTTGTATTTTTAGTTGAGATGGGGTTTCACTATATCGCCAGACTGGTCTTGAGCTCTTGACCCCGTGATCCACCCGCCTCAGCCTCCCAAAATGCCGGGATTATAGGCATGAGCCACCGCACCTGGCCTGGTGATGTTTTCATGATGCTTTAAATGGAACTATCAACTACCTTTGTCAATAAATGTCACTGGATTTTAGGAAATGTATTTTGATGATTCTCTTAAAGGAATGCAGACCCCACTCCTCATGTGCCACGCTGCACCCATTTTAAATTAGCAATGTTTTCAATCTACTGGAGTGATTAGGAGTTGGGAGACCTAAATTTAGAAAACACTGGTCCTAGTCCTGTCTTTGCTAATCATTGGTTCTCGCTCTACTCCTCAACTTCCTCCTCTGCAAAGTACTGGGTCTAGACTCTGTGACCTTTAAGGTCCTCACTACGCAACAGCATCAAAGCCTTTTATATGGTAATTCTAAAGGTTTGGAAACAAGACCCAAAAGATAAATGCATTAAAAGTCCCTAGAGCCCAAAGGCCTGCTATCTACTTAGTAGATAGCCTGCTCCTTTTCCAAAATCCAAACAAAAGAAAATTTGGTTTACAGGTGTTTTTTTTTTATGGGGTATTGTAGGTTATTCTTGTAGAAATGAGACTCATACATCTCTTTTTTCTAAGGTTGCTTTTGTGTATGTTATGACCGTGCTTTTCCATAGTCATTAAATGCATTCTGTGACTTGAGTTGAAATGTATTCAAGGATCCACGTGAAAATAAAACCAGGCACATTGCAACCTCTATTGCGATATTTATCACTGACTCTGCTCACATGACTGCAGAGCACCATAAAACCCTGGAGGGGTTACCTTCACTTAACTGCGTCCTTCTCTTTCACCAGCCACTTCTTATTGCAAACAGCTGCTTGGAAACGAGAAAACATTTTCTATTTCCAAGGGATCATTGTTGGCTCTCAAAGTACTTTGCTCGTTTTATTTAACCAATGTTTAAGTTTAATCAAATTTCTAATTCAAAAAATGAGCCAACTTTGCATTTTGAATCACTAGCTCATGAGACTTGTGCATTTAAAATAGTATAAAAGGGATCAAATTCAAGAGCACATGAGAAAAGTGAAGTGTGTGGCTCTTACGTGTTCTGCTTACTCCTGTGATGTTTCTGGACCAGCTGGCCTCTGCCCACACAGGGATTCTAAGGGCACCGACGAAGTCAGCTTATAGTGAAGGCTTCCTTGAGTTCACACAGAGAGCCCATTCCAAATAACCTACCGAAACTGCATCAGCACCAAAGTAAGGGCGGAAAACAAGCTTCACATAAACTTTATTAGCACTCTTTATTATGAAATAAACTAGGCTTACACTTCTTTTGGAGGGAAAAATGATGAACACAAAAAACATACCGTATTTTTACTTACTATCGTGCACTTGTAAAATACATGGCATGCTGCTTTATAGGCAGTAGCATATAAAATACTTTTTCCAGATGTGGATTCATAATTCTCCAAAGACTATAATAGTTATCATAAGATTTATGGAGGATAATTTATTAATCACATTTTTTTCTTTTAGAGATCTGTTTAGTAAGATGAAAGAGAACTTTAAAATGTCATTTTAACAGAAGGTAGATGGCATGATATCAAGTTACTCCTTTTGTTCAAATTATTTTTAATGACTTTATTTGTTTTATTGCCTCCACGAGTCAGTACCAACTTGGTGGTAATGATCTCTTCAGGAAATCTCTTAAGATTTTTCAAGTAAAATAGCACGGAGCTATTTTAAAAACCAAATGAACTGAACCTTGTGAGTTGATTAGTGTTCATTTATTTGAGAAACACATGAGCTACTGAAGCTTATTTTTTATAAGATTTGGAGGAGACAAATCTTGGAAAACTGTAGCTCATTGAACATCCACACAGCTTCCTCAACAGGAACTTAGAAGCCCACTTGTGTCTGAAGTGCTACAAGTAACACATTGTTAAATAAAATACACATTTCAAACATGGATCCCTTTAATCTGGCTTAGATTATTGAAAACACAACTGTGCTAAATGCATATTGAGTACCCAAGTCACATGATGAGTAAAAATATCCAAATGACCCTCTTTTTGTCATCACTTTATTTGAAGTAACTTTTGCCTAAAGCTTAGCACAGCCAAAGAGAAAAAGAAAATTCTGCAATTCGGGGGTACTTGTGGGTCCTAAAATCCCTTGTCCTCTCACACAACATGAAGTCCCTTTCAATCCCACTGCCCCTGGCAGCATTTACACTAGGCAATTGGCATAGATCACCATTGAATTGAATGAATGAATGAACAGTGGGCATACAGACTTTCTTTTGCTCATCCAGGTTCTTGCAACAACCATCAGAGCTTCTTCATCTGTACTATCAAGATAATAATATATACTTTGCTGCGTTATCATAAGGGTTAGAATAAAATAATGCATGAAAGTCATCTACAGCCTGGCACATAATAGTCAATAAACAGAAACTATTATAGTTGTGTGTACAAGTGTGTGAGAAGTTTGTTTTAGAGTAATACAGTCAAGTAGTATTTATTGATAGATTTGGAAATAAGGGGCATAAAATTATTAGCAACCAGAAACAGAAACATATTGAATAACTACCACATGTAATCCACTGTTCTAGACTTTGAAAGGGGCACCAAAATATATGGGAAGCAATCTGTGTTTCAAAGCATTCATAATCTAAGACAGGTCTCTTCAAGTGCTGAATATTTCAACAGCATTTAAAACAAAGGCATTATGAGACCCCAATACCAGAGACAGGCCTGGGATGTGAGTGGCTGTTTCTACAGGAAGGGTATGGACAGTGACTCCCAAAGTCAAGCAAAGGCTGAGAAAGGATGAGTAGGCTCTGAAGACTGCAAGCAAGTTGGACTAGAATGGATGTAAGAAGGTGAGGAGTCCAGAGAAAGAAAAGTTAAGAGCATTTGATATTTAAATTAACCAGGTAATCAGAGAGAAATAAGACCAGGTGCACAGAAGAAGAGCTGAGAAATTAAGAACCAGGCTAAGCTTCAGTGTAGAGACACAGGGCCTCTCTGAAAGTCTCCAAGCTGAGAGAAGGCCATGGTAAATAGCAGCATCAATCCCAAAAAAGATGCCTACATCTGGTGAATCTATGTGTCCCCAAGGCATCTTCTGATGTGGCCCCTGCTGTGGTGGTTTTCCATTAGACGAGAAACCCACCCCTGGAGGAGGCTGCAGGAGGCAGCCTGTGGAGAGCCCAGTCCTCCAATTTCACACCGCACACACACCTCACTGCCACAGACTCTGCCTTCTTTATACATCTGCCTGTGCCACAAGACTGTGAGCTCTGAGAGGACAGCAATTATTTTGTTTCTTCAAGATCATGGGCAGAATCTGTAGTCAGGTAGTCGGAAAATGTCTGTTGAACACTCTGTTCTTGGCTGAAGGGCCAATGGGAACAGCAGTTGTTAAAAGGAGTGTATTTACAGGATTCTAATCCATGTAGAAAGTGCCACAAAGAAAGGAAAAGGAGAAGAGAGCAATGGGCATCTAAAGTCAACTTCGAACCCTGATGTGAAAATATTCCCCCAACACAACCTTAGTTCCACTAAGAGCACTGCCTAGAAATGCTCTCTCTAGGGATGCTTTTAAGCCAGTAGTCAAGTGGCCATGAGGAGCCACTCAATACCAAACCAGACTCCATTTGCATCCTTTCTCAGCCCAAGGAAGAACCTGGCAGAAACAGCTCATGAGCAAGAGGCATGTGCTTGGAGCTCCAACCCTGTGCCCTGAGAGGCTGTAGAGGACTGATGCTGTCTGAACCTTACAGCCAGCAATACAGGAAACAAAGGAGCATCTCTGAACCAGCGGGAAGCGTTCTCTCCCAATAGGCTAGCTGTACCCGTTTGGAAAACAAATGAGTGCTCTGTGCACATGAGGGAACAGACTCTCCCTGGCCAGGATGGGAAGTGCTCCCCAGGTCTGTGCTACACAGCTTACCATTGCGGGGAGACATTCTAAACTGAACCCAACATCTCTTCCAAGTCATTCCTTCTCTTTTCTTAATAAATGCTTTTTATCTGAGCCTTGAACACCAATCAGAAGTTGACAGGTCTGTACAACAACAGAGAAGCCCCATGGCCTCCTCTCATAGAAGCAGTAAAAAGAGTCTCATAGGATAAGTCAAAGTGCAGCATCTTTTCAGTCAGTCCAATCCCAAGACCAAATTTCATGGCTCCAAATATATGTGTTATATAAGTTCAGAGATAGCAGACAGCAAAAGTTGGGTAGATCTTCTCTGAGGAGGTGACATGCCAGTGTTTTCCAGAGTAAAATTGCCACAGAAGCAAGCCACATGACATATGGCTTTCTCCTTTTGCTACGTTGGAGCCAGATCATGGTGGGCCTGGAGTGGCTGCCAGTGGAGTTTACTAGACAGGGGGCTTACGTAGTTATCGATAAAACGTCAGCACACAGACTCACCTTCCTCTTTCCAGCCTCGTCTATATCTGATGCCTCAGGAAAATAATACCTCACTCATATACCACACTTAATTTGTCTCAGACGGTATTCCTAGTGCTTTGCACATAATAACTCAATGATTGCTCAAAACCACCCTATGACTTCTATGCTATTTTTATTTCCATTTTTACAAGTTAAAGTGCTATCAAGTTGGCAGACACCCTGATAGGAAATCTTTTATCTTCTAATAGGCAAATGTTTTTCAGGGCCTGGAATCTACCAAAAAGCTAAGTCTCATTTTCATCTCTGTTGAAATCCAGATAGTCTCTAAAGTTTAAGAGAATAAATGGCGCTTAACTCATTAGTCTGCAAATAACACCACTGTATATTCTATTCGCCAGCTTAAAGTACAGAAGTCAGAGCAGAGGTGGGGGCTCAGGGCATAAATTTACCATCTGTGATGAAATGTAATCAGATCCGAGGAGTTTCCACTTTGAAGTCTTCCTGAATCTGTGTGGGTTACAGGTCTGAACATATCACCAGCTTTGACAGGTGGCTTTATTTTTCATTTCAAAGGGGGAGAAAGAAAGGGAAGAAAACCAGGGGAACACATGCACAGCAGAGCTTTGAATGTTGCCCTCTCCCTGCACCACCCCCGACAATGCACACGAGGCACTTTTCCCCATTCAGGTCACAAGGTCAGAGAAGCAAAAGCAGTTGCGCTTGAGTCTATCCAGGGTTTTGTCCTCCCAGCCATAGTACCATGAAAGCAGCCTTTCTCCAGCTCAGGGTGCCCACCCTTCTCCTCAGCTCCTAGACTGAACACAAACTAGCTCCACACTTTGGCCAGTGCCCCTGGCATCAGGCACCAACCAGATGGTGTGGACAAGTAGAAGGGACTCACCTAGAGAAGTGGCTCTTGTCATCTCAGAGTGGGATGACTGTGTTTTTAAAGGCTGACAGCCAGCCGCCCTTCAGAATCACTGAGTCCACAGACTGCTGGTTACAACACTGAGCCTGTCTAACCAACACCTTCACATCCTGAGCAAGACAGCACAGAGAGGGTTGAGCATGGCCAGTGGCTCCCTCTGGGTAGGTGACTACATAACTTAAATCCTCCCCACTTCCGAAAGGATTATCTGCTATTTATGCATGACAATGGAGCAAAGCAGAGCCCTGAGTGTTGCCAGCACAAATTCAGGCAAGCACAAGCTTGTCCTAGCCTGCCTTGTGCCTCCCGCACGAGGTCCTGAGGAAGCCCCTGGAAAGGCTGACAAGCACCACATCCCATAACACAAAGACGCCCAGCCAGTGGAAACAAGGGACACCCTTCACAAGGCAGTCCCCTGGGAGGGGGAAGAAGTTTCTTCAGGGTCTGGTACCTGAGATCAGATCAGTCACTTGGCTTTGCAGAGAAGGGTAACTACCTATATCCAGGAGAGGTGATACTCAGATTGTCTTCCAGCCCAGTGCACTCCCTCAGGGTCAGTGCCAGAGCTCTCAGGACAGAGGCTTAGAGACTGAGTCTTGAAACCCTGTATGGCTTCAGCTCCTGTATGACACTGAGGGCGCAAAGCAGCATAACTCCTGAGCTGAGTGCTATAGGGACAGAATTTGACTTCTCTAATACATGATGTTTATTAGACACTTTTTCTGACTACAAACATAATACATGCTCATTACAGAAAGATTAGAGACAATGGGAAAGCAGGAAGAGGAAAACAAGTCACCTGTAGTCTCACCACTCTGGGCGAGTGAATATTATGTTTGCCCAAGCCCATTTTTTAAGCTGTGAATGTATTTTTTAAGAAATAAAAATAAATACTGTTTTGTAGCCTGCCTTTTTCCTTAGCAATATCACAAGAAACCTTTCCTCCATCTGTACGTATTCTTCCGTTTATGGGCTTGGTGGCTGCCTAAGGTCCCACTGTGTGTATGTATATGTATTTATGCAAACTTCTTGTTGATTGCTAGTTTCATTTCCTCTTTCTTGATATTATAAATGTTCACTGAAGTGATCATGGGTATTTTTAACTTTATATAACCTCTAAATCTATTCTTAGGATAATTTTTTTAATACAGCTATATGAACAAAGGGTTTGCATTTGGAATAACTAGGAAAGTCCATTCCAGATTGCTCAGTTGGTGCCCTTGGCTTCATAAACACTAAAGGTGACTCTGTCTTCCGAATTCTGGCAGCCTTCAGGTTGTTTTAGAATTCAGTTGCTGCCCCCAAGTGAAGTTTGATTTATGTGCCATATCATCACTCAGGGCAAACCTGTATTCCATGATTGATCCTCACAAATGCTCCTCTGTACTTGGTAGTACTGCAATGTGTTTCAGGGCATGGATTTGGGGGTCAGATAGGCCTGGGTTTGGGTCTCTGCTTCTCATTATCTTGTGACGTTGGGCAAATTACTTAATCTCTTTCACTTTCCACTGTTTTTATTATTGCTAACGACTTACTCGCCAGCCATCCTCGCCCTTGCCCTGGATTGATAGTTTACAATGACATTCTTATTTTAGGATTGAGATAAGAGGTATGAAAAAAAATCGATAATTTTCCAGATATCAAGGACTTAGACAGCTAGTAGGACTCAAGGCCAGGTATGGTGGTTCACGCCTGTAATCCCAACAGTTCGAGAGGCTGAGGCAGGCAGATCACTTGAGGCCAGGAGTTCAAGACCAGCCTGGCCAACATGGTGAAACCCCGTCACTACTAAAAATACACAAATTAGGCAGGCATGGTGGTCCGCACCTGTAATCCCAGCTACTGGAGAAACTGAGGCAAGAGAATTGCTTGAAGCCAGGAGGTGGAGGTTGCAGTGAGCTAAGGTCGTGCCACTGCATTCCAGCCTGGGCAACAGTGAGACTCCAACTCAAAAAAAAAAAAAAACAGTCAAGGGGAAGCATAAAAAATTATCTTGGAAATCAACTAGCCCCAATCTCCTATGCTGTTTTGCAAATAGGAAAAGCAAGGGAGGAAAAGTGGACTTTGGCATTCTTTCCAAGTTTCCATTAGAAGTTCTTTTTTCTGACTGCCTCCCTACAATATTATATAGCTCTCAAAAGAAATGAGGGCAACAGAAAGTATATCACATTTCCCACACAGCTTATAGCATCAAAAGATGTAAGGTATTTGACTTGCCAAAAGTATTACGGAAAATAGTGGGAGAGAGTGAATCTTAATCCTGAGCAAGAGAGAGGCAGCTGAGCTCTGCCATGGGTACAACTGGTATTTTGTGGACCCTGCCCTCAAACTAAGACAGGGATTGGGTAAAGATATTGAAGTCACAGTAATAAAATGCGGGTATAAACTATAGAGTTACTCTTGAGTATTCATTGCTTCAACTTCACCAGTCACTGTAGGCTTCTGTGTCCTGGGAATCACCATTGAAAACGAAGATTACTTAAACCTGTGGTTCTTGAACTTTGTGAGCAATCACAAATCCTTCCAAGAAAATATTAATATCTGCGTCCTCTCTTCAGAAATTGTTCCAAATATGTAGGGGCTTCATGGAAACCCATCCTATGATCCCAAGATAAAAGCACAATGTAAAGTAAGAATGACAATGGAATTAGGCACTGAGATAGGTTTAGCACAACTGCTGGGCTCTGATTTAAGTTTTAAGCACTCTGAAAACAAAAGAAGCACATTGGTTTAATACCTACAAATCCAAAGCATTTAAATCCATCTTTGGAGATACATTTATTTCTAAACTTAAATTCAAGGAAAAAAAATGATCACATAGATTTTGATAGCACACAATCCAAAGTCTTCAACTTTGATCTTCTTTGTGCATTGAAATGCCTCCTATGAAATGAGAACATCCCTCTAATGACCTAATTAACCAGCATTCAAGGATAAGTAAAGATTCGTAGTGTTCAAGACCCCTTCTCCCTGGTAAAAGAGAATCCTGTGACTCATTGTCAAGAATCCCTTTCTAGAACATCAAGGCTAGGACCTGCTTTAACACCACAGCTCACCCACTCATTCATTCATTCATTCACAACATGTTTTTCTAAGGACCTTCTCTACACCAGAAGTTGTATTAGGCACCTGCCAACAGGAATTGATAGATAACAGATGAGTGAATAAGATATGGCAGAAAGAGACAATTGGTGAGATGTGACCATGTTCACCTGTGGATCCTCACATGACTAGCAGCAATTCTACACTGTAGCAGTGAGTTTCTGTATCCTGTGCAGAACTGTTGGCTCCATACCAGCTCCTTAGGGTAAAGGTCTGGGCATCGTGTCTATGATACCTAAAGTCCTGATGGTACCACTGGGTGCTCAGTAAATACTTGCTTAGAGAAGGCTTCTCATCCTCTCTTGAATACTCGGGTCTTTCTCTAAGCCTATGGATATTCTACCTGACCCCTTCCAGGAGCTGGAATGGGCCTTGGTTCCAAACCTGTTCCTCCTAGTGGGGCTGAGACAACACTTCTCTTCCATAACTGATCTCAATACTCCATTTGGCTTTCCTGTCCCTAGGCACCAGCCATGTCCTGCAGCAAAGGACCCAGACCAGCCCTGCTCATGCCTCTGGCTTCTGCTTATGATTTCTGAAAAGCAAGAGAAAGTTAGCAAAGCTTGTCTTTCCTTTTCACTTGTAGCTTCATAAAAGAGTTACAAAGGTCATTTTTCCTCTCACTGGATGAAGCAGCGAATGGGCCTGTGGCAATCAGGAGTCAGGTCATAACAATGCCAGACTCTTGGTGTTTCTTTTTAAAATTAATATTGAAATTCCTTGTAGTCCCAGCTAACTACTCAGGAGGCTGAGACATTGCTTGAGGCCAGGAGTTCAAGTCCAGCTTGGGCAACATAGCAAAACATTGTCTAAAATTTTTTTCAAGTGAAATTCTCAATTTAAAATAATATTTAAGGTAAATAATAAAATTATTAAATAAATAAGAATAGAAAAACCTGATTTCATTAATGTAGTTTCCAGTTCCTAATTTTCTTTTTTATTTTTTCTGAGACAGAGTTTCAATTTTGTTGCCCAGGCTGGAGTGCAATGGTGTGATCTCGGCTCACTGCAACCTCCATCTCCCAGATTCAAGTGATTCTCCTGCCTCAGCCTCCCAAGTAGCTGGGATTACAGATGTGCACCACCACGCCTGGCTAATTTTGTATTTTTTATAGAGACAGGGTTTCACCATGTCGATCAGGCTTGTCTCGAACTCTGTACCTCCAGTGATTAGCCCAACTCAGCCTCCCAAAATGCTGGGATTACAGGTGTGAGCCACCATGCCTGACCTCCAGTTCCTATTTTTAAGAAAAAGTTCCAATCTCTAGTGTCAGGTACAATACACCATAACTGTCATTCTGGATAAACTTAGAGCAGAACAATATTTAGCATAATTCTTCCTAAAATCAAGCCTGTAGGTAAAATAACCTTATAATTTAGAATCCTGTATATGCTTTCAGTTATGGAAAATGTAAAAAGCAAAGTATTTCAAGAGACCTTCTAGTCTGCACCAGGACTTGGTTTGTCACATGTAACAATAATAGTTCACATTTGTGGAGTGCTCTCTAAGCACCAAGCGATATGGTGAGAGTGTTACACGCATCATCTCATTTAATCCTCAATAACAACTCTACAACTCAGTTATTATTATTCTCTTTTCACACAT
Organism: Aotus nancymaae; assembly: GCF_030222135.1. Taxonomy (NCBI): domain Eukaryota; kingdom Metazoa; phylum Chordata; class Mammalia; order Primates; family Aotidae; genus Aotus; species Aotus nancymaae. The sequence goes on from NW_026988471.1 coordinate 17,988,618, forward strand.
GAGGAAAGTGAATTTTAGAGGTTGGTTTAAACATTTGTAAATGACAGAGGTACGATTAACATCCAAGTCTCTTTTACTCCATAGCTCAAAATCTTACTACACTAAACTACTGAGTTATACTTAACTATTGCTTCTTATAAGGTCTGCCACTTCTGTCTTCCACTTTCTAGTGTAATGTGCTACATTCACTGCAAAGAATGTTTTGGTTATGGTTATGGTTATTATCAATGTTGTGATTAATGAAAATGATAACTAGTAAGCATTACTATTGCTAAAACCAACATGTGTGTATGCATTGTTTTAGTTTGCAATGCACCTGCATAAATATTATATTATTAATTTTTCCACAACTCTGTGATATGGGTATTGTCCCGATTGTACAGACAGAAAACTGAGGCTCAGAGCATTTAAATTACTGGTACAGAAAGTGTCAACCTGCCAAATCCAGGCAGACCCTGTACTCACAGGACCTTGGCAATGAGCGCCTCCTTAAATTTTGTGTCCAAAGTAACTCTCACTTGCCTTATTCTAGGCTGGCCCTCAGGCAGAGCCACAGCTAAGTTCCTCCGTTATGCAGGTTAAATTGGTTTCTATCAACTTATAAGATATTGACAGTCCTAATCTCCTGGAAAAGATTGATTCTGTAAGTCAGCAATGAGTGAGGGAGCCCAAATACAAATGCAACCAGAACTCCAAGATGGTTGAAAAGATGCAGCTTCTTGGGCCCACAGGCTGGGAGGATCTTGGAGACAGTGATTGTGAATCATTTATCTCTGTACTTCCAGCCTAGGCCTTGGGCCTGACACTCAGAGAATGGTTGATACTTTTTGAATAATAAATGAGTGAATCAAGGAATCAACCAACCAACAAACAGTGCTGAGTTTAGAGTTAGTGAATGTCTTCTTCCCCTGATGCTTCCTCTTTTGACTTTTTCTCAGCACTTGGAGAAGGTAGAAGGAATATCAGAGAGGCTTGCTAAGCCCCTTGCCAGGTAGGACACAGGTGAAAGAAAATTCATCAAAACCTCCCACTCCTAACTGGCTGTCATGTCCCCTTGCCCCTTGCTGACTCAGTTCCCTAACCTTCAGATGCCTCCCATCTGTCCTCTTGGAGGTGGCTGGGAAGAAGTTCTTGCACTCACAGGAAGAAGGCCACTCATTCACCTTGACTTTCCTTTCTCAGAGTATTCTCTGGGAAAACTGAGCCCTTTTCTCTGCATGTAGGAGCAGCCACCCTTTGGAGAATGTCAAGATCCAATTTTGTATAAAAGGTTTCTTTTATTTCTTATTTCTATTTAAGGGAGAAAGAGAAGCAAGATTGATCCCAGTTTCTAACACAGATTGAAAATGGAGTTTTGCCAATTTTCTATGTTTTACCCTGCCATGCTCTGCTGGCCAAGGTAGGAGAGAAACAAGCAGCCTGTGTTCCTAGAACGTTTTTCTGAAAGCAGGAAAATGTCAGTTATTTGGATAATTGAGTGTCTGGCTTAAAATTTACCTGTGCCACATCTTCGAATAAAAAGGGTTTTGATTAAAAAGTATCGGCAAAACAAACAGGATAATAAAGTAAAATTTCTGTCTGATTTAATGAAATAACTATTTTATGAATTATATAAGTAATGTTAATTATGATCCAATTCAATCTGCTTATTTAAACATATTTCATAAAACCCTCTATTATTAATCAGGAAGCATTTATTAGTCTAGGTTGGGTATACAACTGGCTTTCTTGGCTTTTGTTACCTTTGACAATCCAGATTTTAGTCTCCCTATTGCCAGAGATTGTCCACATCAGTGAAGTTTCATGAGCAGTTTACCAGGGAAAATGTCTCCAGGAGAGATCCTGGTACAGAGTAATTTGTCAGGACCTGCCCTGGCCTGAGAAAGGTGAAGCAGCTGCCTTGCTGCTCTGGGAGGACAGGGTAGGTACACTGTGAGTTGTGGAAGGGAATGGAATGTATATGGAAAGGTCTTTTGACAGAGTTCCAGAAAAGATGACTCTCCACTTGGTTTTGCAATCTTCAGTAGCATTGAGATCTTTCAGCATGCTGCTTTATGTGATAAAATTTTTAAAAGAGGTAAAGAAATTAGCCTGTGATGCAATAATTCCATCCGCGCCCCGAATATCTTGTAAACAAGATGAGATTTTGAGTGTAGAGTGACTCTTTTCTTTCAGGAGCTTCCAGGGTAGGGTGGTGCTGAAGGAAAATGTTGACAAAGAGCAGGAGTCTGATGAGGGCACTCTTCCTTCCTGCCCAGGGAGTACTGCCAGCCATTCGTGGGCACCCTGACTGCCTTCACTAAACAAGTCTGGACTCAGAGCTGAGAAGGTATCCAGATGCTACTTGGGCCACATTGTTACTATCGGCTATAAGTTTAAATTATCTGACTGTTAAGACACCCCAGTTCATGGATGAGGGCAACAGAAAGCTAGTAAAACTGGGAAGGTGAGAGAACTCAGGTTTTCTGACACTCAGCTGAAGGAATTTACATAACTCCCCTCTGCCTTTCATGGCCTGGCCCCAAGTGTTTGTGAAGAAAACATCAACCTATACCACTAACATCAATCATGCATTTTTATGCATCACAAATAGGAGCTATACCATGATTTACCAAGTAACTAGCCCATGAATGCCTTGTGAATCTCCTCTTCTCTCATCTCCCTTACTCTCTCTCTACTTTTGTGGCTACACACATGCACACACACATGTATAGTCTGAACTCCTCTTCAAAATCATCCAGGACCATGCCCATTAAAGTGGTCTCTCCATGCAATGAATTATCAAGCAATCCATTATTCTTTCCATTAGAGCTGTCTTGTCACTCCCAAAAGAATTGGAAGCTCTTAACCAAGCGCATCATTACCTTTCACAATGCCTTGCACCTAGCTGACATGTGCTTAGTTAAGATATTCTGGTTGATGGAATCATTTCAGTGTAGCAAATAAGCACACAGAACTTACGCTTCCCTCTCATCTCCACTTACATCCTCTATCTCATAGCCTTTCAGGACTCCTGGGTAGTCCCAGGTCAGCCCAGCTAGCAGTGGGATCAGGGATAAACCCCATTCTCTCTGTTACCTCAGCTGCAAACAAATGGGGTTGGGCTTCTGGCCTCTAAGAGCTTTTTCTGGTTTAACCCTATGGGTTCATGTGGCTCTGTACTTTCCAAAGATCATTCAGTGAGTTCCTCAGACAGCAGACTCATAATTTCATTTTCAAATTTTGAATGAGCATTTAAGATCAAGCTTAAGGGGTCTCATTATTCCTTGTGGCTTCTTGTTACCATCTTGATTATCCAAGCTCTTTTCTGCCCCTGAAAAAATGTAAACTGCTGTTCTAGAAGTTACGTTGTGATCTACTAATAGCTGCTCCCCCTGCTCCTCCCTGCACCCCAGTGTGCTCCAGTGATCCACACTGAACTCTCTTCTACTGGGTCCTGAAATGATGGCCTCATCCCACTCAAGCCCTCAGCCCCTTTCTCTTCTTCTGACCTGCCCTAGGATTGCCCTCACCAGCCCCAAACACCCCCAAGCACTGGCTGAGCGGCAAAGACACAGCACCGCCTCCTAAACAGCCCTGATGCCCAAGCTCCACACGACCCCAACTGTTCACTTGAAAGTTTGGTTGTTGTTGCTGTTTGGTTTTGTTTGATTGTTTGTTATTCATAGGCCATCTTTCCTTCCCCCTCCACACACACCACATACTTGACCCTTTCTTCCCCAACATGGCCCTTGGACTCACCCAGATGATTTTCGGGCTGACAGCTGGAAAGCCGACTAGAGTGTCAGCTAGAACCAGCCAAGGAGCCTCATGTTTTCCAAAGGGAAGGAGCCTCTTTCCAGACACACTGCCCCATTCCCTGCCCCAGGCCATGGGAACACTCCACAAGACCTCACAGCTACCTGGTCATCTCCTCCAGGGCATCACAATGGCAGGACCCTTCTTCCTAGACGATGCCACTCAAAAGACCAAAAATATGTCTGGGTCACTTTGCACACCCCACACATTCAGGGACGGGCCTGTAGCTGTTATAATGACTCAACGAGTAGCCATTTGGGCCGCACTCCTGCCTCCACACAGATTCCTCCAATTTCTCATTTTCTCTACCATATAAGCCCTTAGCTTCAAACTCTTTCTCTGCATGCCATGACTGGTTTCTCATCCTCCCGCATCTGTCCCCATTCTGCTCTCACTACCTACTGTAGTAATATTTGTGAACTACAAGTTGCCCCTCTAGGATTTGAGCTAAGCAGTGCTGATTCTTTTGCCTTTCTTCACAAAACTTTTCTTTTCACTATTATCTTCCTTCTACTTGGACTCTCTCCAAATGGTCCACCTCCCTTCTGAGTTGTAAAGCTGAGAAAGAGGTTTGGTTTGTAAGGCCAAACCATTAGGTTTTATCTACTCAGATGGCGCCTCTGAGAGTTCAGCTTCTTGCTCTCAAAGGAGAGCATAAGCTTTAATTAGCCAGAATGACAAAATTACCCTGAGAGCAGCCACTTCTTGGCACTGGTCATGGTGCCTTGAGGTGTGAACACTGCTTGCCATTTCACTAAGCCTGTTTTCAGGGGTCTTGTCACAGTAAAATCTCTATCTTTACAATCAAGGTGGGAATCAAGGGGCAAGGGCACGATGCTCCAGGACACTGGTGTGGTCTCTGCACTTCCACTGAGAGGCTTAGCATCCTCTTCTGTTTACCAAGGCCTTTAAGAAATTATTATTATTAAACACCTAGGACTGTAGGGTTCATGAGCTGCATGATAGGAAGGCTTAAGCTCCAGTTGTCTGAGTTGCTTTTGGAAGAGGATCAAACCCAAGCTGAAGCCCCTTCCCGCCTGACTCACAAGGCCATTGTTATTGTATTTAGCTTTGGATAAACTTTCCTATGGAAGGTGACTGCTCACAGCAGTTCATTTGAAATGTGCAGGCTTAGATCTGGCTTCATGTGTGAGCGCAGGCCTGTCATCGTGCATTCCAGGTCACTCTCCGAAATGAATTTGTCTTTCCTCAATGTTTCTCAGAGCCGGGGAGCAGACATTCCTCCGGCTCTGCATTAATCCAATTACTAAACACCTGCAGACATGCAATAACAGTTTGGGTGCCAAGAGCCTTAGAAATGGTTTTATAGCAGAATGTAATCTGCTGTCCTGCTATCAGGAGTCACATTACACACCTGCCAAGATCCAAGCCAAAAAAATAACACTCATGGTTCTCACTCCAGGCAGGAATGTTCGGTACACATTAGAGAGACAACGTGACAGGCATTTTAGTTTGACAGCCACGGATCCCATTAAACATTCTGAACTTCTTAGTAATTGTATTCAAAGTCATTTCAGCAATAAAATGTTTTTAAGAAAAGTACGACAAAACAGGATTTTTCTTCCAAGGATGGTTAATGCAACATCCCCTCCGAAAACCTAATTTAGTGAGCATGATGGCTCATACTTGTCTCCTGCGCTTCAGAATATGTCAGAGGTAGCTTCTTACCAGATAAGCTACAGGATGTCCCATGGCCACAAGGACACCTGAACCTAGAAAATAATCTCACCCCACCAACTTACACAACCTCAATGCAAAGTTGCTAAACCATTTAGGTATGTACAAACTCGTGACACTTGGTGTTCCAAAGGACCTGAAAACCAGGAGGGCTTGGAGAGCCATGCTGATACCTTACTCTAAACACAGCCACCTCCAACGAAGCAAGAGAAGACTCTGTAGAGCTCTTTTTAGAGAGTCTGTCAGAACAATGAGAAACATGTCTTGACTGAGAATGATTAATCTTTCCTCCTGAACTGATTTTGAAGAAATTCTGTCTATCACTGCTTGGAGTAAGGAATTCCTTAGTTCCAAGTTTTTCACAGGAAACAAATTTCTCTATAAGATCTGCCATGTTATTTAATTTTCACCAATTTGAGTTCTTAAAGGGTGGGGGCAGTGTCTACTCATTTCTACGCAGCCATGACCTCGTAGAGATTTTGCCTAGGGTATACGGGGCCCTTGGGAAATGTTAGCCACATGGATTCCTGGGTAAAGGGACATTTCCCTCATTGTAACCCATAGGGCCGAGCACATGGCCAAGGGAATGTGAAGACGTCCTTTCCTTCCTCCTGGTCACTTAGTCTGCATAAAGAAACCACTGGAGACATCAGGGATCAGGAAAGAAGAGTAGAAATGTCCTGGGGAACAATGTGAAAGGGGAATTACTCCTCTTTTTTTTTGAGACAGGGTCTCACTCTGTCACCCAAGCTGGAGTGCAGTGGCGTGATCTCAGCTTACTACAACCTCCGCCTCCCTGGTTCAAGCAATTCTCCTACTTCAGTCTCCTAAGTAGCTGGAACTACAGGCACACACCACCACACCCAACTAATTTTTGTATTTTTAATAGAGACGGGGTTTCACCATGCTCATCAGACTGGTCTTGAACCTCTGACTTCAAGTGTTCTGCCTGACTCAGCCTCCCAAAGTGCTGGGATTACAGGCATGAGTCACCACTCCCAGCCTGGCATCACCCTTTCCGCTGACTGCTTTGAGTTAACCACCCTCACATCTGAGCAAACTCCGCTTTGAACCATGATTCCCCTCCTCCCTTGGACTGCCTGCTAAATTCAACATCAGAGCACGGCAAGTCTGTACCCCTCTTTTGGCACTTTGGCAGCAATAAAATATGACAGGTGATTGACTGCTGAATGTGTGCCAGCCTTGTCTTCCTAACTAGGGCTTTCACTCTCTGAGGGCAGGGAGCAGGATTATGTTTCTCACCTCTCGTAGGTTTCACCCCCACATAGCACCAGAAGTCCAGGCTCTCCGCAAATACAGAGAGCCCCTGAGTTCTCTCTCCTTGGATTTTCTTTCTAAAAAATATATGCAATCAAGCAACTTCATCTGACATGGTTTTCAGCTACACTCTAAGTCTTTGCTTGTCAAAGTGTGGTCCTCGGACCATCCACAATGGCATCCACCTAGGAGCTTGTTAAAAATATGCAATCTTAAGCCCTAAACTAAACTCACTGAATCACTGCCTACATTTAAGTAAGATCCCCAAGAGATTCAAATACATATTAAATGTTGGGGGGCCTAATTAAGCTACAGCCTGCCCATCTCAGAATGGCACCCTTGGAGACCTGAGATAATACACTCTCAGGCAGATTTCACAGAAAAGTCTTCTGGATCAAAGAGCTGCACAACTCAATCCAGACCCCAGGATGGAGGAAGAGATGATTCAAGAGGTCCATAACCCTGAGAGGAGAATCCACAGTGTCCAGAGAGAGAGCCACAGCCAGAGGCAAGGTTTTTGGATCCTGGCTCCAGAGAAGCATTGTGGGGTGGAGAGGCTGTGTCTGCCAGCCCCTCCCACGCAGCCCAGCATTCTCAGTCCACATGTAACCTTCAGCCCCTGCCCAGAGCAGTCAACATGACAGTAATAATAGTCGTCACAAGAAAATGCAACCTCGATCATGCTAACAACTTTTGAAAAGTAAAATGCTGGGGATATGATTTCAATTAAAGCTCACATTGTCTGACTTGTCTCTCTGCATGGCAAAAGTTCACCTCCTCTCGCTCTCATACCTCCTCTTCTCAAAACTAAGCCAGACAGGAGGGGCTGTGTCAAGGCCTCCCCTCACCTTGAGGAGCAGGGGTCTGTGTGCCCAGCATCACTTCCCATTCCCCAGACTACTGAGTTCCATAGCAAAAAATGGCCTTCATGCCAATCTCACCCCAAACAAATCTCAGGATAGAGAGAGGACTACGGGCAGAGTCTGAGTCCATTCTCTCTCTCTCTCTCTCTCTCTCTCTCTGGGTTTATGAATAAACAATTATGAACTTAAAAGGGAACTACTCTTGTACAAATGGAAAGAGCCTAAATTCCTAGCCAGGGCCTGTCTTCATGCAGACAGCCCCACAGATCTGCTTCATTTGTGTTGAAGGTGGCTTTTCCTAAATCAATCCTGATCTCTTAGCAGGTGAGTGCCAGACAGCCAAGTTGGGATGAGAAAACACAGGCTTCATTAGGATCCTGCTTCATAGTTTTCCCAAGGAAATGAAATTTCTGTGATCCTAGAGACCTCTAATGTTCATCTCAACAAGATGCTAAGCAGAATACAATAAACAAGTTTAACATCAAAACCATTTTGTTGCATATAAATCATCCAATTTATATGCTATGAAATTTATGAACAAATCCAACAGATGTTCATTAAGAGTTAGTCTCCTTTCTAAATCTTCCTCCCATCTTTTCTTACCCAAGTAATCCCTATTCATTTTTTTAATTAGCTCAAACATTATCTATATAAAACTTCTCTAAGTCTTCCCAAATTTTGCACATGATCTCCCATTCTTCTGGAGGCAAGTGTCCCTGTTTGATGGAGGTTTACAGGAAAAACAAAGTTAGCAATTGTTGCTTGGATGGCATCTGTCTATTACTTTGAGGGGAATTAACTAGAACTTTGAAATTCAAATGAAGAATTCTCTATTATAACGTCATATATATGTTCCCAATACACCTCACATTTTGTAAAAACTCACATCAAAAGCAGCAGGGATTTGGAGAAAGAAGATCAAGGACAGACCACTCAAAAAATAAAATTTTAACCAAAGCACTAAAAAAATAGTGACATTTAAAAATACGGTAACCGAGCCGTTAAATTGTCACTGGTATTTGCTGCTAGAATCACAGTTACTCCATCCTTTGTATCTCTGATTTATGTATTTTTATATTTAACTTAGTCTCATGTCTTAAGTTTCTTCCTCTGAGGCATAGGTTCTGAAGGGCATTTACATCTAGTAGAGATCACTTACATCAAAGTAAGCTCCATGATTCCAGATGTAAACCCCCTTTATCAGTTAATTTTTAACACTAAGGGAAGTGTATTCACAGCTTCCTCATTTGCAGTGATAGCTTCTCTAAATAGCTTAAAATAGAAGACAGCGCAATGTTATTTCGCTACCGTATCATTCCTTTTTTTTTTTTGCCCCAAAATAAGGCATTATACAGAATTTTCAGCTTTTTTCTTAAGGTTTTCATATATCGCAAAGTGTTTCTCTTAAATTGAGAACAAGCTTCAGGCTTGCTCCACCTTGTTTTGGTTTTCGCTGCTTTTTTTTTTGGAGGGGTTGGCAGTCAATAGGTATTTATTTTTTATTTTTATTTTGTGTTAATATCTTATATAATGAAGGTATATGACATTATATTTTGATAGACATATACACTGTGAAATGATTACTTCAGTCCGTCAAATTAACACTAAAATGTTGAGTTAAAAATTACTATTGTATTGACATTGTTTTTCTTATGGAAAGAAACCGCGAGTTACGGTAGAAGAGACTGTGTAGATGTTTGCAACTAATGGAATCTGAATGTTTCAAATATCAGTAGTGGGGTAGACAGAATAATGTCCCTCTCCCCAAAGATATCCACATCATAATCCCCCAAATCGGTGACTCTGCCGCCTTAAGTAGCAAAAGGGATTTTGAAGACATGATTAAGTTAGGAATCTTAAAATGGGAAGATTACCCAGGGTTATTTAGGTGGGCCCAATGTAAATACAAAGGTCTTTACAAGAGGAGACAGGAGGAGTGTTACAGTCATAGAAGAAGCTGCTGGAGTGGTGTGGGGATGGTAAACAAGGAATGTGGGAACACTGTAGAAGCTGAAAAAGGCAGAGAAATGGATCTTGCTCCAGGCCTCCAGAGAAGCACAGCCCTGCTGATCCATTTTAGACTTCTGACCTCCAGAACTGTCAGAGACTAAATGTGTGCAGTTTTAAGCCACTAAGTTAGTGGTAATTTGTTACAGCAGCTGTGGGAAACTAATCCAAAGAGTAAAACCACCACTATGAGGTCAGCGCCGGTCATTATTACTTCATCTATCATATTTACCATCACCACCTTCCCAATTTGTCAATGGGAAAACATTATAAACCTTTTTACCGTGGGCATACACCTTTAGAGCTGCGCAGGTATTGTCTTACAACATATGCTCACATACTCAAAGATTCAGAGAACCAAGTGAGAAATAGTCACTACAGGGCTTTTGTTAAACACTTTAACTGAATAAATCCTTATACTTTTATACTTTCTTTATAACACTCCAAATTAAATAATTACTCAAACTACTGTATGGAGAAATATTTATATCAAAGGAGTCCATCTAGCTATTGACTTCAAGGTCTTTAGAATCAATTATTAATTGGTGTAATGGGCCTGAACTGCGTTTTATCCAAAATAGGAAAACTACTTGTTATGCTTCCAAAACTGTGCATTGCTACCATTCAAGAACACTGCAAAGTAGGCATAAGGTAGGGATTCCTCTCCACTTCAGACTGGGAAATAGGAAGACCCCAACCCTGGGCCAGCACCCAGTAGCAGTCCACCAGCCTCACCTCCTTACTCCAAGCTAAGTCCACTCTTTTAGACACCTTTACTTTTCTGGACCAGAAGCAAGCAACTTGTAAAAATATGTAAAACACAATACACATCACAAAATACCATTCACAACCAACTCCATCAACTTTCTACTAAACCACATCTCAATGAAAAAAGAAAAAAGAGAAATGGCCAGACTTCAGCACCTCCTCTGGGAAGCTCAAAGGCTGCCGTGACTGAGCTCAGGGTTCAAGGCAACGACTGTCCATGCTGCACAAGCCTGTTTTAGCATGGTACTGCCTCCTCATCTCACCACCACGTTTTGCAGTTAAAGTACTGTTGTCACATTTTTGCCTTCAGGTATGAGACTGAGAAGCCTCAATGCTTCACTTTTCTGGTGCTTGCACAACACGTTTCTAGATTAAAAATAGTATAAGTGAGATGGTATTATCAATAGTCACTCCACAAACATAGAAAGTAGCCCTGGGGGGTTTATGAAATGTACACATGCAAATGTGATCTGGGCTTAGCTAATGGATCTGAGTCGTGGGCTGGTAGAGCTTCTCCGACTACATGTCTCTTTTCCATCTCATCTCGATCTTCCACCATCATTCCCTCATATTTTCAGATGAGTCTAAGAGGGAACTTCAATTATGTCCTCAAAGTAGGAAAAGTGAACTTTTTTTCTGCTGGTATTTAGGAGAGTCCCCAACTATGCTACAAATACGCTGAGTCACTCCATGTTATGGGGGTTCAACTACATCTCTCTTCAAAACACAGAGTGCAGTGGATTGTCAATCAAGAGGGTGTCAAGCATCCCTCCCATTCCTGCAAGTTGAAACCACTTCTCCCGAAATCTGCTTCCCCTTCCCTAAAAGATGAGCTGATCTCGGGACTGGCTTCTACCCACCAGACTTCTGCCTCTCAGAAGCCACCTTCTGCATGAAGAGAATGCTCAGGTTAGACAACCAAATGGTGGGCAAACACAAAGAGAAAGAGAGAGAGAGGATGCATGGAGGAAAACCAATGCTCCTGTTAAACCCACCTGACATAGAAAGAGACAGCTCCACTAGGCCCTGCCCAAATCACAGAATCATGAACCAACAAATGGTGAGAATTTAGCCATTATGTTTTGCATGACTTGCTATGTAGAAATAGGAAAATGAAACAGGGAGTAGAGTCTGGAGGGTATGATCTCTACAATTCCTTCTTCTCATGCCTTTTGCTCTTTTTTTTGCTTTTTTTTTTTTTTTTTCAGACAGAGTCTCACTATCGCCCGGGCCAAAGTGTAGTAGTGCGATCTCTGCTTACTGCAACCTCCCCATCCTAGGTTCTAGAAATTCTCTTGCTTCAACGTCCCAAGTAACTGGGTCCCAAGTAACAGGCCTGTGCACCATGCCAGGCTAATTTTTGTGTTTCTGTAGAGATGGGGTTTCACCAATGTTGACCAGGCTAGTCTCAAATTCCTGACCTCAGGTGATCCACCCACATCGGTCCCTCAAAGTGTTGGGATTACTGGCATGAGCCACCACATCCAGCCCCTTTTGCTTTTATATCTCAACACAAAATACCTGTTTGAAAATGCCGAAACTAAAATTCGGTAAGTTGAAGAGACTTTATTCAATAGGCATCCTTCTGCCTCCACCCCAGAGGGGCTCTGCAGGTATCACCCCCATTCATGACTGAGAGTTGAGAGGCTGGGTGGGCTTCCATGAGCTTTGGCCCCTGGCATCTTACCAGAAAGAGGGGAACAGTAGATGGATGTTCCCGGCCTAAATGCCTGGAGCCCCCTGACAAGGAAAGGAAGGAAGAAGTGACTGTTACAGAAAAATTGGGTGGATAACTGCAAGAGGATTATGCTATAATAACAATGAGGATTGGATTTCATAAAATCCTCAGTTCATAAGTTCATGGCTAGAAACAAGGTCCCCCCTGAAGCAGTTCGTTCAGCAGTCTTGAAAAGCAAGTGTGACTTTTATATCTCTGCTTTCTCTGTTCCGTTAATAAGGCCTGGTATGCGACTGCAGTCCAGCCGGACAATTGAGAAAACATAACTTGGCCCGGTGATGTGGAAAAGCAGTTGCCCACCTGGTGTGACTTAGATACACACAGAGGTCTACACAACACCATGCAAAGAGAGGAGGCAGAGTCCCGGGCGCTGGTGATGGAGGACAGAAAGCGTGAGAGGCCAGTCAGATCCTGGGGAAGAATAAAAACAAAATGAGCCTCGACAAAAAGAGGTCATGAGAGCGTTCCAGAAAACACCCCCTAACACACGTTTACAGTTCAGCGATTTCAGCGTTTAATGATGTCAGAGGTTGTTTCGCAGGTTACCCGGCAGAGGTGGAAAGCCTGTGATTCTGGTAATAACAACCACATTGCTCCGACTCCCCTCACAACAGGGGCAGAGGCTCTGGCTCCAAGAAGTGCCCTGGGGAGCCAGTCTCGGTTCTGCTGGGCAGATGAGCACACAACAGTCACTCAAATCTGGAACCAATCACGTAATCCAAACCCGCCACGTACTCCGCATCCTCGCATCATGACAAACTCCTAAAGCAGGGAAAGGAACAGAACTTAGAACCCACCAGGAGACTCAGGCACTAGCCAAATTTTATTTGCTGCCCGACCTGGGACACACATCCTCATGGTCGCTGGGTCTCCATTTCCTCTTCTGCAAGATGAGAGTCAGACAGAATGATGGCTTAACATCCTTTCTACCTCCATAGTTCTATTTTTTTAATCATTGATATATTTCCTTCTTTTTAAAAGCTAACGTAAAGTTGCCTGCAGTAAATTTCTATGCTCCCCTGCTGGGGTCTATTATTTCATATTATTCCCCTTGTTGTGAAAATTACAACAGCACAAAGTACAAAATGCCTGTCCCCTAAGTCAAGGCCATGACAGTCTGCACAGAGAGGCCAGGAGTTCACCTAGGGCCTTGTCTAATAACTCAATGTTTTATGAGTTATTTTTCATTAAAGCTTTTGGGTCAGACGCTGTAGTCAGTACACTTCCTGTTTGGTCATTGGGGGTGTTCTTATTGAGATGTTCTTTATGGCATAGAATGGGGTAATTTGATGTTTATGAGCATTCTAAGGACACCTGAAAAGAAGGTACCTTATCTGTAAGCACATAAAGTGGATCACTAACATAAAAATTCAACTTGTTCCTACCCTAGTTCTCTTGGTACTTACTCACGTTTTCCTATTTCATTTTATTATTATTGCCTACTTAAACTGTAATAAATTCATAGTGCTATATTCAAATCTAGTACAGCTTTGTTGCTAATTTGTCCTCTGATTTCTAAGTTGGAGCAGTACCTGTTGGATATTATGTTATTCACAACATACAAATTCATGATCCCATATTTTCATTATAAATGGCTTCTTTGACCCTTTGGAAGGCGCTGCTTGAAAGCTTTTTGCCTAGGGGTGAACAGACACGGGGGAAAAAGTGTTTTGCCTTATTTTCCACTGTATCTGAGCTCTAGGTCAGCTAACTGATTTCTTTCGGTGTTTTGTTTTCTCATGTATTGCTGGCCATTATTTTATGTTTAATCCATTTGTTCTTTTGCCTTGATTAGGTCTCTTATTAACATTCAATTTAATGTAAATGAATCTGAGTGATATTTTTCCTTGTAACGTAAATCTGTTATCTGTGTGCTTCTTTCTGTCATTTTTTTCTTCTTTCTGTTTCCTTACCATCTTTATCACCCAGCAGTTTTCTTCTATCATTTATTGACGTTTATCCTTGCCAAATCTTCACTGTTTTCTCTTTTTTGGAATGCTCGCTGTGCATACTTTGGTCTCTAAGATCTAGTTTCTATACTGCTATGCTTCCCTTACCACTTTATCATTTTCCTTTTCCTTTTTCCTTAGAGTTTTGTTGTCAAATTCCTGTTTCTTCATTCATTGTTTTCCACAATATCAAGTCAGCAATTTGCTGTTTCAAAAATTATTTTTAATTTTTCCATAAATTCCTTCAGGTAAAGTATTTATTCACATTTATTTTCTTTTTTTAAAAGCTTTAGTTTTTTTTAAATAATTGATACATAATAATGGCACATATGTATGGATACAATGTCATGTTTTAATGCATGAACACATAATTTCCTCCCCTAAGTTCACAGCTTCTACTCACCTACTGAGTTGGGAATACTCATCAAACACTTTCTCAAATGTTCTTCTTTTCTGACAGTAAAGTTACTTTAAGCAAACAGTTCTGAGCTGTCAGGGAATTTCAGTCACCTCCTGACATGCATAAGGCCCTCATAGGTCTGCCATCTTGCCCTGTCTAGTCACTTACAGGAAAAAATCTCCCTTCTTTTGCCTTGCAGCTGGTGCTCACCTCTCCACCTTAAGTATTCGTACAAGCCTCCCAAAGTCTTCTTCCATTCTCTTCTTAGTCAAGCTTTTTGGGATTGGAAGTTGAAAATAGCCAAAAACCCAGCTCAAACTAGATTAAGGATGGCCACGGGGAATGCAACAGAATGGACGAGGTTAGAATGGGGGCTTTCCTGGTAACTAAGCTCCAGAAGTCTAGTACTTTCTCAGGGCTACTGTCTAGTACTTTATTCATAGCCTAACAATACAGATAAGGGTCAGATTGCTTGGGTTTCACTTATAACTCTAGCACTTTTTAGCTCTGTGACCCTTCCTCACCTGTTTCTCCATCTGTAAAATAGTTGGAATATCAGTACCTACCTCATAAAATCCTTAAATGGATTAAATGAGGCAATATATGCAAATTACAGTGCCTAGCACATAATAAGGTTGATAAAGTTTCCTGACATTGGCTCCAAATTCAGGATTTAAGCTGGGATTTGTGAAAACCCGGTCTGCGTCTTGCAGAAACTAATAGAAGAAACTCCATACAGATTAAACATATTAAAGCAGAGGGAAAAAACCCCCACACAACCCAACAATAGATTACCAACCCAGATAACTAGCATATAGAGTCAGGAAGCAGAAGGCATTGTAACTGAATTACAGCTGAAAGCTTCATCTTAGCACAGATGGTGGACACAGGACCCCTGGCTACATCTTGGGTAGGTGTGACCACTTCCACCAGGAGATGTGCTCTGTGCTTTCTTCTATTGCTGATGGGGAACCAATATTGCTTCTCTATGGAGGGCTCACTGCCAATGCCCTACCTGGAGTATTCACAGGGGGTCTCCTAGGATTCCCTCTCCTTTACCTTTTGTGTGAAGACATTTTCATCGTAAGTAACAAATATCCAAATCAAACTACATCAACAGGATCAGACAGAATGGAGACAGAACAGGAACTTTATAAACAACTAGACCCAGATACTGAACATTCTGAGGACTTCCCTAGAATCTCTAACTCTGCTTCTCCTTGTGTATACCCTTATTTTTTTCTTTTTCATAGATAAGTTCCCTCATGTGATAGGGGCATTGTTATGGAGAATTCCAGGATCCTCTATTTTGCAACCTAGCAGTGGCAGCTCCTGCTAAAACATAATAAATAAACCAACACATTATTTTATTGGCCTAGCTTGAGTTAAAAGGCTGTCCCTGAACCAATTACTATAGCCAAAGGAATAAGGACCTATCTATCATCCCCCATCAGAACTTCATATTTGATGTAGGGAGAAAGCAGTTCTCACAAAGAAGCAGATACTGTTTTGAGAAGACGAACACTGAATAACATTAATACTTTTCTCATACACCATCTCAGCTGTCAAATCAAGAGTACTGACATCTAAACTATTTAACACCTCGGACAATTAGAATGAACATTAACTGTAATACTGAAGTCAGACTCTACACATCACCATATTGTGCCAAGCATTAACTTGTTATTTTTTCTGGTCCATGAGGAGACTCGAGGGTTTCGAAAGGAGGTAACCACCCGGATATCAAGGATAGCATGAGGGCACGCAAAACATTCCAGGAAGTAACTAACTGTCCACCAACCAATATAAAAGTATTTCTGCATTTTTTATAATGGTTTTCTCATTCCACTATATACTGGCTGCATTAGGTTCCACAGACACTAAATCTAACCAAATATCCCAACTGTCCAGTGTATGGATGGCGCTCTTTACTATTCACTCATGTTAATCAAGATTTCTTTTCCTCTTTTCTGTATATTCTGTTGCTTGTTTCAAGGTGAATTTGAAAGGGAAGAAACAGCAATTTTCACGCTAACAGCTTGCCTAGAAATGTCTGGAATTTTAAAGACAACATTTTTCACTATAAACCAAAACTCATGAAGGTATGGAAACTCAGGAAACCGGTCTGGTCCCTGCATCTGAATGTGCCTTTGCTCCCAGAATGCCCAGGGACCTTGGAAGAAATCTGAATTCTACATTTGAGAACAAGAATTCTGTATATCGTGGTCCAGAGAAGTGAGTCCCAAATATCTAATTTTTGCTGCCTCTAAAATCTAGTAAAGAAATGCAGATATGTCTTTGAAGGTTTGGTTGTGTTTATTTTGTCATTGTTATTTCTTCATTATGCTTGAGATTTACTAAAACTAAAAACCACAACTGAATATTCCTCATACCTCACTAATTGTTCTGTGGAGAAACCTTTCTGTTCCTTCCTAATCTCAATTGGACTCAGCCCAACTAGAATAAACTGAAGAGCTTTATCAAGCTGATTAAACCCTCTCGCCACACACATGCATTCCCTCCCTATTCCCCAAATGACTACATACTTTAAAGAAAGAGACCACAATTAATATCTTGAAGATATTTCAAGTTGTTTTAAAAATATAATATCTTTTCCTGGGGTCATTATTTTTCTGTTTTCCTATCTCTTTCAGAGCCATGAGAATTCTCTGAATTTTTTCCCATAAAGACACCTCCAGCATGAATAGGCTTTTTTTCACCCCACTGTGTTTTAAACTGTGGAATCATTTGATTTCAAAAATAATAAAAGTATTTTTGTTAGTAAAATGTTGAGGTGCTTGTAGATTATTTTAGTTATATATGGAACTCCTAAAATAAAATAGAGGAAACCCAGATGCTTTAGGAATCATGTGAATTAAAGTAGAAAAGAACCATATCTTCTGAGAAAGCAATGCCCGGCTCTTTCTTTGATCATAATGTATTGGCCATCCTTTGTTAATGAAATCTTCTGGGTCCTCACCAAATCTGCCTTTACTAGAGCCATCCAAAGACTAGGTTCAAAGTGGGAGTGTAAACTAGTTTAACCATTGTGGAAGGCAATGTGGCGCTTCCTCAAGGACCTAGAAATAGAAATTCCATTTGACCCAGCAATCCCATTACTAGGTATATACCCAAAGGATTATAAATCATTCTATTATAAAGACACATGCACACGTATGTTCATTGTGGCACTGTTTACAATAGCAAAGACCTGGAATCAACCCAAATGCCCATCAACAATAGACTGGACAAGGAAAATGTGGCAGGTATACACCATGGAATACTATACAGCCATAAAAAACGATGAGTTTGTGTCCTTTGTAGGGACATGGATAAATCTGGAAACCATCATTCTCAGCAAACTGACACAAGAACAGAAAATCAAACACTACATGTTCTCACTAATAGGCAGGTGTTGAACAATGAGAACACATAGACACAGGGAGGAGAGCATCACGCACTGGAGTCTTTTGGTGGGGGCCAAGGGAGGGACAGCGGGGGGTGGGGTGGGGAGGTCGGGGAGGGATAACATGGGGAGAAATGCCAGATGTAGGTGACAGGGGGATGGAGGCAGCAAACCACATTGCCACATGTGTACCTATGCAACAATCCTGCATGATCTGCACATGTACCTCAGAACAAGCCTTTTCTTCATAAGCCTTGAGGTGGAAGATTTGCTGCTCATTATGCAATGCCAGAGAGCATTTCCTTCAGTTTGGGGGGACAGATGCACACACCACAAGCCTGTCCTGCTCAGTTCAGAGGGGTCAAGTTTCCACACAAGTAACCAGAAAGCTCTAAATATGACTTGTGTGATTCATAAAGCATTTAGAGCTTCTTGCTGCTCTGGTTCCTATGCCTCTTTCAACCTTATTTTGTACTACAACCCACCATACACAGTGAACCTTGAACACACCAAATGACTCTCCATTCTACACATAGCAACACACAAACATGTCTCTCCCATTTTTTAATTGTCTGAAATTCCCTTCCTCTGCTTTACCTGTTGAAATATTAATAACATAGAAGTTCTTCAGCAAACAATATAGAGCTAGGTAAATCATAAGAATTTAGTGGTTGGCAGCTCCTCTCTTCACCACCATCATCATTACCATCACCACCTACTACTGTGCTCGCAATTATTATCCTCAAAGACGTAGTTCAAATGCCACCTCTCCCAAGAAAACTTTCCTGATCCTCTAGTCATAACTAATGATACCACCCCTTATACTCTGTGCTTCTTTGGCTCAGCTCATCACTGATTTCACTTTACTTTGCACTGTGGTTGGTTTATTGTTGTCTTTGCTATTGTTGTTGTTATTTATATGTAAGTTCACCCGTTAGTGTCTACTCTCCCTGAGAACAGGAATAATGTCTGATTTTGTAGGATACCCATCCACATTCTGGTAATGCTTTATGTTTTTTGTAGTCAAAGTCCAAAAAGTGTAGTAGGCACTTGGTGAACATTAAATTGGATTGGCCATCAGTAAAATTTTCTTATTTTGCTTATGTTCTAATGTTTGATCTGGATTCTTGGTTTTTCTGTACTACATCTTATCTTCTGTAACTTATTCGGTAAAGTCAGCATGCTTATCTTTTCACATACTTACTTCAGAAACTGATTCTGATACTTAGTACATAAATGTTCTCAGTCATTAGTACAATTTGACTACCCTGGAATGAACTTCATGCTGTTCAAATGTGTGTTTCTTTCAGCTCCATGAAGAAACAAAAGTGTAGGTTGCTCTTGATATTTTCACAGGATATCCTCTGACCCCTAAATTAATTTAAGAGTACTGTAGGAAGCAGTGAAAGATTTGTTTGGGTTTCAAATCCCAAAACCTGACCCCCTGACTCTCAGCCCGAAACTACACAGGAAATTTCTAACAGTAAATCAAGAGCTCAAAGTGTATTTAGCACAGACAGAGAAAAGAAAAGCAAAAACTGGGAATGACCATACGATCATTTTTATTGTAATTTAAAGATAATCTGTCAGCATAGAGGAAAGCTAGTCACTGGCTGCGCAGTGTAATAGTATACACTATTGCAGAAAAACGTTACAGAAAAACTCAGTTGTCCCTTTTTTTATCCTCAGTCAGAGTTAGAGGTACAGAGTGTACCACTTTCTAATGATAGGATTAATTTCTCACTGTCTAGACCTCAGCTCTTTGCTTTTATCCACTCTCTACCTCTAATTCTCACATTTACATCTTACCTCTGTGTAGCTGACTCTCAAATTTGTAATTTGGATCCGGCTTCATCAAAGTCAAGACCATACACCTACTGAACTGTGCAATCCACAGGGATCACAGTGAAATGTCCAAAACCAAAACTGTCTTCAATACAGTCCCCTCCCTGGTCACCTGACTGACCCTTATCATCGTGCCAAATCGCTGAAAGTCTCAGAGCCCCTTTTGAGATCTTTTTCTTTCTTCACACCCAATCAACTTCCATGGTTTATAATTCTTTGACCAGGCTTTTCATTCAAACTATGCAGCAATTCCTTAACTGCCTGTTCAAATTCTCACATGTGTGACAACCCTTAAAACATAGTTCTGGTCATGTTGTTCACCTAATCAAAAACTTTCCCTGGCTCCACATCATTTCCTTAGGCACCCAAGGCTAGCCAGGTCATCCTAATCTCCCATTCTTACCATGACATTAACCATAGTTACATATGTGATGGTTTTATATATACTCTCTATGAAGTTTCTTTCTATCTATGCTGCATCTCTACACCCCTAACAGCCTTGCACTGTGCTTCTCACATAGTAGCTGTCATTAAATATTTTCAAATTGAATTTCATATGCCTATCTTTATTTCAGAGCCCTAGCTCTTGACCCACTCTAATGAAATCCTGCTTTCATCATACACCATCTCAAGCCTGGTCCAGATTCCCCTAATCCAAATTTCTGATAATTTGGGCAAAATCTGGGCTTGCATTTATCTTTGCAATAGTTACCTGAGAAGTAAATTAATAGTGTAAAATTGCTAGTATGGGTTGCACTTAACCTAGTTAAAAACAAAAACAAAAAACAAAAAAACACTAGAGCATTGAGAAGGACTTTTTACACTCACTTAGTATGCTTCTTTACACATACTTATCTCATACTTATCTGACCCCAATTGCATCCTAAACTTATCGAGATGCATTTCTTGTAAATCTTTATAATCAGACCAGTCCCACTCCACTGATTCAAATCAGTGAGGCTTAACTACCTGTATAATGATTATCCAACGACTTTCAATTCTTTACCTTCTGCTTTTCAGTGATAAATGCAAAGTGAGTCTGCTCTGCATGGCATTAAAACTGACTACCCTTTTCCACTTTAAATTTATGGAAAAGACTGAGTTGTCCACATGGAGGCAAGAGCAGCAGCAGCAGGATTGTGGGCCCCTCCCTATGCCTTGAAAAACTGGTATAACCTCCTTGTGCCTTTTGGGTTCCTCATATGTGAAAGGAAAAACAATGATCAGTGCTCCTGCATCTAGACTCCAGCCTGGACTGGTCATGTGAAGCATTTTCCTTTTTCCAGGCCATGAAGACGTGAGGTTAGCTGAATTGTTAAGGGTAAATCCTCATTCTGTGGTTACTGCCAGGTGGGGATACCTGGCTCTAAAACCAGCCTTGGACCAGGTTTGACCTTTTTACCCCAATCTCCTATCCACACCTCTTCAGCTGACCAATGAGGTTCCTATTACCCCAACTGCCCTGAGCAATAGTACTCAATCACTGCTGCATCTAGCACAACCTGGAAGTAATTTTAAGAATGCTGGCCTCCAGTAACTACAGACATCACTAAACTAGGGGAATATGCCGTGGCTAGATGCTTCATGTGGTGTTAATTAAAAACAACCTGCATTTTTACAAATGCAGCTGTACCACCCACTTACACTCCTCTGTAGTTTCCAGTTAACAACCACAAAAAGCACTGTCTGTCCCTTTAACTTCACAGAAACCACCAGTAATTCACTTTAAAGTAGAGAATTCCAAAAGACTGATTCTTAATTAATCCGTGCAGGGGAGACATTTTCCCACGCAAGTTAGCATATGAGTGATAACCTAGTGTTGCAATATCCCACTCAATTTGCCTTAATACTCACATAAGCAAGGAACTTGAGACCTAGGGAAACCAGTAACTCCTTGGAAGACTGCCATCTACTATCAAGTTACTTTGGCCTAGAAGCTGCCCTTCAGGATATATTACATTAGGAAAGATTTCCTTAGAAAAGGGGTGGTTCAGGACAAATTACTCAGTGTGTGCTCATGCCTACGTACACGGATATATTGGAAATACTTGACCTGTTAATTAAACTTTCTTGGCCTCTGTTTTCTCATATGTTCAATGGAATAATAATCCCTACTCATTTTTCAAGGCCATCGTAAAATAAACTGACATCATTGGTAAACTGTAGTTCAATGTGTGATGCAAGGATAGTGCTCTCTTTGCACAAATGAGTGGGTAACTGCTCATACCACCAACCAGTCCCAAATTCTCCTTTCTCCCATCCTTAGACATAAGCATTAGGCATATATGTCTAAGGATACAACATGTTTATTCCATGCAATATAAAACGATAGGTGAATGTTGCCAGATACTGCCATAAAGAGGAGAAAAAGAAAAATTACAAGTGATCATTATCCATGCACCCAATATACTTCACTCATTTTAAGACAGAGATAAAGTGATCACCTATGCATAAGATATTGTGCTTTCTAAATAAATCTATTTGAGAGGGAAATGTTAATGTATTTGAACAAGCACAATTCAACATTGCCTTGAACAAGAGATGCACAGATAGCAGGACACATACACACACAATGGTGAATGATTGCCATTTCTTTTTTTTTTTTAATTGTATTTTAGGTTTTGGGGTACATGTGAAAAACATGCAAGGTTGTTGCATAGGTGCATTCATGGCAGTGTGATTTGCTGCCTCCCTCCCCCTCACCCATATCTGGCATTTCTCCCCATGCAATCCCTCCCCAACTCCCCACCCCCCACTGTCCCCCCCACTATCCCCCAACAGACCCCCGTATATAGTGCTCCCCTCCCTGTGTCCATGTATTCTCCTTGTTCAACACCCGCCTATGAGTGAGAACATGTGGTGTTTGGTTTTGTGTTCTTGTGTCAGTTTGCTGAGAATGATGTTTTCCAGGTTCATCCATGTCCCTACAAAGGATGCGAACTCCTCTTTTTTAATGGCTGCATAATATTCCATGGTGTATATGTGCCACATTTTTCCTGTCCAGTCTATCATCGATGGGCATTTGGGTTGGTTCCAGGTCTTTGCTATTGTAAACTGTGCTGCAATGAACATTCGTGTGCATGTGTCCTTATAGTAGAACGATTTATAATCCTTTGGATATATGCCCAGTAATGGGATTGCTGGGTCAAATGGAATTTCTATTTCTAGGTCCTTGAGGAATCGCCACACTGTTTTCCACAGTGGTTGAACTAATTTACCCCATTGTCAATATTAGACAGATCAACGAGACAGAAAATTAACAAGGATATCCAGGACTTGAACTCAGACCTGGACCAAGCAAACCTAATAGACATTTGCAGAACTCTCCACCCCAAATCCACAGAATATACATTCTTCTCAGCACCACATCACACCTACTCTAAAATTGACCACATAATTGGAAGTAAATCACTCCTCAGCAAATGCAAAAGAATGGAAACCATAACAAACAGTCTCTCAGACCACAGTGCAATCAAGTTAGAACTCAGAATTCAGAAGCCAACCCAGAACCGCACAGCCTCATGGAAATTGAACAACTTTCTCCTGAACGTTGACTGGATAAACACTGAAATGAAGGCAGAAATAAAGATGTTCTTCGAAACCAATGAGAATGAAGACACCACACACCAGAATCTCTGGGACACATTTAAAGCAGTCTCTAGAGGAAAATATATAGCAATAGGTGCCCACATGAGAAGAAAGGAGAGATCTAAAATTGACACCCTATCGTCAAAATTGAAAGAGCTAGAGGAGCAAGATCAAAAAAACTCAAAGCCATTTCAAAGTAAAAATTGGTTTCAGTGGATGTTAAGGATAGCCTTAGAGGTAAAACAATCAGGAAAAGGCAGTCTAAAGGCTGGGCATGAAGTGTATTGAGCAGCTCAACCTATGGTTTGTGATGGGAGTTATTACAATTTATGAGATGATTGTATGAATAAACTTTCTGCTATTTTCAACATGCAGGCCACCTCTTTTGATCACAATCGAAAGCATTTTTGTATTCCTCCCCAGAATCCTCTCTGTTGCTTTTGGGGTTTGGACATTAGTGACTTCATCATTAAGATTATCCTTGGAGAGAGATCCAAGATGGCTGATCACTAGCAGCTCGGGCTCGTAGTTCCCAGTGAAAGCTCAGAGAACGAGAGGACGCCACACTTTCAGACGAATATTTGTTGCTTACGGACCAGGAGATTCCCAGCAGAGGAGCCCCAAGTGTCACCAGGGCGACTCTTGTGGCCGGTGTGGCGGTTTTGCTGGTGCCTTAGCGCACCAGTTTTTGGTGCAGAGTCCGGAGATTCCCGGGCAGAAAAGCACCATCAATCTTAACACCGCTGTTTTGGCCGGCGCAGTGGATTGCTCAGATTTCGGCGCTGGGAATCAACAAGTTGGACATCAGCTCAGAGACCTAGTTAGAAAGTCGGTAATTACAAAGACAACAGACGGATAAATATATAATGAAGGGAAGAAATCAGCGTAAAAAGGCAGAGAATACTCAAAATCAGAATGCCTCTCCCTCTACAGGGGATCACAATTCCTCATCAGTAATAGAACAAGGCTTAATAGATTACGAGTGTGTTCCAATAACAGAAGCAGGTTTCAAAACGTGGGTGATAAGAAACTTCTGTGAATTAAAAGAACTTGTTCTAACCCAATGCAAAGAAACTAAGAACCTTGAAAAAAGGTTTGACGAAATGTTAACGAGAATGGACACTTTAGAGAGGAATATAAGTGAATTGATGGAGCTGAAAAACACAACACAAGAACTTTGCAAAGCATGCACAAGTTTAAACAGTCGAATTGATCAAGTAGAAGAAAGGACATCAGAAGTCGAGAACCAGCTCAGTGAAATGAAACGAGAAGACAAGATTGGAGAAAAAAGGATGAAAAGGAATGAGCAAAGTCTCCAGGAAATATGGGACTATGTGAAAAGACCTAATTTACGTTTGATAGGTGTACCTGAATGTGATGAAGAGAATGAATCCAAGTTGGAAAATACTCTTCAGGATATCATTCAGGAAAACTTTCCCAACCTGGCAAGGCAGGGTAATATTCAACTCCAGGTAATACAGAGAACACCACAAAG
The DNA here is from genome assembly GCF_030222135.1 of Aotus nancymaae. NCBI lineage: Eukaryota > Metazoa > Chordata > Mammalia > Primates > Aotidae > Aotus > Aotus nancymaae. The sequence continues at coordinate 18,013,451 of NW_026988471.1, forward strand.
ATATTCTTCAAGAAGACCAACCCCAAGGCACATAATTGCCAGATTTATTAGGGTTGAAATGAAGGAGAAAATACTAAGGGCAGCCAGAGAGAAAGGTCAGGTTACCCATAAAGGGAAACCTATCAGACTTACAGCAGATCTCTCAGCAGAAACCCTACAAGCCAGAAAAGAGTGGGGACCAATATTTAACATCCTTAAAGAAAAGAACTTTCAACCCAGAATTTCCTATCCAGCCAAACTAAGCTTTATAATCGAAGGAAAAATTAAATCCTTTGCGAACAAACAAGTACTTAGAGAGTTCACCACCACCAGGCCTGCTTTACAAGAGCTTCTGAAAGAAGCACTATACATATAAAGGAACAACCAATATCAGCCTTTCCAAAAATATATCAAAAAGAAAAGAACATTAACACAACGAAAAATTTACACTAACTAATGGGCAAAACAGCCAGCTAGCATCAAATGCCAGTATTAAAGTTATATATATTCTAATAGGATAAAAAGCCAAAAACCCATTGGTATGCTGCATCCAGACCCATCTCACATGCAACGATACACAAAGACTCAAAACAAAGAGAAGGAGGAAGATTTTCAATCAATCAGAGAGTAAAAATAAACAAATAAATAAAAAGCAGGAGATGCAATTCTCGCCTCTGATAAAGTAGACTTTAAAGCAACAAAGAGCAAAAGAGGCAAAGAAGGACATTACATAATGGCAAAAGGATCAATGTAACAGGAAGAGCTAACAACTTTATAGATTAACGAGACAGAAAATTAACAAGGACATCCAGGACTTGAACTCAGACCCGGAACAAGTAAACTTAATAAACATTTATAGAACTCTCCACTTCAAATACATAAAACATACATTACCACCTCACACCTATTCCATAAGTGACTACATAATTGGAAGTAAATCACTCCTCAGTAATCGCATAGCATTTCATAGGTTTAAATGAAATATTGGTTGGCTGCTCGTTTGTTAATTTCTTCCCTTATTCCTTCCTGTTTACATTAAGTATAATTATTGGTATAAAAGAGGTTTTCAATACCCATTACTAAACTGCATTCTAGCCTGGGCAAGAAAGCAATACTCCCATCCTCTCTCTCTCTTTCTCTTCCTTTTTCCTCCTCTTCTTTATTCTTTTTCTTTCTTTCTTTCTAAAAAAAAAAAAAAAAAAAAAAAAAAAGATTATCCTTGACTGGAAGACATAAGCAAAGGAATTGTGACCAACAAAATTATGTCTTGACAAAGGACTAGTATCTGAAATCTACAAGGAACTCAAGTCAGCAAGAAAAAAAGATAAGAATCCCATCAAAAAGTGGGCAAGGGACACAAATAGACATTTTTCAAAATAAGATATATGAAGATCCAACAAAAATAAGAAAACATGCTCAATATCACTAATCATCAGGGAAAGGCAAATTAAAACCACAATGACATACCTAAACCTTATTTCTGCAAGAATGGCCATAATTAAAACGTCAAAAAACAATAGATGTTGGCATTGATGTGGCAAAAAGGGAACACTTTGACACTGCTGGTGTGAATGTAAATTAATACAACCATGATGGGAAATGATATGAAGATTCCTTAAAGAAATAAAAGTAGAATTACCATTCAATCCAGCAATCCCACTACTAGGTATCTGCCCAAAAGAAAAGAAGTCATTATATTAAAAAGACACCCGCACATGCATATTTTAGCAGCACAATTTGCAATTGCAAAGATATGGACCCAACCTAAGTGTCCATTGACCAATGAACGGATAAAGAAAATGAGCTACATGTACACCATGGACTACTACTCAGCCACAAAAAAGAAGAACAAAATAATGTCTTTTGCAGTAACTTGGATGAAACTGGAGGCCACTATTCTAAGTGAAGTAACTCAGGAATGGAAAACCAAATACTACATATTCTCACTTACAAGTGGGAGCTAAACTATGAGAATGTGGAGGCCTAAGAGTAATATAATGGACTTTTGGGAGTCGGAAAGTGGGGAAGGGGGGTGAAAGATAAAAGAGCACATATTGGGTACAAGGTTCACTGCTCAGGTGATGGCTACACTAAAATCTCAGAAATCACCACTAGAGAACTTATCCATGTAACCAGAAACCATCTGTATCTCAAAAACTACTGAGATAAAATAATTTCAAATTATGTCTTGGGTAATTGTTTTGAGATTGATGGTGCACAGCAGTGTTTGAACTTATAAAAGGTAAGAAGACCCTCAGAGAACACGTGGTCAAGTCCCTTCAAGTCCCCTCATTCCACCTTGCCCAGATAGAGGCATTAAAGCTCCTAAAGCAGAACTACTGAAGGCCACAATGTGAGTGAAGGAGAAAGCTGTCAGGAAGCACATCAAGTAAGGCTGGCCTCATCTCACATATGAGAAGGGATCACTGCCATTTTCCCAAGCAGTGAGCCAGAGTCAACTCAGGGGGTCTAACGTCATTGTTACTCCAGTGACTAACTCATCATTGAACTGAAAACAAGCAGTAAGGAAGAATTTGTGGTAAATGAAAATACTTATCTCTAGTTTTCCTCTTCTTGGAAATGTTGGCGCATCATGTGAGCAATTTCTCAAATTGTCAGCTTTTTAATGCAGCTTTATATATTTCACAAAACTCTTGGTTTGAGGTAATAAATGTCCTACTTTTCGTCATTTTTCTATACATAAATTTCAGGTATTTATGTCTGCCCTTTTTCCTTAGAATTGTTTGCATATTTAAAAAAATCAGCCTCATCTCCAAATGAATCATTTAAAGCAATTTGATCAAAACTGAATATTTGCAATCTCCACGGTCTTTCAATTTGTGTATGCTCAAGAGTAATGTGCCAGTTTCATTATAGATTTCTAGCACTTCTATTTCCTCCCCAAGTAAATGTGCCCTTTTTCCTAAATTTAAACCCATTTCTATCAGTACTGCCACCTTTATATCTTTGACAATCTTTATCGCTTTTTTATTTGTGCATCATTTTCATGCTTCTGAACATTCTATGTCACCAAACCCTCTGTAACATTATGTTGCCATCATTGAATGATATACCATTTTTTTTCCCGAAATTCAAGGCTGTTGTGAAAGCATGAACAAACTCTGTAAAGATAGAGGGACAAGTTATGTCTGAACTTTTAGATTCGTTGGCATTAAGAACTTAGTCAAATGCAAAGGGGAGAGATGCGACTGGCTATGAGGATACTAAATGAAGGTCAGACCAACAGCTGGGGGTCCTGGAAGTTCCCACTGTTGCCCACCTAGGTACAGAAATCTGCACTAGACATTTGGAGAAGAGTCGGGAGTTGAAAACTGAGTAAAAATCCTGCTGCATGTTGGGCAATCTGAAATTGCAGAGGTAAATTCCATATATTACATGTTTAATGTAATAAAAAGCCTTTCTACCCAAAAACATGCATACAATGTTTATAGCAGATTGATTTATGACTGCCAAAACTTGAAAGTAACCAAGATGTTCTTCAGTATGTGAATAAACTGTGGTATATTCTGACAATGGAATATTAGTGCTAAAAATAAATGAGCTATCAAGCCATGAAAAGACATGGAGGATGCATAAATGCATATTACTAAGAGAAAGAAGCTAATCTGAAAGGCTACATGCTGTGTAATTCCAACTATAACATCCTGGAAAAGGCAAAACTATGGCGATTGTAAAGATCCGTGGTTCCTTGGGGCTAAGGGGAAGGAGGGATAAAGAAGAGAAGCATAGAGAATTTTTAGAGCAGTGAAAATATTTTGTATGACACTATAATTGTGGATACCTGGCATTATACATTTCTCTGAACCCATAGAATAGAATGTGCAGCACCAAGAGTGAACCCTAAACTATGGATTTTGAATGATGATGATATATGTCAATGTAAGTTCATCAGTTGTAGCAAATGTATCACTCTAGTGGGGATGTTGATGATGGGGGGAGGTACGGGGGCTATGAGAAATCTCTGTGTCTTCCTCTCAAGTTTGTAGTGAATCTAAAACTGTTTCAAAAAAATTGTCTATTGAAAAGTATAAGCTTTGATTATCTTTAAGCATCCTCATAGTAATAGCTAGCACTGAGTGTTTGCACAGTGCCAGACACCTCTCTAAGTCCTTTGTATGAATCAATTCATTTAATCTTGCAAACAGCCCTCAAAGGTAAGTGCTAGGTTCACCTGCATTTCACAGATGAAGAAGCAAGACATAGAACAGATGTGTATTTTGCAAAAAGTCATACAGCCGTAGCTTTCCCATGCGGGAGTCTGGATCCAGATTTCAGTTTCTTCCATTGTTTCCACAGCTTGTGTTGCACCTTCACATCTGAGTGACAGTTGTAATATGAAGGGGAAGAGGTGAATAATTCAGAGCCTGTCTAGGAAGGTTGTTTCCTGGGCAAAGACCAGGAGACTTCCCAGATGTCACTGTGGCTTGGCCTGGGCAGAGGGGCCCTGACTCCTCCCCCATCAACATGGCAATGGCAGGGGTTGGGGGCAGGGATGCTGTGCCAGTGCACTGCCTGCAGGACACTGCCCCCATTTCCCGAGGTGAACTCCAGGTAGACCAGGTCCTCACCCCTGCAGCAGGGCCTGATTGAGGTTCTGCAATACACAGGAAGCTTGTGGAGATTTCACGGCCACCTCTTCTGACTTGAGCAAAGGGCACCACTGTTTGTTTTCATGAGAACTGAGCTGGGGGAGCTGAAGGTGTTTCCAATGAAGGCCCACCTGTGTCATGTTAAGAAACACGCAGGAACTGTGGCTTTGAACTTCAGTGCTGAGGATTATTTGTTTTTCCTGAGAGTAATGGAAAAGCAGGTTGTGAGTGTCTATAGGGTCCACAGTGGGCTGAGGACAGCTGCCAACCCCTGCCACAACAAACACACCCACAAACCTGGGGGTGGCCACTGGCGCTGAAGTGACCTCGCCATGCTGGAAGTCAGATACTTCAGCACAGGAAGCTGCCCTGTTTCCAAAATCAAGAAACTCGTGATTGCTTCCCCAAAGTGATGACAGCCCAGCTGCTTTATCTCCCCCTGAACACACCTAGGCTCCATGCTTCCTCCTGCCTGCTTGACGCCCATCTTCTCCACAGGAAGAAAGTCCCAGTCCTCCTTTGCTTTCTCCCAGGGCAGCCCCAGAAATGTGAAGATGATGTTTGAGGGACACTCCAAGGAGCAGTTGTCCAGGATCAGATGGACCTCAGAGCCTCCTGGCTAGGAGCACAAGAATCAAGAGCTAAAACCTTCTCCCCAGCTCCTCTTCCACTTATTTCCCCAATGTGGCCCACTGTTCTTTTCTCCTGAATCACATTGTAGGCTCCAAAATCTTCCTAAAACAAACATATTTATATCACCTTAGGGTTAGATCATATCTCTATGATCCCAGAGGACAGTAATTTATAACCTAACTGATACTGCTGAGACATTGATGGGTGACTTCAACCTTTATCATCTTCCTTTCTTACAGACATCTCTGGTTTGAACAGAAGACTGAGGCAGGCAGCATATAACTCAACAGGTGGCTTTGCCAATGGTGAAATTCCTGGTACTGTTATCCTAGTCTGATGTCTTGGACCCTGGCTGTATCCCCAGTCTTCTAGGGCCCCAGCAAGTGCCCCCCATAACCCACATTTGCATCTCTCCACATGCTCTGTGGTGAAGGCTAGCTCCCTGAGACTGCAGGCTGAGTTTCTACAATTTTAAGAGATGCTGCACCAAATCAGGACCATGACAGCTGCCTCATTCTCTGGGCTGCTTCTGTGTAATTTAAATCCCAGTGGGAAAAGCCCACCCTGAAGCTGGAAGACCAGAATTTGAGTCTCAGGTCTTCTCAGGGACCGCTTCTCTGTCTTGAAGGATTAAAAGCCTAGGCTCCAGATGTTTCACACTAAAGCAAAACAGTGACACTAACAAAGACATCTGCCTCCCAATTTCATTGTGAAGATGCTATGACATACTAGAAAACATTTTGTGATCTATAAATGCTTCACAAATGAACACATTTCTCTTATTAGAAGCTATAATGTCCAAAAAAAATTGAAAAGTCCATGGGAAATATAGCTTTATGTATAAATGTTCATTTACAATTTTATTTCTATTTCTCTGGTCAGCAGCACAGCATTTAATGTAATTGCCTCCAGGATCGGCATTATGTGCCATAGGAAAAGCATAAGACACGTGAGACCCAATTCCTGTGTCTCCTCCATGCATTCCAGTTACAGTCTGATTGGAAGGTCAAGACACACATGTGAAGTAAGCATGCAAGCAATGCAGGACAGACATCCTCATGTCGGATGCCTGATTTATAAACACCAGACTTGTAAACAATTCATGCTCAACCTCCATTGTCCACCTGACCTCTTCCACTAACACAGTTGTCCATGTCTCCTTGGCAGGAGGAGTCTCATCCCCTGCATCAGGGTCCCTGTCCTCCTGCTCATGCCAGATCCTCTTCCCACCTCAGGCCCAAACTGGAGTTAGGAACACATTCTTCCAGAAAAGCAGTAAGCTTGGTGGTATTATCAGTGTCTGAGCCCTGCAGGTTGGTCAGATGCCCCTTCTCTGAGCTCTCTATCATAGCACTAAGTACACATACTTGTAACTCCCAGAGATCAGGGTCTCTACCAATTTCATCTTTGTATCCACAATGTCTGGACCATTTTGGGCTCAAAATGGTCCGAAAAAAATATTTGTGGGATAAACAAATGAAAGAATAAACTATAGCATAGGCTGAATGTGCTTTGAGAGGCTAGCCTGAGAACAAAATCCGTATGCTGTCCTGAGAACTATGGTTAAACTAGAATAAAGAAAAGAGGGTTTTTAAATGACACTAAAAAATGAAAATACATATGAGCAAATGTGTTTGTATGTATATATGCAAGCATGGAGAAACTTGGAAAAGAAAACATACTAGTTTATTAATTATATTAAAGGAGGGGAAAGAGTTGGAGGAGAAGATAAAAAGGGGGAAATAAAATCTACTGACAAACAACCATATATATGTATCTATGTATAATTTGAAAAGGAGCATGACAATGCTCAGGCATGAGACAAATAAGAAATCAGAACTAACCCAAGTGAGGAAATGAGCTGAATGTTCCCAAACACAACTGAGAAGAAAACAGAGCCAAGACCAGGAAGCCAAAGGACACCTTGACAGCGGCAATGCCTGGGCCTGGTGCTCCCTAAAAGATCCGGGGCCCTAGAATGTTGGCTTTTGTAGGCTTTAGGCTTTCTCACTATTGTGTCCAACTCCAGCCGAGGAAAGGTCCAAATAAAATGGTTCACACAGCTATGCTGCATCATATGAGCTGAACTAATATCAACAATTACATCAGGAAAAATGCGTTTACCTTGGTTTCCCGCCACAGAAAATGGGTCCAAAATGATGTTGAACATACGCCTTTCGTTTCTGCTGCTTTAGAAGAACAAATAATTTAACAGGTGGGACTCAGAATTCCAAGGGTTTTTTTTTGGAGGGGAAGGAATAGCATCCCTTTTTTTTTTTTAAACAGTAGAGAATTAAACATTCCCCTATTGGTCAATGGAATCTGGAACCCTTCTTAACAAACCTCTGTGAATTCTATTTATTTTGCAGAAGCCCTCCTAATGCTCACATTAGCAGCAAGTTGGAAAAGCCTGGTAAGTCCAATCAGACTGTACTTTTGCATGTTATCAGTACAATATGCTGCTTCAACTGAAAGGCTACATTCTCTAACTCCCCCTAAAATTGATCCAGACAGCAAAAAGAGAGGAAATCCATTCTACTTTAACACAGCAATTGGTCCAGACTTCATGCAATATCATTTTAGTCTAGAATTTTCATCACCACTGCCAAAAACATCAAACAGAAACATTTACATGACTCTCACTCAGCTTTCCCTCTCCAAAAAATAGCCATCTTGTTCCAGGCCTAAGGAAAAAAAAAAAAGAAATTAAAGGGAGAAGAGGTGGGGAGGAGTCATATGGAGCATTTTTAACTTTCTCACTGCCTAGTTTCTCAGCTTCACAGCAACTATTAACAAATCAACGAAGTTTTGAGATTAAGGACAACCAGAAGTCTCCCCCTATGTCAAATGCTCCATTTCTCAAACTAACAGCCTCTATCTATAGTCTCATGAGGGTATCTTGCTCACCTTTTCTCTTTTGCTTACCTGTCCTATATCCCAGATCATTCAGGGACTATAATATTTATGCTAGGTATCAGAAAATATCCCCATGATTCACACAAATTAGAGGGTGCATTAGTTTACAGTAACTCTACGGTAATGAATAAGCCAAAAATATATACTGTGTCAAACACAATATGCATAAATGACTTTCTCAATTAAACTTCAAAATAGGTGGTACAGATTGGTGGGCAGGCCTTCCACATGGGATTCAGGGATTCTTGAGATCCTCCCACATGCTCAGTTCTCTGCTAAGGGCATGGAGTCCTCTGTATTCAGCCAGCAGACAGGGGATGAGAGGGTGGAAAGGGCAAATTCACTTCTGAAAACTCTCAGTCCAGAATGACACCCACAACTTCCACTCATAATCTATTGGTTAGAACCTAATCACTCATCTGCAAAGAAGGCTGGGGAATGTTGTATAGCTGTGTGTTCTAGAAGAAAAGAAGGTTAGTGAAAACCTTGCCGCTGTCTGCTGCAGACAGTCAACTGAACCAATTCATAGCCTAAATTTTATTTGCATTATAATTGCCATGATAATTTCAGAGTTATATTTTAGCTCAGGGTGTATGTATCTGTGTGTTATCCAGATAACGTGATTACAATGACCTAGCTTGAGAATCATACACAGAGTTCAACATCTGACATTTGCCACCATGAAACATTCAGGAAGTCCTGAGGGGACAACTTCTGAAGTAGTCACCTAAAAGTCAAGTCGAACTTGGTTCAGATACACTGAGGAAATCTAAACTCTAAATCAGAGAGTTTGCCTAAGTAAGAATTTGGGGAGTGATACAAAACTTTGCCAAGAACTGTGGCTTCACTGTACTCTTTGGTCAGACTGCATTTCCGTGTACTTCATACCTACTGTTCAGATTCTCAAAGGCATGGACAAGTGCAATAATTACTGTATCCTAATGTGTTAGAGCTCACAAAGCATATCAATAATTATTTGATCTTCAGAAAGAAACTGTAATAACCAGAGAAGAGATTACTTTCCTTTTTTTAAATGTAAAGATGGAAACTGTAAGCCTCAGGACCTGAAAGTATGCAAAGGTTAGACTTAAACTCAAAATTCAAAGGCATTCTTCCCTCACATCAGCACCCCATCAGTGCCCTAGAATGACTGCAATTCCAGTCATCTCTGCAACTACAGATGGCTTCTTATTCCCGCTCAGATCACTTTCATCTAGTCACTCCTACAGTTTTCATTTAACAAAAGAAAAACCTACCATACAATGCTCCTTGAGCATGATAGAATCCTGCCAGACAAAACTTTCACAAACCCTAAGACTTTGCTACTCAGAATAGGGTGTGTGTACCAGTAGCACTGGAAGCTCCTGGGAATTTGTTAGAAATGAAGGTTCTCAACCCCATTCCCTGACACACTGCATCAGATATTCCATCTTAACAAGATCCCAAAGTGATACTGATAAACTTAGAGTATCACCACTCCAGGGTATCCTATAGCATATTAACTTGAATGCCTAGTAGGATCTAAAAATGACCTAACAAAAATGAATTATACAAATCAATAAGAAAAACAGGTAGGAAATAATCAAAATTTAAGAACAAGCAATTTACAGAAAAATACAAATAAACTTTAATAAACACGAAATCACATAGTGATTTTGGAAATGCAAATTAAAACAACAGCTTGACATCATTTTTTACTGATCAGAGTAGCAAAACATTAAAGTTTGATAATATACAAAACTGCAAAAAAATTTTGAGAAAAGAGTGTCCTTTCATACTATAGGAACTTAAATGGTTATAATCTCTTGGGAAGGTACCTTTTTCAGTACTTTTTTTAAAAAAAAATTTCAAATATTTTAATTAAACAATTCAACTTCTAAGAATCCAGTCTATACAAATACTTGTTAATGTGTCAAAGGTAAATGTAAAAGCACTTTTATTGCTCCATTTGAATTGTGAAAAGTAAAGGGAATTTAAATACCCATCTACTAAAAAATGGTTAAAAAAGTTAGTGGGGGAATCCATACTAAGGAACTTATAAAATAATTTTTAAAATATCAGTGTCACAAAAAAAAGTCCATGACATATTATTGAATGCCTAAGCAAGTTGCAAAATTGTATGTATAGCCTGATCCAATTTCTATATTTAAAAACTATATAGAAGTATATACATTTGTCCAAATCCATCAAACACTAAATTTAAAATCTGCATTTTCAGCATGGTACTGGCATGAAAACAGACACATAGATGACCAATGAACAAAATAGAAAACCCAAATATAAACCCATGAATTTACAGCCAATTCATCTTCAACAAAGGTGCTAAGAACATAGAATGGAAAAAAGGAAAGGGTCTTTAACAAATGCTGCTGGAAAAACTGAATAACTGTGTGCAGAATGATGTAACTGGGCCCCTATCTCTCATCATACACAAAAATCAAATAAAATAGATTAAAGACTTAAATCTAAGACCTGAAACTATAAATCTGCTAGAAGAAAACATTGAAGAAATGCTCCAGGACATTAATCTGGGCAAATATTTTTTTTGTGTAAGATTTCAAAACACAGGCAACAAAAGCAAAAACAGACAAATGAGATTACATCAAGCTAAATAGCTTCTGCATAGCAAAGAAAACAATCAACAATGTGAAAAGACAACCAATAGAATGTGAGAAAATATTTGCAAACTACACATCTGACAAAGGATTGATAACCAGAATATTTAAGGAGCTCAAACAATTCTATAGCAAAAAGACAAATAATCTGATTTTTTAAATGGGCAACAGATCCGAATAGACATTTCTCAAAAGAAATACAAATAGCCAACAGATATATGAAAAAAAAAGATGCTCAACATCATTAATCACCAGAGAAATGTGGATCAAAACTACAATAAGATGTCATCTCACTCTAGTTACAGTGGCTTGTATCAAAAAGAAAGGCAATAATGGCGCTGGTGAGGATGCAGAGAAAGGGAAAACCTCGTTCACTGCTGATGAGAATGTAAATTAGTACAGCCACTTTGGAGATTTCTCAAAAAACTGAAAGTAGAACAACTGTGTAACCCAGCAACTTCACTACTGGGTATATACGCAAAAGAAATGAAATCAATATATCAAAAAGACATCTGCACTCCCATGTTTATTGCAGTGCTATGCTCAACAGCCAAAATATGGAATCAACCTAAGTGCCCATCAACAGAAGAATGGATAAAGAAAATGTGGTATATATACACAATGGAATATTATTCAGCCATAAGCAAAGAATAAAATCCTGTTATGAGCAGCAACATGGATGGAACTGGAAGTCATTATGTTACATGAAATAAACTAAGCACAGAAAGACAAATATCACATGTTTTTGCTCATATGTGGGATCTAAAAAAGTGGACCTCACAAAGATAGGGAGTAAACTGGTGGTTATCAGAGGCCAGGAAAGGATTGGGTTGTGGGAAAGAGAAAGAGAAGTTGACGAATGGGTATAAATACATGGTTTGATAGAAGAAAACTTAACACTTACCTAACAGTAAGACCTGGTGTTAGATAGAGCTGTAGGTTGACTATCACTTACAATAATCTATCATACATTTCAAAATAGCTAGGAGGGAAGAATCAGAATAGTTCTAGCATAAAGACAGGGTAAACATTAGGGTGACGGATAGTCCAAGTACACTAACCTGATCTTTACAAATTACATGGATCTATTAAATCATTGTATGTACCCCAAAACTATGTACATCTATTATGCATCAATAGGAAAAGAAAAAATAATAATAAAATAAAATCAGTGCATGTTGTTTTATGGAAATTATATCTCAGTACAATTGACTTAAAGGATTATATGTAAAATATTATGTATTTTAGTTATACATTAAGTTACATATATATCTTGTATTATGTATATGTTATGTATGTATATATTTTCTTTTTTGAGACAGAGTTTCACTCTTGTTGCCCAGGCTGGAGTGCAATGATGTGACCTCAGCTCACTAAAACCTCCACGTCCCAGGTTCAAGCAATTCTCCTGCCTCAGCCTCCAGAATAGCTGGGATTACAGGTGCCTGCCACCATACCTGGTTAATTTTTGTGTGTGTGTATTTTTAATAGAGATGGGGTTTCACCATATTGGCCAGGCTGGTCTTGAACTCCAGACCTCAGGTGATCCACCTGCCTTACCCTCCCAAACTGCTGGAATTATGGGTATGAGTCACCATGCCCAGACTGTATATATTTTCACAGTCTGTATATATTTTCATTAGTATATGCTGTGTATGGATTTTAGTTCTACAAAAATTATCTGAAAGGGAACACAACAAATCTTTTAAAGTGGCAGAAGCTGGAAAGAATAAAGTGAGTGGGAACTTTCTGTATTGTTGTATTTTTTCAACAAACATATACTTTTTGTATTTCAAAAAGGCATAACTTAAAAATTTCAGTGAAATCATTTCCAGTGAATCTGAATCAATGTGGAAACACAAACCTAATTTGGCCTCATTAATTGCTTCCCTTGGCCCACGTTAGTGATGTGTGTCTGATATGAGGTTCTATCTACATTGCCCCCATTACCAGACTGGCCCTACATAAACACTTGTTTCTTATCTCATACACGATGACTGAGCACGCTTACAAATTAGCTCTATGCTAACAACTTTATGAAAATTCCATACAGCAGGGAAGACACTATTCCAGCCCCCAAGCTTAATACTCAACCTGAAAAGCTAAAAACATTCTGTACTGGATAGTGTAGTAAGTCTAAATTTGTTAACCAACTTTAAATACTCTTCTTCCTGCCTCACTCATTGAGCAATATTTATCATCATTTTCCTTCATTTCCTGTCCCCTGTGGTCATACTAGCCTTCATGCTATTCTACAAACACCTCAGCCTTTGCTTCTACTCTCTCACTCAACTAGAGTTTCTATCTCCCTCATAATGGGATGTTCTCATCCACCCAAGTTTCATCCTCATCTTCTCTAATTTGCTGCTATGCCCAGAAACCCTCAATCACTTCCCTCCCTATATCTTTCCTTATTTGTTGGATTATCTTTTCTCCAAAGGAGAAAGGAAATCACGCCTCCCTCTTCCCTATGTCTCTCATCACCTTGCACAATGCCGAGTACATAGAAATGATTAACTGACAATTATCAATGATTTATCACTTTATAATTTTTTACTTGTTGGATAAGGAACAGAAAATTAATGGGAAATAAGTGCTTTCCCAAAAGCCTGATGAAGTAGCTATTTTTCCCATTTTACAGTTGAATAAACTGAGGCTTAGTGAGGTTAGGTGGTTTGGGCAAGCTTACATAGCTCATAAGTTATGGTGCCAATCTCCACACCTGCTTCTGAATGTCTTTAAAGTCCATGTCTTTGTACCATGCTGCCTTCCTATACTTGTCACTTAGATGAACTCGTTGAATTCTCACATTGCTGTCTCAAGAAATACTTGTTGATTGATTGACGACATTTTCAGTAGCAATGCGGTCCAGTTAAATGGTTTCCTGCAGCTGAATTTGATGAAAAGCCCCTGCTGTGCTCAGAGAGGTTTAACCTGCTTCAAACTCTGGCTTTCTCACAATGCCATCAGTCTCAATCCCAAGACCTGTGCAACACATAACAAAGTTTTACATACTTGCAGAGCTTAAAAGTAAAGTCTGAGAAGATACCATTCAAACTCAAACCTTTGCATTTGCAGCAGGGAGAACATTCTGAGAAGTCCACCAGCACTCTGCTTCCAGAGAAGTTCTTTAGTAGTCATTTGGCCATATAAGGCCAGACTATCTTAAACAAGCTGCTTTAACTTTATTTCCTGGTAAGTGGACCACTGACACATCAACATAGAGAGACAGCCAAGAGCAAAGTTCCCGGAAAAACTCCAACCGGCTGTTCACTGGGAGGAGTGAGCACTGGGGTGGAGCCACAGAAGTTTGTGCCTTTTGCAGTGGGAAGGAGCCTGGCCCCTCCTCTTCCTGGGTGAAATCTGGGATTCAATCTGCCAGATGGAAAGCATATACTGGCAGGACTCTTACCCTGCTGAAGATCCTTGTTTCCCCGCCATCCCGCTTTTCTTTGCCCAACAAATTCCATGTTTTTCTCATCCTTCAAAGTGTCTGTGAGCCTACTATTTCATGGCCGTGTGACAAGGATCCCATCTTTAGCTGAACTTAAGAGAACTTCCTACAATATTAGAACTCTGTAGTCACCAGGAGCCCAGGGCATAGTGATGGCACCAAGGCAAGCACTGGACACTCCAGGGTCAACAAACTGGGTCCCAGATGCAATTATCCACTAATTAGCAGTGCACTCTCTTGGGCAAAATACTCAACATTTCTGGGTCTGTTCACTCAGATATACTATGAAAATAATGCCATCTTTGCCACTTTTCACCAGGGAATTAAGAGAACCAAGAAAGATCATATTTACAGAAAAATTGTCTATACCACAAACCCCCATCTGTATACTACATGGAGAAGAATCATTGTCACTGAAGAAAGTGGAATGCTGCAATGGATACAGCACTAGGTGGAAAATCAGACCCAGAGTCCATTCCTGGCTGAGCTGCCAAATCTTTTCATGTTATAACAGCCAGGATGCTCTGGACTCACCAATCATGTGAGTCAGAAAGGTATTCCCAAGTCTGTTCATTCGGAATTAGCATAATCTAACTAACAGAATGTTCCAGAACAGAAACTTAAGAAGCTGAGATGCATGTGGATAGCCCATGGTCTCTTGGGTTGATTTCTGCTGCAATGTCCTAGGATTCTAGGATTCCTAACATAGCACTGACTAACTCAGTCTTGGTGCCTGAAGCATCTCTTTTCCATCACTTTTTATTATTTTTAATTATGTTGCTATTTTTAACCATCCTGATTTAAGTGAATTTTAATTCTATAAGCCAACCTGAGTCCTTTTTGAGCCCTCCATCTATAAAACATATCAATTAATAATCAACTTACTTTGATCTTAGTAAGTCATGGGATTTCAGAGTTGGAACAAAACTCAGGGATCAAAGTCAGCCTCATATGTTACAAATGATAAGACAGAAACCTAGAGAGAAAAGGACATGCCCAAGGTCACACAGCTAGTTGGAGCAGAGGCAGATCCAGGATGGGACCTTCAGGTTGCTGCCTCACAATGCTTTGCTGTCCATTGCTGAATCTTTGTTTCTCCAGCTATAATACAGAAACTATAATCCTATGGTCTTGCAACACTGGATATCAATGCTGTGTAAGAAGAAATTTTGCTATAATTATCTTTCCTAAAACTTCAATAATAACTAAATAATGTTCTTCCTGAAAAGTCCTGCAAAGATTCTTGGGAGCCCAAGAATACTGAGTAACTTTTACTTGTACCATCAAACCAGTACACTTTGAACTGGGCTGTTCAAACATGTAATTTATACACTGCGTAAAGCTGTCCAGTTAAGGGGCTGGTGAAAGCCTGTTTAGACCAGCTGCATATTGGCTTTGAAGCCAGACACTTACAGGTGGAGACTGGTGTGGCATAGAGAATACTCAGTGATAACTCAGAAACTTTTGTTTTTCCTTGTTTTATTCTTTTTCAGCCTTTACTTTAGGTTCAGGAGGTACAGGTGCTGTTTGTTGCATGGGTAAATCACATGTCACTGGGTCTGATACACAAAAGATTTCATCACCTAGGTAGTGAGTATAGTCCCTGATAAGTAGTTTTTCTATCCTCACCCTCCTCCTACCTTCTACCCTCAAGTGAACCTTGGTGTCTATTGTTCTCTTATTTGTTTCCATGTTTACTCAATGATAATAACTCAGAAACTTATTCCCTTTGGTTGTTTTTTTAAATAGAAATACTTGCTGCCATGCATTGAAGGGTCCTTAGAAAACAAAATACATCTTATGGATGTAGCAGTAGTAAGACAACAAAAAGAAAGCCCTGGAGCTCCATGATCAAGTAATGGGCTGAGCAGTTAGATTCTGAGATTTGAATTCCAGTGGGGCCACTTACTGACTCTGTAATTGTGAGCATGTCACCTGACCTCTGAGCTCAGGTTCTTCATCTATACAACAGGAATAATACTAGTATCTACCTCAAAGGGTATGCATGAGAACTAAATTAGTTAACAATGGAAATTGCCTAAAATAATGACTAGTCTGTGATGAGTACACTACATGTTAGCTCTTATTTTTCTATTGCAAGCACAGACTGCTGGTTTGGTGGTGGAGTTTGTAAATCTTGGAGCAGACTGAGTCATTAGACATGAATCTCAGGATCATCCTCTTCTGCAAGTCTCATACAGTTGATAATGTAGGGGTTTAAACAGTGTTCCATTTTTCAAGTTCAGTTTCTAAACTATATCATGGGAAATTTCTGCTCTTCTATGAGTATTCAATGGAGAGTGGTCCAGGTAAGGGGAGTCTCAAGAACCTGTAAGGATAGCACACGCACCTGTTTGGTTGTTTGCACTCTGGGAATCCTCACCTTCCAGTGAACACACCCCAGGAGGAACAGTGTGGATTCCAGGGCAGCACTGCTGAGCCTCTTGGCAACGGCCAGCCTGTTTCTCAGCCATTTCAACCCTGCATTGTGTCCCTGCCTCTGCCCTCATTCTTACCATGTGACTCTACAAATGTCCAGCCCTCTAGGGCCCTAGGTTTCTCCATCTGTAAAAAGACACGGTGGTCTAAATGTTTCCTACACCTCTTCAAGCTTAACATTTTTTTTCAATTTTTCTACCTACTATTCTTCCCCCAGTATGAAAAACAATCTTCACCAATTCCTAGAGGAACTTATACAAACACACTGAGAAATGCTGAGCAGTTGGTGCAAAATACCCGGGAATTACATGAACACCATTTAACATAAAAGAGGCCCAGAACATACTCTTGTAGTATTGGAGATGGAATCTTTCAAATTCTCAGTAGGTTCCTTGTGGCTTGTCAAACAGTTCCACCCAGGCAAAGAATAGGCTTAGAAACATCTGAGCCAGACCTTTCCCCAGCTCTGCTCTCTCCCCATTGGTATCACTGGAGTTGCTCACAGGTTCTCAGACAGAGAATTGAGGTTCTGTTTCTTCAAGTCTCTGCAGAGTACAAAAGACTGGGCCCAGTAAACGCAAAATAGCCTATATTCAAGATCCCTGGAATGTGACAAGACCGCAGTCACTTACCAAAACAATTGGATGTGAGGAATACCAAGAGAAATGAAGGTCATCCTCAAAGCTGGGGCCAGAATTTTTAAAGTAATTCCAGAAGATTCCCCATTATTTTTGTAAGTTATCCAGGTTAGCTCTGCAGAGAAGTAAGTCACTGAAAGAAAACCCAAAGTAAAATCCACAAGCATCAAATAGAGAGCTTAACAAGAGAAGGCACCTGATGCGTGTTTCTTGAATGAATAAATGTATTTATTTAGATATTTGGAGCTTTTCACTTTACAAAGGAACTCACTGCCAGGTTCTACTGTAGGACCTTCTGGGTACATTAATGTGTGCTTATGCTCATAGCTGGTTATCCTCTGTTTGCCACAGTCCCCAGTCATCTTCTGCCCTTCTTCCTGCTCTCTTCGATTCCATTTTGGTCAATGAGAGGCATTAGCAACAAAGCAAAGGGCCAGAAGAGACAGAGGCTGGGGTATAGACATTTACCACTGCATTCCATTCCCCTTTTGGTACTGGCTTTGGCTGCTTTCTATGTCAGCCCTAGCTCCTGTGCTACAGCTACAGCTCTCACAAGGGTCCAGTAACACCACTGCTCTCCTCCTCTCAAACCCCAAGGTCCAATGGTTTCCCGTGGTTACAAACCCCTGGGTGCACAGCCTCTGTTGGATTCCCTAACCTCATGCCTCCTCTGAATGAAATCTCATCATTAAACTCTCCTCTGCTAGAATAGACCACAAGCCATCAGCTCTTTGGCCAAGGGAAAGGGTGAGGAATAGTCAGCATTAGGCATCACTAGCTGCCTTTAAGAGTTACTAGAGACACAGAAAGTGAGTCTCTAGCATTTGAATAAGTCAGTGGAGGCCAGGCATGGTGGCTTATGCCTGTAGTCCCAGCACTTTGGGAGGCCAAGGCAAGAGGATCACTTGAGGCCAGGAATTCAAGACCAGTCTAGTCAACATAGTCAGATTTCATCTCTACAAAAATATATATTAAAAATTAAGCAGGCATGGTGGTGTGTACCTGTAGTCCCAGAAACTCAGGAGGCTGAGGTGGGAGGATTGCTTGAGCCCAAAAGTTTGAGGCTATAGTGAGCTATGATTGTGCCATTGCGCTCCAGCCTGGATGACAGAGCAAGACACTGTCACACACATAGAAAAAATTCAATGTTAAAACTAATATTCAGTTAACATGCTTTGTAGGATTGCAATCATTATAGAAGGCAGGTGTAATTGAAGTTCAATAAAGTTCTCACAGAAAGTATGTGCCACTGACTTTCTTGGAGTAGTAAAGATGCCAAATGTTTCCTCTCTTATTCCATTATCACTCGGTAATTTCAGAGGAGTGAGAAAATTTGAGTAGCTACTTGAGTCCTTCAGAATATTCCTTCCCAAAGGAAGCATAAAATATGGCAATAGTGGCTACACAAATAAAAGTGGAAATAGCCACTTGAGTTCTTCAGAATATTTCTTCCCAAAGGAAGCATAAAATATGACAGTACCAGTTACTACAAATAAAAGTGGAAATGGGTTTAATTGAGATACATCTGATAAAGCCACATTAACCCAACACATTGTGGCATTTTACAGGGTGACAGAGTAAAGGAGGCATGTCAAACCTTAGGATATACCATGTGCTCAAAACAGACATCTATCCCACTGCTAAGATCATAAAGGACTCTGACAGAAATAGAGAGGCTGTATCTTCCTTTTACCTACTCCTTAGGTCCTATAAGTTGACCACTTCCCCCTCTGCCTTTCTTCGTTGCAAAAGTCAAAAGAGGGATAGACATTTATTCTGTCATTCCCTAAAACACATTCAGTTTCTAACCTCAAAGGTCTTTGCAGCAAAGGACAAGGTGAATGCTTCATGTTCTGTCTATAGCAGACCCAGGGGCATTGACCATGTGTCTTAGAGCACCTCTTAAAATCTAAGATGTAGGCTCCTAATAATACTATCTTCATAGGAGTATAATTGTGTCTTCTGTATGACAACTCCAGGTATAGACACCAAGGGACATTAACAAATAAGACATTTAATCTTTGTTTTCATTTATGATAAAGAATTATTTTTTAATTTTACTTTTAGTTCTGGACAACAAATGCAGAACATGTAGGTTTGTTACACAGGTATTCATGTGCCATAGTGGTTGGCTGCACCTATTAACCCATCATCTAGGTTTTAAGTCCCATATGCATTAGCTATTTGTCCTAATGCTCGGCCCCCCCTTACCCCCTGACTGGCCCTGGTGTACATCGTTCCTTTTCCTGTGTCCATGTGTTCTAGTTGTTCAACTCCCACTTATGAGTAAGAAGATGCAGTGTTTGGTTTTCTGTTCCTGTGTTAGTTTGCTGAGGATAACAGCTTCTAGCTTCATCCATGTCTCTGCAAAGGACGTGATCTCATTCCTTTTTATGGATGCGTAGTATTTCATGGTGTATATGAACCACATTTTCTTCATTCAGTCTATCATTGATGGCCATTTGAGTTGATTCCATGTCTTTGCTATTGTAAATGGTGCTGTAATAAACATACGTGTGTATGTGTCTTTATAGTAGAATGATTTACATTCCTTTGGGCATATACCCAGTAATGGGATTGCTGGGTCAAATGGTATTTCTGGTTCTAGATCCTTGAGGAACCACATTGTCTTCTTCCACAATGGTTAAACTAATTTACATTCCCATGAACAGTGTAAAAGCATTCCTATTTCTACACAGCCTCACCAGCATCTATTGTTTGTTTTTAATAATCACTATTCTGACTGGCGGGAGATGGTATCTCATTGTGGTTTTGATTTGGATTTCTCTAATGATCGGTGATGATGAGCTTTTTTTCATATGTTTATTGGCCAAATAAATGTCTTCTTTTTAGAAGTGTCTGTTCATATCCTTTTTCCCCATTTTGTCAGGGTTGTTTGTTTCTTGTAAATTTGTGTAATTTCCTTGTAGTTTCTGGATATTACACCTTTGTCAGATGGGTAATTACAAAAATTTTCTCCCATTATAGGATGACTGTTTACTCCAATTATAGTTTCTTTTGGTGTGCAGAAGCTCTTTAGTTTAATTAGATCTTATTTGTCAATTTTGGCTTTTATTACAATTGTTCTTAGCGTTTTTTCATGAAGTCTTTGTCCATGCCTATGCCCTGAATGATATGGCCTAGGTTTTCCTCTACAGTTTTCATGGTTTGGGGTTTTACATGTAAGTCTAATCCAACTTGAGTTAATTTTTCTATGAGGTATAAGGAAGGGGTCCAGTTTCAGTTTTCTGCATATGGCTAGCCACTTTTCCCAGCACCATTTATTAAATAGGGAGTCCTTTTCCCATTGCTCGTCTTTGTTCAGTCTGTCCAAGATCAGATGGTTGTAAAAGTGTGGTGATATTTCTGAGTTCTCAGTTCCATTCCATTGGTCTACATGTCTGTTTTGGTACCAGTACCAATCTATACTGTAGCCTTGCAGTATAGTTTGAAATCAGGTAGCGCGATGCCTCCATCTTTGTTCTTTTTGCTTAGGATTGTCTTTGCTATACAGGCTCCTTTTTTGGTTTCATATGAAATTTAAAGTAGTTTTTTCTAATTCTGTGAAGAAAGTCAATGGTAGTTTGATGGGAATAGCTTTGAATCTGTAAATTACTTTGGGCAGTATGGCCATTTTCACAATATTGATTCTTTCTATGCATGAGGATGAAATGTTTTTCCATTTGTTTGTGTCCTATTTCCTTAAGCGGTGGTTTGTAGTTCTTTTTAAATAGGTCCTTCACTCCCTTATTAGATGTATTCCCAAGTATTTTATTCTCTTTGTAGCAATTGTGGATGGGAGATCATTCATGATTTGGCTCTCTGTTTGTCTACTGTTGATGTATAGGAATGCTGTGATTTTCACACATTAATTTTACATCCTGGGACTTGGCTGAAGTTGCTTATCAGTTTAAGAAGTTTTGGGGCTAAGATAATGGAGTTTTCTAAATATAGAATCATGTCATCTGCAGACAGACTTCCTCTCTTCCCATTTGAATACTCTTTCTTTCTTTCTCTTGCCTGAGTACCCTGGCAAGAACTTCCAATGCTATGTTGAATAAGAGTGATGAGAGAGGGCATCCTTGTCTTGTGCCAGTTTTTGAAGGGAATGCTTCCAGTTTTTGTCCATTCAGTATAATATTGGCTGTGAGTTTGTCATAAATAGCTCTTATTATTTCAAGACATGTTCCATCAATACCTAGTTTATACTAGGTATCCCTTTATACATAAAGGGATATCGAACTTCACCAAAGGCCTTTTCTGCATCTATTAAGATGATCATGTGGTTTTGTCATTTATTCTGTTTATGGGATGGATTACGTTTATTGGTTTGCATATGTTGAACAGGGCTTGCATCCCAAGGATGAAGCCATCTTGACTGTGGCTGGTAAGCTTTTTAATGTGTTGCTGGATTCAGTTTGCTAGTATTTTACTGAGGATTTTTGCATTGATTTTCATCAGGGATATTGGCTTGAAATTTTTGTTGTTGTTGTGTCCCTGCCAGGTTTTGGTATCAGGATGATGCTGGCCTCATAAAATGAGTTAGAGAGGAGTCCTTCCTTTTCAATTGTCTAGAATATTTCCAGAGGTTTGGAATAGTTTCTGAATTCTGCCAGCTTCTCTCTGTATCTCTGGTAGAATTCAGCTGTGAATCCATCTGGTCCTGGGTTTTTGTTGGTTGGTAGGCTATTAATTACTGCCTTGATTTCAAAACTTGTTGTTGGTCTATTCAGGGATTTGACTTCTTCCTGGTTTAATATTTGGAGGGTATATGTATTTAGGAATTTATCCATTTCGTTTAGATTTTCTAGTTTATTTGTGTAGCGGTGTTTATAGTATTCTCTGATGGTAGTTTGTATTTCTGTGGGGTCAGTAGTGATACTCCTTTATCATTTTTATTGTGTCTAATTTATTCTTCTCTCTTTTCTTCTTCGTTAGTCTAATGGTCTGTTTATTTTATTAATTTTTCAAAAACCAGCTCCCGATTCCTCGATTTTTTGAAGGGTTTTTCATACATCGATCTCCTTCAGTTCTCTGCTCTGATCTTAGTTATTTTTGGTATTCTGCTAGCTTTTGGATTTATTTGCTCTTGCTTCTTTTGCTCTTTTAATTGTGATGTTGGGGTATTGATTTGGGATCTTTCTAGCTTCCTAATGTGGGCACTTAGTGCTATAAATTTCTCTCTTAACGCTGCTTTAGCTATATCCTGGAGATTCTGGTACATTGAATAGGACATTTAATTTAAATTAAAAGTTAAATTTAAAAGCCAAACAAATAAATAATATAATTCCCAATGGTGAGAGCTTCTGTGAAGAAAACAGGGCAGAGAAGGTAGCTAGAGAGTGCAGGTGAGTGGTGAGATTTCAGAAAAGCCGGGCAGGAGATACGTGGCTGAGAAGAAGCTTAATGCCTTCAGAGTCTGATGCCTTGCTCCACGAGGCAAGCCACTGACACATACTCCCACCCCACCACCCACCTATACCCACACGGTATGCTTCATCCATGCCCAGCTGCATCTACACTTCTATACTTTTATTCAGACAGAATATTTTATTTTTTCCAGATGTGTTAATGTATAATTGACAAATAAAAACTATGTATGTTCAAAATGTACAACATGATTTGATATATGTATACATTGTGTAATGACTATCACAAGCAAATTATTCATAATTAACACATCCTTCCCCACACATAATTATAACATGTGTGTGCATATGTACAGGTGAGGGCACTTAAGATCTACTCTCAGCACATTTCAAGTAAACAATGCAGTATTTTTAATTATAATCACCATGTTGTCATGTTGTTTCATTTTATCCCCAGAACTTATTTTTTCCAGCCCCGAATCCCTGCCAACCACCATTCCACTCTCTCCTTCTATGAGTCTATCAACAGATGAATGGATATAGAAAATGTGATATATACATGCAATGGAGTATTACGCAAGCATAAAAAAGCAAGAAACCCTGCCATTTGCAAAAACATGGATGAACCTGCCGGCCATTATGCTAAGTGAAATAAGTCAGACACTGAAGCTTCTCTAGATTGCTGTTCCTCCCCTGTGTTTCCCTGACCTGACTCCTCACCTTCCATTCTCAGATCAAACACCTCTTCACATAAGCTTTTCCAGATTCATTGCCTCTGCCTCCACCACATCTTTCAGGCCTTATTGAACACTATGCACATATGTATTTATTAAATCACATTCAACACTTTTCTTACATTCCTCATGTTGCATTAAAATTATTGCTTTGATTATTTTTTAATTAGACTGCAAGCTCCACTCCTTGTACCTGGCTTCTCTCACTGAACATGACCCACAAGAGAGTCAAACAAAACAAACAACTTCACAAAACCTATGAGAGGTTAGATGGCATTCATGCTGGTTGCACAAATGAGGGAACAAGTACTCAGAGAGGTGAACTCACTTCCATAAGATTACACGGCAAGTAAGACAGTCGAAGCTGGCATTTAAAACTGGGTTTTCTAAAGCCAAATCCTATAGAGAGTCAGCATCTAGCTAATTAAGGTAAAAAAGGGAATCTGGGCCTGAAATACCACAGCACTGGCAGCCTCTGCACAGGTGTCACTTTGAGCCTCCACAGATCTCTAAGTGAGCCCCTTTCCCTTTGGCCAGAAACTGAAGCTTATCTGTGGTATTTAAAGGGCCAAGAAACTGGACAGTTTTATCATAGGAATGGAGAATGTTGTCTGCTTCTGTCAAATTTCAAAATTTTGCAGTTTTGTCTCATTTTTAAAATATCTTTTATTCTAAAAATATACTTCCCACCTCCATCATAGTTTTATTTTGTCATTGAAATGGTCAAAGAAAACTCGGGAGAGATCAAAAGTGGCAATTCAAGGTGAGCACGTCGGAGTGGCTCCTGAGTCTCTGATCCCTGGGAATTCTCTAAACCCACAAAGGTAAAGCACCCAGCTAAAGAGTACAATGTTCATTATAAAGCCGTTCTTCTGCCACTGCATGGAAGACAGTCTTCAGATGAACACTCTCCTAGAAAACCAGGTGCCTGTGGCAATTTCAGGTGAGAATCTCGGGCCCCACCATGTTCCATCATTACCCATCTACAAAAGAGGGCAGGATCCTTCTCTTCTGTTTCATTTATTTACTACCTTTGGACCCAGTTCCCTGCAAAGTCATCCCTGACAACTGCTATCTCCATTGATCCATCCTCTCTATTGCCAGAGACTAAATAGGTACTTTCACCATTGTTTTCACTTGTCTATTTTCTAGACTGACCTATCCACCTGAAGGCAGGCTCACGCCTCATGTCTCATGCCTATGCACTCCTACAATGTTTGACATGCTGCTTGGTTCACTGTAGTTGCTTAATAAATGCAGATCAGTGGGTCGATCTTCAGGTCTGCACATACAAAGGTATGAGTTCTCCCCACTCAACACAAATTGCAATGATCCAAAAAAATGCCAATAGTCCAGATGCAAAGTGTTCCATCTCCTAATTGTATGCTAATGGAGCATCTTCCCAAGACTTCTGTCTTGGTCAGGAGGGATAAAGGGCCCATTATTTGGAAAACAAGTCCCCAAAGCATCCCATGTGTATGTGTGTCATGACACTACACATGTCACATCCTTCACTTCTGGCTATTCTTCCATCCAGAGCACCTGCCTCAGAATGAATTGGGCTGAGCTGGGCCACGTGGGAACTGGCACCTCATTTATTCCCCAAAGATGTAGGATAGAAGACAAGAAAGTCTTCTACCATATGGGCTTTCCTAAGTACAACTTTGTTCAAATCAGAAATTATTTTATAATTTGAAAGTTACTTTCCAGAAGCTTGAGTTGTGTTTCAGACAGTATCTGTCCAAAAAAGAACGACTGAATAATGAATGAGTCAGCCACTCTATGAGAGCTTGTCCAAAATACATGCATAAAGATTCTTTCAAGAAATTAACTATTATAAGGTGGGCTTTACAGTTTGCCCTCCTGACTCTTCCTAGGTAACATGCCCAAGATCATCATAGACATGTCAGGAAAGAAGGGGGAAAGAGTTAGTTTGCACACCTGTGTCATCCAAAGTACTTTGGTGTCTGCATGCTCTTCTCTTAGGTGGATTAACAAAGAATTATGACACAAAGTAAAGAAGCCCAGGCCTCCACAAAAAGAAGAAAATATTTAGAAATACAGCTATTCAGGGAGGTAAAAGATATCTACAATGAGAATTACAAAACACTGATCAAAGAAATCAGAGATGACACAAATAAATGGAAAAACATTCCATGCTCATAATAGAAAGAATCAATATTGTTAAAATGGCCATACTGCCCAAAGCAATTAACAGATCCAATGGTATTCTTACCAAACTACCAATTACATTCTTCAAAGAAATAGAAAAAAAAGTTTGAAATTCATAAGGAACCCAAAAAGAGCCCGAATATCCAAGGCAATCCTAAACAAAAAGAACAAAGCTGGAGGGATCACATTACCTGACTTCAAACTAAACTACAGGGCTATAGTAACCAAAACAGCATGATAATCGCACAAAAACAGATGCATAGACTGATGAGACAGAATAGAAATTTTAGAAATAAGGCTGCACACCTACAACCATATAATCTTCAACAAAGCTGACCAAAACAAGCAATGAAGAAAGAAATCCCTATTCAATAAGTGGTATTTGGATAACTGGCTAGCCACAGGCAGAATATTGAAACTAGACCCCTTCTTTACACCATATACAAACATCAACTCAAGATGGACTATAGACTTAAATGTAAAACCAAAAACTATAAAAACCCTGAAAGATAATCTAGGCAATACCATTCTGGATACAGGAATTGGCAAATATTTCATGACAAAGATGCCAAAAGCAACTGCAACAAAAGTCAAAATTGACAAATGGGATCTAATTAAACCAAAGAGCTTCTGCACAGAAAAAGAAACTATCAACAAAGTAAACAGACAACCTGCAGAATGGGAGAAAATATTTGCCAACTATGCATCTGACAAAGGTCTAATAGCCAGCATCTAAAAGAAACTTAAATTTACAAGTAAAAAAAATCAAACAACCCCCCCATTAAAAAGTGGGTAAAGGACATGAAATGAACAGACATTTTTCAAAAGAAGATATATGGGGCCAAAAAGCATATGAAATAGAAATTCAATATCACTGATCATTAGAGAAATGCAAATCGAAACCGTAAGATACCATCTCACACCAGTCAGAATGGCTGTTATTAACAAGTCACAAAATAACAGAAGCTGAAAAAGTTGCAGATAAAAGCCTAAACTTATATACTGCTGGTGAGAATGTAAGTTAGTTCAACCATTGTGAAAAGCAGTGTGGTGATTTCCCAAAGAGCTAAACACAGAACTACCATTCAACCCAGCAATAATGTGAATTGCAGCACTGTTCACAACAGCAAAAACATGGAGTCAACCTAAATGCCCATCAATAGTAGCTTGGATAAAGGAAATGGGGTAAATATACATCGTGGAATACTATGCAGCTATAAAAAAAGAATGAGATCATCTCTTTTGCAGGAACTTGAATGGAGCTGGAGGCCATTATGGCTTAGCAAACTAACTCAGGAACAGAAAACCAAAGACCACATGTACTTACTTATAAGTGGAAGCTAAATGATGAGAACAAGAGGACCCAAAGAAGAGGGAACAACAAACACTGAGACCTACTTGAGGGTGGAGAGTGAGAGAAGGGAGAAGTGGCAGAAAAAAAAGGACTGTTGGGTACTAGGCTTAGTCCCTGAATGATAATCTGTACAACAAACCCCTGTGACATGAGTTTACCTATATAACTAACCTTCACATATATCCGAAAACCTAAAATAAAAGTTTAAAAAAAAAAACAAGCATTCTGATATTAAGCTAGCCTTGCTTTGCCCATTATCTTTAAATTGAAGACAGAGCCAGGTCTCCAAGGGCAAGGATGCATCACCCTGGCTCAACCATACTTTTCAGGGATTCCCTGCCCAGCCAGGACTGCCTGGGGACTCTCACTCTAAGGAGCTAATTGGTCTACTGGCATCCCTGTAAAAAACAATTGCAATAATGAGACACATTCATGGGCATCTAGTGATTAAAGGCTGCCTACAGGATGACAAGAAACCTCCAGACTTTCATCATGGCACCTAGTGGTGGATACTCCAAGACTGCCCACTGATGACATCCAAGCATGTATATGAACATAAATACTCAGGAGACAAATTGTGCTTGTCCAAGAAATCACAACTCTTCCAGAGTCAATGCCTTACCTCCACTTTCTCATGAAGTCTTTTCCTTCATCTGTGGCCTCAGCTAAGCCAGAGGGTAGACTGCTTAACACACACACACACACACACACACACACACACACACAGAAAGAGAGTGAGACAACAGAGCAAACACACACCGAGTATAGGCAAATCCTATCTCCATCCAAAATATGTGTGATTTATGGGTCTGTAGTGAAAAGAGAAAGTGGTGATTCATAACAGTATCAATTAGGTCAGATCAGAAAAACATGGGCACCAAGCCTTCAGAGGACCCTACAAGGCAATCAATTGGCCAGTGAGAGCTTTTGCTTCTTCTGGGAAGCCATACTCAAGAAGCAGAGACACCATTTGCAGTTCTTTTCTATCCTCTGTGCTGGGATTCTGGTCAATGGGACCACCTGCTAATGAGGGGCTTCCATGTGAAAAATGCAATTTTTACGAAATGCCACATTAGGGGTGGCTTGCAACCTTGGATTAGGCCCAGGCTGGGGTATGGTATGGTGGATACCTTTATATACACTTAGCCTTGTCTCAAGAGGGTATGGGCATGGTTGTTGTTTCTTGGAAGATGATAAAAATGAATAATCAGTCACAGAGGAATGATTGCAAAGTAATTCATACTGGTAAGGTCTGAACCAGGAACCTTTTCTCTATCTTGTCTCCATAACATATGATTTAGTTTGAAACAATGAGAAAAAACTGTGTGTGTGTGTGTGTGTGTGTGTCTGTGTGTCTGTGTGTGTATACATATATGAAATAATTCATCATCTACTGTAGCCCCTCTACAGCCTGTCCCATGCAGTCAATGGGCATTACTAAGTCGTATTTCTATTTCATTGCTATGAGTCACCCTCCAGCTTCTGTCCCCTGAGCACCCTGCCATGGACTATAAAACTGCATTGAATAGGAACACGGTATATCAACTTCTCACTTGTCTTCTATTCCCTTCTCTGGTGCCAAAAACTACCTGCTTTCTTTTGGAAATTCTTAATATCTAGATCTATTAGTTCTTCTCACTTACCTCAATTCAGTGTGGCCACTCGTCTACCACCCTCTTCTTTCCTATCTTCCTGGAAAAGTCAGACCTTCAGTGTCTCCTCCATCAATAAGAAAGGCCAAATAAACATGTTTTTAAAATGTTTATTATGCATTTTATAGATGGTCTTGGCAAGAAACTGGTTATGGCTGAGTAATGTCATTTTCTCAACCCAAGACAATCGCAAAAACTGTGAGGACTTGAGGAAAAAAAAAAAAATGCCTGAGGGCATGTCTATAACTTTGGGAAATATTTGGAAAAGCAGACACTAGAGGCCTGCATCTTGAACAGTACTCCACTCTCTCCTCAGTATAAAGAGGTTTGATTCACATAAGATATCCAGGATGGGAAAGCCAAATACTGACTATCATCATATCCTGGTAAGTATATTAGCTCTGGCATCGTAAGCATGCAGTTTCCTTATCTCAGGAAGAACCAAGGCAGAGTTAGCCCCTGGGGTTGAACACCTTCTCTAACAGAAGTTACCAATGGATCGGGATTTTGCTAGATATTTCTCTAATTTATTTTCAAGATTTGCTTCACAAAAACTTTGAAAACCATACTGATAAAGTCAATGTGTAAAATATGTTGAATTATTCCTTTAGGAGAGGTGACGAGAGAAACCAAATAGTCACGTTCTCCTCATATCCTTGATGAGCACCTGATTTAGCTACAGTGGCCGATGTGATGTGGCATCCACTGGTGAAGAAGAATCCCCTTTTCTTTTGTGTGGTGGTGATTGATGTCTAATTGGGAATGAGAATTTTAACTAGGTCTCAATGTCCCTAGACTCCCACCAATGGAGCTAATCCGCCCCAAATCCACAGACAACCAAGCTGCAGAATGAAGTAGAACCAGACTTTGTTTTACCTTGCCAAAAGAATTGTATGATAAGTTCTGTTGCCAATGGCGCAATCTGCAATATTATAGCAAAATAAAAATCAGTGCCTCTCAGTCCTAGACAAAACCACAATACTTTTATGGATCCAAGTTCTGAAAGCTATGATGGTGAACATCTTGTTTGTATTGATTTTGGCAACTTCCAAAGAAGTTATGTGTTATCTCCCGTCATCCACTAAATCTCCCACCCTTGCCACTTCATCAGGGACTTCAACTTTACAAAGAAAATCTGCATAAGAAAAATCCCCACTCCTCATAAAACTAAGCTCTTCACATACAGGAATGTTATATGAAAAAGCACTTTCAAATGAAAGTTCTAAAAAACATTTAAACAAGGATTATCTCATTGTTTGGGCACTGAATAGAGAATCAATGTGTATCACAGTGAAAAAATTTCAAGGCCCATGCTCCATATACAGCAGTGGAAGAGATCTCATACTAATCTAAGTACCTGGAGGGACCAGCATTTAATTAACTGTGTCAGGCCAGGAACTAGTGAAGTTTCTGGAACATGAGAGACAATGAATATTTGTTGAAAGTCTGATTGGCAAATTTAGTCACATTAGAGGCCACTCCTGTGCCAACTTTTTTTTTTTTTGAGATGGAGTTTCACTCTTGTTGCCCAGGCTGGAGTGCAGTGGTGCTATGTCAGCTCACTGCAACCTCCACCTCCCAGGTTCAAGCAATTCTCCTGCCTCAGCCTTCCAAGTAGCTGGAACTATAGATGAGTGCCACCACGCCAGGCTAATTTTTTGTATTTTCAGTAGAGATGGGTTTTCACAACATTGGCCAGGCTGGTCTCAGACTCCTGACCTCAGGTGATCCACTTGCCTCGGCCTCCCAAAGTGCTGGGATTACAGGCGTGAGCCATCATACCCAGTCACTTGTGCCAACTTTTTAACAGAATTAACTTCCATACTAAGCCTTCTTTCTTTCTCAATGTTTATAAACACACACACACACACACACACACACACACACACACAGAGTCAACTTTTCTAGTCTATTACATACAAAGAAAAAAATAAAAGATGTGGTATTTTAATATATCTGAATTTTAATTTAGAAATATCAGGAAATAGTCAAGATGCTCATTCTTGTATTAATTCATTCTGAGATGTTACACATCTGTGATGTGTTACACAACTGAAAACTTTAAAATTTACAAATTAGGAATTGAAAGCATACATTCCATCCTTTGTTTCTATTCTATCTACTTTGTTATTATTTAGCAAATTACAACATAAAATAAACTTGTTTTGACATTGATATTTTTCCATATAAAACTCATAAAGGCAAGATTTCAAGAGAAATCCCAATCACCAACAGACACCATTCTCTCCCAAAGCCCTACTTTGGGATAAATATGAGCAATATTTATTTCCCAAACTGATTAGCAGATACTGGCTTGTTGAAGACTGGACGCAAGGATCATTTTCATATATATGGCTCATTGGCTTTATGAGTTCTTAGTGCCCATAAAGGTCTAGGATTCCATTGCAAACAGCAAAAACATGTTTCATCTTTGTAGGGTACCAATAGTTCATATCAAAGATCATGGTGAAATGTTCCTGGTCTGTGCCTACTGGTAAGTTGTCCTGAGTCACTGGCACCCACCATTTCACTGACAAAAAAATGATCAGGCATTAATAATAGTGGTTACTCTGTTAAAGAAAGACACATGTGGTTTGAACCGGACTGAGCTTGGAAATCGCTGTTGGCTAATGAATTCGCTTAATGATCAAATATACCAGCCAACACTCACTAAAGATTTAGCAAGTGTGTTTTGAAGGATAGAAATCACTATTTATTTTATACATTCAAATTTTCTGATTTACATTAAAAAAAAAAAATTTCATGCCCAACACTTCTACATTTCCAAAGCTTCTTTCCTCCCATGACTCCTTTGGAAATCCCCTCTATCAAGCCGACAGGTGAACAAAGCAGGCTCCAACATGATTTCCCATCACTTCATATAAAAGGGTAACAGTAGTTAAAATGGGATTCCTCCTAATAGCACACTATAAAATGACACACTAGCCCACTAGTGCAGAACTTGTAAAGGAAATGTTTCAGAAATAAGATTTGCAATCTTTAGTCCAACATCCACTGCAAAGCTGAAAATAGTCTGAGGTTGAAAAGACCTACAAGAAAAGAAATTTTTTTGTCAAAATGCTAAGCATTGCCACCACTGCTGTACTTTCTCTATGAGGACAGTACAGGGGTGCATCCCTTTACCTCGTGCCATGTGTGGAAGTGTGGGAGGCTTCAGGAGGACATTAGAGAAGTCTAAGGACACAGAGGCTAGTGTGGGTCCAGTCTTGGAGAGGTGTAAAGGCACAGAGATGAGTGCTGGATCAAGCTTGGAGAAATCCAGAAGAGAAAGACAGTGATGGGCTGGTTGTCCTAAAAGCAGAGAGAGGAGAGATGGCTGGGCTGGAAATGGCCTGGCTTTGGTGTTTCCCTAGGATTCAGTATGGATACTTAAGAAAGATAACAAAATATACTGTGTTATGAAAAATTATGTTATGAAGTCCTCCTGGGAGCGAGTTGGCAAGATAGGCTCAGGAAAAGCTAGACAGTGTGATTAAGTCATAAGTGGCCACTTTGAGGGGCATCAACTGTGTTAAGAGAACAGCAGTTGATCCCCAGGATAGGGGTATCTGTTTAAAAAAAAAAAAAAACATAAAAACATTCTGTAAGAGAAGGATTAAGCTTCAAATGTCCACCAGGCCCTGAGGGTAACGATATTTGATCACGCCAAGCCTCACCAAGGAGCACCTTTTTATCTCCTTAACTCTTTCCCATGCCCTCTTTTTTACTCCTAGAGAAGCCAGAGCAGATGGAAGAAGGGGTCTGGTGGGAAGGAAGAGTTGCACAAAATAGGAAACAAAGAAGACCATGGTGGCCCACCACCCCCAACTGCAAGCTTCCCTGACTAAAGGCTTCAGTGACTGAGTTGGGGAAGGGGAGAAACTTCAACATACAATGAAATTCAAGGTTTGAGTATTATAATGGACTAAACAAATTAATTAAGATTAATTTGTGAATCACTATTTGTAATCACTAAAATAAGATTATTTTTGTGATTGAAATTGAAGAGAAGGCTTCACTTACCTGACAGTGACCAGAAAATGAGACCTGTTCAATACTTTACCCAGAAACAAGAAAAAATAGCCCACTGAATGACCTTGAAGAGACAGTGGGGGAAATACTTTTTTTTTTTTTAATTCTTGTTCCATATAGAGTTCCATTATCTTAACACATTGACTACAGCAAGCCATGTATCCAAACCCAGGTCTACCTACCCAGAGGTAGACCTGGCTATGCTCTCAACCACTATGCCCTGGACATTTATGCACATATGCCACATTTAAAGAAGTGGGTTCTGTGTGCTTGATTTGTATTTATTTCATCCTCATCACAACCCTAGGAGTCAGGAATAATTATCTTCCCGCTTTATACATGGTGAAACTGAGGCACAGAAAGCTCTGTCCAAGGTCAGCCAACAAGTAAATAGCAGATCCAGTATTCAAACCTAGGCAGTTTGGCTCCCAGGTCTGTGCTCTCAAGTACTTGCCTGCTGCCTGATCAGGTGGTACAGTTTAAAGAATGGAGTGGGGGCTCTGGATCCCAGCTGCCCAGGACTAGCTCCCACCTGACAAGTACTCATTACTTACACTCTCAGTATCCTCATCAGTAAAATAGAGACAAACTATAGTAATTACAGTATAGGGGGGATTGTAAGTATTAAATTAGGTGATCCACATAAAAGCCTATCTTAGCATAGTTACTGACACATAGTTGGTATAAAATATATTAACTATCAGCTACCATCAAACTGAGACTTTTAAGAACATGCTCTTAATTTGCCGTGATGTTCTGTTTTGGACTTAAGTGTTAGGGTCCCAGAAGAAAAAGGTAACACAATCAAAGCGTTATTAAACAGGTTATTTTGGGAGGGATTCACTCTGAAATGGTAGTTTCTTGGGAGTAGCAACAGTCAGGGCCATTATTACCTCTGACCCTAAAAGACCAAGAGAAAGGGGTTTCTAGAATCCAGGTAGAACTGGGTAGGGGAACAGTACCCTGAGAGAGGTACGACATCATCTCTCCTAATTTCTTTTTCTTTTCTGTGTTCTTCCTCCCTAAAGAGATGAGGGTCAGGAGAGGGGCTGGAATGAATGCCCGAAGATCTCTCCCTTCCTACCCTCCATCTCCTGGTGGTGCCAGCACTTGGCAAAACCCAGCCAAAAGCTGAAAGGTGTCCCAGTGAAGCAGTCAATAAAAGTCAGCCTTCTAAGCAATAGAGCAAAGAGAGAAGCGTAGAAAATAGTTCTATCTGGAGACACAAGGGAGAATAAGCAGCACAGCCTCTTACCCACAAATTATTATAAAGCCTTTCAGAGGTTCTGACCTGAAGCAATAGAGCACTGTAATTCATGGTGACAACCAGGCATTCAGCAAGTCCATAGATAATGTCACTAGGAGAAGCACGATGAGAAGATTAATCCATATCCAAACTGTCTATTCCATTGAAGACAATGTGTTTCGCCTACTGTGACTGAAGGAGTTCTATGTTTATTGTTGAACTACTACCAAATGGACAGGTAGCAGTCTCTCAACAGCCAATCCACAGTATGATGCCATGGTGACTGCTCAGTGCTGACATCCACTGCTGGAAGATTGAGTACTCAGCAGTGGCAGCAGCCAAACTAGCCGTGGTAGAAGGAAGTCATGTTTGTAAGCCCATGCACAATCACCATGACAGTCATCATGCCCACACTGCTAATGAGTCCACTGTGCCAGAACTGCAGAGCCCAGGAGCAGGCTGTCCCACAATGGACTGGGTCATTTGTCTACTTGATTACTAAGATTCCCTCTACAGAGGGCATATTTGGAGGCAAATTGTTGTGGGGTTGAAACATCCCCATACTCTAGAACCATGTTGATTCATATGACCATGTATTTCCCTTGCAAATTTCCTTATCACAAATCCCACCACCTAAACAGAAATAACAAAAGCCAGAAGACAATTGAATAATAAATTCAAAATGCTTAAAGGAAAAAAGAACTGCCTAGTGAAAATATCATTCAAAAATGAAAGTCAAATCAAAACATGTTTTAGCAAATAAAATCTGAGAGAAACAAGGAAAAGAGCAGATTAAACATTAAGAAAGTAGAAGGGAGAAAAATCAGTAGAAGAACAAAAAACAATTAACAGAAAACAGGCAAAGATTTTAAAAATCGACAAAGCCAAAAATTAATAAATCTCTAGCAAGATTAAAACAGAGAAAATACAAACTTACCAATATCAGGAATGAAAGGAAAAACATTACAAAGATTCTACAAACATCAAAAAGATAATAAGGGGATATTCCAAACAACTTGGTCCCAAAACAATTTTACGAAGTAGGAAAAATTGACATATTCATTTAAAAGTACAACTTTTCAAAATAGTACAGAAAGAAATAAAAAACTAAAAGTCTTAACTGTGTTTAAAAACCTTCTTAATTATAACTTTTCAGGCCCAGATGGCTTTGCTAACGAAGTCTACCAAACATCTAAGGAAAAAATAACACTGATCTTAAACATTGTATTTTAGAGGATAAAAGAGGAGGAAATATACCCAACTCATTTTATGATGCCAGCAGTACTTTAAATAAAAAATCTGATCTTCACACACACACACACACACACACACACACACACACAAATAGAGATCAATAGTTTTCATGAACTTATACTGAAAATCTTAAATAAAATATTATTTAAAAGAATATTTTATTTTCAAAACACAATAAAGATAAGAATGATTAAGTGTGGTTTATCCTGAAATGCAAGGTTAGATTAACATTAATAAATCTTTCAAGGTCATTTACCGCCTCATAGAGTAATGGTGGGAAAAAAATGCTATCTCAATAGATAAGAGAAAATATTTAATGAAATTTAATATTGGTTCATGTTAGAAAAAATTGGTAATCTTGGAATAAAAGACAACATCTTCAAAAAAATCCAGCAACTAACCTAACACTTAATGAGGAAATAGTTAATATTTTCCTTCAAAAGGAAAGAAGGCAAGGATGTCTACTCTCACAACTTATATTCAACATTGTACCAGAGATTCTAGATAGTGCTGAAAGTCAAGAAAATAAATAAAGAAACATCAAAAAGAAATAATTAAAATATTCTTTATTTGCAAACAAGTAAGAGTGGTGGTACATGAAGGAAATCCTAAGGAAATCTAGAAAAATCTACTAGAACTAATTAGTAGATTTAGTTAAGTCACAAATGTAAGGTCAATATACCAAAGTCAACTGCATGTCTATATTCAGCAGCAAACAACCGGAAAATTTAAAACTTCAAAACATTTGAAGTTTTAAACAATAACTTCATAGTTATAGAAGTTATAACTATGCCATTTATAACGGCATCAAAAAAAAAAAAAAATCTACCAACTACCCCATAAACCTAGTGACTAGCCACTGCTGATTGCATTTTATGTCATGGCCTCTAGGATGCATGAATCTGGGATTCTTGGGCTAGGTTAACCACAAGTCCATTATGGAGAACAGAACCTGGGATTGAAGGAAGAGCCATCAGCAGAAAATTATCCCAATTTTGTTCTTCAGAGCCCTTCCTACTATGGAAAAAGACACACTATGTACATGGGGCCCTCCTAAGCTAAGAGCCAGTCCTTCCTCAAAGGTTGGCCTTATCACAGTTATCACAGTCATATTACCTTTCAAATGGGGAGGTAAAGCATAGATCGATCTGTAAGTGACCAACAACTCAAAGTCCTGTGTGCAGAGAGTCCCTAAAGCCTCACAATGATGTGTGAGTTCAGATGACGGAAAGAGGAACCTTGAAGAATATGCTTCCCTATAAGGATGGAACTTATCCTCCATCTGCCAAGAAAGGTAGGTTGTCTTGAAAATTTATTCTCTTGACATCCTCACCTAATTCTCCTGGAATTTCAACAATGCCTGAATTTGTTTGGGTTGAACTTAACTATTTATGTGCCTTTTCTATAAGAGCTACTGTTGTATGAAAGCAGGGAGGGAATATCTAAGGGGAGTCAAGTCCCCTTGTTCCAGTTTTACCTTTGGCACTAGCATGCCATATTACTTTGTGGACACATTCCTGTCTCTCTTTCTCTCTCCTTCAGTTTCCTATACATAAAATTAGAGCTCTGAATGAGATGACCTCCAAGACCAATATTGCTCTAATACATTATGCCCTGTACAGATCTTGGAAGGATTTAATTTTCAACAAATTACATAGAATGAATTAATTCTTTATTTAGTATTTTGCAATCATTGCAAAATATTTTCGCATTCACTACATTGTTAGTTCATATATCCACCTATAATTCTAAGGCATTTGTATTCTTATGCTTATTAAACAAATGAGAAACATATTCAAATAAATTAATAAATTACCCCAGAACCTACAGATGGTAGAAGAGATTGGACCAAGAGGTAGACATCTTGATTCCCAGCCTGGTCCTTTTTCATGTCTCCACAAATTCATTGTGGTATGTGCAGTTAATAATGGCACAGGCAGCTCCTGAGAGCCAGTCAGAGTCCCTTTCCCCCTCTATATTGGTCTTTCTCAACGTCCCAGTGGCTGGTCTGATTAAATGGGCTGATCCCAGAGGGTCTTGTGAACCTCAAATAACCTTCTTTCTAAGTTTCTCTCAGTAACTGTGACCATTTGGAAAGAAAACAAATCTATACACAGAGGAATTTTAAAATAAGGTGTTATTTTAACTTTGTATAAGATGCATAAAAAGTTCAGCTTTCATTTGAATTTTTTAATAAGTTAGGCAGAATCAAAGTTATTGGCACATGCTCTCGAGGTGAATGCCTCAGGGCCATTGATTTAACTTAAAGACACCCAAAAACATCAGGCTAATCCCTTTTCCCACCTTTTCCCCATCTCCTACAGTCCCCAAGTTCTTCTTCCTTCACTGCTGTATCTCACTAGTCACCCATAAAGTTGCAGATGTTCTTTGGGCAGCATAAAAATAGTAGCAAGAACTTTGCTCCAACACTTACAATATCTTAATTGATTTATTCTTTGTCTTGTTCAATAAAAGAAGATAATTACTGCTGCTTTGTTAAAGGTGAAATCAGAATCAAAATATATTCAGTCATTACAAGAGCACAGAGCATCTTTATGACACAAAATCTCAACACACACACACACACACACACACACACAAATGGCCATAATCATAAATGACTTGCTAGTATTCAGAATGTCAGTAATCCCAACTTTCCAAGGCACAGTAATTAATTTACTAGAGGAAGATTCTTTTGAGAAAGAGAGGACTTAATATATCAAATGCCCTGTGGTACCAGACATCCTTCTGGGTGCCTAAGCTACAAAGTGTAGGCCTCACAAAACTGTCAGCATAAGCATTATCATTCCTATTTTAGAGAATAGAGAATCTGAGTTCAAGAGCATTAAGTAACATTGTCCAGGAGCACACAATTTATAAGAGATGGACCAAGAGCTGCAAGAAAACAATCTGGGTCCAAAGTCCATAATCTTTTCTCTTTTTCTGTGCAAAGTCTGCAGTGATGGGTAGCTGTCTCAAGTATCTGTGTATTTGCTGTGATTGGTGTCCTCAAGTCCTCACTTAAATTGCCTAGCATAAAATAAGGAAACATCTACAGACAGCAACGAAAACATCTTCATAGAAGCAACTGAAATATTAACACATGACACAGAAAAAGCATAGCTAGCATTTGCAACGTTGTATTTGCCTTTTCTTCACAGATGTCATATTTATTAACATTGTTATTATCATGACACCATGAAGCAGTTATGTACCTGCTTTGCAAATAAGAGAAGCGATTGTCATTGTGCTCTACTGCATGGGTGTGTTGGGATCTTTGGTTGTTTCTGAAGGTTTCACTATCTTACAGCATAGAATCATCAAGGCTGATCAAGAACGGTTAATTTGTATTCAATATCTGCTGATGAATAAGAGTAAGGTTTAAAGATTTCTACCAAACTATAAACATTTTTGATTCTCAGAGAAAAAAATCATCAATATGTAAAGAAACTCATATGCTAAAAAGCTCACCCCTTAACAATGTGCATAGCCTTATATTTCTTTTCTTATATACACAGATTCAACTCTGATTTTTAAATTAAACTCTTACAGGGATAGCTCCACCTATTCATTTCATATAAAATAACTGGCTATAACCACACGAGAGAGAGGAGACTTACACAGAAGCAATAATAAGATTTTGTTTCCTGAACTATTATTAAGAGAAACTCATTTAAGAACTCCAAAAATTCTATTGTCATAATCAGATCTACTGGCTTCCTGCTCAGAATTCAGGTCCACTTTGCTCAGTCCTGGAATCCTGATTTCTGGGGAAAAACAGGTCAGCTAGCTACCTAGAAACAATTGGGTTCCCAAATGCAATTTTGTCGGAGCTATGATCACCACCCCAAATAACCCTTGGACGGCCTTCAAATGGTGCTGATCAAGTTTGATAGTTCTACCACTAATCAGTTCCTGAACATTGCCACTTCAGTAGGAGGGAGCGTTCCTGGCAAGGGAGTAGCCTCCTGCGGGGCTAGGGCCGTGCCCCGCTCAAGGTCAGGCTTTTCAGCTGAGTGGACAATCTGGCTTAACAGTGGGATGCTGGGGGCAGGAACGCTGGGACGCTGGAGAACTCCTGGTCCTGTTGGTAACTTCATTTCCCAAACGTTCATAATTAAACAGCTTTTATTGAAGTAATCAGCATGAGCTCCTTAGCTTTGTTTTTGCAACCGGTATCGTGTTTATGGAGCCAAATATTAGAGACTTTGATACTGAATACCTCCTCAGATGTGTTAACGTTGGCATGGACTCTAGATTCTGAAGATGCTGGGCTGCCTCTGCACAGCCTCCCCTCCAGCCCTCAGCACATCAGCCCCCTACTCCCACCCCCAAACCACAAAGCAGCAGTTCTCCTGTAAGACTCACTTACAATATTTCTCCTGAAAGTCCCAGGGAATGATGTGCAATTGAAACAGGGTGAAATATGAGCTCAAAGTGTCTGTCGGACCAGAAGTTTTCAAAGAAAACATTTCTTAAATCTTGTGTTCACTGCTGTTTCAGCAGGCCTATTAGATTGGATGGGACTTAGGGGAAACTGTCGCCAGTCACTGCAGCAGGAATAGCAAACAAGACTTAAAGCAAATAAACCGAGCCCAAAACTGGCATCCCAGAGGCCCCCGGCCAATGACCTCCTTCATTCCCCAGGCAGGATGCTCAGCCCACCCTCTGGGACTGAGGGTCAAACTACAGGTTAATCAGATGAGACATTAGTTAGCAGCCTCAATTACTAGTAAGTAATTAATCAGGGAAAGTCTCCAAACAGGAGGAGAATAAATAAACAGGCAGGCATATGTAAGCCCATTTTGGCTCTAGATAACACTGTTATCCAGGTGTCCCACTGGGGCAGAGACCATCTATCTTTCTCAGTTTCTCTTAGGAAATATGGCAACATTTCTCACATTTTTTCAAAAGAAAAAAAATGCAAAGCCAATAAGGCTCTGAATGGGAAGAACATAGGCTATTAAAAAATTATTTAAGGAAAAGCTCTGAAAGGGGATTTGTGATGACCGTTGCCTTATCCTTTATATCTGCATTGACTGTATATAAATTCTTCCTTATTTTGACATTTCAAACAAGGCTCGGTGTGGGTTTCCAAACTCCTACCCATTCGGAGATAACCAAGGACTCAGGTGGTGTTCCTAGCATTCAAAGAGTCCATTGGCTTCTTAGCCTTTCAAAACTCTAGCCAGCTTAAAAGACTGTTGGGAAAGACTTTTTTTTTAAAATCAGATCTTCTGAAGTTACTGGTTTCTTCAACTTTTATTAGGAGCGAGCATGACTGGAAAGAATGGGAACACAACGTAGTTAATCCAAGTAGAAAGTGTCAGCCATCGGTCCAGTTTGACCTGACTTATCACATCAAATAGAATCATTTGTCTGTGTTGCATCTTTTTCCTTATGGAGGAACAAAAAAAAAAAAAAAAAGTCAGCAACCTGAGAATGTGTGTAATGTAAACACGGCTGTGTTAGCTCAGCGTCAGGAAAAGCACACCCAAACGTAAGTCGGCACAGGACATCCTCTGCTCCCAAGACAAGCGCAATGGTTTTAACCTAATGACCCGCTCTTAAACAGCTCTACAGCAAATCACAATTAAATAAATACCACTTAATAGTAGAGATTTGTTTCACTGCCAGATTATTTGTGGGGAGAGAAAGAAGAGGTTGGATGAGTCACTTAATCTTTAATTATAAAATTAAGGTAGTTTCCAAATATTGTTATGAATTCAACCTCAAGCTAAATTTACAAAATACCACAAAAATGGGTTAGAGGCATTCTGGAACAAAACGAAAAGGCGGAGAATGGAAGGTATGGAGAGACGGTGTACCAAAAGTTGAAGTTTCATTGTTTTATTGGCTTAAACTAAAGTTAAGTCTAGTAGCTTTCCTTAAGTCCGATGGTTAGGAATGTCAAACCAGAGCTATATAAAAATCACGACTCATACACCACTGAACCAATGAAAACTGCAGCCCCATGTGCTCCTGTGGAATTGTCATGACGGGGGATCAGGGCCTGGCTCTGCTGCCTTCTGGAGCACCAGGAAAGAATTAGCTGGAATGGAGGAGGGAGAGCGGTTATATCTTACAAGTGACACGGAGTAATCAGGAAAGGACTTACAGAATCCAGTGACTTGTTCATCCTTTTCCAAAAAGGGTATACAGGCAAAACGGACACCCTCTTTTGCTTAAGAGCTTATCCTCCCTCTCTTCCTCCCTTCTCTGGAAAGCCTCACTCTCCTTGTTTGTTCCAGTCTCAATTTTTTAATTAAGATGTTTTCAATCCATGTCTCTTATTGTTTCAGGTAAATGCCAACACTTGTATCTTTGAGCAGGTGACCTGGTGAAGGCTTTGTGATCTCCAAGAAAATCCAATCATACTGTTATTTCATCCCCACATGCCTTTTCACCTTCAAGAAGCTGATGATTGTGCCCACAGGAATACTGGGGCTTAATGGACAACTGAGTCCTGCAAAACCTTTTCCTCTTAGTGCCACAAGAAATCCCTAAAAATCTAGCCTTTCCAGCAACAGCTATGAATCCCTCTTCTCTGGCTGCATACCATTGTTGAGATCCAGAAAGACCCTCACTCTGCTGTGGCCACACTCTTCCACAGAGGCAAAGAAAAGCCCATGAGATGGTGAGCACCACTCCAAAGCACTGCCTCCCCCTAAATCAACTTCTCAAAACTTACCAGTTAGGCATTCACCGATTATGCCATGAGAAATCAAAGTCTTTATAAGAGCAGGTGACATGTTTTCTTCATAATGACAACTCCACTCCAAGTACATAAAAGGCATGAACACAGTATCTGTTATTCACTTCACATTTAACAAGCAGCTACCTGGGCCTGGCCCTTTGTTGTCTCTGAACATGCATAAAAGAAGATGCAGCCCCTCTGTTAAAGAAGCTTAGAATCTAATAAGGGACACAAACATATAAATGGATGAATTCTGAATGACTTGTTATGCTAAGTGTAACAGAAGGATTAACAACTCTGTCCCTTAATCCATGTCAGATGTAGCTGAAGCTGAAAGGTGGGTATCTCTTTTCTTTAATCCATGCAAATTATCTCCACATCATGTTGATCTCTAGAAAAATCACTCACCAAAGCAAGACACAGCAAATGGTTCTTTCTGAGGGCATTAACAGTAGTTCAACTCCAAACTGGGGACAATAGTTCTAAGTCAATCTGATGGTCAGACTGTGCTTGAAGATCCCACACTTGCAGACCATGAGAGATAAGAACACACTCAGGGAAGGGTGAACAAGATGGTGGGTTACACTCAAAGCCATGTCTAAGAGGGAAGAGAGCCAAGAAGTTTTAGCTGGGCAAAAGACTCAGAAGGTCTCTCAGTAATCTGCACGTGCCTCAAGGGGAAAAGTTATGTAGTGCTTATGTGGGTGCAGCCTCATATGATTGCACAGGTGATGGCCTCTGTGAATGGGGCTCCCTAGAGTTGTATAGTACACAACTGTAAAATCACACACAGTAGCCCCATGCTCATCTCTATATGAAGAGCAGCCTTTTCATGAATATTTGATGAATAAACCTCTTTGCTTTCTTCAAATAAGTGAAAAGCTACTGTGGGAAAGATAGAGCCGATCTTTCATTGCTTTAGTTGTT
Organism: Aotus nancymaae; assembly: GCF_030222135.1. Classification (NCBI taxonomy): domain Eukaryota; kingdom Metazoa; phylum Chordata; class Mammalia; order Primates; family Aotidae; genus Aotus; species Aotus nancymaae. Next base: position 18,056,172 of record NW_026988471.1, read on the forward strand.
TCTCAAGATGGCAAAAGTAATGCCAGTGGATACAAAAGCCAGAGAGAGGTAAAAGCTTTTCAAGTTCAGAAGAACTTTCTATGAAGCAACACAGCCGAATAATGAAAGAGGATGAATAGAGGGCAGCTGGGAACTCCTCTCACTAAATCTCAATAAGTAAAGAGTAGATGAGTGGTTTTCAGGATTGGTGGAGAATATTCCATTTTAAGAAAAGAAAGTGGAAGTTGGGCTAAAGTCCAAGGCTACCTTTAGGTCCTAATAAAGAGCAAATTGTTGTAAAATGGTGCTACTTGGAGCTTCCAGGGCCTGGCAGGAGGTAACCATGAGCTAAGTGGTGCCTGAAAGAGTTAAATTTACATTCAGCTCCAAAACATTTTTAAGTGATTTCTTGTCAAATCAAATGCTTCCCAATGACTGCTCAAGTCAGAAAATGTCAAGCATTACCGCGTGGGCTTGCTCCACAGGCAGAAGGGCCCACAATACTGTTTGACTGCATTCTGCACACAGTGGAAGAAGAACCATGTCCCATTCCTCCTAATCTGAAGAAGGCTTGCCATAAATTCAGCCCAGGCAGTCAGTGGGGTGGCTGCTGGCTCACAGAGAAGGGGAGGGGGCCACTTTACAAGAGCCAGAGGAGACAGGAGGCCGCCAAGCCCTCCACAAGAAGCTAGTAAATCAGCAATCAGTGGAAGCTATATGTGGAAAAGACAGGTCCACCTACAGAGTCTTCCAGGGGGCCCAGAGCGCAGGTGAACATGGGCAGGAGAGGAAAAGAGTATGCTCTGGGTCAACTAGTAGCTGTGGGATCCTGGGACCTACATAGTAAGGGTGTAATAAAGCACAACTCCACAAACTCTTCCTGAAAGATGTCTGCATGGTGGGTGTTAGACCAGAAAACCATGCTGGATGATGAAAATACAGACCCATTGACAGAGAAGATCTCTGTCAACTAGCAGCTCACATTCCAGAAGACAGACCCATTCAAGGAAAAAGACTGCATTCATCTGCTAGGGCTACCATGACAAAATACCATAGACTGAGTGGCTTAAAAATCAACCATTTATTTCCTCACAGTTCTTGAGGCTGTGAAGTATCAGACCCAGGTCCTGCAGGGTCAGGTTCTAGTGAGGATTCTCTTCCTGGTTTGCAGATGACCACTAATACTCACAAGGTGAAGAAGCCACGATCTCTTTTGGGTCGCTTCTTATAAAGATACAAATTCTATTGAATCAGGGTCTCACCTTTCCAACCTTAATTACCTCCATAAAGGCCATAACTCCAAATACAGATATGCCAAAGACTGAGGCTTCAACATGTGAATTTTTTTTTTTTTTTTTTTGAGACAGAGTCTTACTCTGTCACCTAGGTTGGAGTGCAGTGGCACAATCTTGGCCCACTGCAACCTCCACTCCCTGGGTTCAAGCAATTCTCCTGCCTCAGCCTCCCCAGTAGCTGGGAATATAGGTGCCTGTCACCGTACCCAGCTAATTTTTGTATTTTTAGTAGAGACAGGGTTTCACCATCTTGGCCAGGCTGTTCTTGAACTTGTGACCTTGTGATCCACCGGCCTTGGCCTCACAAAACACTGGGATTACAGGCATGAGTCCATGCCCGGCTCTAAATGTATAAATTTTAAGGGAATAAAAGCATCCAGTCCATAGCGGGGCTCTCTAAAACAAACTCTAATAAGAGGTGCTAGATGCTATCATACAATTCAGCAAAGCTCTGTGGAGTCACACATCTGACCAAGTGGCTTGGGAGTACAGAAGAATAATCAGGAAAAATGTCATAGAAGAGGCACTTGACCTGTGCCATGTTGAATAAGAAAGAGCCACTCAGTGAAAAAATAGAAGAGGGAACCCATAGAGGACGGGGTTGAGAGTTCATGCCTGGAGTTGAGCTGCCTGGGCTGAAACCCTCTGATCCTACTAGTTCTGGGATCCTAGTAAGCACTAGAACTTCTCTATGAGCCTCAGTTTTCTTGGCTATAAAATGGAAATAATAGAGCCTGTTTGATAGACTCGTTGTGGGGCTTAGCCAACAGTACTACCTAATATTACATGGCATCCCGGGCAGGGCAAGGGTGATGGCTTGTAAATCTCATGAGTCTTGTTCAGCAAAGGGCAAGTAGTTCAATGTGGCTTGGCTTAGGGAACATTAAGGAGAGGACAAGGACATGGGTGAGCTTAGATTGGAAGTTTGTTAATGCTATGCCAATGAGTTTGACTTTTATCCTCAGAGCTTTTGGGAGCCTTATATGACTCCAAAGGAGTGAGAGATTTTAGGAGATGGCTCTGGGGTCTGAGTGAGGTGGGAGCTGAAGAGGAAATAGGGCAAGAACAAGGTGTGGTGCCGTGGGTGGCATCCAGGAAATCTACCCCAATGGCGACTCCGCCTGGCAGCTAAATCCCTTTCCACTGCAATAAGCACTGGCAGAACGATGACATGTGCAGCCCTGTGCCAAGGCTGTCACTGAAACCCTGGTCTCAACCCTAATCTATTCAGGGGCTCAGAACCCTCCACAGTCTTTTGCAACACATCTTTCAATCTTTCCCGAACACTGCTCAGCAGGCAGGCTGGGGGCCTTGCTGGATGGAATGGGCTTCATCCATCCCTTTCTCTTTGTGCCCTTGCTATTGCTGTGGATCTTCTTACCTGGCTCTGAATCATTCTTTTCCCACTTAGTACTGTGTGACTATGGCAAGTCGTTTAGCCTTTCTGAGCATCCATTGCTTTATATGCCTAATATTAATACTTAATTCATAGGCTTTATATTATAAGGAATAATATAAACATTTAGCACAGAATCTGGTACACACGCTCACATTTGCCTGCAAGAAACCTAAAGCCCACCCCCAGTATCGTTTAGTCCATGAGCCTATTCTCAATCCACTAACCTTTAAGGCTATCTCTACAGCCTGTCCCCTCACTCTACCCTCAGAAGCTAACCTATGTTACAGTCCTCTGGGGACTTTGTTTTCTTTGTCCCCAAATCACTCCCTAATAAAGAGTTCTCACAAGGAACACGTTTTCTTTCTTTCTTTCTTTTTTGTTTTGACAGAGTCTTGTTCTGTTGCCCAGGCTGGAGTACAATGGCAATGATGCAATCTCAGCTCACTGCAACTGCCACCTCCTGGGTTCAAGCAATTCTCCTGCCTCAGCCTCCTGAGTAGCTGAGATTACAGGCGCCCACCACTACACCCAGCAAATTTTTGTATTTATACTAGAGAGAGGGTTTCACCATGTTGGCAAGGTTGGTCTCGAACTCCTGACCTCAGTTGATCCACCTGCTTCAGCCTTACAAAGTCCTGGGATTACAGGTGTGAGTCACTGCACCTGGCCACATGTTTCTTGTCTATATGTCTTCTTAGCACCTAGAATATAATATTGTCTATAGATCTGAAATGGGCAAATGTGTGTGCTAAATCAGGCTATGAGAGGTAAACATCACAACACCAAGATCTACCCACCCAATGGACCCATGTCCACATCCTCTTATAAGTATTTTTTTTTCCCTCACAATAGGCCCTAATGATTAGGCCAGAAGATAGCACACGTTCACTGAAAGCTTGCTAATAAAATGACTGTCACATATAGCATGGTCCCACCCCAAAACATGAGCTAAGACACTCAGAGGATTCTGTTAAGAATGTTGTTTGGATACAAAATGAAAATCAGGCAAGGGGCAACAAGAAGTGAAACTGAAAGAAATTTGAAAACCCTGGAGTCAAGAGAGTCATTGAGTAAAAATACAGAGTTGAAGCTCTGGGGGCCTACAGCAAGCAAAAAGTTATGAAAAACCAAAAATTATTAGTCAAAATAAAAACTGCATGATTAAAGACCTACTGTGCACCACTTGCTGAGCTAGGGACTGTACAAAGATTTATTTTTAACAAAAATACTGATGAGTGGGCACTATTATTAGTCCCTTTGTAGAAAAAATTGAGTCACAGAATTGTTAAATACCATGAACCCTCCATTGCCCTTACTGCCTCCTCGATTTCTTACAATAAACCCTCATGCTATCCCCTATGCCCACCCTCTCATTACTTAGAGTAGCATGGGTGAATCTGCTCCTTGTAACCAAAGCAGAAAGCACTGTGGAACAAGGACTGCACACAAGACATGGAAAATGTGTAAAAGGGCGAGGACGTGAAGATGCACCCATTACTCATGGCCTAGGCCAGCCCTACTACTCTGAATGGCTTCCTGGACCCCCAGCTTGTAGAAACTACTAATTCTCCTGGGCCCTGAAGGTTTGTGCCACACACAGCCATATGCTGTCTAATATCTTAATGATCTTTTACATATCGTTCTTTTTCTTCCCAGCCAGGCTGTGAGCTCTTGACTGAGATCATGCCTTCTCATGTTGTTTGTTCTTTCACAAATGAGAGTGCCCTAAACATTTACAGAAATCATCCCCCTGGCTCTGTTCAAAGTGCCAATGATCCCACCCATGTACACAGAATCCTGCAGGGCCTTGTAAAGGCATCAGACCCCTTGGGTGTAATCTGAGAACCACCAGCAGAGTAAATAAATCCCTGCCCTGGTGGCAAATACTTCCCCTTACCTCTTCCCTTATAAAAGCAAACTTCTCCCATCCCATCTCACAAGTGCTCTCTAATGGATTCTTTGTTTTGTTTATTCCACTTAGTTCAAGTCAGAAGCAAAAAAAGAGAGAGAGAAAGTACATGAGAAACCACCTAGCACAGGGCACGGCATAGAGTCAGGAACTCTGTGTTTCCTCTAGTGTTACCTTATGTGAAAAGTGCAACATTTAGGGTTTTAAATGCCCCGAAAAATGATCAGGCAGTGGGTGCTACTGCCAAGAAGCCTGCTTGGCATGTAAGCAAGAACAATATAAACTTCAGGCACTCATCACTAGGGCCCCCAGATGGCCCCCTTAGATAGGTATCAAGGGAGAGTTAGACTAGTGCGCACCTCCCAAGTAGGGGGCTAGCTCAGGATTCCTTTGCAGGTTCAGCCTCAAAAGAAATTGCTTCTGCAGGGCTGGGCTGATGAAGTAAGCCTTGACTTCAGAAGATAGCAGATGCTGGTATTTGTCAAGCTGAAAGCTTCAAGCAAAATCCCAAGCAGCAAGAAGGAAATCTGAAAAATTTCCAAAACTAAAAATTTTGCCAGGCATGGTGGTGTGTGCCTGTAGTCACAGCTACTGGGGAGGCTGAGACAAGAGGATCAATCGAGTCCAGGAGGTTGAGGCCACAGTGAACCGTGACTGTTCCATTCACTGCGCTCCAGCCCGAACAACAGAGACCCTGCCTCAAAAAACAAATAACAACAACAAAAATTTCCAAATCCAAGAAATTAAAGTCAAGCTATGAATACTGGCACATGAACAGCAGGTAGGGGTCAACAGAAGTGGGGATACCAAAGGTAAAATGGGAACAATCACTTTCGGAGTGATTGTCTATGCAGTGTTTTATAAACATTTTTAAGTTCAAAAGTAGATGAATTCTTTTTACAAATAAAAGCATATATGAAACCCTAACACCAAGATTTTTAAATCAATTTTTATGTGTAAATTAGGTATATTTACCAATTATAAAAACAATTGATAAGAATTATATACTTTATTAACATAAAAATTTGAAATGAAAGGTGACAGCCACAGCTTTCTATCACCCTCAGCATCCCACTTATTTTAGTATTTTGTTTTGATTCTATAGTTTAGAAAGCTTTAAAAAAAAAATCCTGGTCACCTAAACAAGGTTTTATAAATGATAATGGTTCTTTTCAACTAATTGCTTTGCAATGAGAATAACTTAGACAGCAATAGTAGGAAAGGCTTTATTTTGAAATCTGCAAAAACAGGAACAAATATATGAAGAACAAATCAAATTCACATAATCACTAAAAGAGAGATCCCTTTGGTTTAAAAATCTCTAACTAAGAACATCTGGTATTTTCCACTTGAGTGATAGACTGGCATGGGCTGGAAGCACTGGCCAGTTGGACTGTCATGCATTTCTTTCTGTACAAAGAAGAAGACAACAGCCAAAGAGGCTCCTGGTGGGGAACTGGTGAACAATCCAACAGTTCCAGTTAAGAAAAAGAAAACACCCAGTCCATATCATCAAATAGCTTAAGAGTGGCACAAAGAAGCAAAAAAAATTTAGAGTCTGATGAGCTCAAGACAAAACACCTCAGATGTGTTATTCACTAGCTGTGTGGCCTTGGGCAATTTATTTACTGTTTCTGAGCCTTAGGATTCTCATATCTAAAATAAAGATGCTAGTTTTCTTTCACTGGATTGTTTCATATATTAAATCAGATGCAGTGTGTGCAGGCCTGACCATTTAGGCATTCTGCAACTAGGACCAAGGATGGAACAGCGCTGACCAGAGGGAGGAGGACACAGAAGCCCAGTGATTATCTCTGGGGAGCCTGATCCAGACTTGGAAGGGTCTCCAAGAGTGGGCCCTCATCATGCGGGGAGGTGGAGGGAGGAAAGAGCAGGATTTACTTGTTCTTTCCTGCCTCCATGGGGATTGATACAGGAGACAAAATAGAGTTCAAATAAAGAATCAGAGGAGGTGGAGGTGAAGGTCACAAAGACTAGGAAGAGTGAAAAACACACCTGGAAGCCCAAGGAGGACCCTTGTACCCTAGTGATCACTCTGGGGAGTCTGCTGAGTGCAGATTGCTGCAGAAATACAGTACCTTCCTTCCAAAAGTCTGCAGTGAAGTCTTCCAGAGAAAGAGAGATGGTAGTACCCATGCCAGACTCTACAGCAGACCCAAAGGGTGCTCACCAAGGTGCTGCTGCTTGGCAGTGTCAATTCCAGCCCTGTGCCTTGACACATGCCTTACATGGTAAGAGCACCACTTCATTACTGGAAATTCTGGACACCTCTTCCCTGTGTCAAAGTCCTGTATTTTCTTATCACCTCCAAAATCAAAATAGCTGTCTGCCCCCATTCACTTGTCTCATTCCTAGAGAATTTACCTCCTAAATTCAACCCCACTGGATTCTCTTCTTTGACCAGGAGGCTAATCTTTCATCTGTTTAGGCTACTTACTATCACCGTAGCTAGCTGACTTAGCATCCACCCCAACACTGCTACCAGGTCTGTCTTATCCCTTATAAGAGATGAACCAGGATGAGATGCAAGAGTAGATTCTTTGGGGAGAGGAAGAAAGTGAAGCCCCAAACACCTCAGCTTTTCCCACAGTGTGCAGGAAGAAAACACCTTTCCAATTCTATCTGATATAGTCTCCCATGCGGTTGTTGAATCCTAGAGGTTTGATTTGCTCCCCGTTGTCCATCTGTGACTCCCAGCTTCAAGCACTGTGAGTTAACACAAGTTGCTTCTTGCTGGGATAATATATCAAAGGAGGGAGAGAGTACATGCTCCTTCCTAATGGATCTCTTAACAAGCTTACGTAAAGATCACCAATTCACCAAAATCATTGTCCTAGTGACATGGAGCCGTAATTGATTACTGTGCCTTGGATGCTTAGAGAGTGATTCATGAGAGCCTCATTATCTCTGTCATTTTTAATGAGAAGAGTAGGGTGGTATGTAAACACAGCTACGACTGGCAAGAGGAGAGCAAACAGACCAGAGAAAAACAGAAGTACAGAGGTTCCTGCAAGGTGAAGCCTTTCTTCACAGAGGATAAGAGAATTGTATTAGAGATGCTTTTTCAGAAATTGCTCTGATGCAGGGCTATAGCCAGACATTAGCAGTGCAAGGCCATGCCACCTTCCCAGGCATATCTGGGCATAAAGCACAAAACTCCACAATAATCACAATTAAATAAGTGACTGGGGGATTATGGCTGTGCTATTTCTGATGTGTACTTGATTTGCCTATAGAAATTGCACAGTGGAATCTATGGTCATGCTAACCTTTACTGAGAAGGCACTCCAGGTCAATAACTAGTGCACTACAATCATTCTCACTTCACAAGTAGATCATCAAAATATCCCACTTATTATTATGCATTTTATGCCTGTACCATGAACGCTAAGGAACTTGACAAAACCATTTCGATTATGATCTCCAGGAGAAGGTCACTTCTCATTCATTTTTAATCCCTCTCGTTATCTAGCAGAATGCCTGCTACAATGGGTACTCTAGATTGTGTGCTGAAGTACCACAGTTGGGTTGTATAATAGTACTACCCATCTCACCAAAACACTTGTTACTTTTCTTCTAAACATTTAAATTGGCCATTTAAGTCTCTATCTTATGTAAATTATTAGTGTATCCAGTTTCTCTTTCTTGGGACTTCCTTTGCCTAGAATTGTTCACAAGGTCAATGTTTAATCAAACTTAAAAGGCCACTCCAACTTTCAAACTGCAAGTAAAGTGAAATCTGGAGATGCTACTTTTCCAGTGATGGACACCAGGTAGCCTCCAACTTTTTTTTACCAAAAGAAAAAAAAATGTTGCAATACTCATCCTTGTATATATTGTCTATGGAACTGCCTGAGGATTCTTATGCTGGATCATAGAGTATGCATATACTTAATTTGACCAAGTACTGACAGATGGCTTTTCAGAATGTCTGCATCAGTCTACATTACCCCAGCAAAGCATGAAGGTTATTTTATATGCCTGCACCGCCCCTCAACACTTGGCATGATCAAATTTTATACGTTTAGCTGGAATAATATTTCATTATTATTGTTTAGCTTACACTTAATTTGCGTCTCTTCATTTACTTGCTGGCTTTCATTTTTTGCATAGCAGATAGCAAATTTTGAGTTTTTAATTAGTGCCATTTTTATTTATTATTTTTTCCTTTCAACTTGTATAATTTATAAAATGTTTAATTATTTATTTTTTATTTATTTATTTATTTATTTATTTTTTGAGACCGAGTTTCACTCTTGTTGCCCAGGCTGGAGTGCAATGGCTCGATCTCGGCTCACCGCAACCTCTGCCTCCTGGGTTCAGGCAATTCTCCTGCCTCAGCCTCCTGAGTAGCTGGGATTACAGGCACGCGCCACCATGCCCAGCTAATTTTTTGTATTTTTAGTAGAGACAGGGTTTCACCATGTTGACCAGGATGGTCTCGATCTCTTGACCTCGTGATCCACCCGCCTCGGCCTCCCAAAGTGCTGGGATTACAGGCGTAAGCCACCGCACCCAGCTTAATTTTTTATTTTAATAGCTTTTAGGGTACAGGTAGTTTTTGGTCATGTCAGTGAATTGTAAAGTTTGAAATTTTAGTGTACCCATCACCCAAGTAGTGTACACTGTATCCAGGATGTAGTCTTTTACCCCTCATGCCCCCTCACCCTCCTCCCTCTGACTCTCCAATGTCCATTACATTACCCCGCGTGCCTTTGTGTACCCATAGTTTAGCTCCCACTTGTAAATGAGAACATACAGTAGTTGGTTGTCTATTCCTGATTTACTTCACTTGGAATAATAACCTCCAGTTCCAACAAGTAGCTGCAAAACAGCCGAGTAGTATTCCACTATATATGTTTTGCAGCTCAATAAAAAAATCTTTATTGATATAATATATTGATATACTAAATATATGACATTTTCTTTATTGACTCTTCAGTTGAGCACTTAGGTTGGTTCCTTATCTTTGCAATTATGAATTATGCTATGACAAACATACATGTTCATGTCTTTTTATATCATGACTTCTCTCCCTTTGAATAGATGCTCAGTAGTGGGATTGCTGAATTGAATGGTAGGTCCACTTTTAGTTCTTTGAAATTGTAATAATTCACAACAGAGGTTGTACTAATCTACATTCCTATCAGCAGTGTATAAGCATCTCCTTTTCACCACATCCACACCAAGTTGGGGTAAACTGGTATCTCCCTATGGTTTTAATTTTCATTTCCCTGATAGTGATGTTGAACATTTTTATATGTTTATTAGCCATATGTATGTCTTCTTTTGAGAAATACCTTTTCATGTCATTTGCCCACTTTTTTTTTTTTTTTTTTTTTAAGATAATCTCACTCTGGCACCCAGGCTGGAGTACAGTGGTGCGATCTCAGCTCACTGCAAAGTTTGCCTCCTGTATTCAAGTGATTATCCTGCCTCAGCCTTCTGAGTAGCTGGAAGTACTAGTGCCTACCACCATGCCTGGCTAATTTTTGTATTTTTAGTAAAGATGAGGTTTCACCATGTTGCTCAGGCTGATCTGGAATCCCTGGCTTCAAGTGATTCATCCACCTCAGCCTCCCAAAGTGCTGGGATTACAGATATGAGCTGGCTGTGCTGTACAGAAGCCTTTTAGTTTAACTAGGTCCAATTTATCTTCATTTTTGTTACATTTGCTTTTGGAGTCTTAGTCATAAATTCTTTGCCTAAACCAATGTTCAGAATAGTTTTTTCTAGGTTTTCTTCTAGAATTGTTATGGTTTCAGGTCTTAGATTTAAGTCTTTAATCCATTCTGAGTTGATTTTTGTATATATTGAGAGATAGGGATCCAGTTTAATTCTTCCTTATGTGGCTCTCCAGTTTTCCCATGTGGCTCTCCAGTTTTCCCAGGACCATTTATTGACTGGGGTGTCCTTTTCCCATTTTATGTTTTTGTATGGTTTGTCACATATCTAACAGTTTAAGTATTTGGCTTTACTTCTGGGTCCTCTATTATGTTCCATTAGTCTATTTATCTGCTTTTATTATCAGTACCGTGTTGTTTTGGTGACTATTTACTGATCTTTTGGATCTTTATTAAGTAAATTGATTGTCCATATCCCTGGCTCATTATTCTACTGGGGTTCTTCTCTTTTGCATGTTAATTTACAAGAGTTGTTTTTATATACTAGATATTAATATCTATATTAGGCATTACAAGAATATTATCCCAATTTTAACACTGTTATTGGCTTTACTTATGACTTTCTTAAATTTGGTATAATCAAATGTAACAATTATGTTTTATTTCATGCATTGCATTTTAAAGCTTTTATTGAAAAAGTGATTTTTCCTTCCAGGCATCAAAAATATTCTCCAATATTTTCTTCAATTAACATTATAGCATTTCCTTCAACACCTAAGTCTTTAATCCACCTAAAGTTCACCTTTGTATGTTGTCAAAAAAATTGTTTTATATTATGAGGTAGTTTTTCCAAATCTAAGTACTAAGCTACTTATCTCTCCTATCCCATTGACTTGTAATGCCAGTTTTCTTTAATATTATCTTCCCAGATGTGGGTATAAATATACATAGATATGAATATATTTGGCTATAGAAACACAGATATAGATATATGTGTCTGAGTTCTCTGTTCTACTGGATCATTAGTCTCTTTTATATAAATATCACACATTGTAACATATCTTAGTATCTGGCCAAAAAAAAAAATCTCTCTTTTCTTTATTTTTTTAAGATTGACTTAGCTATTCAAGGACCTTAATTCTTCCATGTAATTTTTATAATGTATTTATCAACTTCTTCAAAATATCTCACTAGAATTTTAAATGGAATTATATTGAATTTATAAGTCAATATGGGGAGAAACCTTGAAAATATGAAGTCATTCCATACAAGAACTAGGAATGTATATCCATTTGATTTATCATCTTGTATGTACTCAAATAGAATTTAACATTTTTATGTAAATCTGTGTATGCTTGATTAAGGTAACTCCTAGAAACTTTATAGTTTTTACTGATATTATGAAAGTTATTGTCTTTGCCATTTAAGTTTTTTAGTTGATAGTTTATTATTGCTGGTGAAAATAATGTTAAATATATTTAAGTTGATCTGGGATCTGGCAAACTTATCGAATTCTCTCATTACCTCTAATAGTTTATCTAGTTTTTTTTTCCCCCCTATGGAAGCTTCTTTTAGTTTTATCAGTTGCCTTGCTGAGTTATAGCAAATATTTCTTTTTGGAATTTTTTCTATTTGGAGATTATAGATTTCAACAAGCTGAGTAATGTTTTTAAAATAACTACATGGTGAATAACGGGAACGAAGAAGAAAGATCTAACTGTGCATGTTTTAATACAGAACATGTTCTACATGGAAGCTATAATTGGAAGTAGATATTCCTCTTGGATCTCTTAGATTTGTGAATTTGGTTAAAGTAAATTTGTTTTGTTTCACAGTTGTATAGATAGTGTTGTACACAGGTGATAACATTGAGACATAAAGATTATACTAAGGTTTATAAAAACAGGTTTTCAACAGCATGTGTTAAGCAAATACCTTGTGAAGAGAAGTAGGAAAGCATTTGTTATGTGGTGACACTGACAGTTGTAGCACAAGGACAGTCACTTAGTCCAAGTCACCAGGACTGGAACACTGATATGGCATGTGTCCTCCCAAGAAATGTCTGCTGCTACACTGTTTCCTCTTCCCAGCTCTACAGTCCTGCATCCCTCGCCCTGTCCTCTTTACACTTTTGGCTACAGTATGCACAGGTTAAAGTCCTTCAACTGGAAGCATTCGTGAAACTGTTCCAATTTCCTTGAATTTTTGTCAGTTTTGTGGCATGCATTTCAAACAGTGGCAGATGTTTCCCCTGTGCTATTCATAACCTCCCTCCAGTTTCAAAGCAGGAAGAGCCCTAAAGCAAATGAGGGCTATCTCTTGCTGAAAGCAGGAATATTATATCCAAAAAGAAAATTCAGCTTGAAATGAATATGTCACAAGTTTCAAGATCCTTCTTTGGTGGATTTTTAAATGATGGTAGTAACCCTGATCACCACAGAGTCACTTAGAATAGCCATATTATTTCATACCACCCAAGCCCTTCTCGAGTTCTTTTCTTATAGCCTATCAAAAAGCAGCTGGAAGGCCTCTGTAGCTCCACCCCCCAGCAAACATGAGATTCCATTCCCATCTTGGACAAGGAGCCAAGAATCACCCCTCTCTCCAGTAAGTAATGGAGTTTGCCATCATGAAAACTGGCTCCCCAAGGAATGAGCTGGGGCAGGAAGGAAGGAGGGACTGACACTGGGGCATGAATCTCACTCAGCTCTTTTAAGACAGGCACATGCTGCCACCTGGTTCCCATTACAGCCTCACTATAGTGAGATTTGGCCACTGAGGCACCCAGGTGGAAGAATGAGGCTCAAGCCCTCAGTGCTTAGAGCCGGAGAATGTTCCCAGCATATCACAATTACAGAAACATCTGTGCCCAACAGCTTTCCGCTGAACTGCTGTGAAAATTTACAGTGTTCGATTGCTTTCAGAATTTCTCACTTCTCAGCCTAAGGCAGGGTGGTCCCAAGGCTGCCAGAGAATTGCAGCAGGAAGTGAAAGAGATCACAGTTTCCATGGTTTGGATGAAATGTGGCACAAGAGTGTGAGGGGTGAGCCTGAAGCCCCAAGTGCTATGGGCTTCCATCAGCTTCTCATCTTTTCCTTCCTTTTTTGTTCAATCAACATATACTTCCTGATCGTGACGTGAACTGACTTCACCATGGATAAAAATCTGAGTAAGAGTTGGTCCTCAAAAAGCCAAGAATTTAGAGAGAAGTAACCATTGGTTAAAAATGATTTGAATAATATACAATATTGTTTATTTTGAAACCACAAGACAATAAAAGTTTTCATGTATTATACTAAATATATAAATAAATTCTATCCATTTCGAAGTACCATCTATCTAGAACAGCACTAATCAAATTAAGGCCCTCAAACTAGCTACATGAGCATCACATGGTATCTTGTTAGACAATATAAATTCTGATACCCACCCCCGACCTCAACTACTAGTTGGGATTAAGGCCTAGGAATCTGTATAGTAAAAAGCTCTCCAGGTGATGCTTACTAAAGCTTCAGCAGCATTGACCTAGAATATAAACAACAACAACAAAAATCCTAAGCAAATAGGATACCCAAAACAACCCAACTTGATTTTTTTAGGGGGACCAGGAAAGAAAAGCAAGAAGGATGGACTAGCCATTGTAGCACAGGAAAGCGTCACAAGTGTTTGGAGGTGGGAGTAGATTAACAATTCTAGGAGCATTAGTAAGAGCCAGCAGAGGGAGAAATTAATAGTTTTGAAATATCATGGAGTATACATGAAGATATTTTGTTAAAGTATTTAGACCCTGTTAATATAGGATATAAAGCAAAGACTGCCCAACAATTTAAGAATAAACTATGCTGATGCTTATACTTTTAGATAATGACTGTGTATAGTTGTAAACACTGGCCAGTCAAGGCCTCTGTCATTGTTTACATAACATCCCCACAACCATCACTACCATCTTACTATCCTATGAATCAAGTGTTTTCACTTTTCACTTTTTCTGTCTTTTAAATCTAGTAACTCTTTGTTGAGATGATATTGTATTTTACCTAGAGGCAAAATGTACAGCAGAGAGACAAATGAACTGCTCTGCTTGAGGGTACAGGGCTGCCAAACCCTTCTATTTCCAGCTTGGAGAGAATTCAACAGAACTTCCAGAAACTTTGTATCGTGGAGTAAAGAAACCTGTGTGTGCTCCTCCAATATTCTCGTTCAATGGCTTCAAATAATCCATACATACTCTCTGCCTATCCCAGCTCCATCCTGGTCAGCCTTGTGGGAATAAATTAGAGGCTGCCGGTTCCAAAGTCATTTTAACCATCTCTCATAACCTCCCTTTTGAAGCCAAGTGCCCTCACAGTTACTGTCACTTCAGAATATTCACATGCCTCCTTTGGGACAGATAGTTTGGTACCCCAGTCTTCTGAAGATTGGATCCAACTTTCTGACCTGATCCCCAGCTTTATTCTGAGGTCCATGGAGGGAAGAGTCAAGACACTCTATACCATGGCTCTCTCTGATGTAGGATGGAAACTCCACAAAGACAAAGTGCTTTCAAGAGATTTTGACACCCACCATCACCCACCAATCAGGCATTATTCACCACCAGTGATGTAAAAGTTCTCATCACAGCCACTTGGCAATGTTATAGCAAGTTGAGCCTTGGATGACATCAGAGCATTACTGGATGCTTAATAAGCAACCAGAACTTGAACCTTCTGATTTCCTATTGTAACGCATTTTTTTTTCCTCTTTGGTTCGGAGATGTCTGATCTAGTAAAAGATAAGGTACTAAAGTAGGAGCAAACACTGGCAGTTGTACAAGTAATTTTAGTTACTCCTATGTTAAGTCCTAAGTCAAACGGTAATATTGGATTTGATCATGCTTGCCAGAGTTCTTTCGAGGAGGGTGAATTTGGTTTTTTGTTTATTGATTGGAGCATTGGTTTGGAGAATTTCTGTTTGGTTTTAATTTGTTATTGCTTTTGCAACCATTGACCTAAAGGGAATTATGAGTAAGAAAGAGAGAAATGAAAACATACCTAATAAATTATCCTAAAAATAAGTTGTGATCATATATTTGACTATTAGAAACAGGAAGGATTTGTCTCCTAAACTTTATATTTTTATCTTAATTCTACTATCAGGGAGGAATTGCAGATAAAGAGAGAAGAGAGATACCACCACATATTTTTAACTAAAATATCTGGATTCCATCCAGTCATAAATATGTGCCCAGCTTATACATATTTGAGGGAATATAGAAGAGGAAACAGGAGATCTTATTTTTAATTGTCAATGTGAATATTTAAATAATCAAGTAGGGTCATAACATTCTCCTTGAAAAAAAATAAATAAAAAAAAAAGGAGGAAATGAGCCCCCTGTGCCTACAAGCAAAATAAGTGCATGTTTGAAAGAAAAGAAAATTATCATGGGCTATTCTAAGACCTTCTCTACACTGTCCTTGTACATTGACCTAACAGCCAGAGCCTTGAGCTGGCTTCAATCCCGAAGATAGACAAGCATGTTTCAAAGAAAGAATACAATTTATAAAAGCATAGAGTTAGCAGCATTTAAGTATCTAATTTTGAATCACAGAGCATGGAGCTCTAATATTACTACAGAGCTTCCAGAACAGTCCCCCAATTTAAAAAAAATGGGAAAATGAGACTCTACAAGAAGAAATAGGCAAAAAAAAATTAAAACAAAAGGGACTTTACCTAAGAGAGAACATAAACATTATAAATATATGTAAAGTTGTTCAATTTCACTGCAAATTAAAGTTGTTAATTAAAACAGTAAGATATATTTATATCCACCACGTTGGCAAAAACATTTGAAGTCTGATAATACAAAGTGTTGATGAAGAAATAAAAAAATGAAAACTCTCTAGTCTTTCAAAAGCAGTTGGGCATAAGTTGAACCTATATAGCTCTGCCCATCCCAATTCCTAGGTCTAAGTCATAGGGAAACTTCTACAGTTGTGTCCTGTCTTAGCCCATTCAGGTTGCTATGACAAAATCCCATAGACTAAGCAGCGTATAAACAGTAGAAATGTATTTCTCACAGTTCTGGAGGCTGGGAAGACCAAGATTGGGGTGCCACCATGGTCAGGTTCTGATGAGGGCCTTGTTCCCAGTTGTAGTTTGCTGACTTCTCACTGTGTCCTTGCATCGTGGAAGGAACTAGCTAACTCTCCATGCTCTCTTTTATAAGGGCACTAATCTCATCTGTGAGGGTTACACCCTCATGACCTAATCACCTCCCATAAGCACCACCTTCTAATGCCATTACCACAGCTGTTAGGATTTCAATATATAAATTTTGTGGGGGCACAAACATCCACCACAGCAGATGCCCAGGCATTTGTTTTATTATTCCATAAACTATACATATGCCCTAATGTATATAAAATTGTCATTATTAAAAATAAAATGAAACCTACAACTTTAAGACAACCAACAAAGACCAGTAATCAAAGGTAAGTGATTTTCTCAGGTTACTCCACAAGTAAATGGCCAAACCTGGACTTGAACCCAGATGACTTGGTGTCAGAGTCCAAGACTGTAATTACTATGAATTGTAACACCATATAGGCTAAATGTCTTTTTTAAAAAACTCCCTGAATCTCAGTGTGTACATCTGTAAAATGGAAATTAAATATATGTTTGTAAAGCTCTAAACACATTGCTTTGCCTATGGTGAGTGCTCAATCAGATAACACTCAGAAGGAGGAGAAAAAGCAAAGAGAGAAAGGAAGAAGGGAAGGAAGGAATGGAGAGAGAAAGAGAGAGAGAGACCCCAAATGAGAAATGATATTCTTAAAGGAACTACACATGCCCAATTTAGAAAATACACAAAGTAGAAGTGTAAACTAGAAAATCTGTTTTCTCTTCATCGCTGCAGGCCCCAGAGCATCTGGTCTCATTAAAGGTGCAAAAGTCGAATATCCTATTGAAAATTCTCTTTGGTGTAGGAAATTAAGTTAAATTAAAAACATGACCTTTCTCTCAAACTGGCAAAAGTGATCTCGTTCTCTTAGCATGATCGTATCCTTCAGCAATACATCAAAACCAGACGTCGCTGCGGGACTTCTACGACTGAGCCATCAACCTCCTCTGAGACTCCCGTTTATTTGGCTCCATTCAGGCAAAGAGGATCAGGTTCTTTATAAAATCCAAAGGAAGAAGGTGATATCCGCCCAGGGAGGAGCGTTTCGGGTCTTCTCTAACATTTCACAGGCCACTCACTCAAACACAGAGCTGCTAACAGCCTGGAGGGTTGCTGCCCCCTCTCCTCACTTTGGAGACAACATTGGGGTTGAGAGACCAGCAGACAGGATTCCTCTCTCTAGGAGAAACTGAATTGAGAATTCAATTGTAATCCTATGAAGCCTAGCTGGGGATACCCCTGGGAATCCCGATGGAGACTCTAGGCAGGAACATGCACCTGAAGCCAGGAAGCAGCTCCTCTCTCTTGTTCTCTGCTTTGCCCACCCCCTCCTACATGAAGGTCCTTCAGAACAACAGGGCATTATTAGTACAGCTTCACCATCCACCAACCACCACAAAGCTCATGCTTTCTCCTACAACCCTACTGACATCCAGGCCTTTCTGGAGGCCCTTCTGCAGTCCAGAGAGAGCTCAAGGGGAAAAGGAGCTCTCCAAAGGGCAGAGCTGCACTGACAAGACAGGAGCCCAGGGCAATGGCAGCCATGGGAGAAAGTGACTGGTCTTCTGAAGCCAAGCTCCAAAGAGATACTCAGAAACTGAGATTAAAAATTTATGCATAAGCATGCCAATTGCCATGCTATTTATAGACCTGGGTAGTTTAAAACAATTTAATTGCCCCAATTTAGAAAATGGTTAAGTAAATTGTGGTCTAACTCTACCATATCATTCAAAATAGCCTGTGTCACATGAAAAACTCTAGTTTTCAACAAAAGGTTTTTTTCCAATTAAATTGTTATTGCTATTATTACAATCCATATATTAATATTAACTAGAAATTTACAATTTATGAGTTTTTCTTCTATTGAATCTCTCCCATTTAATCAACAAATATATGAGCTAGATATTATCCTCATGATATAGATAAGAAAACAGATGCTTAGAAAGATTAAATAGCTTGCCCAAGCTCAGGCCTCAAATAGATGGCAGAGAAGAAGAAATTCAAACCCAGGTTCTCCAACACTAACCCCAGATCTCCTTCTACAATGTTACATACGTCCCATCAATGGGAGTTGGGCAGAGTAGACACATACACACACACACACACACACACACACACACACACACACAACTGGTAAACTCTGTAAGGGGCTTCGGATAATTATTAAATGCACTGGAAAATGTGTTTAATCAATATCAAGAGCCACCAGAAACTTTTGATATGATTGTGCTGAAAGAGCAGAGACATTTGCAACTCTCGGGAGGTTTTTACCCCAGAACCTTTAAAGTCAAAAGTCTGCTAAATAAATCTAAAAGGACAGGGTAGATGTCTTTACAATTTAAAAATTAATAATAATAAAGAGAAGGAGGAGGAGGGGAAAAGAGGAGGAGGTAAAGAAAAAGGAGAAAAGGAGGAGAAATAATTGGTGATAAATACTGATAAAAGCATATTTATTTTATAATTTTCATAATAAGCATCTAACAACTCCTGAAAAAATCCCTTATGGATTATATAACTGAAAACCAGAATCACACAGAGTTTCTTTATTTCCTTGACACTTCAATTGTTTTGGTCTCCAAAAACTTTTCAGAGTGAAAATAAGTACAGAAAGCCTCCCTAAACATCTTATTTTCTGGGCTTGTTTCTACTGAATGAATAGGGGATCTGAAGTCTAAGACAGTCATTTGGAGGAGTGTTTACAAACATGCAATATATACAGACGTGGTTTCATTCAGAATAATAATAATGATTAAAGGCAGGAAAATAAACAACCCAAAGTATGCATGGAAATGCTTATAAAGAAAAAAATTATACTGGAAGAAAAAATATGAAATAATGTATGAGTTTATGTGTGTGCAAGTCAACTGGGGAAAAATGGTAATCAGGAAGATGAAATGAGTACTTAATTCTACCCAAGTATTAAAGCTACTGTACAAAACATTGTCACATTGACAGGTTTCAAAGAGACTCCTAACTTCTAAAGGTCATCATCAATTCATATGTATTCATCCAGCCCTTTCAATGAACCCATCTGCTACTAAAGAAAACCTACAATTGTCACTAATGAATCCAGTGTTCTCCTAAGTTTTCCATAAAGGTCTCTTCGAAAATAAATAAATAAATAAATAAATAAATAAATAAATAAATAAATAAAACTTGAGTAGCTAAACTGTTTTTTAAAAGAATAGACAATAGACTGTGCAGTGTTACTTTCCCCACACTCCAACATGCACTGAAATCTTAATTAATGCTGTAACTATCTGAACTATTTTTGGCCTTCGATTTTATAGCACAAAATGTAATTCCTATTGGTATAGTAAATCAGTTACTTCAGTATTTGTTAAAACTGAATAAAGTTTATAAGCCTATCAAAATACCTCTTGTTTCTTATAAATGTTTAGGAAACATTTTTGAAATGTTTCTGAAAGTTAAAGTCTTAAGAGCTGGCAGAAACCAAAGAATGACCTCACTTTGCACTTTGCTTCCTTCCGAATGAACCAAGTCTTTACCTCTACAAGGGGAAAGGAGAGCCACGGACATCACAGTAGGGAGTCAAAGAGGAGATTGGCTACAAAGACAACCCAGATGCTATGCTTTATTTATTAATGACCTAGCAGCCTCCATTAAAAATGACACCTACATTCCCAAGACATATGAGTGAGAAATTGAGAAATGAAATACGAAGGAAGAGTGAGGTCTCAATCCACATGGTAACACTTGGGAAAAACTTAGTATTCCCTACATCACTTCGTAAAAATCATTTTACACGCTTGCTCTTCAGTAGGGTCTTGAAACAATGCCTGTATGAAATATTCTGAAGGACTACAGCTCTGCATATAAGGTACTAAATCTATAAGACAAAAATAACATGCCATTGACCTCATTGGGTTCTGACCGTTAAATGAGAAAATGAAATATACTTAGTGTAATGCTTAGCACAGAATGAGAGCTCTAACTTACTGTCGTTGGTTGTTGTTATTATGGCTGTTGCTGTTGCTAGTGCTGTTTTAAGAAGCCCCATATGGCAAGCCCTGGGCTCCTTCTACAGAAGCTTGCAAGTGGTGCGGCCTTTTGATGACTTAACACCTTCCTAGCTAGTTTTGAGAGATACTCACATTTTGATGCCTAGCTCTTTTGAGGCTAATGCAGTATTTGGAAAACACTTCCATGTTAGAACAACATAGCCATAACAAAAACGTTCATGGTTTACTTATGTCTAGCCCTTTGCAAATTATGAGGTTCCTTCATAGATTTCAATTTACCTTAAAAGAGCTGTCATTGTGGCTGGGTGTGGTGGCTCATGCCTGTAATCCCAACACTTTGGGAGGCCTAGGCAGGTGGATCACCTGAGGTCAAGAGATCGAGACCATCCCAGCCAACATGGTGAAACTCCATCTTTACAAAAATTAGCTGGGTGTGGTGGTGCATGCCTGTAGTCCCAGCTACTCCGAGGCTGAGGCAAAAGAATCACTTGAACCCAAGAGGCAGAGTTTGCAGTGAGCCGAGATTGCACCACTGCACTCCTACCTGGCAACAGAGCCTGACTCCGTCTCAAATAAAAATTTTTTTTAAAGAAGAGCTGTCATTGCTTTCTGTCCCATTTTGACTCCTCTTAATCCCTTTTGAATATAATTTAGTCAGGCTTTTGACTCCACTATTGTACTAAAACAGCTTTTATTTACACCTCTCATTCATCCTTCCTTATCTAGCTATCCATCTATATCTATCTATCTATCTATTTATCATCTATCTATCTATCATCTATCTGTCTATCTAATCTATATGGGCAATCTCATACAGACTCACGGCTTTAAATGCATTTTATCTACTAATGGCTCCAAAATGTGTATCTTCAACCTAAACTTGACTTACGTATCCAACTGCCTTCTCAGTACCTCTAAATACTAAATAGGTATCTCAACTTTTTCATATTCAAAATCAGATTTGAGATTTTTGTCTCCAAATATGTTCGTCTTAGTCTCCTCCAACTCAGTAATGAGTAAATCTCTTTTCAGTTGCTAAGAACAATATCCTTGGAGACAGTATTTACTCTTCTTTTCTCTTATAAGCTATGTCTAATCTATCAGCAACTTCTGTGGTTTCTGCTGCTAAAATAGACTTAGAAAATATAACTTATCATCATCTCCTCCACTACTCCTAAGTGAGATGGAAAGCTATTGGGAGAATTATGAGCAGAGGAACAACATGCTATGCCTTATGTTTAAAAAGACCTCTGACTTTACTGATATTAAACTATAGGTGGCCTATGGTAGAAACAGGGAGCTGACCATACATCTATTTCAACAATCCAGACACTGGATAACAGTATTTATGGCCGTATTTATTGCTTAGAACAATACCTGACCTATAATAAGTGCTCAGTAATTGTTGTTAAATGAGGGAATGAATATAGAACCAGCAGATTCTGGAGAGACTGGGACAAAGGAGAGGGTCTGTCATGATAGAAGGTAGATTGGACAAGACATTCTCTTGATGCAAAACATGTAACAGAGCATCAGTGTATATAACACTCAATGGATGCTTCGTAATTGTGTGGTTAGTAATTGGTGGATGGATGGATTAATGGGAGGACATTATAAGACACATTATAAGAAGAGGGGAATGGGAAATCAAGGCCCCGAGAAAACGATATATCCAGAGGCATCACCAGAGTACCCAAGGAAAGGAATGTGGGAAAGATACCTGCTCATCAAAACTATCAGACTCTCAAAAAAGAAAACCTACACTCAGAAGTATGTTTGAATTTTCAATGTTACATGAAATTGGCCATATACATGGTAATGGGTTTATTTGATCTGTGACAGTGTAACAATTACAAGTATTTTATTGAGCCAAAATTTCAAAATATATATTAAAATATTGTTTTAACCCAACTGATTATGACGCTTCATTTCAACAATCTCTACTCCTTAGGGTTCTGTTTACTATCTGAACTCGTCCTTCAACCCTCCATCACATAACACACATCTTACCTTCACTGCCATTGAAGCTGTATGAGTTTGGATTTATTCTTGGGTAATATAAATATGTAAAAGATACTAAAAAGCCTCTTTTTCTCTCCCCTAGAAATTTCTTGGTGACTTATGCAAAAGCCACTGTTAGTTTACTTATCTACAATTTTGGTTGCTTCATTTAACATCCCTGGCTCAGAATTCCTGGGAGAGACTGCACAGCCATCAGCAGTGGCCTAGGATTGGGAGTGACAGCCAACTCCTATGCAATGATAGTTCAGAACTATGGACAGCAATGTGTGTGTTTTTTGTGCCCCCCTCCCTGCCAAATAAAGTATGCTCTAATTATACCCAGAATGTACACATATTACATTAGCTTGTGTCAAAAACCGGCAATAATAACAGGTGAGATTTACTGAATATTTAACATATGCTAAACATTGTACTGATGTATTTGTTCCTATATTTCATCCTCTCAGGAATTCCGCAAGATATGTATTATTATTTCTATTTATGAATGAAGAATCTAAGGTTTAGAGAGATTAAACAACTTGCCAAACATAAACAACTAATAAGCCTTTAGAGTAAGTCCTTTATCCCTTTGCTGTATATCTGTACCTGCATATAATATGGAAGATTTCCTCCTGAGTGTTTGATAGAGCCCTCAGTTCAGGGGGCCTCTAGCCCATTACAGGATAAAAACCAGTAGAAAAAGGTCCTGTCTCAGAGGAGAAAACATGGTAAGCATCAGGTGCATCCAAGGAAAGCCTATGACTGTGCGAGTGAGAGGGAAGGGGCCTCTGGAGAAGAGTTCTCCCCCAGCGTATCGATGGGTTGTTCACAAGGTCTCCAGGGCACGCAAGCCACAACGATAAGCACATTCCATTCACAAACATTTGAATGTTTTCATTTTCATGTCTCTGATGTCTACATTTTTTCCCAAGTATTGCAGTTTTCTAATCAGTCCCGCATGTCTGTTCTCAGCTATGTATCTAAGAGCCAGCCAGACAAGCTGCAGAGTCCTTGGCCACAGAAGCACCTGGCTTCCCAAGAATGTGTGTCTCATTGTCTTAAATCTAGCAAAGGCTCTTTGATCTCCCTGCTTGGACAAGATTGCAGCCAGGCCTACTCTTCACAACTCACCATGCTTCCAGACCCAGCATTTTCCTTCTCCCAGATGCCTTCCCTGCCCAATGACGCTAAACCCTCTCCCACCCGCTTCCTTATCTCCCACAAAACTCTGAGCAGCCATCTCTCTCTCAGTTCTCCTCCCACCTACAGAAGGCAGCCTTGATTCTTCAACAACCCCAAACTTAAGCATTATTCCATTGACTTTTTAATGAACCTGTGTTCCTGCGGGAACAGAAAGCAACCTTGATTCTTCTGGTCCAGAAGGCAACCTTGATTCTTGGACAACTTCAGACTTAAGCATCATTCCTTTGAATTTTATGAACCTGTGTTCTTGTGGGACCATGGATCTCAATTTTGCCATGATCACCACACTCTCACACTTACAATTTTGAGTCTCCCACATTGCTTCCCCTTACCTTAGGACACCACCTGCATATATATATATATATGCACACACACATACACACACACATGCATATGTTTATATATGCATGAGTGTATCTTTGTGTGTGTACACGAGTTTCTCTGGTATCTAATTATTGACTACCTAAAGGTGTCTAATTCTTCCCTGAATTCCTAAACTCTGGCAAAGTTTCAGGCACATAGAATGAGGCCAAATATTTGAAAAGTGAATTTAAAGGCAAATCATGTGCAGAGAATTTTTACCCAAATTGAAACAAGAATAACGCTCCCATGAGCCTTAGCTAGGAAGAGTCTAGCCTGTCTGTGTGCACAGCTCCAGAGCTGGGGGACATCACAGAACCACCAAACCTACCCCCTGCTGCTGCCAACAAGGAGTTGGCCAGAAAACACTTTTCCACCAAGCACCACAAATAATTTATCCCACAAACTCCCACTGATCATCTTCTGTTCGCCAGGCCCTCTAGCTACAAATAAGAAACCAATGTGGTTTAATTTGTAATTGTTTTTTTTAATTCTGAAGAAAGCTGAATTCATACAACATGAGATAACAAAGGAAATTATTTTTGCTGAATAACTACTGTGTGCCAGGTTAAGTGCACACATTGCCCCATGTAAGCATCACACCAACTGGGAGAAAGAAATAATTTTCTCCATCTCAGGAAACTCTAGGACGATGTGACCCTCTGTCTGTGGGCCCCAAGGTGCATGCTGTGAGACTGGGAATTGATTGCACCAGCATCCCTGTTCCACTCACTATCTGTTTCCATTTCTTCTACAGTTCATCAGAGATGGTAACCCAATTTGAGCACATATTACAGTACAGTCTACTAATGTTTCTTTATAATAGAAAAAAGTAAAGATTTCCTGTCATAATACTAAATGCCACTTAAAGTAGTTACAGATGCTGAATCTGAGCAGATTAGCCACGTTATGGTATAAACTCCAACTTTCAGAACTGTATTCCCAAGGCAAAGTAAAATGTCCAGTGGTGGTTACCCCATTCCTACACACACACACACAAAGAAAACAGCTCTCTAAAATGTGATGCATATAAAATACTACATTTCTTAAACTATGTTGGCTTTTGGCTGGTTGCATGTTTTCTGTTGGAGTTAATAACACATTTTAAGGTGTGGGAATTTAAGATAGGCATCTAATACAGGGAGCCATTTAAGAAAACTGAAATTTAAAAACAGCAATGCTCTCTACACACTCCAACTTATGTTACATTGCTTTTAGTCCTCCCCGTTTGCTGTTTGTTTGTTTTTTGCTGTGCAGTGCAGAATCCTTGGCCACAGCTCTGGGCAAGCAGAGCAGAGAAGCATGTGCTAAACAAGTAGTTGGTGTTGATGTGTGTCCTCTAGGCTCTGCTTTTGGGGAGGCCTTGCCAATGTCCTCATTGAGACCATTATCTTCCAGCCTTGTGCTTTGATCCCAGATCAGAAAAAGTGTGCTTCCAAGGCTGCAGGCCTCCCCCGTCTAATCTCTCCCTCCCTATCTCAGAGCACTGTCACTGAGTCAAGAAGACCAGCTTCTCACTGTTCATGATCTTTACATAATAGCTGACACTTAAAGTATGAGGTATCTGCACTGAGCTAAGCTCATTACATGAATGATTTTATTTAATCTTCACAACTCAATTATGCACACACTTTATTACCCCATTTTACAAATACTGAAACTAGGGCAATCCTAGAAGACAGATTCCACAAGGACTTTATCTTAGGTGGCAGTAACTCCAGGGCTTAGAACACTGCCTGTATAAAAGTGCTCAAGAAATCATCATTATGTGGATGAATGAATGAATGAAGCCAAGCTAAATTAACTTAGTTGTCCAAGCCATACAACTAATAGGTGTCGAGTCTAGAGAATATTTATGAAAGTGGAATTTCCTGTGTTCCTGTGTGATGCCCATGCTGACATTCACCAGGCAGGTTGAAGGTAGGAGTCAACTTGGCAGCATGGTTCAGGGGACAAGGCACAGGGCGGGAGGGACACAGGTCCGAGTCCTGGGCTCAGTTCTGCAGCTTACTAAATAACATTAGACAAGTCACTTAACTTCTCTTAGCTTCAGATTCCTCATCTGTAAAATTAGAATAATAATACTCACTTTTTAGTGTGCTTGTGTGGCTTATAAAGAGCTAAAATGTGTGAAGTGCCTAATGAAGCATATTTTATACAGTATGTGTTCAACAATTTGTAGCTATTATATAATAATTCTTAACCTTACCATACTCCAAAAACAGCACAGCATCACTTCTCCAAATCTAATCATGAGGACTTATTACACATCCCCAAAGGAGGGACATTTTACCATATAATCAGCCTATCACCTTCAAAATTGTTGTGATTATGAAAGTCATGGAAACACTAAAAAACAGGTTGAGATTGAAGGAGACTAAAGACAAATGACAACTAAGTGCAATATAGGATCACGAATTGGATCCTTTTTCTATAAAAGCCATTGTTAGGAAAACTGGTGAAACTTGAATGAGATCTGCCGATTAGATGGCAGTAACATATCAATGTTAATTTTCTGAATTTGATTTTGATAGTTGAACGAAAGGTTTTTGTTACTGTTTTTGTGTGTGTTTTTGTTTGTTTGTTTGTTTTTGAGACAGAGTCTTGCTCTATCTCCCAGGCTGGAGTGCAGTGGAGTGATCTTGGCTCACTGCAGCCTCCACATGCCAGATTCAAGCAACTCTCCTGTCTCAGCCTCCTGAGTAGCTGGGATTACAGGCACCCACCGCCACACCCGGCTAATGTTTGTATTTTTAGTAGAGATGGGGTTTCACCATGTTGGCCAGGCTGGTCTCGAACTCCTGATCTCAGATGATCCACCTGCCTTGGTCTCCCAAAGTGCTGGGATTATAGGCGTGAGCCACCCATGCCCAGCCTAGAAGGTTCCTATTTGTCAGAATCACACATTAAAGTATTCAATGGTAAAAGGGCATCATATTGGTAACTTATCCTCATAGTTCAGAGGAAGAACTATTTTTATTATTTCAGCAAGTTTTCTGTAAATATAAAATTGTATTAAAATAGAAGAATAAAACTGCACTAGGAAATATAAAAGACAATTTTAATAAGCATAGAAACATACCATATTTCTGGAATGGGAAGACAATATATGGTAAAAATGTAACTTCTTCAAAATAAATTCTATAAAATCAATACACTTCAAATAAAATTCCACTAGCAATTTAAATTCATTCTAAACTCCTGAAAGCAGAAGGATGAAATAGCCAATGAAATACTGAAAACCAAAGATCACAAGGAGGAATTGGTATGGCAAAGCACTTAAATTTATTTCAAAGGTATAATCATTGTAAGAACATGGGTCTTACACCAGTCTGCAAAATAGAAAAGTTGAACAGAATAAAAACCAACTCAAAAGGGTCAAGTACAAAAATGGCATTTGAAATCAGAGAGCAAAAGATGAGTTACTTCATTAGAATCACTGGTTAACAATTTGTGGGAGAGGGAATTTAACTATGTACCTAATACTACATATGAAAATAAATTTCATGTATGTAAAAGTTTAAATGCAAATAATAAGTTTCTAAAAGTAACAGAGAAATGTAACAATATTTCTAAAATCTTGGGGTACAAAAGGACTTTCTAATGACTCCAAATGCAGAAACAAAAAGGAAGATACAGGTAGAATTGTGGATATATATGTTTAAACTGTTTGTGCATCAAAAAGTAAACAAAGAAAGATAAAATATTTGTGATAAAAACAGCAGTTGGGGGCAAGCACAATTGCTTACACCTGTGATTCCAATGCTCTGGAAGGTCAAGGTAGGAGGATTGCTTATTAACTAATCTGAGCAACATAGTGAGACTCCTTTCTATAAATAATTTTTTTAATCAGCAAAGGGTTAGTAACTTTACTATTGAAAGATCATTACATATCAATTAGAAAAAAATACTATAAAAAAGAACAGCAAGGAATAATTCATATAAGAAGAAATATACATGGTCAATAAACATGAAAATTAATGTTGAACTTCATTAGAAAATGCAAATTACAAAATATCATTTCACCCAAAACATTATTTATAATATGAAACTAGAAATAAATTTTGAAAATACAAAAACTATTAAATAAATTACAATAGTAGTGGGCAGAAATATAAGATGGCTCCCAAGATTCTCTGTCCCTAGTGAACACGCCCTGCATAATCCCGGAAACTATCAATGTGATGGATTTTATTCTCCTAATTAGATTATGTTATCTAATACAATTGACTTTAAGCTAGGGGAGATTATTCTGTGTGCCTGCCCTAACCATATAAGCCCTATAAAAGTGAACATTTCTCTCCAGCAGATCACAGAAGAGGAAGACAAAGATTCAAAACACAGTAAGAATTCAATGCACCAATGCTGGCTTGAAGATAGAGGGGCCACACGGCAGAGTAGGCAAGTGGCTTCCGCTGTTAAGAATAGGACCCAGCCAGCAGCCAGCAAGGAAACCAGGACCTCAGTTCTACACACTTAAGGAACTGAATTCTGCCACCAAGAACGAGCTTGAAAGCAGTTCTTCTCAGACTCTCCAAAGGAGAACTCAGCCCAGCTGACACTTTGATTTTGCCCTCATGAGACCCTGAGCACAGAACGCAGTCATGCCATGCAAGACTTCTGACCTATAGAACTGTGGGCTAATAACTGGGTATTGTTTTAAGGTGCTAAATTTGTAGTAATTTGTTACACATCAATAGAACACTAATGCAAATATATTCATATAAACTATTTTATAGTAACTAAATATTATATTTTCACTACAAATGCAAAAAATGGCAAATGTTGATGAAATAACATTCAGCATTTTAAAAGGGAAACAAACTCAAATATATTGTATAATCACCATTTTCTTTAATTTATATGCACAATAGGAAAATTACATGGAAATACATATGGCACCAGCAGTAATATCTAATATCTAATAGTAAAAGGATTGAGCAGTTTAAATGGCTCTCTTTTACTTCTCTGATCAAATTTTTCCAAAATGAAGGCATATTACTTTTGCTAGCAGAAATAAAATCAACAATACTCCAACAACTACCAAAAACAAAGCATCTGGTTTTGAAGGGTGGCAGAAGTATTTCAGCTAGTTCATCAATAAGATGGAAAAGAACACTTACATGGCATCTTTCTACTAATATTACAAATTAAACTCTGTTATAGAATAAAAATACATAAACGCAAGTCAAACACAATGGGACTGTTGTGCCTCTGACCACATCAGGGCTGTCCCAGATGTGACATTAATTCTGAAGCCTGCGCCTGCCCAATTTGGCAGCCAAGCAGCTGCCATGAATGAACTTTGGAAATGCTACAATATTAGCCTTCACTGGTAATCCTGCTAATGCACTCACAATCTATTTGACAGCCTGCCCATCACAGCCCCACTGTCAGAGTGAGCAGCCTTTGGAGGTGACTGTGATGAGGGGATTACTGAAAGGACGCTCCACAGGACAGAGTGGCCCTCTATCCATTGCTTTCTGACTAGTATTGCAGATAGGCCACATACCACAGAGGGCACTGGACAGAAGCTTGCTTCCATACCCACCTCTTGGCACATAGGTACCAGAGGGAGAAGGTCACCAACCCAAAAGATGGGGGTTTTTAAAGAGCTATGCCATGCCTCCAGTCTCATCTTGGAGAAAGAAAGCAAAGCCACCTGAAGGAAAAATTCACAGGGCAGAGGGCCCTGGATCATTCCTTACTAGCAGACCTCTCCTCCTCTCTAGAAGCCCTACTTGCTACAGAAAACTGGAAAAAGCTTCTGATCTCTTGGGAGGAGTCATAGATGCCCCTCCCGCTCCTTTCCCTTTGGCTACCAGGTTTCTCAGGGAGTGGCTGACACTCCATAAAACCTGCATTTACAGCTTTGCCTTCATTAAATTAGCAGGACTGCTTTATTTGCCTTCTAATTTTTCAGGAGTTTTATTTAAAATGTTTCATTCTAAACACAAAGTAAAATGAAAATAAAAGGTGCAGGCTTCATCTAGCATATTATAATTACTTGGAAAAGCAATCTAGTATGTACTAGAGCAAAGCTGTTGTTCCCATTTCTGAAAACATCCCTTCTGGGCAGCCCCCACGATGCTGGCTGGAGCCAGGACTACCAGCAAATTGTTCTTTTTACTCCAGTTTAAACACACGGTTCTCATTCGCAACCTAATGATCAGAAGCATGCTTTTCCCAAGAACACAATTACCAGTCACCTTCTTCGTTCCCCTCTTTCCCATAAAGTTTCCTCATTTCTGTAACTGGACCAAGGCTGTTCTCCAAAGTCCAGCTTAGCTAGGAACATCTTCTCAAGCTCAGGTACCACAAAAGGCACTGGAAATGCTGAGATAAGCAGAATTGGCTCATGTCCTCAAGGAGCCTGCAATCTATAAGCAGACATTTGTAACACAGCATCAGAAATGTTAAGTCACAGCTTCTCCAAGTACATTGGAGAAGTCCCCGGACCAGACTGAGAAAGTGAGAAAGTTTGAGGCCACATCCTGAAAAAGTCTGGTCTGGGTGACTTACTATATGCTGACTGCCTTCTTCAGCTATATTTCAGCCATCATACTGATCATTAGTATAGGGATCCTGGCTAAAGAGGAAAGTCTGAAGGGCAGTGGAAAATCTAAGCCATGTCCCATCAAGATGGCAACCAGAAACCCATCTGAGGCCTCACTGCCAGCTCTGTCAGCCCTTGACATGCCTAGCTGAGGTGCTCCAACATTTTTCGGGTTCACAAGCTCATACTCCAGCTAGTGAAAGGAACAGAAATGCAGTATAACATCATAAACGCTACGCCGCCCTTTCAAGCCTCATCCTTTTCTGAAGAAAGACAAGCATGAGAGCCCTACTGTGGGCAGGGGTTGGCCACATACCTGTTCTCTTCCTTCCCCTAAGATGGGCTCCCTCCCCAGTGAGATGCCCTGGAAGGCTACCTCATGAAGCAAGAGGAAGACCTCCACTTTTTGCTTGAAGGTTGAGGCTAAGACCTGAGATTTCATACTTCCTGGGCCAACATCAGAGTACCTGGTAAGGCAAACCTTTCTCAGCCCAGGACCTCTTAGCTGCTCTCTTCCTCACCAGCAAGAGGTCAGAGCCCAGCGCTCCTCATCCATCAGGGCAGGGCCTCCCCTTAGTGAATCTCAGTTACAGGGAGGCAGTACAGGATTCTGGGAACCAATGGACTTTGGAGTCTGAAGAATCTAGATTTGAAGGCTGGTTCTAGGATTTACCATCTTTGTCATCTTGTGCAAAAATGTACTTCTGAGCCTCAGATTCCTAATTTAAAAAATGATAATATTTGTGGTTGCAAATCTCTTGGCACAATGTTTCAGATATGGTAAGGATTCAACAAATGGTAGCTATATAGAATATCCCCTCCCCAAAAGTCTGCATTCTATAATAAACATCATCTCTTACTAAGGAAGAAGGAAGGAAGGAAGAAAGGAAGGGAGGGAGGGAGGGAAGGAGGGAGGGAGGAAGGAAGGAAGGAAGGGAGGGAGGGAGGGAGGGAGGGAGGGAGGGAGGGAAGGAGGGAAGGAAGGAAGGAAGGAAGGGATTCTCATGAGAAAGTGAGGGATTCTAGGCTCTTTGGAGAGCAGGTAAGGGGAGCTCAAGAGAGAGTTGGGCAGTTTGTTCTCAAAGGGTGAAACTCTCACAGGTAGCTCTGAAATCACTCTGCCAGCAGTTCTTTCAAGGCGAGACAGTTTTGTTCATGATACAGATGCAGATGCATGCCTCCTAGGCCAGGGGTGAGTGTACCCCCAGGGCCAAAGGAGGCAGAAAGCCAAAGCCAGCTGTGCACCTATCTCTCTTTGCTATGTGTTTGTTGGGGCAGGGCAGGGGGTGGGAAAGGAAGTGTTCCAAGCACCTTGATGGACCCAGTGTTAGCCAGGTAGGTCTAGGACAATCATTCTATAGTGCAAAATAATAAAACCAACAAACTGAAAAGGACAGAATGGATTTTTCCCCTGGCTTCCTCAGAGGTTACATTAGCAGCTCTAAAGATTCTTTCTTGGTCACTGATATTCAGGCTCCATGCCTTTCTGGCCTATACACATTGTGTTGCTCAGAATAATTTATGTAGCAGGGAAATAAGTCAATATTAGAGACATAAAGAAAACTCTAGTCATTACTTTACATTTTTCCTGCCAGTCAAAAATATGTTTAGCAACTAATCGTGAGATGACATAACAACTACAGCTAAAATACCTAAAATACTTAGTTTTGGCTCTGAAGATTGTGACTAGAAAACAAAATCTGCAGGGGTGTGTGTGTGTGTGTGTGTGTGTGTGTCAGTTCTGAGCCACATCTAAGAACGAGTCTACAGATGGAAGGAGAGTTCCTGCGCATCATGGGAGTGGTACAGGGCTCCTTGTCTCATACAGATGACTTTATGTGAAAATTCCCATTTTAACACACCAACAGGGTTGGTGTGGTCTAACTACCACTGAGCTCTCTTCCTCTGAAATTAGTAATGAGTGAAATTGCTTTTTGTTTCTCTAGAAACAAATATTTATAATTCAAACCTTTATGTTCATTATTTTCAAAATTTTTGTTTTTGTAACTGTTCTCATTTTGAAAGAAGTTGATTTGGTTTTATTCTGTTTCTGGAACAAGTCAGCGTATCTACATACTTTAGCATATTCCTAAACATGAGATTTATTTACTAATTACAGCTATTTTGATCCATGGATGTCTGCCACACAGTTCTCTAAATCACGTGTAAGGCTTTTTTCTGCCTAAAACTTCATAGGTGACACAACTAGCTCCAGGACAACTAAAGAATCAGAGTATTTAGGAAAGAAAAATAAATTCAGTTCTCACTAATAACAAAAATGGTGAACAATCCTGGAAACGAAGTCTAAAAACTTTTTAAAACCTATCCCACACAGTTTTTTCTTTTTGAATTTTCTTTGCTCTAAGACATTTTTGAAACAAAAAACAGCTGAAAAACTGGTAGTGTTTGCAGATTATTTTTAAGAATAAATAAAAAGAGGTAAACAGTCCTTAGCAATGTTATCTATGTTTATGGCACAAATCTAAATTTTTTCTGGCAGAAACTGTAGAAGTCAGAAAAGATAGGTGTTTTTATTCTCATTGACAGGTAAGAATTGAGGTCCAGAGATGCTATAGGATTTGACTAAGATGACCGAAGAAAACTCTGCAATAAAATCTGTACTGAGACCAACGTTCCCTGCTTCCTAGTTCTGTTTATCCAGGCTATCTACTTAAGTCTGTCCAGACTTACT
Source organism: Aotus nancymaae (assembly GCF_030222135.1). Taxonomy (NCBI): domain Eukaryota; kingdom Metazoa; phylum Chordata; class Mammalia; order Primates; family Aotidae; genus Aotus; species Aotus nancymaae. Next base: position 18,089,355 of record NW_026988471.1, read on the forward strand.
GAAATAAACTTTATGTCATAACAATATATATCTGGAAAAAATAGGGATCGCTCCTCTCATTTTTTATAATGCTCACACTTGATCCATAATCTGGCACAATATAATAATCAATAAAAATATTAACCAAATAAAAGTTTTTGCTAATTATTTCTCCTCCTGAACAAAACAACACTAATAAATCTATAAGCACAATTTTAGAAGAGAAAAAAATTCTATCCCCTTAGGAAGTATTTTTACACTGAAGAAAACTAACTTAATATTTCAGGAAAATGTAAATAGATTCCTGAAATTCCAGTACCAAAAATTTAATGAGGCTTACAGTTTTATGGACAAATTTATGTTAAAAACTGTGATCTAAAAATCACACAAAGGAGTAGGGTGTAAAAGAAAACCATACCACTAGATTCATTAGGCTTTCTCTTTTCATAAACAAAATAATGCAAGACTAAACTTTACTGTGTCAAAACTCAACAGATTGCAGCTAATCTAAAAATATCAATTGTTCTTTTTTATCCACAGGGAACTAAAATGCCAACATTTGAGATCGATAAAGGTTTTATAATTTTATAATAAGACCATTCCAGTGCATTTTATGTCAACATATAAAAGTATGATTGTGCATTGTGAAATTTAAAATATCCCAGTACATTAGAGTGGAAACCCAGGATCATCTTAGAATAACAGCAACACCTTAGATCATCCTATCCCCAGGAAGTAAGAATTTGTGGAGAAATCTACCAATCACTTAGTGTATATTTCTGTAAGGCCAATAATTCTTCACTTATGCAATGAGATAGACACTCAAAAAGCCACAGGTTACCACTTAGCAAAGACTGAGTAGACTTCCATCTTTTTCCAGCTTAACAGGGCACCCCTCCCTGCCCCAGCTAAGTGGTACCTGAGAAGACTGAGTGGACAATCAAACTTTGACCATCACCTAGGGATAACAAGCCTTTTCACCTACCCTCTAGTAGAAGCCAAATGAGGATTAGTGAAAAAGCACCTCTACCCCTCCCAGCACGGGAGGTATCTCCAAAGGCTTGGAGGGGAGCCTAGACCTCCACCCTCTCAAGTAGCAAAGCAGTACTTCCTTCGTCCCCAAGGAACAGTATCAGAGAAGATCTGTTAAGACAGATTGAAGTAAAACTCAGTCTCATAACATAATACCCAAAATTCCAAGGATATGATGGAAAATCGGGTCATATCAAGAGCAAGGAAAATCTTAACTTGAAAGAGAAAAGATAATCAACAGACACCAATATTAAAATGACACAGATGATGGAATTATTGACACAAATTTTAAAGCAGCCAACATAAAAATGCTTCAATTAGCAATTACAAACACCAGAAACAAGTTAAAAATAAAAGGTCTCAATAAGGAAACAGAATATATAAAGAAGAACCATGTGGAAATTTAGAATTTAAAAGATACAATAATTGAAATTTTCTAAAAAGCCCAACAGATGGGCTTAACAACTGAATAGAGCAGACAGAGGGAAGAACCAGTGAACCAGATGATAGAACAATGAAAATTACCCAATCTGAAAAACGGAGGGAAAATAGACTGAAAAAAGTGAACAGAGCCTCAGGTACCTGTGGGAAATAGCATTCTAATATTTGTCTCATTGGAGTCTAAGAAGTAAAGGAGAAAGTGAAGCTGAAAAAGCATTAGAAGAAATAATAGCTGCAAATTTTTCAAATATGGAAAAAGGTATAAACCTACAGATTTAAGAATGTGAGAACACCCTGAAGAGGATAAACTGAGGGGAAATCTATACCAAGAACCATCATACTCAAACTTCTGAAAATTGAAGAATCAGAAACAAAGAAAGTAATCTGAAAGCAGCATTGGAGGACAGGCATGGTGGCTCACGCCTGTAATCCCAGCACTTTGGGAGGCCAAGGTGGGTGGATCACCTGAGGTCAGGAGTTCGAGATCAGCCTGGCCAACATGGTAAAACCAGGTTTCTACTAAAAATTCAAAAATTAGCTAGGCATGATGGCAGGTGCCCATAATCTCAGCCACAAGGGAGACTGAGGCAGAATCGCTTGAACCTGGGAGGCAAAGGTTGCAGTGAGCCGAGAATGTGCCATTGCACTCCAGCCTGGGTGACAAGAGCCAAACTCTGTCAAAGAAAGAAAGGAAGGGAAGGGAAGAGAAGGAAAGGGAGGGGAGGGGAGAGGAGGGCAGGAGAGGGAAGGGGAGAGGGAAGGAAGGGAGGAAGGAAGGAAGGAAGGAAGGAGGGAGGGAGGGAGGGAAGGAGCTTTGGAAAAATTAGGCCTTATGTACAGAAGAAAAACAATTCATATGACAGTGAATATCTGATCAGCAACCATGGAAGCCAGAAGGAAGTAGAAACATTTTTCAAGTGCTGAAAGAAAGTAACTATCAACCCAGAATTCTTGGTGAAATTAACCTTCAAGAATGAAGGAGCAATAAAGACATACTCAGATGAAGAATAACTAAAAGGATTTGTCACCAGCATACCTACCCTAAAAGAATGGCTAAAGAAGAAAAGTTCTCAAAACAGGAAATAATAAAAGAAGGAAACTTGGAACATCAGGAAGAAAAAAGGAACAATGGAAAAACCAAAAACATGGCAAAAAACAATAAACTTTACCTGTCCTTTTGAGTTCTCTAAATTACGTGTGATGGTCAAAGCAAAAACTTAGTATTGTGTAACATGGATCTCAATGTATGTAGAAAAAATATTTAAGGCCATTATGTGATAAACTGGGAGGATAAAGGAGCCCAATGGGAGGTCAGGTTTTTACACTTTCCTCAAACTGTTAAAATGTTCTAACTAGTGAAATAGTTCCATATTTCGATTGTAGTGGTGGTTACAGGAATTTACACGTGATAAAATAGCATAACATTACACACACTCATTGTGTCAATATTAATTTTCTGGTTATGATATTGTACTATCATTATGCAAGATGTAACTATCCACTGGGAAAAACTGAGTGAAGTGTGTATGGAACCACTCTGTACTATCTGTAATTTTCTGTAAATCTATAATTATTTCAAAATAAAAAACATTTTTAAAACACAAAACTGTTCTAGATTAAAATGCACTAAAGACTAATGCAATGTAAAAAGTTTTATTGGTTTCTGATTTCTAAAAAGACAAGAGGTTAGAAAATTTGGAGAAACAAACATAGATGGAACATTTGATCATGAGATGATATAAAATTATTAATTTTCTTTAGTGTTATATTAATGTGGTTATGTAGGATAATGTCTTTATATCTAAGAGATATGTGCCGAAATACTTAGGGATGAAATATAATGAAGTCTGGAACTGACTTTCAAATGATTCAGAGAGAAAGAGAGGGAAACAAATAGAATGAAACATGGCCAATTATAGACTCTATGAGGATAATCTAAGGGTGTACTTTGTACTATTCTTTCCATGATTCTGTATGTTTGCAAATTTTTGTTTTTAAAAAAGTTGGGCCTTCCTGAAAAAAAGTCAAAGTTATTGACCTAAGTAATTAAAAAAAAAAAAAGTTGGGGCCGGGCGCGGTGGCTCAAGCCTGTAATCCCAGCACTTTGGGAGGCCGAGGCGGGTGGATCACGAGGTCAAGAGATCGAGACCATCCTGGTCAACACGGTGAAACCCCGTCTCTACTAATACAAAAAAAAAAAAATTAGCTGGGCATGGTGGCGCGTGCCTGTAATCCCAGCTACTCAGGAGGCTGAGGCAGGAGAATTGCCTGAACCCAGGAGGCGGAGATTGCAGTGAGCCGAGATCGCGCCATTGCACTCCAGCCTGGGTAACAAGATTGCGAAACTCCGTCTCAAAAAAAAAAAAAAAAAAAAAAAAAAAAAAAAAAAAAAAAAAAAGTTGGAAGGATAGATTGATGGACAGATGTGTGATAAAGCAAGTATAGTAAAAAATCAATTGTGAAATCTAGGTGGTAGGTAATTGGCTGAAACGTTTTCAAATATGGAAGAAAGGCATAAACCTACAGATTTAAGAATCTGATAAAACCCCAAGGAGGATAAACTCAAAGAAATCCATTCTATGGGTGCTCACTATAAAATTTTTTCAATTTTTCTGTATATTTGAAAATGTTCAAATTAAAACATTCGGGGATAAAGCTGAAGGAATGTATTACAACTCAGTGCTTTCCCCAGCACTTCCAATCTTCCTTGGCCCAATTAAAGACACCCTTCTGACAATTAAAATAAAAGTTATCCTTTGCTAGGAGCAAAAGCTTGCCTGGCTTTCCGGCTGGAGAAGCCCTAGCAATGTCTCACACTTTTCCCACAGAGGTAAAGCCCCAGCCCCTGCCACTGTCCCAACTGCCACACTGAGTCCCCAAGAGTATTGCTGACTGTCAGAGAGAGACAAACATAGCATGGTCAGGATGAACTCAAGGATAAGCTGGTCTTCCCTGCAGCCACCTAAAATCCAAAGGTGAGCAGCCAAGGCCCAGCAGTAGTGAGAAGGGTGGTGAGGGTAAAGAGTTTAACAAATTTTGGTGCACATGTAAACTGGGATCTTGGTCAAGTGTGACTGAAGTTGCCTTATTTATTATATTATTAAGAAGGTAAGTGATGTTACTGATTGAGACTTTAAGCTAAGTAAACATATTAAACACTTAAGAGTAACCACTAAAGAAATTAAGCAAAAGCTTATCATTTTTATCAGAGAAAGTTAGAAAAGGGGCAGCAAAACAGTTGGACAACTAGAAACATAAAGCGAGATGGTAAAAGATAATGGCAACATATACATCACAATAAACGTAAGTAGCTTAGTCATATATGTATATGTGTGTACATATACATGGTTTATGTATATCTGTATATATAATTTATATAACTTTGCTAGAACTACAATAAGAAAATGACATTTCCACCATCATGGTAAGAGTTTTTAATACACACAAGTGTCAGTTAGAAATTAACAGGCAAAGGAATCAAGATATTGAAAAAAATATAGAAGATATGAACATTATTATTAAAAATATGGATCTTATGGATACATAGATCCCTCTATTAATAATAACTCTCCTAGTTTTTCCACCCATCTTAGAGTGTCCCTGCTCAAATATTTCAGTGTTGAGTGATCTCTCAATGATAAGGCCATAGAGATTTTCCTGATGGCAACAGCATGACACATGCTCTGGTTCTTGCCTTACCTTAAACAAACAGGGAAACGCCATGTGTATTGTGAGATACTGAGGCAATTCTGAGCTCTGATTGCACAAAGACATTCAGCTCTGGACCCAGGTTAATAAGAAGTGGACCAAACCCCCAAGCAAATTTCAATATTTAAGGCAAGACCCAAATTCTCTGGAAGTTCATTTCCCCCCTCTGGTTGTCTAGAATGTAGGGTTTAGCCATTCCTGTCCCACCTCCACTGGCTTTTTTCCATGCCCCCATAAAGTTTCTCATCTCATGCAACTGTCTACCTACAAGCTCCAAGTAGTATCCACTCCTGCAAATGATAGAAATAAATCCATCCCTTTCCGTGTCATGACAAAAACTCCTTATCTTATCTAACTAGCAAAAAAAGTTCAAACCAAACATTTAAAATGTATTAATTATGCTTTATACATCCCCAGAGGCAGCTGCGCTGATGAGAGCCAGCTCAATGTTTGGAAAAGGGAAACAAAAAATTGCAATTCATTCATCCTTCCATCCCATTTTTAGGGTTTAGTGCTTTCATATTCTAATCTCTGGAGCTGGAACTAGCATTGGCCAGGAAAAATGACCATAATATGGCAGCAAATTGCCAGGACTGGGGTGACTGGGTGAGAGGAACATTCCTGCAGAAGTCCACAAAAAGAACATTGTGTGTCCACTTTTTCTTTCGGCTAGTATGCTCTAACACAAGTCAAAGAAAACAAAAGGGTAAGGCATGGTGCCTCATACCTGTAATCCCAGCATTTTGGGAGGCCAAGGTGGGAGGATCACTTGAGCCCAGGAGCTCAAGACCAGTCTAGGCAATATAGAAAGAGCTTATCTCCCCGCCCCCCGCACCCCACACACACACAAATAGAAAAAATTAGCTGGAGGTGGTGGCACATGCCTGTAGCCTTGCTACTCAGGAGGCTGAGGTAGGAGGATTGCTTGAGCCCAGGAGGTTGAAGTTGCAATGAGCCCTGATCATACCACTGCACTCCAGCCTAGGCAACTGAGGGAGACCCTGTTTCAATCAATCAATCATAAGATAGCACAAATCCACAAGAGGTCTTTCACTCTGCAGGCATGTGTTAAAGCACTTGCCTATCTATGCAGTCACACTTGCCACATACATAGGCTCCTTCCCCAGCTCCACACGTCAATCACCACAGTGTGTTAACTCTCTGGGTTCCACAAACACACGGTGGGTAGGACTCTGACACAGGGCCATGACACATCTTCCCAACCAAACATAATAATTTGTAAGCGGATTAATCCATCAGTCCCCATGTCATTGAAAAAGGCTTTTTGCCAGAGGTTTCAAGAAGGCCACCAGTTCAGTGATCTTATTCCTCTCTCGTTCCATTTCAGGATGCCTCTGTTATAAAAAAAGATGGGGGGTGTCACTCCTGGGAATACAGCAGGTTGGGAGGCAGGCTACTTCAAAATGCTGAGAAGCACTTCTAACCATCATCATCATCATCATCATTTACAAGGCCTTCATACATGCCAAAGTTGTTCTACAACACATTAGGACACAGTTTTTGGCTCAAGCAGTGAATACGTTATTGGCAAAATGTGTACGACTTTTACCTCTACATGAAGTGAATAAGGTAGGTAGGAAGAGCCTACCCCCATTTCAGGAAGAAAACTGAGGCTCAGAGAAGCACAGGGACTTCCTCAAAACTTGTGCTTGTCAGAAAAAGCTAGAGCTGGGTCTTCTGACCCCTCCCCTCAATGAAAGCACAGCTTCGAATTCTTCCTCTGCCACTCACTGACATGAAATTTGACCTCAGCATCTCATGTCCGTAGTGAATTTTTCATCTGAAACATACGCCAACTGGACCTAACCACCGACTGCGCTCTACAGACGGCCCAGAAAGTCGGGATGAACGGGTCGGGAGGGAGACCAAAGCGTTCCCCCAGGCTGAAGACCGACATCTCTACCTCAGAGAGCCTCACCAAACGGGCTGGGACCGCAGCGGACTTTCTGGCCTAGGATAGGGACCGCCGCCCCCCACCCCCGCTGGCTCAGATCCAAGGGGCCTCCGTCGGAAGGCGGCGCTGGACTGGGCACTCCAAGTCAAGGGCTCCAGCCCGCATTAGCCCAGCGCCACCCTCTTCCTCGTCTGCATTTCCTGCGGACACCTACGTCAACGGCTGCATGCGCCCTCAGGGCCAGTATGCCCCCGAACTTGTGAGCAAAACACAGAACTCCGCAACGACTTCCACAAACCGCCTCTGGGCTCCGGACTCCGGCACCAGCAGCACAGGCCGGCGAGTTCCTTTGCGCCTGCGCGTGGTGCATGCGTAGTGGGCGGGGAGGGCGGGGCCACAATGGGCGGAGAAGTGGGTGGGGCGAGTACGCAGAGGCTGCTGCTGCCCTGAAACGCTGCGGGCAGGGAGACCACTCTAAACCTCGGATTCAGGAGAAGGACGCTGCAGGGCACCGCCCTTCACTCACGACAGCTGCCAAAGCTTCGGGTCTGCGGATCCTGTCAGTGGGGACGAATCGATTCGTGGCGCCTCAATGGGCAGATTCGCAGGGCCGGGCGGGACCAAGAAGTGTGGATATATTAGCCTGAGGTGAGGTTCATCTGTGACGTCATGAAGTTACCTAATGGATGCCTCCTTGGACCTCATTCAGGCCCGAGGCCTCTGTGACGTCATGGTGTCTGCGGGAGGGGGACCGTGACGTCACAGAGGCTTAGCGCTCTGTGGGACGGGACGCTAGAGTGGTGGGACGGGACGCCTTCGAACCGGCTCCAGGGACACCAAGATTCTAGGGGCTTTAGGATATCAGATCCTCAGGTTCTTGGAGCTGAGATGACGTCAGGGAGCCTCAGAGTATCCCATTGCGTCCCTCTCCCTAATGTAAGCAACAAATGCCACGGCAAGGAAGTACCCGGGAAAATGTACTTTTAGTGGGTCCCTAATCCCTAACTACACTCTGGAAAAAGGAGGTAAAACCTGAAACAAAAACACTCTCTCCTAGGAAAAAGCCCCTGCAAGCTGTTCTTTTCCCAGGACGCACCTGATATCTTCTCGGAGACAGCATCTGGCAGCTCCGCGCTGTGCCCAGGGTCTCCGGCACCTTCCACCCACCCTGCCCAATAGGCTGTCTTAGGCCAGATAGCTTTTCCACCCGTACACAAAAGCCACAGGCCTAGCAGCTTTGAGAAGGGCCCCAGCTGAACTCCACCTGGCCAGCACCATGGACCTCTTTCGCTCCAAAAAATGGCCCCAGCAACGCTGAGCACCAGGAACAGTCACTGGGACCAACGAAGCTAACTGTGGTGGGGAGTCCGGAGAGGAGACAGGAGCTGGGACTTTTTAGAGATGTATTGGGAAAAAAATTGGTGCAGGCAAGAAAAGCCAACCAGCATTTCTGGCCTTCTCAATTGCACATTTTTATGCAACCCACAGTGAATACAAGCAGGAAACTGGGACACTAGTTTCCAACCACATCAACCAATCACATCGCCTGGGAATTGTAGCCTGGAAGGGGTCTGATGGCCCAGAGGTCCAGACGGCCTTTCCACCTGCAGTTGCTGTTTCTGCACAGTCTACGAATCACTAGAGCAAGCTGTAGTGAGAAGTGATCTGAGTCCACCAGGATAACAGCAAACATCAGTAGAGCAAATAGAGGCATTCTGAGAGGACCAGGGAGTTGTCACGCAGCACTCTATCCCATCTTCCATTTCCCACCCCCAATTTAAAACTCTGCACTGGAAATCTGTTATTTTGAGGATGCACACTTAATACTGACATTCAGTTGCAGACCTTGGACTGGGAGGGGTTTCACAGTGTTGGAGGAGGGGTGACCCAAAAAGGATTGACATGGCTGGCAAACCTCCCCCTTTCACAGCATTTATAACGTCCTGAGGCCCGGGAACTGCAGAAGCATGGTGTTCCGCGGGTGGAAGGATGCGTTCCGGGAGGTGGAGGGATGTCAGGAGCTAGGGAAGAGCAGCCATAGACAATCCCAAATATAGAATCCCAGAAAGAGCCAAGGGTCTAAAAAGGGCGCCCTGTGTGTGTGTGTGTGTGTGTGTGTGTGTGTGTACACCCATGCACTCCGGTTGTTTGGAGCAACCACCGCCCCCAGCCTCGTGGGGCTTCATAAAGGAACCAACGAGGCCTCTGAAGTTGGATCTAGTACAAGCTATGGTCAGGCACAAACCACACCACAACCTGCGTGCACTGCTTGGGCCCAGACCGTCAATACAACCCCAAACCTAAACCTACTGGCTAACCCCACTTCCATGCACTCAGAGGCCCCAGTGTTCAGGAATAGGGGCATCATCCTGGGCCACGCGCGACCTTGTGGACTCTCGTGAAAGAAGGATTGGGATAGTGCCCAACTAATGAAGAGCCCTCAGACCATGCCAGACCCAGCAGCGCCCTGCTCCTCACCCGCAGTGGCCGCTGGGGCTAGTCAAGGTTTCTGGACCAAACAAACAGATGCGTGGCGGTTTCGCAAGGTTGCAGGCAAGACTCCTTGAGATGCCCCAAGTCCTGGGCCGCCCCTCCAGGCCTGGCCAGCAGGGGGCAGCGCGGCTCTGTGCGCGGAGGGCAGGGCTCGTCCTAGCCTCCTGTGCCAGGCTCCAGTGCCCAGTTGGGTTCCCAGGCCTCGACGTTCTAGCCTGCCCAGGACCGGGGAGCGTTCCCGGAGGAAGTGGGAATGGGGCGGTGAAAGGCAGGAGCTTTTTAACTCCTGCATCCCCTGCCTATTTCTCAGCCAGCAGGACCCGGTTCGAGGCTGGGATTTTTGGTCCCTGCCGCAGGGAAGCTTAGTCCAGTCGTCGTCCGCTGCCGCCGCACTCCAGGCGCTGAAGCTGGAGAGGCCACCCTGCGCTTGGGAAAGGCCGCGGGCGCCACCGCCTGCGCGGTCTCGCGGTCAGGGCGCTGGAGCTGGGGGAGCTCCGCCTCGACCCAAGCAGGAGAGCCCCGGCGGCCCGACTTCTAAATATCGGAAAACTAGACACCCCAGGGAAGGTTCAGCTTATGGAGGAAGGACTCGAATTTCTCCTCCTAAGCGTCCCGTGCCTCCCAGGGCGCCCGCCCCCGCCATTCCTGACAAGGCTTTACATTTGCAGGGAATCTTCGGGGGTGTAGAGCCGCGATCCTAGGAGAGGACAAATCCCAAGCAGAGAATTGTGTCTGAGGGATCCTAAGGGAGGGAGTGATTTTGGTTTGGGGTTCCGGGGAGGCAGCAGTGATTGCGTATTTGCAGCCCAGTGTTGGGACCCGGGGAACGGGAAACAATACAGCTCTGAGGCTCTGTGAGGGTGGTTCTTTCCCACCCCAAAGCCAGAGGCCAGGAGGGAGGCCTTCGGTTAAGGTGGGGAACGACATTCTCTTCTCTTGTTGCACCCTAAGCGACCTCAGCACCCAGAGACGCTGGGATTTCTCACGGCCGGTGTTCTGCTTTCAGGCTTAGGTTCTTCGTAAACTCACAGCCCTTTAGAGGTGAGGAGTGGGAAGGCTGAGACCCTACCCCGGAGTTGGAGGAGGAAAGTAAGAAAATACGTGGTGGGGCAGAGGCAGTCCTACCCGGGAGAGAGGGCGTTTCTCCATCCATTTCAGCCCTGTCGTCCTAATAAGACAGGGTAGAAGGAGCGGGACACGCTGGCGTCCTGCAGAGAAACCTGGCCCTGTCAAAGAGAGGACCCACCCGGTTTTCCCGCGTTTAGGAGGGAAATTACCCATCCTGCAATGCCTGTAAAATAACCGTTTATTTAATAGTTAAAAAAAAAAAACTCCAGTGATAAATGTCCGTTACCGATGGTCAGCATAAAGTGCCAATCGCAATATAGCGCCCGGCTCCTGGCTGGCTGCTCCCTCGTGGTGTCTAGGCGGCAGAGGCCAGGCCCCCTGCAGCCCCCAGGCCAGAGGTCCTCGCCCCGCTGTCTGAGTCCCGGAGCCCGGTTGAGCCGCAAGAGCTGGGAGGAGGCGCTCCTGGCCCCGCGGTTCCCGGGGCAGACGGCTGAAGTAGATACCGGGATTACATTTTTGCAGCCTCCGGGGTGGGGGCAAGGGAGGGAGGAGGAGGTGGGAGGTGCCAGTGCGAAGGACTTCGTTGCTTCTCCCTTCTCCCCTCACTCTCTGCAGAGTTACAAGCTTATATGGTCAAAGACAAAAATAAAAATGAAAACGTATAAAATAACAATAGAAAAAGTAATACTTCTGGGAGAGGCGCCGCTGCAGCTCCACGGAGCTTTCGTTCTTTTTTTAATGCAGTTTCCCTTCCGCCACGTGAGTATCGCCTTTTGGCCAAGAGTTTAGCCGCGTCCTAGGGGAGCAGCCGGGTCGGTCTGGGTCTAGGCCCCGGGCGGGGCTCTGAAGTGCCGCGTGCGCCAGGGACCCAGGGGACAATGTTGGAGAGGTGGAAGGTCATGAACGAGCGCCTCTCCCCTGCCCGCCAGAGTTAGGCTTCTGGTCCCTCTGGAGGAGAGGGCCGCTGGGCCCAGGGTCCTTGTGACCCAGAGGCTCTATTTAGCATTTGATCTTGGAGGTTTTGAGCTCCTTCACCTGTGAGTGTAGCGTCTTGTGGACAGCGAGAGTCCTGGACTGGCAGAATCCTTTCCCACACTCTTGACACTTGAAGGGCTTCTCTTTGGAGTGAATATATCTGAGGGCAGAAACAGAGTTCATCCTTGCAAAATGATGCAATATTATAAACAATTGCCCAAGATCCCCTCCCACTGCTATGGGGCACTTGCCCTCAAAGGAAGAGGGCATTGTCGGGTACCAAGTGTGGATGGGACAAAATGTTGATTGGGGATGGAGTGGGGAGGAGAAGGAGATGCTTTAGCAAAGTCTGATCCTTACACAGGTTCAGTTACCCGCCTTCCTGGTGGGCAGGAGGGGCAAGCTTGGCCTCCTTATAAGGCCTGGGTCAACACTGAAGATGAGTTAAGGGAGCTGGAGTCAGACAATTTGCTTGACCTGCACTGTCCAAGATGGTGATAAGCATACACTAGCATGTGTGCTTATTAAATACTTATTAAATTACTTAAAATTAAATAAAACTAGTTTCTCAGGTGCACTATTACATTTCAAGTACTTAACTGTCACATATGTCACATGTTACATTTCCTTCACCGCAAAACCTTCTATTGGACAGCCCTGAGGATGGAGGAAGTGGGGCGGACGAAGCTATGTGCTTGTCTGGAGCTCACGGAGACCTCACTTAATCTTGGGTCCTATTTATTCCCACATTTCCTGAACCCATGCTCCAAAACCTATCACTGGGTCTCCTAGGCTTTCCTTCTTGATTTTAAAGAATTTCCTGAACCTCCAGAGGCTTGGAGCCAGTACGGGGTCTCAAGAATCTCGTTAGGGAGGAAGATGGTGAGACCAGAGGCAGAGAGCTCTCTCTTGGGCCACCCGCGTTGCCGCACCTGTGGTCCCGAAGGTGGTCTTGCCTCCGGAAGGCTTTGTGGCAGATGTCGCAGGTGTAGGGCCGCTCATCGGTGTGCGTCCGCTCATGGATAAGTAGGTTGTAGGACTTGGTGAAGTGGCGGCCACAGAACTTGCAGACGAACTCCTTCTTGGTCTTGGAAGGCAGACGTCCCCTTGTGGGTTTCTTTTCTGGAGACAGCTTGGTCACATCGAGGAGGGCGCCTAGCCCACCCGCAGGGGAGCCTGGGCCCTCCCCGCGGCCAAGCTTGGCCGGATCTTCTTGCGTTGCGGCCAAGGCCAGGTTGGCGAAATCAAAGCGCGGCTTGGTCTTGAGCGCTGGAACGCTGCTTCCAGCGGTGATCTCGGGCTTGGGTTGAATAACATGAGGAAACCAGGGAAAGGCGGGCAGCTGGAAGCGCGCATCCACCAAACTGGACACGGTGCCTGGCACTTTGGAGAAAGAAGAGCGCGGCAAGTGCATGGCCGGGTAGCCCAGCGTCCACTGATGCAGGTGCACAGCGTGCAACGCACTGAAACCATACAGGTTGGGCAGATGGTCCGAGGGTACTGTGGGGAGGCCGTTCACTGCCTGAAGGAAGGAGTAGTTTGTGAGCTGCAGGGAAGGGTGGATGGGCACTGGCGCCGGCAAGGTTTTGCTGCCCATTTTGGCGGTTGCAGTGGCTTTTCAATCCGGATCTGCAAAGAAAAGAAGGCAAGGGCATGGGGAGGAATAAAGAAGTTCAGGGTGGGTGGCCTTCCTTCTGAATTCCAGCCCAGCCACACCCTCTCCTCACACCCTCTCCTCACACCCAGCGCAAGAGCTGAGAGTCTAAGACCCCGCTCTCAAATCCCAGAGAGTCTAAGACCCCACCCTCACAAAGAGGGTGGGAATATAAGATGCAGGGGAGCCCTCTTTTCAGAACGCTCGCTGGTCTGAGGGCTTTCTCCAAATGGCCTCTGGCAGTCATGCAACTTAACGGAGAGAAGGGCCTACTGTATACTGTATACAAGACACTGAGAAAGGCACAGGCACAGAGAAATTGGCCAGTCCTGTACAAACTGACAGCCAGGTAAGCCTGAGTCAACACAGAATCACAATCTCCTGCAAAGATAACAGGAGCTGGGGAACACATTTACACATTTATTTGCAGATAAACACAGAAATGCACATGTAGATTCGCACATTTTGAGGCAAAATTGACAAGGTGCAAAGACTGGTCCAACCAGTGTTTTATAGCATAAAACTGGCTTTAAAACACACACACACACACACACACACACACATGATCACATTGCACCCATCAAGAGCCTGACAAACAACACACATACACATGCACACAAATACATGCACCTCCTGGCTCCCATTTGCTAAGATCTTCTGGCTGACCTTCTATTTGGCTTTCAGAAGCCCTGTCATCTTTCTCCTCAAATCTCTCAGCTTTGACTTTAAATCTGCTTCCCTACCTTAATATAAGTGAAACCTGTTGGCTCCACTCTCCCTGCAGCTGCTTGAGGACTGACTCCCTGCCCTGCCCTGCCTTGGCCCTTGGGGACCACTTTGCTTTCAAGGAGGGTGCTGATACCCATTGTTTGTGCAGTCACAAATAAGGGGGCTTTAGTGTCCTGACTCCTCTAAATAAAAGGGGAGCTGGGTCTTTGGGTTGTCAGCATGTTCTTGTGTGTGGTGAGCCGTGGGCAGGTGGCTATGCCTATGGGAAAGAGCAAGAGCCAGGCCTCCATTCTTGTGGTCTATGTACCTCCAACTGCAAGGTCAGGGAGCTTGAGCAGGACCAGAGGAAAGCCGCTCTGAAGTGACCAGGGGCTGGCATCTCCAGACCTCCTTGACCATGATCTCCAGCCTTCATGGAACCATCTGTGCTCTGCAAAAAGGCCTTTCATCTCTACCCTCCTAGACACGCATAACTCAGATGTGTCCAATGGAGGAAACAACAGGGTGAGCAAAGTCTAAATTGTCAGGGATCCTTGGGAAGCCCAAGCATTGAGCTCCTGGCTCTTAGCTTGGGGGTCCTTAAGAAGTCATTGTCACAACAGGGTCCTTGGGACTCCCTTCTCTTGTCCAGCCTCAATCCCCTGCTGTTGACTTCTTCCTTTACGTTTCATTACTCTCCTCTTTCTAGGTCCTTTGCTCTAACATGGAGTAATTCCCCTTCCCTGGGATGCATTGGCCTCTGCCCTGCTCCCTAGTTCAGCGTGTCTCTTCTCCCCAGGTTGAGCTGACCCTCAGCCCAGGGCAAGGCCCAGGCATAGAATCCTCTGCCTTTCGCTGCAGTGAGGCTTTCAAAGCCTGGCTCTGTCCAAAGATGTGCAGTGCCTTTTCCCAGGAGGAATGAGGAAATGTTGACCCAGGAAACCTTTTCTCCTGGAAGCTGGCAAGAGGGTCACTGGCTGTGTGGTGGGACCTAAGGAAAGAGGGCTTCCTAGGAAGAAGGTGTAAAAACACCATGAGCTGGCAGCGATTCACCTGCACAGTTTAAATTAGCACTTGGATAAAAACTGCTGCAATGAACTCAGCCTCAGGGCGAGAGAAGGCTGAGCAACCTGGCCTCCGAAGCAGAGTGCTGGCCCCGCTGGCAGCCCGTGGCTTCAGCAACAGTCATCTCTATTGCGCCAAGCCCAGGTCGTGCCCGAGACAAACAGACTATCCCAGAGCTTGGTCACAAAAAAAAGTAAAATTCAAACTGAGCCAAAGAGGAAGTTGGGACCCTTTTGGGTTGGGGAAGGGAAAGGAGGAGAAGACTTGCTAATTTCAAAGGTCAGCCTAGACTTAGGCGAGATGAGCACTCTTTGAATTGCTGTCACCTCTTCTTCCCTTCCAAGTGCTGGAAATCAGATCCTTATCTGCAGGTCCCAGGAGCCCGCTGGGCGCTGCGGAGGCCTCCTCCTGCTGCTCTCGGTGCTTGGCCTATCCAAGGCCAAGCCAGCGGCCGTGGCTGTGCGACTCTGGGCTGCACAGGGGCCCGAACCCGCTCCTTGCCTGGGTGGGAGAAACCACCAACCTCGCTAGGCCTTTCCTCGCCTTCTCCCTAGGAGCCGAGACCGGAGCAGTCTTGGGCATCTTAGTGGGTGCTGGGAAGGGGGAATGCTTGCAGCTATAATGGTTCCTGGGAGCCAACCTTTCCGGGCTATCTGCCCGATCTTGTTTTCCCCAACACTACATTTATTTTCTGCCGCGGCCCAGCCCGTTCCTTGTTTTCTGAAGCATTCTGAAGCCAGAGCTCCCCAGGCTCCCGCCAACTACTTTCTCGGGACGAAATTCGTTCGAAACGTGGCTCTTTACACTAATATCAAGATTGGGCCGAAAGCACGATCCGGTTTCAGCAGGTCGGCTAAGAGAAAAACTCAGTCTCACCCTAGCCTCTCCAGCCAGAAATGATGAGCGAACTCCCGGCCCCTCCGGCTCTGGTTTCCCAGACCCCCGGAACCCCAGGGCGAATGCTTTCGATCTTTAAACATAGGATGGAAAACCCTTCCCCAGGCCAGGCACTCATTCCTCAAACATCTCGGGCCTTGGAACCTGGGAGGAAAGAGTAAAGGGACCCGACCACGCACAGCAGACGCAATTCACCCTCAGGATCCCGGGTCCCTGCGCAGGGCGGGCACTCGCGTCCCTCGCGCGGTGGAGCGCCAATCCCGGGTCTGCCGCCAGTCCTATACCAGGCATTAATGAAGTGTGCAGTCTATTAAAGTGGTTTATTCGGGGCTAATTGAGCGTGAGCAAGTTAACTGCTTGCATTAATGAGGACGGGAGCGAACTCCACGAGCTTGCGCCTGGGGGAGCCCAGCAGCAACCCAAGAAAATCAGCCTTGACATGGAATCTCCAATTGAGTGGTGACAGGCGTCTGGACCTCCAGGAAGAGGACTGACCGGCACCGGATACTTCTGTAGCATTCTCTCAACAAACGAGATCTAACAAACCCATCGGCGAGGTGGCCGTTCGACTGAACTTAAATGTCCGAGGCGTCCTCGGCGATCCATTCCCCAATCTTAATAAAACAGCAATTAACTCGAGGAGCCTGCGATGGAACATCTACCCACCGCCGGTCGCTGCTAATCTCCTCCAGCCCTTCTCTTCCCTTGGGGGCTGTGAACCTGGGACACCTAGCCTTGCACGTGGTTTTGTTCTCCAGAGCCAATGCGCAGCTCTTAGCCTGGGTGAAATTTACCAAATTATGGCAACAAAGAAACCCTCGCGGCTACTTTACACATGGAGAGCCCAACCCGCTACTGCCTGAGCTGCTGAAAAAGGACTGGACGAGGTTTTCCATTTGTATCAGAGAAATTTCGGAGGAGAAATTAGTTCAACAGGCAGCCCCTCGCCCCTTTCCCTCTTCTTTCTCTCCTGACGACTGGTCTAGGGGACAGTCAGGGGAGTAACAGAACCTTTCCAATCCCCAGCCCTGAGACACTGCGGCTCCATAATTTCCACTAGTGCTGTATGTGGGTCTCGAATTGGAAAGCAGTGCTTGCGCACCACTGGCATTGCCTCCCAGCACCAGGACAATCAAGGGTTCTGCTCCAGGCCTTGACGACACAGAGCAATCGTCCCACAGAGACTATCCCTAAGTCAGAACGCGAGTGCGAGGTGGGGATCAGACTCGTGGCCCTGCGCTCTAGGGTCTAGTCGGCCTCACACCAGAGCGCAACTCCTCAAAAGACAAACCAACGAAAGCACTACCGGGCTGGGGCATGCACCTGTCTCTGGCGCGGTAGACTGCGGCTGTGGCCATTCACTCCCTCTCTCTTCCTTCTTCGTCAGCCAAGGCGTCAGCCAGAGCTGGGAGCGCGTCTCGGGAAAGTTTGTGCCCGCTGAAGTTGCTCTGGTTTCTTAAAGGGGGCTCACAGATGGACTTCCAAAGTCCGTGGGCACCTCGCCCGGGATTCCGCGGAGCCAGGCGGGCTGGAGGCAGTAATGGAGACCCGCCCCCTCAATCCCCGTAGGTCAGAGGCCGAGGACCCCGCGTGGGAAGTCCTGAGCCAGCACCCCCAACCACCCTGATCTCACTTTCACAAAAGTTCTGCAGCATTCGTTTGGCAAAGAGCTTCCTTCGGGGGTACGGAGAGAGAGGAGGCACCCGCCGCGCAGTGATAAGAAACCTAGGAGTCCTGCCCGCATTCGCCTTGCTGAGCCCTGGCGCCCAGGACTGCAGTTACCTTGTTCCGCAGAGGTCCCGGGGCTGAGCACGTCTCTGGGGCTTTAGCTGGAGGGGACTGGGGAAGCCGGAGGCGATGGAGCCCACAGGCGCGCCGGGATCTCTAGCGTCCCGACTCCTCTCCTACCGAAGGGACTCCAAGCGCCGGACACGCGGGAGCGAGCGCTCAGCAACCCCGGGTCCTGCCCGCCGGGGATGGTGAGCCTCGCTCGCTGCTCCCTCGCTGGGTCTGAACCAGGAGCAGCTGGGAACGTGCCGGGGAGAGGCCGAGCTCCGACTCACTCATCCCTTAGCACCGAGCCGCCTACTTATTTTAATCCACCACCCTCCCTCCTCCACCCCCCCTCCTCCACCACCCCCCACCCCCGCCCCTTGCCTCAGGATTCCTCCCCTCCCTTCCCTGCCCCCCAACCCTGCCCTGCGCCTGCGCAATGAAAGACAAAGTTTTGCTGACCCGGGCAGCCGGCTTTGGCAGCTGCGCTCGCTTGGACCCGGTCTCTCCCGACCTGCATCCCCTCCTCTCCAGGCCTGTGCGACCCCTTCTGCCTTTTTAGGTCCAGAAAAGCACGTTTGGCGCGCTAGATGAAACGGTTTCTAGCAGATGAGAGCGGGCTGGCACCGCACGTTTCGAGGTCCTATACTTGGGCTCCTAGGACACAGCCCATGTTCTCTGGGAGGAGGGAAGGAGGGGCAAGAGCTCTGTGCGCCGGGATCCCCACACCGCGGCTTGGGTTTCAACGCACTTTGGCGCCTGACAGAGTCGCCTTTCCTCCTAGAATCTCTTTCCAGAGGCGGCAGACCCCAAGTGTGGAGCAGCTCCTGGATATCCAAGGGTGCTCGGGGCCAGGGCGGTAACCCAGGCAGCGCTGGTTAATTTCTAGTTCGAAAGGACCAGGTTCACCGAAACAAGCGAGCTGTAACATCCGAGTGCGTATGGCTCAACCCAGACCCTACGTTCTGGAATCCAGTAGAAAGATCACAGAGTAGGGAAAGGAGGTCAGGAAAGTTATTTTCCTGGGGCCCAGAACTCTCGGAGATTTCACCCCAATGCAGGGTTGCACTCTCGACTCACGTATGCCGCACTGGCAAGCCAGGCGGGCTGCAAAGTTGTCAGTTCCAGGGCCTCTGAGTCAAGGAGCTGTTTCAGGAGTTTTGAATCAGAAGGAATCAGAGTTCTGGACATTAAAAATTCTATCTTCATTGCCTAGGCCTTATGGAAGGTACCAGCACCCCCTTGACTACTCATTTCCAAAAGATGACCTCTGGCTGACCCCAGCCCAGTGTCTCCCTGATGCCTTTCTGGAATGCCCTTCTAGGTCTTGGGTTTGGCACTGGAGGAGCCACTGGTTTCCAGGGACTTGAGCGGGTCCAGATCACACAACTTCCGTCCCTGCCTTTGCCCCAGAGTTGCTGCTGAGTGACTCTTGGAGCTGGATCCTAGCTTCTGTGGATCTCTAAGTATTGGTACTGCTATCCCGAGGAGCTTCTGGTATCTCTAGCTTTGGTTTGCAAAGCCAATCTGATTTTCTTGGGAGATGAAGAAGGTTGTAATACCTGACCTAGGGAGATGGTAATGGAGACCTCCTCCCCCAAAAGCATAGTTGAAAGAGGGTTTCCTTATATTCCCCAGGCCTTTAGAAAAGAATCTAGCCTCCAATCTCTGGGTAAGTTTGTCTTGTTTGAAGAGGAGTAAGACAGGGTGCAATCTTTGCTCCAGGAACAGCTCTCACCCAGTGCCCCAAGTAAGTGCAGAAGTAAGAGATTCACATAAGTTTGTTTGTCCATGCTCCTGGAATCTTAGCAGTTGCTAGAATGCAGTGACATTCTTGCCAGAGTGAGAACCCTTGGAGCAAAAGGGAACTGAGATCACACCACCTTCCTAGAGCTTCCAGAACAGCAAGCTTCAAGAGCAAGGAAAGGCCTGGAGGGAAAGTCTACACAGGGCAATGCTGAACTTTTCTGGCTTCCACCTTGGGCACAGAGAGTGTGCTTGTACCAGCCTCAGGCTCTCCAAATAAGCAAAGCTTGGAGAAACTCCATTACCAGAGGTAAAAGTTAAGAAGAAAAAAAAAATGTCCACACAACAGGGCCTCTGGCTGTCCAGATCACTTAAGAACATTGGCTGGTCATTCAGGTAGGATGGAACCTCCTGGAGTATAAATGACCAATCTCCCTCTGTGCACCCCTTACAGCTCAACTGTGCTGCTTTTATGTTTCTAGTAGTCTTTCTCTTCTAAAACAGGGCCCTTGGCCAATATGCCTCAGGACTTCCAGAAAGCTCCAAGTAGTAGGATCCTTTAAGATCAGGAGTACTTTCTCTCCAAGAAAGCTCCAAGTAAGCTCCAAGTAGTGATCCCCCTACTACTTGGAGCTTTCTTGGAAAGTATTCCTGATCTTAAAGAAGAAACATGCAACCAAGTTTCTTTCACCGCTGCTTTGCCAGATTATCTTGAAAACTGATCCTGACTCAGGTCTCTAGAACTCAGTGGATGTAGAGCAGGTCAGAAGCAAGGTTGCTGTTGGTCCCCCAGGCTGTGCCTCCTAGAAAAATCATGGCCACCTTTGCCTGGACCTGGTCAGCAGGGCCAGAACAGGACAAGGCCAGAGCATATCTGAGCCCCGGCAACGAGGGCCCTCCACCAGGGCTCACCTGTTTCAGAAGCCTGGCTTCAGAGAGGAGCCTTGTAGGTCTCTGACAATGCACAATCTCAGAAAGCCAGGATAACGAAATTCAAGAATTGCTAGGAGCTGAAAAGTCCTCTATCGCACTCTGAGCTCCCAAGGGGGTGACCCGCAAACCCTGGCCTCGATCGCCGCAGGAGGCCAACCAGAGTCAGGGTTCCCTCTGGGCGGGGCAGTCAGAAGGAAGCCCACAAAGCTAAGGTCCCTTATTGCCGCTCATTGCTGAGGTATCCCCTCCCCCGCCTATTTAAGAGAAATTGATCACATCCAGCAGGTCCTGGGTCCCAGCGCCGTGCGCCGACTGTTGCTTGGATGGATTGACAAAGACAGGACCCAGGACACCTGAGGGCAACAAGGGTCCTTTTTTAGCGAGGTCAGATTTGTTTAGGACTCACGAGGACGTCACTTTTCGAATTTGGTAAACGTCCTCGGTAGTTAGGACCCAACAGTTTTGCCCTCCTGGAAACCCAGTGAAGGTGATAAAACTCCCATCTCATTACTGGGAGTCCAGCGCACTCCGTCACCGCGGCTGCAGCCTCTGGTAGCTCAGAGCCTGAGGACTCCAGCCGGCGACTAGAGCGGGCGCGAACTCCGCGGCGGCTCTTTCTGGCTCTCTGGCTCACTACCTTCGGGACGGAACCGCGAGCGCCCAAGTGGTCCCAGTCTCGGCTGGTTCCGGGCAGCCTAGAAGAAGGGTCCCCACGGTAGAGACCAGGCCTCCAGCTCTCCGTCCCGCGCTCCGCCCCACGTCCCGCCAGTAGGTGTAAAGTCCGTCCAGGGAGCGATCCCCGGGTCTGCCCGGGCCTCCGGGCTATGGACCGCGCTGAATTCAGTATCGCAGCAAGCTTTACTGCCGCCTTTTCCTGGCCACGTCTGAGGTGGTGACGGCCGCTGCTCACCTCTCCACGCCAACCCCAGCCCCTCTCTCGATTCCTGCTCATTGAGAAAGAAAGCGTCCCAGCCTGTCTTCGGAGTGAAAATTGAGCAGCTTCCAGAAAATTAACTAGAATGTGGTCTATATTGCTTTGAGGTGTTTTGGATTAAAAATATATATATATATATCAACCCCACCTCTCCGCGTCCCATAGCCTAAAACAAACAAACAAAAAACTCATTCTTTCAAATGGAGTTTGCTCACTCAGCACTCGCGAAGTTTTGCTTCCAACGCAACTACTTCCTGCAACTACTTTGCAGACAATTGGGGGTCTGCTCCTTAGAAACCCCCTTACGCATGTACAGAGCTTTCAAATAACCTGGAGATTTAGGCGTCCCTCTGTATTCATTTAGTTGATGGATAGTAATGGCTCAATAGTTCCTCTGGAACCATTACGGTCAATCAGGTCAAAATCCTGCTTGGGGGTGGAAAAGATTTTTAAGCACGGGAGGTAGGTAGCAGGACTCCTGC
Organism: Aotus nancymaae; assembly: GCF_030222135.1. NCBI lineage: Eukaryota > Metazoa > Chordata > Mammalia > Primates > Aotidae > Aotus > Aotus nancymaae. The sequence goes on from NW_026988471.1 coordinate 18,111,158, forward strand.
GCACATTTGTTCAGGTAACACCCCTGATAACATAATGCAATCCAGGGTCCTTAAGAGAACAGATGCCAGGTGAACGCAAGAGCGGGTGTTTTTTTGTTGTGACAGCGACAGACAAGTTACAGTATCAAAACTGAAAGGGAAAGTGAACTGTTTTTCCAGGCAATTCCCGTTTGGTAAGTTCTTTACGAGCACACAAATATCACTCTCTTTTCACCTTAATAAATGTAACAATACATACATACATATATATATATATATCTACCTTTGGTTTGTAAAAATATCTGAAACGAAGCACAAATAGGAGCATGGAATTACATGGGTTTTGGGCATGCTACCATCGGGAAAATGGAATGACGATAATGTCTTCTGTAGGGAAGATCAAATGTGAAATGTGTGTAAAAGACGGGGTGGGTTTTTTGCCTTTTACGCAAATTTGAGTTGTCAGATTATTTTAGACACATCCAGATCTATGTACTAAGGTGACCGAACTTTTCCTTTTTCCGAGGCGTAAATAAGTGCGTTAGAAACAAGGCAGTGTCTCATCAGCCGGGGATGCTGGAGAACAGTAGTTTGAACGGAATAGTGGATCGTTAGGGTGGAACCCCGCTGACAGAACCACCTACTTGCACCCGCGGCGCGGGGTCCTGCCGGGCTGCACCGGCAGCGGACGGCGCTGGAGGAAGGAGCGTTAGCGGTAATTAAACATTTCCAGACACCGGCGCGTTATTATCTGCAGAGCGATTTCCGGCGACGGGACTCGGAGAGAGTCCGGCTGGAGGTTTCGAGATTCTGGGACGCAATCCTAAAGAAAACGTGCCCCCTGCTGGCGAGCCAGCCACATCTCGGGGCCCCTTCCTGGAAAACTCGCAAACCCACAGTATTCTTATTTCACTTTGCCCAAGAGTATTTTAGTTCTACAATTTTTCTTTTCTCAATTACGAAGTTTGCTGTTACTCATTTAAAAGTACGCACAGGCTTACCCTTCCAAAGAGCAAACGGATGAGGATTTCTTTCTCGCCATGGGGTTTCTGTTTCCCTGCCCCAAACCAGACGTCGCTGCTCTCAGATGGATGAGGGTGTTTGTTTGTTTGTTTGTTTGTTTGTTTGTTTGTAAATAATCCGAAATTCCTAGCAACTATCTGCCGCCGTTCCCTTCTGGTCCTGGGAAGATGATTTGCAAAGATCTACTGGGACCCCTTCCTGCATTTGCGAGCTGGATCCTCTTGTCCCTCCCGGCACACCCGGAGGTGAGAAGGGCCCCCTCCCGGGTGCCTCTCTCCCCAGCCCCTTGTAGGTCTGCACTCCCTGCTTCGGATCGCAATTCCTGGCTTTCTGAAGAAGCACGGGAAGAAAGAGAGGGAGTCTGTTTCCGTGAGTCAATTTCCCTGAAACATGTGAGGTTTCCTCTCCTCTCCTTCCTCCCAGACCATTAGATTTCAGTTCCTTTGCTGCTTCCTTTTTTCAGATTTCCGTACAGAATATTGGAGTAGACTCTCTCTTCCTTATCATAACTCCAGGTTTTCAGATAGAGACCTGAAGAGAGAAATCCTAAGAATGTACCTGTTAACAAGCTCTTCGGTCAATTCTGTGTCTACAGAGGACTATGCCACATTGCATAGACCGAGTTTCTAAAGTGTCAGGTCCACTTATTGGAGCAAAATACCCAGAGAAAACAAGGAAAGGAAGGGCAAAGAGAAAGACAGTTTCCCTATCTGCTCCAAGCTCTTAAGGAGGAAGGCTGTCTCCTCCTGCTTCCCATCACTCACTTTTTTCCTCTGAGGTAGGATCTCCCACTTCCCTACCCTGAGCTTGCAGCAAGGGGTGGAAAGGGAGTGGACCCAACTTAGACATTCCAAAGAATTACTACATTCACCAACCCTCCCTAAGTAATGTGAAGTGGGCTGTGCCTCATGTAATACATGAGTAGAATTACCCACTGAATAGAAGGAGGCCAGGTGCTTCTTCCTCCTTAGTGTTTATACCAGGGGACTTCCTGACTTCAGACTGTCACCCTGAAGAGGTTCTGAGGCCCCAAGGCAGTGGCCCAACTAGAAGGGATGCTATGGCCCCCTAGTAACTTGAAAGGCATCCTACTGGATGCAGCTTTAATACCTGATGTTCCTCTACCAACTGCAACTTAAACTTAAGCCTCAGCTTTGGGGAGATGAGAGGGATGGCAGGATAGCGGGATGACAGATCAGAATTGAGAATGTTCCATAAAGGGAATAAATACAGCAAACTGGGAGGGGACCACCCTATCTGCTAAAAAAAAATCTCTCTCCTTCTCCGATTTCTAGGAAGTTAAACTCAGGAGGAGGAGTCATATTTGGGCATCCGAATTATATCACAATGTAGTGGAGATTCTGCACAGAGCAGAAAGCCACAATCCCTTATTTTAGCCACTCTCAAAAAACACATATCCTTCCTCCATGGTCTAAGCTGGAAGTGGGGGGACACTTGAAATTCCAGTTCCCACCATAACTCTCTTCCTAGGTGACTCCAGGCAAATGAATTTGCTGGTCATATCTCCAATTCCCTACATGAGAACCTTTCCATGGAAAAGAAAAGCATTTGCTGAAACACTTTAAGTAGATGCAAAACACACAAAAAAAGAAAATATATATTAGCATATGACTTTTCACTTCAAAATGACCAATGGTTGGGTTCTTTTAGTATATTTAGGTATTTGCTTTCATATCACATGTCCACAATAAAGAAATGAAGAGAAAAAACTTAAAACTAAAGTATTATAATCTATCTATTCCAGATAGAGATTTTCTGGAACCATGACTTGGTTTGCCAAAATTTCCTTCTATAACAAACATTTCAGGAGCCTACCTAAAGAGGAATAAGCCATGTATTGTAGTCAGGATAGTTCATTCTTAATTTTCAGAGAAGATAGCTGGTGGGAGCCGTGCCAGGCTGTCAGAGCCATACAGATAGAAAAAGAGATTGGTTCTCAGTGCCCAGGGTCCTGCACAGGCAGCAAAGTGACTGGGAGCAGGAATGCCACTGCAGGATGCCTGGCACAGGGCATTTCAGTCTTGGCCAACCTGGTACAAGGGCCACCTGCTGAGGACAGGGAGGGCCAGGAACATACCCCAATTCAGCTCAAGGGCGGGTCAGTCAGCTAGTTCCTGCCTGTGTGGTATCGGAGGGTTAAGGTGTCAGTGTTTTAAGGAGGTGCTTGTCAAAAGTCCTGTGCCAGGAGATCACCCAGCGAGTTTGTCAATATGCAGATTCCCAGGCCCCAGAAATGGAAGGAAGCCTCAGAAGCCCAGCACTCTGATTCAGGAGGCCCATAGTGGACCTGAGTTAGCATTTTCTAAAAGCTCCACCGATGACTCTGACACCAATGGTCTTTAGAGCACATACATATTGAGAACCATTAGTAAAGAATGATTTTAACCAGTAGGGTCTGGGTCTTGCTAAGGAGAATCCCGAGGATTGAAATTATCCAGACTTAAATAAATGGATCTTTATTAAAGCATTATATACCCTTAAGTATGTTTCTTCTCATAAACCCCTTTTTCTTTATCTGTAAGAGATAAGGACCAGACCTCATATTCATCAAAGGCTTTCTTAGCTCCTAATCTTGAAGACAGCACTGGCTACTGGGGGCGGAAGGGTGATGTGGGGGCAGGGTGCTCAGGTTTTCTTCCAATCATATCATGGAGAGGCTCCCATGCTGCCCTCATGAGGATTTATCCTAGTGAGTAAACACCCTAGGTCTTGGGAAAATCTAAGAGAAGTCATTTTTGCAGAAAATCTCCCTTGATAACACAGAGAAACAGAAGAGAACTCAGGAGCAAAGCCACCCTCCAAAAATAGGTGAAACAGAGGCCAAAGGGGATCTGTAGTTTCAGGCCAGTGGAAGTTAACTTTAGTGCTGAAGTGTTGATTGCATATGTGGTAAGAGGAGGGAAAAAAGGCCTCTAAAGTCACTCAGCAGGCTTTTTGTTCCGTGAGTATCATCAGAAGCTGCAAAGAGAAGGAAGGTGCCACCAGCTCAATGAGGAGTGCTTGATTATGCATTCACCCTGCACATTTCAGATTTTCTCAAAGGATTGCCAGTTATTCACACACAGAAGCAGTCTAGAGAGCTGTATGGACAGACTAGGATAGCTGATTATTCTTGTGTCACTTGGGGTCAGGACATGAGGCACTAGCCGACATGTTTGTTGTTGCTGTTGCTGTTGTTTTTAATGCTTTTATTTTAACAGTACTTCTCAACTTTGTTTTGGTAAAACTCACTTTACATGTCTATTGGTTTTAATAGTAGCGTAAAGTGTTGTATATGAGTTTTAGTAATTGTTGTCACCCATCACACATATAGATGAGATAATGTTTGCATGTCTTCCAAAGTGTTTATAAAGATTTCCTTAGGATCAGTGTATACAGGACCCTGGTTTAACAGAAAGGTCCAGTGATGTGATTTCTGTCACAGAGGAGCCAGGGCTCCTGAGCAAACATGGCTCTGTTGTGCTTCACCTCCTGCAGGAGATGCCATTCTGACACCCCTGTTTTGTTAAGGAAGAACTGAGGCCCAGAGGTCTTTCTGAGGCTGTGCGCTGGCTCATAAGTGTGGTCCTAGAAATGGAAGGAAGCCTCAGAAATCAGTAGTGGGACACAGTTCTTCCCAGGACCCACTCCTCTCCAGAGCCTGGCAGACTCTGAGAGCCAGCATGAGCTTCACGAATCCTCTTAGCAAACTGAAGTGTCAAGATATGATGATTTCTTCTTTATGTCTGAGGCGATTGCGGCTTGGAAATGTTACATAATTTTCCCAAAGTCACATAGCTAGGTAGTCTGGAGCCAGGACTTAAACCGAGGTATGTTTGATTTTAAAACTCAAGCTCATAAGGGCAGCACCCTGGTTACTTAGTGTGGTCTTCCAGTGACATTTGCATCACTTGGGAGCCTGCTGAAAATGCAGAAGCCCAGGCCATGTTCCAGGCCTACTGTCTTCTGCTCCCTTAGGTAGGCACATGAGTGTTTGCAGTGTATACCATTCGGATCTCCAGGCCCAGGCACTAGTTATGCTCAGTGTCTTTGTTTTAATCTCAGCTTCTAGAACTGAGAGATAAAGCTACAAAGTCATACCAAAAGCCTATAGACTAAAGCTTAGAAAGATTGCAACACCCAACTGGGTGCCCTACAGAACCACAAGCCCTAAATCTGCTGCTGCTTCTGCTTTGGCCTGATAGTAAGCAGTCTGGGCTGGCCAGCGACCTCACTCTGGCCCTTCTACATGGTCACTACCCTCTCCTGGCACCCGAGGTTATGGTGCCTAAGCAGAGAGACCACTGAGAAAGGTGAGCAGCTTCTATGTGAGAAAAGGTATGCTGCAGGTCTTGCAGATGGAGGATGAGGAGCGTAACTGAGTAATCTAAGGAGCAATGGAATCTGCCTCTACCTCCTACCTCCTAGTGCAAGACAAAATAACAAAGGGCTCAAATAATAATAATAATAATAATAATAACAAAGGGCTCATAGGATCTTCTTTGGTGAGCCAAGCATTTACCCAGTAACATATATATTATTAATGATAATTGCACATTAGTAATGCATTGTTCATGTGTAATTTTGGCAAAGGTAACATGTTTTAATTCAAAAGAAATTGAACTATGCAAAGGATTGATAACTCATAAATCAAAAAGTTACTAAATATATACTCTTATTTGATTACCCAAATCTCTGCCAGCCTCACCGTGGTCACTGTATTATCGCCAGTTGATATTCTACCAACCAAACAGAAGCTAGTTACTGAAAGTGGGCTTCATCTTCTCTTCAACCTCTGCTCTTTAAAATCAAATGCAAAAGATGCCTAAGTTGAGGCAAAGTGGTGAACCCACAGCTGTGAATATTACAGGGCAGCATGAAATCAGTACAGGGTCTTGGCGGTATCATCTCCCCCTTTTGGTATTGTCTATCTCTCCAAGAGCCCAAAACTTCCAGGCTGGCCCTGACTGACACTCTCTTATCCTGAGGTTTGAGGGGTGGCAAGTATCACCACATCAAGGGAGATGTGCATTTTAATAGCAGGATCTGGAAAGAATCATGTTTAAGCTACGGGCTTGGCATAGAAATGGTACAATTGCCTCTGTTTTAAAAAGCACAGAATATAAAATGTTGGAGGAACCTTAAACATATCATCTTTGACACTCCCATTTTACAGATGAGAAATTTAACCCCAGCAATGTGATCTACCCAGTAGCATCACTGCAACTCAGAGCTGGCTTTCCTGCCATCTGGTGGGTGCTCCTTACATTTTGCTCCCTGCTCCTCAATTTTGTGATGTAGGTCTTGAAGGAAAAGGTCTTACCGAGGGCCTCCCTTTGTTCTATGTCTTCAGAGGGAAGACAAAGCCCGTGTCAGGCAGTGATGTTCCAGGTACAAGGCCTTTCATAGACCTGCAGGCACACAGCAATAGACAGATAAACCCATGCCTGGGCCTGGGGTTTGGATGATTGCTCTTCAGTGTAGCAGCTTTATGAAAACATTAAATGTCATTACTTATTTCTTCATGTCCAAAATGTATGCTTCAACATTTTTTCTCTGTAGACAAGTGTCACTTTTACTGCAATCTTCAGGCCAGATGTTCCGGGTATAAGTGGTAACAGCTGCCACGTTGGCAGAAGTATGGCTCCAGCCAAGTCACTTTCCAAAAGGGCCCAAAAGCCCTCTCTGCGAGAACACTGACATGACAGGAGAAACCCATACCTGGCCCGCCCCGGACTGCTCAGGAAACCACTGTGAAGGCTGGAACAGGGGTATTTGGGGAGGGCAGTTTGCCAAACCGCTGGCTACATTTCCCTCTTCCTCGGTGATGAGCTGGAGTCCTGGGTAGGGAACGCCGAATCTGCCTCCTTCCCTTCAGGCTTCTTTCAAAGCAGTGTTTGTAGTGCCAGCACCCATTATCCACATCCTCATTGGTCTCAGGACCAAGCCATTGCCCTTGCTTTCTGTCACACTTGCCACAGTCTTCTATGATCTTGAGTTGACATTCTATTGTTTTTGAATTTTGCTCAAGTTGTAGCCACCTGGTAGCATTTATCTTCTCAGTTCCCTTGAGCCTTGGTGAATTCCTCAGTGAGGTCCCATCTCAGCATCAGCATTTCCAGAAAACACAGGCACAATTTGCCTTCGTCTTCAGCTAAGGCTGGAGAACTTGATTCAGCCAAAAAATAACTGTTGCCTTTGCAATTTTGGCCCTCTGGCTGAAGGGTCTATTATCCAAGAATGCCACCCTATTGTGTCAGGTTGAATGTATAAGACACATGAATACATGGACAGACACACAGACACAAACACTCTCTCGATACAACATAGCTATGGGTGGCTGCAGCGTGATGCTTTCTCCAAGAGATGGCGAGCTCATTCAAACAAAGTCTTGGCTCCTTCCCACGGGAGTGAGACCAGCATTTAGTGGGAGTAAATCACTTTAAGTTTTGAGTCTAGCTAGATGTAAACTCAAAGGATGGAAAACCTTCTGGGCATGAGCTTTCCAGAAGCCAGTGGTCAGCAGAGGTCACTTGGCCCAGGGCCTCCAGGAGTGGTCCAGTAATTGCCCCTCCATCCAGGATCATGGGCCTGAGCCCTGTGAAGCAGCAGTTTCCTCCCTAGAAGGACCAAGAGGTGGTGGAAAGAGCTAGGCTTTGGACTCACGTGGAATTTTTTTCTAGTCCATGTTTCTAGAACTTCAGGATGTTCTCTTTGCCTGGATAACATGCTCCTTTTCTTCTACCTACTCATACGTTATCTTCCCATCTGCTCAAGTACCACTGCTTCCTGGAACTCTCCCTCCAGCTAGCGTCTTCTCCCTCTTACAAGCCCATTTCATGTAATTCTCTAACTCATTTTTGGCACTTTTCCACTTCCTCATTGGGCTTGGTATCTTTTACAAGGGGATCTTGTATTTACTATAACTTTAAATGCATCTTCAACTTGTTAATTTGACCAACTGGTCAGTTCCTTGGTAGAACTGTTTGTGCTTTTTCTTTGAATCCCTTGCAGCCCTCATCAATCTTCCTTTTTACTCCAATAATTCCAAACCTCTTCCATTTAGTCCATTTATGTCCATCCCACCTCCTGTTCCCTTGTTACCCCCCAAGTTCATGCATATACCAGGATCATTTCATTTCTGTACTTTGGTTCATGCTGTTTCCCTAGTTCAGAGCGTTCCTCCCCCTTCACCCTACTCATCCTTCCTGAATCATCCTTCAGAAGCTTTCTCTGATACTCCAGCCTGAGCCAAGTCTCCCTTCTCTGTGCCACCATTGTACCTCATCACAATCCCCATTAACGCATTGCTTCATTACACAAGAAACATCTTTTGCATGCCTGGCTCTTCTAGTGGACTTCACAGTACCAAGAATAAATGATGTGTCATGTGCACCTCGGTTCTCAGAGCATGTAACACAATACCTGTCACATTGGAGGAACTTGATAAATGTTTGTTGACCTAAACTTAATACATTTTTGCTGAATGATTGAGTGACATTGAGGCAGCAATTCTGTGAGCTGCCATTTTTCTACCCTGGACACATATTTATCTCCTCTCTTTCCCTGCCAAAACCCCAAAGATTGCTTCACTACACTGTATAATCTTTCTGTCAGGTCTCTGACACACAAAACACATGTAATCATTCCATTATGAGGCCTGGCACTAAGTTTAAGCTGAGTGTGCAGATTTATTGAATCTTGTACCAGGAAACCAGTGAGGCAGGGGTTTAGAGGGATTTCCCAAGGGGATGTAAAATGTTCATGAGCCCTTGTACTTAAAGGCAATTCTATGCTCCTGTGGGAGCCTCAACTGTCCTTGCAGATTGCATTTCTCCATCTACTTTTGAGATACACAGGCAGCCTACTGCTGTGGGCTGACAGGTAACAAGCAACCTGTACACTGAACACTCACGGCAGCCCCACTTAATGAGAATGCATGCTACTGCTGACTTACTGTTTTAGTGCAAAGACGAGCTGCATAGAGTTTGAACATCTGTTCACTTGAAAGTGCATTTGGCACACTGACTAGTTTGCTATGCTGATATGCTTGTGAGTTTCTCTTCTTGGAAAGAAAAGATGTTAGAGGCAGATGACAAGTACCAAGTGGGTATTCCAACATTCCCCAAGTGTTTACCTGTCCCTTTTGCCCCAGGAATGTGTGTTTTCCAAATCTTCTCCAGACTTTAAGGCCACCTCCTCTAAAAATCTTCCTCATCTAAAATCCCACCGCCTCTAAAAACCTTCATTGACCATTCTGGCTCTTCCTACCCTCTCTTGAAGCTCTGAGGATGAATGGCTTCCATTGTTGTGCTTCATGGAATTGTCTTAAAAGGACAGGTTAGTGCAAAGAGCCCTGGGCTGAGATTTACAAAGTTCCCATACTGGGTCTAGGTTCCTTTGTTATGTTGGCTAAATTACTTCAAGTTGTTGCATTTTTTCCCCTCCCACCACCTTCTTCTTCTCCTTTTGCTTCTCCTTTCTTTCTCCTCATGAATTTTGGAGGGGACACAAATATTCAAACCATAGCATTCCACCCCCGGCTCCCCAAAATTCATGTACTTCTCACATACAAAATACATTGATTCCATTCCAATAGCCCCAAAAGTCTTAACTCATTCCAGCATCAACTTTAAAGTCTAAGTTCAAACTCTCATCTAAGTATCATCGAAGTCAGATATGGGTGAGATTCAAGGTGTGATTTATCCTGAGGCAAATTTGCCCACCAGCTGTGAGCCTAGGAAATCAAACGAGTTATGTGCTTCCAAAATACAATGGTGGGACAGGAATAGGGCAGACATTTCCATGCCAAAAGGGAGAAATAGGACAGAAGAAAGGGGTACTAGGTCCCTACTAAGTCTAAAACTCAGCAAGGCAAACATTAAATCTTAAGGCTCCAGAATAATCTTCTTTGATTCCATGTTCTACCTTCCAGACACACTGGGGCAGGGATTGGGCCCCAGAGGTTCCAGCAGCCCTGCCCCCACGGCCTTACTGGGTGGAGCCCACGTAGCAGCTCACAGGGGTTAGAGTCAGGTGCCTGCAGCTACCCCAGGCTGGCATTGCACACTGGTGGTCTATAGTTCTGGGGCCATGAAAATGACCCTGCTCTCATGGCTTCACTAAACATTGATCTAGTGGAGACTTTCTGTGGTGACCCCAACCCATGACTGCTAGGCATTACTCTAGTAGTCACTCTCTGTGGTGACCCTGCCACTGTGGTAGTTCTATGCCTGGGTCCCAAGGTTCTCTGAGGCATCTTTTGCAATTTGATGGGAGTGGCAGCCTGGAAGATCTCCAATATGCCTTCAAGGTCATTCTTCCATTGTCCTGATTAGTAGCACCTGTATTCTACCAAGCTGTACAAATGTCCTCATTAAACAGTTGTTTGGCCACACCCTTGGTGTTTTCTCCCAAACATGCTTTTTATATTCTGTACACTATTGTGCAGGCTGAGAATTTTCCAAATCTTTAAGTTCTTCCTTCCTTTTGATTATAAATCCTGTGTTTAATTCATTTATCTCTTCTTGAATTTTACTGTAAGAGGTCAGGAGAAGCCATGCGGTACCTTGAATACTTTGCTTAGAGATTTCTTTTGTCAATTATCTTAATTCACTACTCTTAAGTTCTGCTTCCACAAAGCATTAGGACATAGACACAATTAAGTTGAGTTCTTTGCCATTTTGTAACAAGTATGACCTTTCTAATAAGATGTTCCCCAAAAAAGTCCCCCATTTCCATCTAAAATCTCATCCGAATAGCTTTTACTGTCCATATTTCTACCAATGTTCTGATTATGACCACTTAAGTAATCTCTAATATTGAGTCTCTGTCTATAGCTCTCCTGTTCTCCTGAGTCCTCACCAGAATCACCCATTATGAGCCATTCATGGAAATCTAGGATTTTTCTAGCATGCACCTCCAAACTCCCCAGCCTTTACCTATTACGCGAGTTCCAAAGCTGTTTTACATTTTTAGGTATTTGCTAAAGCAATAGCCTGGCATCCCAGTAACTATTTCTGTCTTTGTGCTGCTATATGATATATCACAAACTGAGTAATTTATAACCAACATTTATTTCTCACAGTCGTACAGTCTGGGAAATCCAAGATCAAGGTATCAGAAAAATTGGTGTCAAGTAAAGGCCATTCTCTGCTCACAGATGGTGCCATGTTGCTGCATTTTCTAGAGAGAATAAACACTGTGCTCTCATAAAGCAAAAGGGGTGGAAGGAAAAAAGGGCCTAGCTTCTTTTCTCCAGCCCTTTTATATGGTTACTAATCCCCCATGATGGCAGAGTCCTCGTGGCCTTATTAACTTCTAAAGGTCTAACCTCTTAACGTGATTGCACTGGGGGTTAAGTTTCAGCATGAATTTTGGAGGGGACACACTTTCAAACCATAGCACTGCTCTTCAGCGAGGTTTTAGACAATGTGCCTCAAGTGAAGTAGAAAATGTAAATGGAGGCCCAGGCTAGAATCAAGACAGTATGGGACCTCAAAGGGGAATGAGAAGTAAAAGTAATGCTTGTCAGAATCAGGCAGAGGACCCCTTTGAATGGCTCCAAACCACTTCCATATGGCGGAGAAAAGGGCACTGAGTGGCACTTGGTGAGGCTGCAGAACATACCTAACACCAGCCTGTGGGTAGGGGAATGGTTACATTCTCTAAGCAATTAAAGCTGGAGACCCAGGGCAGCAATCGTTCAGAAAAGAGTGATGGGAACCAGTGCTGGCTGGAAATGCTCAGCCAACATTGGAACTGCTAGGCTATTTGCAAAGCTAGACACTCTTGCATTTCTTTCATTTTTTTTTTTTTTTTTTTTTGGGAAAATATCTTCATGCCTGTAATCCCAGAATTTTGGGTGGCCAAGGAGGGTGGATCACAAGGTCAGGAATTCAAGACCAGCCCGACCAAGATGCTGAAACCCCGTCTCTACTAAAAATACAAAAATTAGCCGGGCATGGTGGCGTGAACCTGTAATCCCAGCTACTAGGGAGGCTGAGGCAGAGAATTGCTTGAACCCAGGAGGTAGAGGTTGCAGTGAGCCAAGATTGCACCTGCACTCCAGCCTGGGTGATAGAGCGAGATTCTGTCTCAAAAAAAAAAAAAAAAAAAAAGTACTTTAAATATTGATAAGCTAAAGGGAAAGACCTGTGCATTAGTCAGAGTTCTCCAGAGAAACAGAACAAATATCTCCTTATAATAAGAAACTGGCTCATGCAATTATGGAGCCTGAGAAGTCCCAAGATCTGCAGTCAGCAAGCTGGAGATCCAGAAGAGCTTATGGTATAGATCTAGTCCAAGTCCAAAAGTCTGAAAACCAGGAGAGTTAATGGTGTGGTTCCAGGCCAAAAGTCAGTAGGCTTAACACCAAAAAAGTAGAATTTTTAGTTTGAGACTGAAGGCAGAAAAAACTCAATGTCTCAGCTCAAGCAGGAGGAGTTTTCTCTTACTGAGACTTTTTGTTCCATTCAGATCTTCAGTTGATTGGATGAGGTCCACTTATGTTAGGGGAGACAATCTGCTTTATTTAATTTACATATTTAAATGTTAATTCCATTCAGACATACGTAGCATAAAGTTTGATCAAATGTCTGGGCACCCTAAGACCCAGTCAAGTTGACATATAAAATTAATAATCACAATTCTCTACCCTCTTTGTCTTATCTTCTGCAAATTGTTAACGGAAGAAAAACAAAATCTCAAAACTGGTCTTTGAGGGCTGTTGGGAAACAGAGGCTGTCCCACCTCACCTTTTCCAAAGAATACCAAACAGTGTAGGTATATTGGAGATCGGGTAGGAGCAAGTGTTATATCTAGGGACATTTTGTATCCTAAATACAAGTAATTCTTCTAATTCTTTCTGTTTCTTGATTGTTACTTATATTCCTAGTAAGACTTAAAGTTCTCTAAGGACAGGAAATGAAATCGCCTCTCTCCTCACTCCCCTCACCATACCATTCACCCAAAGTTGAGCTTACTAAATGCTAGATAAATCACAGATAAAGCCCCTAGGTGTCAGGCGGCAATGCTACCTGAAACATTTATTGTGCTCATTAAGGGAGAATCATCTCTATTCCAGAACTCTATCCATAGAAGGTATATAAAATGTTTAAAGATTCTAAAAGAGCTAATTTCTACTATAAGAAATAAAAAACAAATTCATAAGTGTGTCACTTAAAGTAATTATTCTTTAAGTAATGTGGCATCTTTATCACAGGGATTTATACAGGAAACCATTGCCTACATCGAAACTTTATATCAAGAACAGAAATGAAAATAAACTCGGGATAAATTCAAAGACATAATTCAATGTATGGGTTAAGGAACGACTATTTTACAAAGAAAAAATAGTTTAAATGAATAAATTATAGCAATTATATAAATTTAAACAAAACCTCACTTTAATAACTTTACTTTTTCCCTGCCAAAATGAGACCTTAGCTGTGTAGGTGAATAAAATATATGCCATTAAAAATATCATGATCATTTGTATATTTAAATTTTTCATCTTATTTTTAATGTAGCTGTATTTTATTTAAAATACTCACTTATAATAAGAAAATTATTTCTTCTAGATATATAAGTTCAAAAAATATTGATGCCACTCTACAGGTAAATTTGCTGTATATTTAGCAGAAAAAAAATTTGGAAAATGACGTTGAGGAACACAATATGGAAAAAGTTACCACTTCCAAATCCTTATGTTTGTGCTTAAAAAAGAAAATCAAAGACTTTGATTCTGAGTGAAGCATGAGTCTCAGGGTAGCTAAATGCCTCAAAGATCACATCTGGGCACTTAACTTTTAAGAATACAAAAGGAAGTTATGTGGAAATTCTTCCGAATGGAATACTAGATATTTGGTTTCCAAGAGTGATCTTTGTCTAGTGCAGGTAGACACTTACTAAGAACTTGGAACGATGGAGGGTTAACATGGGTGTTTTAACCCCCTTCTGAACGTTAGCTCATGTGTCTACATTATACCACTGGGTCCAAGAAAATGAGATGCATAGGGAAGAATGGGACTTCGGTCCTTGGTGAAAACTTCTGAATTGGGATGTTCTCAAATGGTCAAGGTCAGGAAGTGTCCTTCTCTTCTGACTTGGGCTGTTCCTTGACTATTTAGCCCTGGCTGCTTTCCCACATTCACGGCCTCATTGTTTGCTGGCCACCCTCTTTTCTCCCAGAGCCTGATCTTCATGAACCTATCTTGACACTGACCCACATGCACTCTTCTTGCTGGACTGTCTGCCTGTATAGACTTTGATGAACCCAGCGGTAGCTCCTTGTTGGAGGGTCCTAGCCCTTTCTAACAGTGCAGTGCCCCTTGTGGTTGGGAACCTGGAGTGTGATTTTGTCAAGAAAAAGTAGAATTAGAGATTTTGTTTCCCTATTTTTCCTACATAATGACATGGATATTACCCCACACTAGCCCGAGATTGCCCAAGTAAGAGTATTCAGGCACTTCCAGACCACTTCCTGATGTGGCCACCTCTGGGGCACAGTGAAACAAACAAGTAAGGGAAGGAGTCATTCTAAAATTCTCCATACAGGTGATTCCCTTTCTAGCTGCTCATCTGGAGAGCTTGGCTAAACAAAAGATCACGGAACATCAGCTTTGACAGGACCCTTGATATTTTATTGACCCCCTAATTTTATAGTTTAGAATGTTGAAACCAAGAGAGATACATTTTCTAAAGCGAGATGTCAAGGAATGGTTGAGCAGGCACTGGAATACTGGGCTGCATGACTCCGCCCAGTGCTCTCTCTGCTCTGTAAGTGGCATCTTGAAAGAGTTGTTGCATTAAGAATACCATAAAGGCAACTTTGAACATTTGCATTTTAATGAGCAAGGTAATAAGTAAAATGTCATTTGGTTCAAGGACTTGTGGACTATTTTGTTGTCTCTCCCCAGGTAATGTGCTGAGATAGATATTATTCTTCCAGCAGATGGGAGATGGGCAACTGATGTCCAGGCTAGGGATGGTGCACCTGGTTCTGTTGCTTTTGTAAAACTACAGAAGGTAGAAACCTCTAGATTACTTTTAACTTCCTCCCCTTGTAAATAACTACATTTGTATTTCTAATACATGAAATAGTTAACTCTGTAGAGGGAGAGTTAGAGACAGCACCTAATCCCAGCTTGATGCAATTACTTTAACATGAATTTAAAATAAAATTAAACTTAACAGTTTAAACTGATGTTTGAGGGTTTTAAAAAGATTTAGTTTCCTTTGGAACCACTGTGTTATTTGATCCAGTACAATCTTTTTGAGCTCCATGCATAACATCTTTACCCAAGTACCATTACTACTAGATTATGCCCATAGGTTGAGTTACAAATGTCTAAAAATCTTAAAATTATTAAGCTCAGATTAGAGTGTTCAAAGACTACAGTGTTATTTTAGTCTCCTGCCATATCCTCCATTTACTATAAACTTGTTATATTGGCATTCAAATAAAATGTCATAAAGCAAGTATGTACGGAGGTGTTTGGGGTTTGTTTCAGGCTTCTGCGAGCCAAGTTTGCATGGCAACCAAGATGTATAACAGAAACACGCAAATGGTCTTCGTAAAAAGAAACGCTGAGCAGAGCTCAGGAGCAGGGCAACTTCTAAGTCAGGGTAGACTATAGGAGCTAGTCAGAGCAATGACTGAGGGCCTGGATGGGGACAGCACGTCACCCAACATTGTCTTAATGGTTCTTCAAGTCCCCTTGGCTGCAGTCACCAAGTGCTAATGCATCTGAGGCCAAGCCTCTAGAGATGCAGCTTCATGGAATTTGCAGATGGTACAGTTGGAAGGATCCTTCAACATCATCTTAATCAAACCCCTTGTTTTAGAGATGAGGACATGGAGACCCAGAGCTATGATTTGTTCAGTCTCAGAGGGCTGCTCGTACACTCCTAGCAGAAGCACATGAGTATTATGCACACCTTCTCTGTTTTAGTAAATTATCTTTTGTTTTCCCAACTGAACATAAATTGCAACTGTTCTGAGTTAGAATATAGAAAGCAAGTATGGGTACACAAGGCTTCCATTTGGGCATTACCTCCACAGTATCTCATAAGGAAAGTCTTTCTGGTCTATACATCATAGGCTTCCTGGATCAATCTGCCCAGCAGACCCACCTCATGAGAACAAGTCAATGGTGCTTTGTTTCCACTATGGAGATGGGATTTATCAACTGAATTAACCCTCTTGCAACCAAGAGGAAGGGGGAAGCTATCTTTTGAAATATTTTGAGTTCCCAAGACACAGATGCAAGAGCAGTTACCTGGAATGAGGCTTCCCCAGAGCAAGCTAAGGTGTAATCCGCAAATTGGGACCTTATAAAAAAATCCTTTAATTTATTAGTAACCACAAAAGAGGATGCAGCTGGTCTGGTCAGCATAAGAAATGCTTGTCTGTTTCCACACATTCTGCCAGCCCCCATGGTTTCCCCAACCAGCACTGCTAACAGATGCACTGATTGAAACGTATGATAAATACATGGTAATTTCTGAGTACCTCTGAAACCACAAATTGGAACATAAATACAAGAAAGAAAATGGATGTTTGGTACTACTGGGGATAATAATGATGCATTAACTGGGAATAAGTATTATGGTACTTCATTATACAAGAATATATTACATGCATGGTAAGAGGAAGGACTTGGCAAGGTTATTAATTTGTCTTTTCTTTCATTTAATAATTTCCATTATTTAGATCCTCCCTGAAAAAAAATGTATAGTCGTCAATGATGAAAAAGATGTAACTATCAATCAGATAAAGGTTGATCAGAAAAGCAGACCACTGTAAGTGATACGGAATCAGGGATTTATCATAGGAATTAGACCTCATACAACCCTGGGAGCTGGTTATGCCATCTACATAAGCTTCTTATCTCTGTGTCTAGTGTTGATCCAAAGGTCAGCAGGGCCAGTGAATATTTATGCAATGGCAGGAAGCTGTCTGTTTCCACACATTCTGCTGGAACTCAATTTGTCTCTTAATGCCTCCAGGCTTGATAATGTAGGTGACCTGCAGGGCATTTTGGCACACTTTTCCATGGAGATGTCCATGCACCTGACCTAGGATTTAGAGAAGATGAAGAAGGAGATTCACAAGGCACTAGAAGAGCTGTGAGCTCGGCTACTGCCCCAACACAATGAGTCAGCAGATCTTTAAAAATAGTTGTGATGTGTAACAACATCTGATGCACACAGATCTTCCAAGTGTAAAATGGCTTCACCTCTGCCTTCCAAATCCTGGGCAGATGCTTTCTGTGCCAACTTTATCCCAGAATCACCTATGAAAATACATTCTGGGAAAATGTGGTTTAAATTCAGCTAGGTTGACATGCTACAAAATCACCACAATCGTCCCAAATCTTTTACTACAGTAAATAAGTTCCAGTTGCTTAACATCTTCACCAAAATTTTGTGGTAGCCATTTGATATTGTATAATGAATGATATCTCACTAGAGATGTAATTTGCACTATTTGAAGACTAATGAGATTGAGCACTTCATTACATGTTAATTGGCCATATGATTATCTCCTTTTGTGAAGTTCTTATTTGATTCTTTTCCCCACTTTTCTATTTGGCTTTTTCTTATTTTGTAGGGGTTATTTTTATATTCTTGATATGAGTTCTCTTTCAGATGTATTTTTTGTAAATATTTTCTTCCACTAAGTAGCTTGTCTTTTTGACCTATTAATGGCATCTTTTTATAAACAGTTCCTAGTACCAACGTAGTCTTGTTCTACAGGTCCATTTCACGTCCCTTTTAAGAAATCTTTTCTTACCTCAAGGTTATAAAGTTATTTTATTATGTTATCTTCCAGAAATGTTATACATTTACCCGCTGCACTGCTTTACATTTAGGTACATATGTTTTGTCTGTTTTTCTAGTTGCTTATGATGGAAAGACATTTCCATAGCAGTTAATTCATCCTTCTGGATGGAGGAAGAAGTTTGAGGTTTTTTACATTCTTGTCCTGTGCAACATCACAATTTAACAAATGCCGTGAGAGGAAAGTTGCTGGGTGTTGGGTCATTTTTTGAATCCCACTTCTCTTGATCTTTCAAGTCCTAGCTGCCTTCTGAGTCTCAAACTCCAACTTTTGTTTCCTAGTCTTGTGAGGTTACTAAAACTCTGCTGCCTTCTCTAACTCTTAGTAGCTAACCTCTACCTGGCCTCAACTTGTTCCAAAAATATTTGCAACTGATCTGAAGGGAATAGTGATGTATACAATGTTGAGGCACCTATTTTTTTCTGAGACCTTGACCACTCAAATCCTGTATAATGCTCTTCAAACATCCCTCCTCCCCCATTTTATGTCTTTCATAGTTGCTCTCAGTGAGATAGTAGGAAAAGTTATTTCATACCCTTGTCTAATAATTTGAAGAAACACAGTTTTTACAGGTCTGTTTCTGCTGCTTCTAGTATATCATGCATTTTTTTTCTTTGTGTACTGCATGAGGGTTCCCCAGAAAAACAGAATCAATTTGTATACATATAGATATATATATGTGTATGTATATATAAGATGTATACATATATATGTGTGTGTATATATACATTTGTGTGTGTCTTTATATGAGGGAACCTCAAAAAGTTGGCGGAAAATTGAATTAAAAGGTAAACATAAAAATATGAATTTTATTATTTTATTTCTCAACATAAGCTCCATCCACTTCAAGGCACTTTCATAAGTGATGATACCGGCCATTTAGTCAGTACAGTCTTTTTTACATTATTAACTGAAGAAAAATTGGTGCATTTTAAAGATTTTTTTTAAAAATTGGGAAACAAAAATAAATCATAAGAAGCCAAATCAGGACTATAAGGTGTATGCCTAATGATTTTCTACAGAAACTCTCACAAAACTTCCCTTGTTTAGTGAGAGGAATGAGCAGGAGCATTTTCAGGGTGGGGAAGGACTCTCTGGTAAAGCTTTCCTGGATGCTTTTCTGCTGAAGCTTCGTCTAACTTTCTCACATCACTCTCATAGTAGGTAGATGTTATTGTCTTTGGCCCCCTAAAAAACTCTACAAGCAAAATCCCTTGAGGATCCAAAAAAAAAAAAAAAAAAAAAACTGTTGCCATGACCTCTGCTCTTGCCCAGTCCACTTTTGCTTTGACTGGGTTACTACCACCTCTTGGTAGCCATTGCTTTGATTGTGCTTTGCCTTCAGAATTGTACTGATAAAGTCATGTTTCATCTCCTGTTATAGTTCTTGGAAGAAAACCTTTAAGATCTTGATCTCACTTGTTTAAAATTTCTATTGAAAGCTCTGCCTTTATCTATAGCTGATCAGGGTGCAATGGTTTTGGCACCCATCAAGTAGAAAATTTGTTCAACTTTTATTATTTAGTCAGAATTGTATAATCTGAACCAATAGAGATGTTTATGGTTTTGGCTATTGTTTCTGTTGTTAATCATCGGTCCTCTTCAATTAAGGCACAAACAAGATTAAATTTTGCCTCACAAATTGGTGTGGATGGTCTGCCAATGTGGGCTTCATCTTTAATATTCTCTCTTTCTTAAAATCAGTTATCCATTTATAAACTTCTGATTTCTTTGGAGGCATTGTCCCCCTAAACTTTTCATAAAGCAATGATTTCATCATTCTTTCACCCAAGTTTCATTATAAATTTTATGTTTCCTTTTCTTTCAATTTTAGCAGAATTTATGTTGCTCTGCTAGGGACTCTTTTCAAACTGATGTCTTATCCTTCTTAGTGTCTCAAACTAGATTCTAGTTAGACATGTTATAACAAGTCAGTATGAGTTTATGTTGGTGAAAAATTTTTGAAATCTATTCACAGTGTGTGTGTATAAAGAGATTTATTATAAGGAATTGGCATTGGCTCATATGATTATTGTGACTGACAAGTTCCCTCCAAGATGTGTCAGGTGGGTTGGCAGGCTGGAGACCCAGGAGAAAAAGGGCTGATGGTGTGGTTCATCTGAAGGCCAGCAGGCTCAAAAAAAAGTCAGTGTCCTTGTGGGAAGGCAGTCGGACAGGAGGAATTCTCTCTTACTTGAGGAATGGTCAGCATTTTTGTTCAATGCAATCCTTCAATGGACTAAATGAGGCCCGTCCATATTTGTTAAGGCAATCTGCTTTTTTGAATCTACCAATTCAAATGGTAAGTGGATCCAAAAACACCCTTACAAAAGCACACAGAATAATTTGACCAAATATCTGGGCACTCTGTGGTCCAATCATGTTGACACATAAAATTAACTGTCATATATACTCAATTATTATTGATTGGGATCCACTCATTTGGGAGGGAAGCTTATTTGTGGAATACTTCTCAGGTCATGGATGAGGTTTAGTCTTTCAAAAAAAAAAAGTTGTGCTTTCTTTAATTAGATAGTTGGACATTTTAAATTGAATGCATGACTTGAGGTTTTTTACATCACACCATATTGTAGACTTGGGCTGCAGATGTGAGCAAGGGCTGATTTGTGATGACAGTTTCTGAGGCACACTTTTTTTCTCTTGCTTTGCTCTTTACCAAGGCAAACATTCCTGGTAGTTCTATGAGTTTGAAGGTAGTAGGAAAGTTTACTTTTAGTTCATTTTTACACTGAGCATATAACACTTTGAGTTTTAACTTTAAGGCAAAAGAATTCTGCTACTAACCAGTTGCCTTGGGCCTTAGACTTTATTTTCTTACAATTCAACAAGGATGAGAAAACCTAAGTTTGTAAGATTGGGAAAATTCTCTTGAGGCTAAAATGTGTTCATTTCTGCTTACTTCTCTGGGTCTCAACCTATACTAATCTTTGGCCTAGAAAAAACCTTTCCATCTTTCCAGCTTTTTGCATTTGAAATAAGCTTTAAAATACTTAATCTGGTATTTGCATATTGTTACATACCTATTCATACTGTATATTTTATGTGTATTATGTCATACACGCATATCATATTATATAATATGCATCATACTATGCAGTCCATATCATATTACAAATACTATTATATAACATAATACAATATTATGCTTTTATAATAACATAATATTTACATAAGGAATTATATTATATTATATTAGTATGCATATGGGTTGGTATCTGGACTGACACTCATATAACTACAAATCTTGGATAATATATTAAAAAAATTTATATTTATACCTCCCAAATTAAAAATCACTAACATTTTTTATATTCCTTCCTTAGAGAAAAACGAATTCAGAACTCTATAAAGATAACTAATATTCTGCAATCTTATTCTCTCTCTATTCCCTAGAGGCAACCTAGTAATATCTTTCTAGTTTCAATGTTTTACATATTTACATGTAGGTATAAAAATAGACTCTTAATGTATATTTTTCTTCAGCTTTTTTTTCCCCCATTGAATTCTATAGTTAAAAGAGACTCTCTATTTCCCTGGTCTGACGTTTTCACGTGAAACAAATTCTATCCCAGTAATATTCAGAGGCTGTACACATTATTTGCTCATTCTTTCCCATGGGTGAAGAAGTAGATTATCTGATTGGTGAGTCTGGGAGAAGCAATCTTGTTGGTCTCTCTGTTTTGGGTGTTGGTTTTTCTGTAGACTGCCAGCAATCAGTTCTGCCCTTGGTCCTGTGGTTAGAGGTCTTTCCTCTGTGGAGAAAGTCTATGGTTGTAAACTATGCCAGTAAACTATGGAAGACTATATAATTTAGAGAAATTCCCAGGGAGATCATTTTGGCCACGAATCTAAACCACATTTCTTTGATCAGCTATATAAAATATATACATCATATATGTGATTTACATATTATATATAATCATGTATGATATATATATATATACACACACACATATATATATGATATTTTATCTCTTAGGTGATTCTGAGTTTGGAAACAAATCCTACCACTTACATATTTGAAATATAGAGTTATAGTACATGTCTTTAGAAGACTTCCTGGTGAGTAGGAAAAGGCTTCACAGATATCTCTCTAGATAAAGATTTTATGAGTTTTCAGGGAGAAATAAAAATCTGAATGAAAAGTGAAAGTCATGTGTATCTGAGAAAGGAGACTCTGTGGGTGGTAGTGTTGGGAAGGACAACACAAATCCCAGGTATATTTGGTGACCCCACTGAAGGAGGGGACCTCTGTCTCAATCCTACTCCTTTCTTTGGGCAGATTTTGGGAAAGGAACAAGAATGAAGGTAGAAATTGCTGGTATATCTAGGCAGGTGTATTTGAGCTAAATTCCTAAGGCCTTGCATCTATCCGTCCAGGGTGGTACAATTATATTAGCATATTTAACACTGTAGCTCAGCATGAATTTGGCAGACAGAACCAGCAGCCTGAGACAGACCATGCTGAGGAGGCACAGCAGAGGCCCACATTTATCAGTGAGCATGCCAACATGATGGACAGATGAAACTAGATTGACAACAGCCCCACTTTCCTCATACGTTGAGTTGGGTAATCACCTGAGGCTTCTGTGTAGCCCAGGGGAAAGGAACAGGGACAGCGAATGGATTAAAGTTATGTTTCCACCACCCAGCAGAATAGAGCTTCCTAAAAGAAATTGTTTTGTTATTGAAAAAAAAATTAAAGATCATCATTATTTTTGGTGCCCTTGATTTTTTAAACTCATATTTGTCATATGCAGATTGATCTGGGATTTTTAAGCAGCCTGAGGCAGTGCATTGCTCCACAACAGACTGATCCCAAACCTAGACTAGAATCGGAACCAAGTCATCTGCTTCTATAAGAAAATTGCTGTGCAGAGATAAACAGGACTCTCAGAAGCCTCTACCAGTTCAGAAAGAGCAGTGGACTGTGACGAAGCCAATTCTGAAAGCATCTACAAAGTCATTTTCCTGGACGGACACAATATTATTAACTGCAGAGAAGAGGTGGAAAAATAGCTTTGTTAAGTGTAGTGGATAAAATTACTCTCAGACCCTGAATTACTAAAAGCTGAACGTTTTTGTGGAGGGGAAAGGATGGTTTTGGTGATATGACCTTTTCTACCCACCAGACTGGCCTGCTCCTGTATCAGCTATAGATGCTGCTATTCACCTACCTAGTCTCTATCATAGTAATTGAAGTGACATTTTGGCTGCCCTTTTTATTCTTTGTGTTATATCTTAGCATGTTAACAAATCTGGCATGGTTATATTTGTCATGAAGCTGAAAACCCAGACTACTTTGCGTCAAAGTGGAGTGGAAACACTCCTAACTGGCCTCCATTTAACCAATGTGATTGGTTCAATTGACACCCTTCATTCCATCCTTTTATTTGTATGTTTATCAACATTTTATTACGGAAAATTTTATATTTAAAAGTAGAGAGAATAGTTTGAGAATAATGAACTCTCGAAAGTTCCTGGAAGTGGGATTGCTGAGTCAAAGGATAAATGCATGTGTAATTATGCTAGATATAATCAACTTCCTCTCCCTGTGGCAGGGGGGTTGTGTAATTTGCATCTCCACCAGCAACACATAACTGCCTATTCCTCACAGCCTCAGCAACGGCATATGTTCTCAACTTTGAGATTTTTGCCAATATAATAGGTGAAAACTTGTATCTCACTATAGTTCAAAAAATATATATATTTTTACAATGAGTGAGATTGAACAATTTTCATATGGATTAAGAGTTATTTGCATTTATTTTTCTGTGAACTATATTTATAGTTCACAGAAAATATTTATTATAAATTATATTTATAGTTTTATGCCATTTTTCTATAGGAGGGTTGAAATTCTTATTCTCTTTTTAAGATATTCTTTATATATTAGGTCAATCAATATAAAATTACCACTTTTCTATATAAAGAGTTAAATATTGGCAGCTGTGCATGGTTGAGCCCAATATTAGGTCTAGTATCCTAATGTTGTATAAGTTGCCAATATTTGTTATTTGTCTTTTTACTTTTCTGTCATGCAAAAGCTTTAAAACTTTTTAAGTAATTAAATTCATCTTTTTTCTTATTGTTTATTGCTATTGGATTTGGAGTCATAACTAGAAAAGTTTTTTCCACTAATACAGAATGAAGACATTTACCTACCTCTTGTTCTTTACTTATTAGGGTTTTATTTATAATTATTTCATGCTTAAAATGTCTGATAATTTTAGAGTTTCTCCTGGCATACAGTAAGGAGTAAATCCAATCTTACCTCTGTCTGGTGATCATCCGTTTATCTCATCACCACTTATTAAAGAGCCCATCTCTTCACTCTCCAATTTGAGATGCCACTTCTCTCATTTATATTCCTCTCAAGGAATATAAATCATTCTATTATAAAGACACAATTAAACAAACCAATTAAAAACATACAATTCTGAAGTTTATTTCTCCAACTCATCTGTCTATCTATGTCCCAGTGTTGCATTGCACTGCATAATATGTTTTAAATATTTAGTAGGGCTAGCTCCAGACATTGCTTCTTTTTTCAGAGGTTTCCTAGATATTCTTATTTATTTATGAATTTTGTAATCAACTTTGTCTAGCTCCAGAAAAAGAACAACTTAACAATTCTTTAGTGAGATACGGTTAATTTCTAAATTAGCTCAGAAAAAAACCTGATACATTTATGAGGCTAAGTCTTCCTATCTGAGAACAAGGCATGACTTTCTATTTTTAGTCTACTTTTATATCTTTTATGAATATTTAATGTAATTCCTTATGTTTTAAATATTTCTGGTCAATTTTATGCATGAGTATTATAATTAACTAACTTATTAATCAAATTTACTGCCTTTCCTAAATACTGGTTTTTTAAAAATTATATCACCTAAGTGATCTTTATCTATGTATTTGGAACTTACTTCTGTAAGTTATCTTTTATTTTGTTTACTAAACTCCTATAATGCTCATAGTTTTTCCACAAATTTATTCTTTTGGGTTTTTTGTGTATATAATCATGTTAAATACAGAGACATCTACTATTTTTATCCAATTCTTACACCACTAGTTGGTTTTTCTTCTTTAATTGCATTGGCTGAAACATTCTATATACTGTTAAACAACGGTGGAGACAGGGCATCTTTGTTTTGCTTCTGAATTGAGTAGGAAATCTTCTCCTGATTTCCCTTTAACAAAGGTGCTGGCATTTGGATTGGAATATGTTTAATATATGTATATGCTCACGTTTTTATCTATATTTATGTTATCTATTCATATCAAATTGAGAAATTTAACATAAATTCGTACTCAGTTGAGTGCTTTTTAGCACATCTTTAAACATGTTCACTGATAACCAGATCACAATTTCTTCTCAGCAGCCTCTAGCCCGCAGGACACTCTTGTTTCCATTGGGTGAGCTGCAGGTTTGCCAAGTTTCAAGTTGACTTGTTCCCAGTATGCAAGTTGTGCTTGTTATTGTCGTTCTATTATCTAATTATTACACAAATTGATGGCATAGTAGTTTCAAGGAAATAATTGTGTCTGTGATGAAGGACTTAGTAAAAGTGAGCTGCTAACAAAATTGCTGTCAATTTTGGTGTCAATAAGACAATTGCAAAAGATTAGGGAAAATTGTAAAAATTAAATGCATTCTAAACTCAGATTACTTCCAAAATGCCCTTAGGTTCTCATCCTGCTTTAAAGAAACTTGAATTCTTAGGCCATGCATAGGCGGGTTTATGTGAGGGAAACAATAACGAATTTCAGTTAGTGAACCCATATTTAATTGAAAAGACATGGCTTCATACTAAAAGATTAATAACTCAATTTAGTATATCTGGTTGTATTTTCCAAAGAAGGTCATAACAATTTCTCCTATACCACTTATTCATTTTTCAAAAGGACCTTGCCACTTCTCCATCAGGAAGTGGAGACTGTCCCCTCCCATTAAAACTAGGAGGACCTGTGCAACTGCCTTGTGTACCTCCACTGTAGATTTTCATTCTCTATTGAAGTATCTCTGCAACTATTCCCCATGTTGTGTACAAAGATGACTAACATGGATAGAAAGTTTTCCTGAGAAAATATTCTGATTACAGCAGTTAGTCTTTTTTTGTGAGTTAACTGCACATTTTTTTTCTAATCTCACATTTTAGCCCTGTGCACACCAATACTGAGAAAGGTGGAGATAGTGCAATAACAGATGAACATGGGTTAAACTGTATATTTTCAGGGAATTAAAATAACAACTGTATGAAAAGAAGATTGCTGGAACTGAAAGAATGAGGCATACGTTTCCAAGAATCCACATGGTTTCATGTGGTGCAGCCAAGAACCTGACATTTAAAAAATAGAAATAAAAAATAAACAGAACGTTTTCTGGGGTTTACCATTCTGGTGATCTTTGCTTCTTCAAGTGAAGTGGGAAAGTAAGAATACCATAAATAGCTAGATTAGGTTTTCCAGAGAAAATGGAGGATACCCCATTAAATTTGAATTTCAGATATACAGCAAATAATTTTTAGTATAAGTATATCCCAAATATTCACGTAAGACATACCAAAAATTATTTTTTATCTAAAATTTAGATTTAACTAGATTCTGTATCTTTGATATATTTACCGTGTTATATCATATAACACCAGTCAGAATGGCTATTATTTAAAAGTCAAAAAATAACAGATGCTTGTGAAGTTTTAGAGAAAAAGGAATGCTTATCTACTGTTGCTGGGAGTATAAATTAGTTCAGCCATAGTGGAAGACAGTGAGGCAATTCATCCAAGACCTAATGACAGAAATACCATTTGACCCAGCAATCCTCATAACTGAGTATATTCCCAAAGGAATATAATCATTGTATTATAAAGACACATGCATGTGAATGTTTACTGTAGCACTATTCATAATAGCAAAGACATAGGATCAACCTAACTGCTCATCAATGATAGACTGGGTAAAGAAAATGTGGTACATATATATCATGAAATACTATGCAGCCATAAAAAGAACTAGATCATGTCCTTTGCAGAGATATAGGTGGAGCTGGAGGCCATTATCCTTAGCAAACTAACAGAATATGTTCTTATAAGTGGGGGCTAAACGTAACAACACGTGGACACACAGAGGGGAACCACACACACTGGAGCCTTTTGAAGGGTGGAGGGTGGGAGGAAAGAGAGGATCAGGAAAAATAACTAATGGATTCTAGGCTTAATACCTGGGTGATGAAATAATCTGTACAACAAACCCCCATGACACGAGTTTACCTATGTAATAAACCTGCATTTGTATCCCTGAACTTGTGAACTTATACCCCTGTACAATTTAATGGCTTTTAGTGTATTTAAAGTTGTGCAACCATTGCCACAATCTATGGTTAAAACATTTCATCAGTTCAAAAGGAAAATAATGCCCATTAACAGTCACTCTACACCCACCCCTGGCCCTAGGAAAACCCTAATCTACATGGTGCACTAATCTATGTCTTGTACCACAAATCTGTGTTTTGTCTTTATACATTTGCCTATCTGAATGTTTCATACTATTGAATCATACAATGGGCACTGCATCCTGTATTTTGATTTTCTAAATCTGACAATCCTAACCTAGATCCAATAGTCTAGAGCAATGAAGAGTAAGGCCAGGCAAAGAGAACACAAAGAGGACATAAATTAGAAGCACCTGGCGGAGAAAGTGGCATAATGAGAACCTGGAGGAGCTGGCCCTTCCCACACTGTAGTCTCTTACCACAAAGGCCAAAGTCCCCTAACCTAGTCAGGCCCTCTGGCTAGGTTAAGGGAAAAGAGTATTTACTAAGGGAAACCCACAGCAACTCCAAGGGAGCCAGGCAGTCAGAATGGTGGCAATACAGTCTGGATCAACACCTAAGAACCTCACTTAACTGCTGGCAAGGAGGATCCCCTCCATCAACTCTGTGTCCTGGCACTGTGGACACACCCCATAGACTGTAGATCTCTGCCATTACTACATCTGAATGCCTCATGTCTCCAACATGTGCCACCATCCTCCAGAACAGCAAAACAGATTGCACATTAAACTTTTTCTTCACCAGCATGCAAAAGATGGGTAAATAGCACATATTTCAGGAAAAAACCTCCATTATCAATTCTTGAAGTCTGGGGTGGTAGGTACAATCAGCAGTAATGGGGCTCACATTCCTCTGCCCTGGATACATGAAGATTAGAAAAATTAACTTCCGGCTCCAACTTAGAGAAGACAGGACTCTCAATGTGGGGAATTATCAAACTATAGGAGAGACCTTCGAAAGACCTGAGGCCATGATAAATACACTACATATCCATCACCACTACTTTTACCATTGTTTTCCCTATTTTGCTTGGGAAAATGTAGAGATAGCTTCTGATATGAAAAAAAGTGGAAGTGGATAAGATATGATACCAAGCAACTCTCTGCCTGAAGCAGATGACCCAGGGCCCCATAACTGAACCGGCAAAATACCTGCAGCCCGAGAATGTATAAACATTTTATGGTGCTTATAGTTCTTAGGCACTCTTACTTTTGGAATCTTTACAGTATAACACATATTAAAATTCACTTGCATTATCCATTAAATATACATTTGCTCATATTTTTAAAAAATTCTTTATGGGCCAGGAGCGGTGACTGACACTTGTAATCCCAGCACTTTGGGAGGCTGAGGTGGGTGGATCACGAGGTCAAGAGATCGAGACCATCCTGGTCAACATAGTGAAACCCCATGTCTACTAAAATATTTAAAAAAAAATTAGCTGGGCATGGTGGCGCATGTCTGTAGTCCCAGCTACTCAGGAGGCTGAGGCAGGAGAATTGCTTGAACCTGGGAGGCAGAGGTTGCAGTGAGCCGAGATCATGCCACTGCACTCCAGCCTGGCACCTGGCAACAGAGCGAGACTCTGTCTCAAAAAAAATAAATAAATAAAATATAAATAAATAAATAAATAAAAATTCTTTATAATTTTGTTTTTAAAACTATTTTGCTTCAAGCAGTTTCTTAAAATTACAGTGATTGTTTCAATTACAGTGTAAGCTCAAGAACTCTTGCAAAGTAAGAAAATTGAACGTACAATCCTATCAAGTATAACGGACTTTTTTTTCTACTAATATCAAATTTAACAATGAAAACATTTGGCAGAGTGTAACATTTTATAGACATCCATTAACAAATCATTACTTCGATCATTCAGTCTTCTATTTGTTCTTTGAATACAAATAACAATTTTATGTCTCAACCTTTTACAAGAAGCATGGAAAACTTAATGGATAAAGCATTTCTGTGGGGATACTTCTCTACTAAATTATCTGTGGGATTTGGCAGAAAAGAGTTTAACAAAATCTGAGATGAGAAGTCAGGACACACTGCAAACCACAGCTGCACAGAACCCTGGCTGAGGTTTTTCTTAAACTGATGACTCCTTTCCTCTCTCTCTGGACTCTAGGATATAGAAAAACCCCCATCTGAACTATACCTTCAAGGAAAAGACAAGCAATTCCCAGTCAAAATTGAAAGGGAGTGGAAGAGATTTTAACCACATTATATTGGCACACAGCAAAGAAGAAATGGGCAGAGCTACCCACCTTAAGCATACAAATTGTTGGAAAAAAGTTTGCAAATACATTGTAGAAAGAGATGATGATGATGAATCGATAATGACTGATGAGAAACAAAAGGGACATCATATGCGAAAAGCAGACAACAGATTTTAAGAAGTTCTCTTATGAACAGGCCTAATGAAAGACCTCCTAGATAAGTTATTCAAACAACGGAAAAAGATAAAAAGAGAATTTTTAGAGTTAAGGAAACAAATCAACAATCCAAACACCACATTACAGAAAATATAATTAATTAGAAATAAAGCCTGGAGTGGTGGCTCATGCCTATAATCCCAGCACTTTGGGAGGCCGAGGTGGGAGGATCACCTCAAGTTGGAAGTTCGAGACCAGCCTGACCAACATGGAGAAACCCTGTCTCTACTTAAAAGATAAAATTAGCTGGGCGTGGTGGCACATGCCTGTAATCCCAGCTACTTGGGAGGCTGAGGCAGGAGAATCGCTTGAACCTGGGAGGTGGAGGTTGTGGTGAGCCAAGATAGTGCCATTGCACTCCAGCCTGGGTATGAGAGCAAAACACCATCTCAAAAAAAAAAAAAAAAAAGAAAGAAAAGAAAAAAATAGAAATAAAATGTAACATAATCCACAGAGCTTAAAACTCAATTTTTAAAACTGGTACCTAGGAAATATTTAAAATAATCTCAATGAATATGGAGGGAAAAAAGATTAAGATATTAAAACAATTAGATACTATCTAACCTAAACATGATTGAAGTTGCTGAAGTAAAGAATCCAATGAACAAAACCAAAAAATGTATTGAATCTTCTAATAGAAAAATATATTGGGGGTATTAAGTTAATATTGAGTCTGTTGATCAAAGTCATACCATCTGCAAAACAAAAACAAACAGACACAGCATAATTGATACCGTTTCATAGCGAGCTAAGGTAATGGATTCCAGGAAGCATTAAAAACTACAGACTAAGATAACAAAATTAAAATAGATATGTGTGAATATGTATTTATGGCATACTAAAATATAACTTAATATATTAATAGTATGTACATTGATAGTGAGAGAAGCATCTAAAATAACAGAAACATTGATAGTAAAAGGATGGAAAAAAACCAAACCATATCAACCTCCCACCCAAATTATAGATGGATTCACTACACTTTCATCTATTCTTGTATATTTTATTATTTACATTTAGATCTTCAATTCATTTGGAATTTATTCCTGTGGATATTGTGAGAAGTGAATCTAACTTTATCTTTTTCAAAATGGTTTTCTAGTTTTTCCAGCATCATAATTTAAAAATTCCATCTTTGCCCCAGGTATTTCAGGAAACACTATTGTCATATTCTGTTGGATATTACCTCATGTTCCATCTATTCCATATAATTCCAAATATTCTCTATAGTTCTATATACAGTGTATTATTATTTTCTAGATTACCATATAGTTTCATCTATTTCTGAATTTTTCTATCTTTGTCATTGATTTTTCTGTCTATTCACACACCATTACCAAGCAGTTTTAATTACCAAGGTTTTGTAATATGTTTAGATATCTGGAGGGCTAGTCCTGCCACTCAAAACTCTTCCCTTTTAGTATTTTCCTAGTTATTCTTGCCTTTTTTTTCTTTTTTTCAGACAAAGTTTTGCTCTTGTTGCCCAGGCTGAAGTGCAATGACACAATCTCGGCTCACTGCAACCTCTGCCTCCTGGGTTCAAGTGATTCTCCTGCCTCAGCCTCCTGAGTAGCTGGAATTACAGGCACCCATGACCACACCAAGCTAATTTTTTGCATTTTTAGTAGAGACAGGGTTTCACCATGCTTGCCCAGCCACATGTTTTTTGTTTTGTTTTATTTTGTTTTTTCCATATGAAATTTAGCATCAATTTATATAGTTTAAAGGCAGTTTATTGGTATTTTTCATTGGGACACTCCCATCAATTTTATAAATTAATTTTGACAGAATGGATATCTTTATGATGTTGAGATGTCTTGAGCAAAAGTAAGCAATATTGTTTCATTTATTCAAGTCTATTTTTTGTGTCTTTTGGGAATGCTTATAGATTTTTTCAAATAGGATTTGAGCTTTTATTCCTTAATTCGTTCCTAAGTATTTTATCTTTTTTTTGGTTGCTCTGAGGGTTCTATCATTTTTTTTGCTAAATGGGGTTCTCCTCTTGTAGCTAGTTGTCATTTGTGCATGTAAAATTTATTGATTTATTTAAATAACAAAGCACCTTAGAATAAGATGGACTGAGATCTGTCCCACTCCATTTTCCGTTATATTGTGGGCTGGTAATTACTATCTCTGAGTCCATGTGGAGAAAGAAAAGTTGATTGAACTGGCAATCCAGGTTAAGGCACAGGTCTCTGACATTTGCTGGCTAAGCAATGGTTTACTTTTTTGTGGTTGGATAAATCCCTACAACCCAGGTACACATGGTAATGGTAAATCATGATCTTTTCAGATTATATTCTATCTGGCCCACTTCTCAAAGGATATGAAATCCAAGAATATTTATCTCAATGCATTGCCATTGGGCTGCCATTAGTACAAATTTGACCTGGACTTTTTTCTAACGACCTCTTTTATGTTTAATTTCTGTGATGTTTCCTGTATTTGTTTCCTATGCCTGGTATAACTAACACAAACTTAGAAGTTCATGGCCACATAAATTTATTCTTATAGTCCACAGGTTAGAAGTCCATCATGGGTCTCACTGGGCTAAGATCAACGTTTGGGCAGGGCTGAGTCCCTTCTGCAATTTCTAGGAGAATCTGTTTCCTTCTCATTGCCAGAGTCTACAGGCCATCTATATTCCTTGACTCATGGCCTCTTCCACTATCTTCAAAGCCATCACTCCAACGTTTGCTTCTGTCTTTACATCTCCTTTTTCTGATCTTGATGATCTTGGTATCATTATATCCTATTATAAGGTTACAATATGTTATAAGGATCTATTATAAGAACCCCTGTTACTACACTAGACCTAGCCAGATAATTCAGTGTATTCTACTCATATCAAGATACTAAATTATATCAAATCTGCAAAGTTCCTTTTGCCACGTCAGATAACATATTCACAGGTTATGAGAAGTAGGATGTGGTCATCTTTGGGTGGATGTTATTCTGTCTGCCAAACTTCTCATTTTAATCCTTTTCCATAGCATCATGGTGTTGGAATATAAGTGACCTGTGTTGAGATGTCTACTGGAGAGCACTAGAGTATAGGAAGGGATTCAGGCTCTAGAGTCTGACAGGCCTGAACTTGAGTCCCAAGATTCTTTGCCTGAGTAACTGGATGAGTTATGGAAGTAGCTTCACTTTCTAAAGCATCATTTTCTTCACCTATAAAATTGAGTAGATAATAATAGTGTCTAATTCTTAAGGTGGCTAAAAGAAATAAAAAAGTTGAAAACAGCTCATCAATGTGCAGCCTTATACCGGGTTCCACTTGGCAGCCTACATGGGCTTCATGCATCCAATTCTGACATTAGTTCTGAAGGTGTAATAAAATATTTTTAAATAATTTTATTTTATAGCTGCTTGAAAATGGGCCTAAATTAACATTCCATCACTGCTCAGTAAAAATGTTTGGAGCCCATCCATATGTAAAAGAAAGTATTTGTTGTTTTTCAAAAACAGTACTTTCTAATTATATTGTACTGTCATAACTTATTCCAGTAGAGTGGCAGACACAGTGACAAGCTCTGCTGTCTTAAGTCAGCCCATGAACAACTAAGCTGTAGAGGATGGCCCAGGCATTAACATTGCTCTGTCTGATAGCTCAATATAGTATTTGTCATGCATTCCTTTGACTATGCAAAGAATCATCTAATCCTTCATGCCACCAATATATTCTAAACTGTTCTATCCTCTATCCACCTCTCAGTAACTATTCTCCTTGGGTAGCATGTCATCAAAGAGAGAGACTCTTTTCACATTGTGGTCCCAGCTTTTGTTTCTGTATTTTGCAAGCTGAGCTTGGCAAGTCTATCTGCTAATGTACCTACTCCTACATTTGCAATTCTAATTGAATCCACACAGTTAGATTTAATCATACAACCTCAGTTCTCATCATTTTCTGCTACTTTGAGCATGTTTAGTTTACAAGCTACCGTATTTCTAGTGATTATTTTTGGCAAAGGATTTTGTTGGTATCTACTGCACTGTCTTCTAGTTTGACTTAGTCGATGTATATGAACATTTACAAACACAGGCAAAAGAAACAAGTGAGAATGGCTTTGTCTTCATAGTATCATACTGTACTTAAATTATTTCTGGTTCAAATTTTTTTAATTCAAGAACAGACTTTGAAGGGATTAGCCATAATCTAACCCCTTCTTGACTTACCTGTAAAACCAAACTCATCCATTATCTATCTCTTAGTGATTTCAGAATTAAAGATCTTTGAACCCTGTTAACACAGATGATATGTTAGATGGAAAATGCCATTATTCTGTGTGTCATAACAATTTTAAATTCTTTTCAGACATGTATTTCTGTCTTCACTGGCATTTGCCTAGGATGTTTTATATGATAAGAACTTAGTAATGGAGAAAAGCTCAATTAAGCAAATAATAGTTGAGGGATTTAAAGCATTGCACAGCACCATGATCCTCTGGTTTGCCTGAGGTTTCCCAACAAATTATCTGACAAATTTTCTCACTGAGCTGTGCCAGTATATAGCAAAAGTTGTATTAGCTTGGTCCAAACTCAGTTAAAGATAGTGTCTCTGCATCAGCAGAGCCGCTTCCTAGCCTGCCTCACACACCATCCTGAGTGACACCCTCCCTGTTTATTTCATCCCCCATTTCACATCCATATGTCACTCAATTTAATGTTTCCTGGGTGGAATTCCATTTCTACAGCCTACCCCATCCTAATCCACAGAGTTCTCTTGCTTAGCAAGAGGTCTCCTCCACTGGAACAGGAACTCCAAGCTCAGAGATGGTGCTATCTGTTCCTTTTCCTTCACTGGATTATCAACATGCATCCCATCAGCAAGTCTGACAGTGGTATTTATATTAATGTTTTCAGAAACCCAATACAATTCAGATAACATCTTGTACAGGCTGCAACCCTAGACTTTGTCACCACTGAGAATACATGAACCCAGGGTAGACTCTCCCGAGAAGCAGGGTAATTAAAGTGATCTCAGAGTCCCCAAATCTCCATACAGGCCATGGATATGTTTCCTATGTGCAATCTTTTATTTCACTTTTGTTTTGTGATGCACTCTATTTCTTGGCATGGAAATAGCAAAAATGCCAAATATCCCCTTAATAGCATTTCAAAGTACCTTCTAATGTGACTCAATAGAGGAAATAATTAAGCATTTGTGTTTGTTTATGTTAAAGATATTGGAAAAACACAAAATAATTTTCTAATAAATTAGGAAAACACAAAAGGTTATACTCATATCTGATTTTGAATGAAATCAAAGGTGTAAAAGTTACAAGGGATATCACTTAGGTAAAAAGATAAACATAAGAATCATACCATATATGACTGCAGAGCACTGAAAGATGATAACCATCATTCAAATGCAACACCAAAGAGAATGAAGACAGAGCTTCTGTAAGAAAAAGAAAATTGCTGGCTATAATAAAAACTCATAGTCAATTATGTATTGTGAATATGAGATATAATTAGAATCCTGAGATCTAAAGAAACTCAAAGCAAATGTGTGGTCTAAAGTCAGAGTCAGTCATGACTATGTGCATGCATACGCCGTACACCTAGCAGATGTGGGGTGGGTATGGTTACACATAGAGATACGGCTATTGATACGCACATAAAAGCAGATGGCTTTCTTTCTTTGGGAATGGTTAAAGTCTATGACAAAATACCCTATGGAGAGATAGTCATGGCCCAAGACACCGTAAGAAAATGCACACTAGGTGTTTTTCCCCTCACAGCCCTGGGAAAGTGAGACTGTGGAGGACAGTGATGAATAAAGTCTCCTGCAGTTGTCAGGAGGAGTGACGCAGGTTCACTAGCACCTGCTGTCCTAGTCTACACACACTTTGATTAACACAGATGGCGAGAAGCAGAGACCTGCTAGTAATTGTCCAGTGGCTCAGATTCCAGGAATTTCTGTGTTGGAAAGAGATATTTGGTGGTCTGGGAATATTACTGAGCAAAGACACTTTTCTACCATAAGCAGCTTCTAATTGCAAGATAAATTCACAAGAAAATGTCCATAAATTTTCACTGAACAATAGTTTTAAGATTTCACAGAAAGCATCATAAAACCTGTTACTAACTTGGATGTATAACACTGTCATTGTGGGGAAAAAAAAAAAAAAGAACAAACTACTAACATTGTCAAAAAAGTAGAATATTTTGCCAAGTGATAAATCATCAAAAAAATATAAAATTTCACTGCAGACCAACCTGGGTAACACAGTAAGGCCCTGTCTCTACAGAAGATAAAAAATAAAAATATTAGCCAGGCATGGTGGTGTGTACCTGTACTCCCAGTTACTCAGGAGGCTGAGGTAGAAAGATTGCTTGAGCCCAGGGGTTCAAGGTTACAGTGAGCTATGATTGCACCACTGCACTCCAGCCTGGTGTGGAGTGAGAACTTGTCTCTAAACAAAACAAAATAAAACAAAAAAACCCGACAAACTTTACTGTTTGAAAATTCATTTTAGGTTGACAAAACAATTAGCATTCCTTCTGAAATGGAGATCAACATGTGAAAATGTTGTCTGAGTATGTGAACCAAGATGACAGGTTGAATATACTATGCATACCTTACAAAATCCTAACAGGGAGAGAGGGCACATCACACGAAACTGTTCAGAGTTTGTTAAGTATGGCCGGCCAGCCTCTATTGTAGTTGTAGCTGGGGATTCCTTTTCAAATAAATTAAAGGATGATTTGTTGACGTGGTTATCTTCTTCAATATATTTAATTGGAGATATTTTCTTGTATGTCTAGACATGTAATTATGTCTTCATTGTCTCCTAAAGCCAGCTTTGCTTCAGGCTACCTAAGATGTTGAAGAAACGCCTTCAGATCAATAAAGGTGTCTTAAAATAAGAATGGGAAAAATAAAACCAACTCGTTAACAAAAACACTTGATTCAACTGCCAACCTCTCACTTAGTGTGCTTCTACCACAAGGCTTTGCTCATTGTTTCTTTTTCAAGCATTTATTTCCAAGGTTTGCACGGGCTCTATAATTGTGTTATCTGCAGGCCTACGCAGGACTCTGGATGGACTAGAATGAGGCATTTTGGGTTTAGCAAACAAAGTGGACAAGTTTGGCATGTCCATCAGCTGAGTGGTGGTGCCTAGTGTGATGGTTTGTCATTTTCACACATGTTGGATCTATACAGCATTTGAAGCAGCTGAAGTTCACTCAGAAACGTTAGTACCTGTACAACTGTAATATCTTAGCAATTCCATAATGAAATTCACATGGAATCTCTCAACCTAGCCAGATTTGTGTCAGCTTCCTTAACATGTTCCAGTTGCATGAAATACTAATTAAAGGTACTCATTGTTAACTGATATAAATAGTCCCCACTTAGCCCATTATAGGTATGGGCTGTAAAACAAACAATTATATGACAGATGATACATGTTAACATGGAGAAATTCTGTGATGACATTTCTGTAGCACTGCAACCTCTTCAACCACCATATGTTCCACATTAGGAGCTAAAAGGAGTGTGCTGATTATAAAGGTGATGCACCCACTCCCAGCTTCTGACTTTTCTTCTAAGAATAGAAAAACCTCAACCATCTCTGAAGGACTCACATTACAAATGAAGTGAGGTAATAAAAGCATTAATGGGAGTTGGTATTTAACTGTCCTGTGTATTTGGAATTTTCCATCCTGGTGCCCAGTAACTTCATCAGCCACCCACAAAATTGTCCCATCTAGGGGAGGGGAATCAAGGGAAAGCAATCATATACAATGGAGTATCGGAGTATGTTTTTCTTTAAAAGTCACAAATTTGTGACTTTTAATTTAAACCCAGGTTTAAAAAAGATTTTGACACAGTGGGAATTTAAGTTTAAAATGTTTTATTTTTCTCCAAGAAATAAGTCAACTGCATGTCAAAATAATCAGTGAATACCAGTAATTTCCTGCCAATCAAATAAGCACACAAATGAATTAAATTATACAGTGGCAAACCATCTCCAGCTCCTTTGTCTCTTGATCTTATTCACCCCACACAAACTATAGGTGTATCTTCTGAAACTGGTTAAGGAAAGATTATGTGACAATTGATTCTATCAAGAGACATTGGGACTGAACTCGGTGGCTCACGCCTGTAATCCCAGCACTTTGAGAGGCCGAGGTGGGCAGATCACTTGAGGTCAGGAGTTCGTGACCATCCTGGCTAACTTAGTGAAACCCCATTTCTGCTAAAAATACAAAACTTAGCTGGGCATGATGGCGTGCGCCTGTAATCCCAGTTCCTCGGGAGGCTGAGGCTGGAGAATGGCTTGAACCTGGGAGGAGGGTGTCACAGCGAGCTGAGATTGCGCCACTGCACTCCAGCCTGGGTGACAGAGTGAGACCCCGTCTCAAAATAAAAAGAGACATTGAAATACACATTTTAGTTAAACAGCAGCTTTCTTTGAGCAAAAGATTGTAATCATCCTATTAAATTACAAGTTGTTCATGTACAAATAGCAAATGATATCTACTTATGCAACTTCTAGTAATTCTGAAATAAAATGGCATTTTTTTATAATTTCTAAATTCATTATCCTGTATTGACTTTGTTCTTTGCCAGGTGCTATATTAAAAGCTTTATAGGGTTTACCTTGTTTATGGTTTCAAAGCCTAGAAGATGTGAATTATTATTGCTACTGTTATTCACATATTACAGACAAAGTAATTGAAACATAGAATAAGAAACTTTCTCAAATATTTGATCAGATATTACAAGAAAGGCT
Organism: Aotus nancymaae; assembly: GCF_030222135.1. NCBI lineage: Eukaryota > Metazoa > Chordata > Mammalia > Primates > Aotidae > Aotus > Aotus nancymaae. The sequence continues at coordinate 18,149,543 of NW_026988471.1, forward strand.
CTGTGCTGAGCGTCGGGGTAACAAAGGTAACAAGATAGGATTGATCTCATCCTCTTTCTGGTTTTGTTTTGTTTTTTGAGAAAGGGTGTTGCTCTGTTGCCCAGGCTGGAGTAAAGTGGTGCAATCATAGCTCACTGCAGCCTTAATCTCCTGAGCTCAAGTGATCTTCCCGCCTCAGCCTCTCAAGTAGCTGAGACTACAGGCATGCACTATCATGCCTGGCAAACTTTTTAAAAAATTTTTTGTAGAGATGAGGTCTCACTATGTCGTTCAGGCTTGTTTTGAACTCCTAAGCTTAAGTGATCCTCCTGCCTCCACCTCCCAAAGTGCTGGGATTATAGATAAGCCACCACTCCCAGCTTGGCTCCATCCTTATACAATTTACAGTATGGTGAGGGGAGACAGACATACATCATTAGTAGTAAGCAGTGAAATGAAACCGTGCTAAATGCCAAGGGGGGAAAGTCCTGAGATCTTTGAGAACATATAAAAAGGGTGTGTATTTTAGTTTGGTTCATTGCAGAGGATTTATCCGAAGAAGTATATTCGAGACCGGAAGTGTAAATGGGACCCTGGCAGGCAAAGTGGTGAGCAAAGAGCTTCCTAGGCAGAGAAATGATTGCAGTCTTGCGAGAATGAAAAAAGACAGTCATGCATATATTGAGATAGTGACAAAACTAGAGCCAGAATCAAACTTAGGCTACCTGATGCCACATTCTGTTCACCATAGTACCCATTACTGATTCTTTGGTACTTTTATGAGAAGGAGACGAAAGAAGAAGAGAGAAGAAAAAGGAAGATAAAGGAAGAGAAGGGAAAGAAAAGAGGAAACCAAGGCTCAGAGAGGTGAATCAATTTGCCCAAGGTCACACAGTGCCAGAATTCAAATTTAGCAGTCTTCAAAGCTCATACTTATACTTAAAATGTTATGCTCTGAACCATGATACTAAAAACTAACCATTATGGAAGTTCACTAAAATTTTGATAGGTGCTTCTATTTCTAAACCACAAATATATAATTTTTAAAAATTATATTATGAACATTTTAAAACAGAAACCAAAGTAAGAAGAATTAATATGATGCACTCTCCTATAACCATCATCCAGATAAAACAATTATCGATATTTTTCTAATGAAATAAGTGAGTCTAACGAAGTAACTTTAGTATAAGGGGGAAATTACTGACAAGCACAACAGAAGTTTATCAGAAAGAAATAGTGTCTTCTGCCTAGAATTGTCACTTCCAAATACCATATTGAAGTATCACAATTAAATTCCCTATGTAAACCACAAGAGCATGAATAGGAACATTCTTTTCCTCCATGAAGCTAGATAAGACAGTACAATGTTTGACAGTATCCCTTGCAAGTTAAACTGCCTTTGGCTTCACCCTCTTGATACATCATTGACATTTAGAAGTTGGATGGCATAAGCTGACATTCCAGAAAAAGCAAATCTGCCTTAGTATATGAACTACACGATTTTAACAAAAGTCTTGTGGGCCCATTTGAACAGGTTTTGATATTTGGGAAATATATTTTAATTTAAAATTGTTTATAACATAAATATTAGAAAATGCTGTACGATCTTCTACAATGATAGCAACACGCAAATGGTTTTTAAACATTATAACTATTTATCTATCTAAATATAAATACACACACCCAATGGTGAAGTCATCTCATGAATATATCTAATTGACGCGAACTTGACTCTATCCACTTGGAGGAGAGAAAAAAATTGTTTGTGAAATTTCTCCTACTATCTCCCAGATGAATATATAGCCTTAGGGAGTTCATGATGGAAGCTGTGAATGAGCTCTGCTTTCACATAATTGCAAAGTTGCATGCCACTCAAAATATAAGCATCATGTTAAAATTACACAACTTGCAAAGAACAACAACAACAAAAAAATGAAATACGGTCTCAAAAGGAAAGAAAATCAGTTGAGTTTGCCCTGAAATAAACCAGATGTTGGAACTAACAAACAAGGATTTTAAAGTCGTTACTGTAACTATCTTAAATGAAGCAAAAGAGCATGGTTTCCACGAATAAAAATCTCAGCAGAGAAATAGGAAATTACAGAATATAAATAGAAACAAAAGAGAGGAAATTCTAGACTTGAAAAACACAATTTTGGAAATAAAAAAAATCACTAGATGGATTTAACATCTGAAAGGACATGGCAAAGGAAAGTGCAAGTAAACTTGAAGACAGGAAAATAGAGATGATGCCAGGTGAAGAACAGGGAAAAAAATAAAGGACAGAGCTTTTGGGACTTCTTAAATAATATCAGTGCAATGTAAAATTTGATGAAAGACAGAAATGCACAGAAACAAGATGCTAAATGGACACCACGAATCATAAACCCAAAGAAGCCCATGTTGAGGCACATCACTGTCAAACTGTCCAAATTGCTTAAACCAGCTGATTTTAATGTACATCTTTCAGACTCAGACAAATCAATTGGATACAAAACTAGTGAGAACACAGAAAATGTGACCAATACAATTTAAAATGTTATCTGATAGGTACATATAGAATCTTGTCCACCAACAAATAAAATTATTTTTATGTATACTTAAAACATTTCTAAAGATTAACTATACATTGAGCCCAACAGACTGAAAGTATCATAAAGACTTGACATCATAACAGATCACATCCTCTAATACAATGCTGCTAAACTGGAAATTGATATTAAAAAGATAATTTTTAAATTATATGTATATTAAGACTAAAACTAAAAAATACACTCCTAAATAATTCATACATTTCAGAGGAATGATGTTGCAAATAATGGAATATTTAGAACTAAACGACAGAAAAGCATACCATATCAAAATCTGTATGTGGGTTATAATAAAGCTGTGCATAGAGGAAAGTTTATACATTTACATACCTTATGAAAATCAATAAAAAGAATTATAAATAAAACACAGAAGCCATGAGAAGAACAGAAAACTCAAAGAAAGTAGAATACTAAAATGAAAAATTAATAAATAGAAAATTCAATATACTAGAAATGATTGACAAGACAAAAGGCTTTCATTTTGTCAAGGCTTTCATTTTGTCAAGGCTTAAAGATGGCAACATTCTATCAAAATGGAATTTTAAAAAGAAGAGACAAATAATCTTAGGAACAAAATGTGGGCAATTTCTATAGATTCAGGGGAGATATAAATAATCTCAATAATATTTCTAGGGAATAGCTACATGATCATCTTAATGCATACAGACAAATTGTCTGATAAAGTTTAACATTTGTTCATGTTCACTTGATGGAGAAGGGGAACATGAAGTTGAATTAATTCATGTTAAACAGAAAAAAAAATGTTTGTTTGCTGGACTGTGACATTCTATCTTTCTGTTACCACTGGATTTTGGTTGAAGGTCCAAAAGGTTAAAACACAATGATAATTTTTAAGTACTTTTATATTCTAAAACAAATTGCTTAAGCAACCAGTCATGGAGGACTTGGAAAGGGAGTAGTTCAATTCCCATTCTGTCAGCATCAGCGAGCTCCTATCTCAAGGAGATAGAAAAAACTTTGACATTTCATTGAGAAGTTTGAGCCATCAGACTTGTTCTGTGCAATCTTGCACACACGTACATTGAGGAGAGAAGAAAGGTACTTATCTCTACCTGAAACCAAGTGAGAGAGTCTTCAAAAGAGCCTCTTGGCAAATCTGACATGGAGGCTTTGATTTGAGGACTTTTGGACTGGTACCTGCCTCCTGCCTTGGGAGGAAGTGTAAAGGCAAGAGGGTTTGTGTGGAGGTGCCTGAGGGTGACAAAGGGACAGTGCTTCCCCGGACAAGCTTGTGCTCCCCCAGCTTGGTGAGGGCAGGGATGAGTGTGTTTCATATAGGCCATCTAGCAGTCCAACAGAATGGACCCAAAGGCCAGTCATCTTAAAAGAAATTCTGTACAAAGGGCTATTGGAAGAGGATGTCCCTGTTGAATTACATACCCCTGGAAGCCAGCAGCCTGAAGGATAAGCTCTCAAAGACCAGGTAGGGAAGGCTCTGCTTGAGTGAAGGAAACTAAATGCAATAAATCCCACTGACAGTGCCTCTTCAAAGAGGCATAAAAACATCTCAACTAAGAAAAATCAGCTTTTCAACATCCACCATATCCAGAGAAGAGCAATGATAGTTAAGAAAGACATTTCCTACAGCTACCTTCCCTCCACCCTCAACCAGTCATGAAAGACCCAAACACCAACTACCGAGTCCAGGAGAAGGAATGGTGAGCAAGAAAAACAGCGAGGGTGCCAGTCATGCTTTTCCTCTCACTGCAGTGCCTGTGCACGGGGATAGGGTCCTAATGGAGAAGGGGAGGGTAAAGTTGGATTCAAGTCTAGAATTTTTTTATTTAAGTGGACTTGACTATTTATGACCTAAAGTGGCTGAAGAACATATTCTTACCTGAGATATATTCCCTAAGTAGGGATTCTGACCATGATTTTATCCAGGGTAGGAAATAACTAGTCAATGGAGCTAAATTAATCAAGAAGAATGAGGGAGAAAAAGTAAAATTTGTTTCTGTTTGCAGATTGCTGAATCCCATCTGTTCAATAAACTTGTTACACTAGGAAAAGGAAATCGCTTTCTTAACTTGACAAATATTATTAATATATATCCCAAACCATAGAAAACCAGTTAATGTGTTTGAGTGACGGGAACTGCATGCAAGGAATCCCACTGACAGTGCCACTTCAAAGAGCCACAAAAACATCCCAAGAAAGGAAAAGCAGACTTTAGAAAGGCAGGAAAAAGATCAGAACGATCCTATTCACAGTTTCTATTCACCCTTGCTCTGTAAAGTGTAACTAACCCATAAGACCAGAAAAGTATTTATATAAGGAAGAATAATTGGAATGGGAGAGAGAAAAATGTTAATTTCAGACAATATGATGGTCCATGTTAAAAAGCTAATAGAACTATAAACTGTTACTTTTAATAAGCAAGATTAACATAGAGAAATAAATTATGGACTTTGTTTGGGGCTTAATTGCATCCCACCACCAAAAACAAATTGATATATTGAAGCCTTAACCTCTAATACATCAGAATATGACTATTTGGAGGCAGAGCCTTTAAAGTGGTGGTTAAATTAAAATTAGGCTGTTGTTAGTGTCAGTCCTAATTCAATACAACTTTTGTCCTCATGAGTCAGGGGAAATTTAGACTCCAAATGAGACCCAGGATGTCTGTGCACAGAGGAAAGCCATGAGAGGACAGAGCAAAAAGGTGGCCATCCGCAAGCCAGGCCTCAGGAAAACCACCGCTACCAAGACTTTCATCTTGGAACTCCAAACCGTGAGAAAGAAATTTCAGTTGTTTCAGCCCACTCATTCTATGAAATGTTGTTGTAGAAGTCTTAACAAACAAATAGGCTTCTAAATTAGCAATATCTAATTAAAATGTAACAGAAAATAAAATATCCATTTTAAAGTAGCAATAAAATTACAAAGCACGTGCTGAAGGAATAAAGCTAACAGTGCATGTTTAAGAAATTTAGAAAGAAAATCACAAAGCTTATTACCGAAAGAAAGACTTGAATACAAGGACAATATAGCAAGTTCATTAATGGTAAGATAATATTATAGATATTTCCATTCTTCCAAAAACTGCCTACACATTTAGTGCAATAATAATCAAATTCAAAACAAAGAGTTTTTTTTTTTTTTTTTTTTTTTTTTTTTGAGGCGGAGTTTCACTCTTGTTACCCAGGCTGGAGTGCAATGGCGCGATCTCGGCTCACCGCAACCTCCGCCTCCTGGGTTCAGGCAATTCTCCTGCCTCAGCCTCCTGAGTAGCTGGGACTACAGGCACGCACCACCGTGCCCAGCTAATTTTTTGTATTAGTAGAGACGGGGTTTCACCATGTTGACCAGGATGGTCTCGATCTCTTGACCTCGTGATCCACCCGCCTCGGCCTCCCAAAGTGCTGGGATTACAGGCTTGAGCCACCGCGCCCGGCCCAAAGAGTTTTTTTTTAATGAAAAAGTAGAGACAATAATAATAGAAAATGTTGATAACACAAAGGAAGGCAAATGATTCACTGTATAACTACAATGTAAAACTTTAATAACTAAACCAGAGTGGCAATTATGAATTTAATATGCATTATTTTGGCTTACACTATTAAATAGAATTTTTTTTTGGTTTTCAGATATTTATCACATTAAGGAAGCAATCTACTACTATTCAATTTTGTAAGACATTTAAATACTTTTCATTACAAATAGGTATTTTGACAAATGCCTTTTCAAAACCATCTCAAGTAATGCTCATACAGCTTTTCTTCTTTAACCTAATTAACAAAATATATTATGTTGTTGGATTTCTTACGTTGAAACATCTTTTCACTTCTGGAATAAACTCAATGTGATGGTAGTATATAGTTCTTCTAATATGTAGCTGAATTTAATTAGCCAATATTATATTTGGTATTTGTGAGTCTTTATTCACAAATAAGATTGATGTATTTTGTATTTTAGCACTAACATTTTCCTGGCTTTAAAAATGTATTAGGAAGTTTGAACATTATGTTTACCCTTTGGAACAGTTTAGACAGAAAATAGTCCATTCTTGAAGCCTTTCTAGAATTCACTAGGAAAATCTCTAGGCCCAGGCCATTTTCCTTCTGGGTGGTATAGTTCATTAACAACTTTTTATGTTGATTACAATGCTACTATATATGTACATTTTCTAATTTTTCTGGTGTTAGTTTTGATAACTTTATTTGCCTAAAACATTTAGAAATACTTTCAGGACATTTCACAAAGCATTATATATTTTACTTAAGAATAGAAACAGCTTTATCTATCAGGTTCAGATAGTGGAAGGACAGCTGCCTATTAGATCATTGGTGCTAACTTTAGTCTCTGAGTTTGGCAATAGAGCAGGTACAATAGAAATCTGTTTTTAACTTTTATCATAGAAATGGGTTTTGTGCGTTTGTGTGAAGTGAATGGAAAATGTCATATACTAGATAAAGTTTGAATATATTTTCTCCGTTTAAGAGAGGTGGATACTGACCCTTTCTCTAAAAGGTCTTACATTCTGTTTACAAGTTTCTAATATAGTAAAGAATACAATGCACAAAGGTTCCCAGCCACTGAGTAGTATATATTGTAAGGCAGAGAGTTCCTGCACAGGATTTATTTCTTCACCATCTCTCGCTCCACCATTACAGTATAATGGCCACATCAGAGCACTCAGTCTTCTGGCTAATTCTGGTACATTCCATTCTATTCAGGAGGCTGTAGTTAATTTCCATCTCTCTGCACACCTGTGACCCCCTCCTGTCCCACACCAACTCCAGCCTGCCATCCACATTAGAAATGTATGGGTTTCAAATTCCTAGGTCTAGATCCCCAAAGAGAATTCTGTTTCTGCTCATGAACAACAGCTGAAGCTGCTGCCAGATTTAAATTAATGTGGGGCCTCTGGCTTGGGTGTAGACACACTTGGGTCAATGTGTATCTTGGGTCAATGTGTAAGGACACTCCGCAGCTAAGAACCTAGGCTTCTTGGGAGGTTGGCAATTTGGGGCCAACATTTAAATATCTAAATGCATCTTTCTTCTTTCTTTTTCTTTCTTTCTTTCCTTTTTCTCTCTTTCTTTCTTTCCTTCCTTCCTTCTGTCTCCCTTTCTCTCTTTTCCCTTTTTTTCCTTCTTTCTTTCTTTCTTTCTTTCTTCCTTTCTTCCTTTCTTTCCCTTCCTTAGTCTTTTTGGTGTCAACCTTAGTCTCTGAGTTTGGCAATAGAGGCAAGGTTACAATAGAAAATCTGTTTTTAATTTTTATCATAGAAATGATTTTTGTGTGTGTGTGTGTGTGAAGTGAATGGAAAGTGTCATATACTAAATAAAGTCTGAATATATTTTCTCTGTTTAACAGAGGGGGATATTGACCTATTCTTCCTTCTTTCTTTCCCTCCCTCCCTCCCTTTCTCCCTCCCTCCCTTCTTTCTTTTTTTCACTCTCTCTTTTGTTTCTCTTGCTTTCTTTCCTCTACTTTGCTCTCTCGTTCTCTGTTTCTTCTGAAAAAAATTCCAGATCCCTGAATGGAGAAAATGTCTCTGAGAGAGAAGAGAAATAGTTGGTAAATATAGAGATAGGATGTGTAGGGGGAGAAATTACGTGCATAAAAATTATTATTATTTTGCTTCTGAATGAAAAAAATGTTTTGTAAATTTTTGTAGCTTTTAAGTTTAAGTACAGAGCAAAGAAAAGGATACCTTTGAAGTCCATGGGAAAAGTTCAAAAGCAGAGTTGCTAGGAAACTGCAGTGGTGAGAGGAAAAGTTCAAGGGCCATCTGTATGTCAGCAGTGCTCTCTGGAAGTCCTGGGAGGGGTTGGGGGAAGGTGGTATCCTGAGGCAGTTTACTTTATGATGGATCGAAAAATGTTGAAGAGAGGACCGACCCTAGCAGCCCTGCTTCACTGCACAGCCTTCAGGGGCCCTGCAGTCTGCTGGCTGATGGTCAGGGAACAACTGTGACTGCTCTGTTCCTTATCTGGTGTTATTGGGTATTACAGCAACTTAATGTTTGGGAACAGCCCCAAAGTAAAAAAGGTTTTGCCCATGGGACCCTAATTTCTGCCTTGAATACAAATAGAAGTCAGACAGAAAGTTGATCCCTGGCCATCTAGGTGGATGCAGCCAAGATTGGATGGAGCCCAGTGTGAGCTTAAGAGGTTAGTACATAAAGGTAGACATGGGCAGCCCCCTACATTTTGGAGAGAATAATGTTCCCACCCTTCCCTGCTGACAGAAAGAAAGAAAAGCAACTTGCTATGTCAAGAAACTTGACTAGCTTTTTAAAAAAGCCAACTGGCTATGTCTTCTCAATTGTCCATCTGTGAGGACTGGGGAATGCAAGGCCAGAACTAGCATTGCCAGAGAGTTCTGTGGGATTACAGGGAATTCTACTCTTGTTTTCCCTTTGATATGGAGATTCCAATGGAGAATTCACTACCACATCCCAGATCTTCACCTGAGAGAGCTACGGAAGTGGAATACAGAAGGAAAATGGAATGTTGATAAGGTGCTAAATATAAGTGTGTCAGGTGGGAAGGGCCACTGGACTCTGCTTCTGAAATCCGTAAAGCAGGGTTAACTAAGGCTTTCATTAAGAACTGCTATTGTAAACAGTGCCACAGTAAACATACATGTACATGTGCCTTTATAATTGAATGTTTTATAATCCTTTAGGTATATACCCAGTAATGGGATTGCTGGGTCAAATGGTATTTCTAGTTCTAGATCCTTGAGAAATTGCCACACTGTCTTCACAATGATTGAGCTAATTTATACTCCCATCAACAGTGTAAAAGTATTCCTATTTCTCCACATCCTCTCCACCAACCCAAATGCACATCAGTGATAGACTGGATAAAGAAAATGTGGCACATACATACTATGGAATACTATGCAGCCATAAAAAAGGATGAGTTCATATCCTTTGCAGGGGCATGGATGAAGCTGGAAACCATCATTCTCAGCAAACTGACACAAAAACAGAAAACCAAACACTGCATGTTCTCACTCATAAGTGGGTGTTGAACAATGAGAACACAGACACAGGGAGGGGAACATCTCACATCAGGGCCTGTTGGGGGGTCGGGGGAGGCTCGAGAAGGGATAGCAGGGGATGCGGGGATTGGGGAGGGATAACATTAGGAGAAATACTTAATGTACATGATGGGGGGTTGGATGCAACAAACCACCATGGCTCATGTATACCTGTTCAACAAACCTGCAAAATCTGCACATGTACCCCAGAACTTAAAGTATATACATATATATAAAAAGAAGAATTGCTTTCCATGGGGACAGAAAGGATCCTTAGATGTTATCTGGATTTAAAAAAAAAAGTCCAATGAAGTGAGGAACTAGCCCCACATCACATAGGAAGTCAGTGGTACAGAAGAGAACAAAGTCATATCCTCTTAATCTTGATTTGTTGGTCCAATTTCATCCTAGAGTCTAGTTTATCAATAACCAGACATTTACTGAGCCCCCTTTGCACACCTAGTACTGTTGCAGGTGTGGGGAACATGCTGTTGGGGAAGGTTGGAATATAATAATATCTCACACTTTTATTATCCTTTACAGCTTACAAAGCACTTAATATACACTGCTTAGTTAAATTTTGGTCCTCAAACAAATCTGAGAAATAAGTGTCCTTAGTATCTAAAAGTGAAAAAACTAAACATTTAAAGAGGCTTATGATTTGTTCAAGGGGATACAGGAAGTGTCAATGACACAAACTCAGATTCCAGACCTCAAGAATTTTCAATATAGATAGAGATATAAAACAAACATGGAAAACAATTGATAAATTATATTATAGCATTGTATGTTATTTTAATTCATTCTCACATTATTTAATGAATTCTATTTATTTGAGATGTCTGTGATGTCTGTGAGTGGACATGTCCAAGAGATAGCTGAGTCCAGGCAGAAGGGATAAAAGACTTGGGACTGACTGTGTGCAGATGGCAACAGAATCACAGGAGTGAATATGTCTTCTACTAATTGTCACCATTTTGTCAACACCATGGAAGAACAAAGGAGAGGTAGTGGAATTCTTGTGATTAGCTGGGCTCTACATGTAGGCCACTTATTAAGAGTTATTCAAGAAACAAAATTATACTGAACAATTGGCTTTTCAGCAAGGTCTCTCCACTCTGGCAAGTTGGAACATGAGATTCTCCTAGACTATGTGAGCTGTGGGAATTGTTCAACCCACAAATCTCTGGTAATTGTTCTTTGCTTGCCCTCATGGCATCTTGCTTTACCCATGCAGCTCAGTATTTAGGAAAAACATTAAGGGGACCCCTCTCTGCACAGATGCTATGGTTGAAAAATAATATGGAATATGGTACAGGTTGTATTCCCCTAAAATTCACATGTTGAAATTCTAAACCCCAGTCATGGAATTAAGAGGTAGTGCCTTTCAGAGATGATTGGGGCTCTGCTCTCATGAATGGGATTAGTGCCCTTATGAAAAAGGCCCCAGAGAGCCACCCCCAACGCACATCTTCCAGCCTGTGAGGACAGAGCAAGAAGGTGTCACCTACAAACTGGAAGACAGGACCTGACGAAATGCCATATCTTCTGGAGCTTTGATCTTGGACTTCCCAGCCTCCAGAACTGCGGGAAAGACATTTCTGCTATCTGTAAACTACTCAATTTATGGAATTTCGTTATAGCAGCCCAAATGGACTAAAACAGCAGATTTCTGCAAGTCTTTCCATTTGTGGTTTCCTTCCCCATAGTACTCTGTTCATCAGAATTCAGCTGTGTCCGCTTTCAGTATTCCAGTCTCTCAGAGCAGCAAAACCTCCACATTCCACCTAGGTCCCGCTCATCTCTGTCCTGTGCTTCAGGATAGAAAATGCCCCAGGGGAAAGCCGGGATGCTCATTGCTTTCATTTCATGGCTCTCCTCTTTCTTAGGGAACACAGTACTGTACAGCCGATTGCCCAATCTTCAGAAAAGTTATTTCACATATTTACCCAGTTTTCTAGCTGTTCATGGTTTGCGGAAAAGTTCACTAACCAGTTAAGCTTCCAACATGGCTGGAGGCTTAAGTGTTCCCATGTAGTTTTGAAGTGATGCAAATCTGCTATGAATGTGGAGATGACACCACTTGACATTTTAAAATTAATCATGTATGTTAAAAATTTGAGTATAACCATTTCAAAAATAAAAATGTAAAATAAAACTTCCTGCCCAAGGGAGCACAAGACAAGGTGGAATAAGAAAAAATGTGATCATTCCAATAGTAGATGGAAAGGGAGAAAGAAATGAAGCAAGATGTATGAGGATTCCAGTGCCAAGAAAGGACTTCGGCGTCAAAAGAACCAGCAGATGGGACTGTTTATTTCTGACAATATAGAGATGATTGAGGTATTTGGAAAAGACTTTAAAATAAACACTGGATGTTTAAAATTCTCAAAAAGCCAAAAGAGGAACCAACATCTGGAAGAATTAGAAGTTATGAAAGATTAAAGGTGGACATTAAAAACCATTAGAACATTAGAACTGAAATAAAAGAATTCAAAAAAGAATAGACAGGAGAAACTGAAGAAAGAACAGTTCCTTGGAAGATAAAACTGAGAAAATCCACCAGGGTGTAACACAGAGGAACAAAGAAATGAACAATTATTAACTAATATATTTTTGTTCAAACACCAACAAAATACATACAATTCAGTATAACTAAATTATATTTTTAAAAACTTTACCAAAAAAGGCTATTAGAGAGGGTGATTTTAAACATACTTCTTTCAGTAAACATAGAAGATTTTTTTGAAAAGTAAACATATAGGATTACTGACTAAAATGATTTTCAAATTTGATCTAACAAATAGATTTGGAAAACTGGAGAGAACAATAGAATAGATTATAAATCAGGTGACTATGTGTGTGAGCCCATTTCTGGACTCTATTCTCCATTGTGTTCCACTGGTGAATTTGTCTATGGTTATGCTAATGCCACACTGTCTTAATTACAATAGCCTCACAATATGTCTTAAAATCTGACAGTGTAAAACCTCCAGCTTTTAAATTGCCTTGGTGACATCTGAATATAAAATATGAACTTCAGTTACTAATAATGCGTTGATATTTGTTCATTAGCTGTCATGCTACTGTAAGATGTTAATAAGGGAAACTAGGCGTGGGATATACAGAAAATTCTCTTTACTACCTTTGCAATTTTTTGTCAATCTAAAACTGCCCTAAAAAAGAAAGTTTATCTTTAAAAATTACCTCTCTCATGCCTTTGTATATGAATTTTAGAAATCGCTTGTCAGTTTCTTCAACAAAGTCTACTGATATTTTATCTGGGACTTAATGCCATTAATGTTTTTGGATTAATTTAAAAATAACTGGCCCCTTAACAATAGTGTGCCTTATAAACCATGAATATTATCTAGCTCTCCATTAATTTAGGTCTTTATAAATTCCTTTCAGCAGATTTGCAGTTTTCAGTGTAGGATTCTTGGACATCATGTGTTCAACTTCAAGTTTTTTGTTACTATTGTAAGTGATATATATTTTGTATTTTCTTTTCTCTCTGTTTGTGACTGGTATATAGAAATATAATGGATGTTTGTATTCTGATTTTCTATCTGGCCACTTGGCAATATTTACTTATTAAAGATACTGTCACTAAAATCCTTTGTATTTTTAAAGTACACAATCATGTAATCTGTGAATAAAATAACATTATCTTTGCTTTCCAATCCTTATGACTTTGATTTATTTTCCCTATATATTTTTATTTATTTATTGCACTTGGCAGGAATGCTACTAGTACAATGTCAATAGAAGTGGTACATGGAGCACCTCTCTCATTCTCAAACTCAGGGGAAGAGCTGAAAGTATTTCAACCTTTAGTATGATGCTTGCTGTATGTTTTTAAAAATAGTGGGGCGACAGCGGGGGCGGGTGGGGAGTTGGGGAGGGATAGCATGGGGAGAAATGCCAGATATAGTTGAAGGGGAGAAAGGCAGCAAATCACACTGCCACGTATGCACCTATGCGACAACCTTGCATGTTTTTCACATGTACCCCAAAACCTAAAATGCAATAATTAAAAAAAAATAAATAAAAAAATAGATATTTATAATCAGAATATTTCTTGCTTGTTTGGAGTTCTGGTAATGAAAAGGCATTCAATTTTATAAAATGTCTTTTATACATCTATTGAAATTTTGTGATTTTTCTCATTTTTCTGTTAATATGTTCATCTGCTTTTGCTTAATTAATCTTAAATTAATCCAACTTAGTGGTCAAGATATATTATTCTTTTCAATATATTGCTTGATTCTGTTTGCTAATATTTTATTTAGAACTTTTGCTTTTATGTTCACAGGAAAGATAAGATTGAACTTTTTTTCTTATAATATGCTTGTCAGATTTTGGTATTAAAGATATATAAAAGAACTGCCAAGTATGCCTTCACTTTTTACTTTCTGGAAAAGTTGAATAAGATTTATGTTCTATTTACTTTATGTGTTTGGAAGCCATCTAATCATATTTGTGTATGGAGTAAAAAGTTTTAATAAAATATTTAATTTTTTAAATAGATACTGAAATATTCAGGTTTTCTATTTCTTTATCTCTCAGCTATAGTGAGTTGCAATTTTTGAAGTATTTGTCCTTTTCATCCAAGTTGTCAAGTCCATTCCCATAAAGTGGCTTGCAATACCTTTATCTTTTAAAATAATATATCTGTAGGATCTATAATGAGATGGCTTCTTTACTTTCAAATATTGGTAATGTGTCTTTTCTCTCTCTTCTTTTTCTCTTGACCAATCTTGCTGCAAGTTTATCACTTCTTTATCCCTTTCTAAAAAACAAATTTAGGACTATTAACTTTGTTGTACTTTTTAGAAAATTGATTTATGGGCTTATCTCTATTGTTTCCTTACTTTTTGTTTTCTTCAGTATAAATTTTTTTTATAGTTTTTTAAAGATAGAGCTTAAATAATCATTTTTAAATTTTCATTGTTTTCTGATAATGTGATTTAAGACTATAAATTTTTCTTTAAGTATTGCTTTAGCTTCAAGTGAAAAACTATGCCCATCAATGATAGACTGGATAAAGAAAAATGTGGCACATATACACCATGGAATACTATGCAGCCATAAAAAAGGATGCCTTCATGTCCTTTGCAGGGACATGGATGAAGCTGGAAACCTTCATTCTCAGCAAACTGACACAAGAACAGAAAACCAAACACTGCATGTTCTTACTCATAAGTGGGTGATGAACAATGAGAACACACAGACATAGGGAGGGGAATATCACACACCAGGGCCTATCCGGGGGGGTGCCTAGGGGCGGGATAGCAGAGGGTGGGGAGATTGGGGAGGGATAGCATTAGGAGAAATACCTAATGTAGATGACGTGGGGTTGGATGTAGCAAACCACCATGGTACATGTATACCAAAGTAACAAACCTGCACAATCTGCACATGTACCCCAAAACTTAAAGTATAATTTAAAAATGCAAAAAAAGGAAAAACTATATGTTTTATTTTCATAATCACTTGGCTTAAAATATTTTCTAATTTTGATTTTGATATTTTCTTTGACCTATTATTTAGAAGTATCTTATATTAACTTCCAGGCAATTAAATATTTTCAGTTATATTTTGATCATTACTTTTTAATTCATTTTTTTTTCTTTTTTCTAGAGATGTGGTCTTGTCCAGGCTGGTCTCGATCTCATGGCCTCAAACAATCCTCCTGCCTTGGCCTTTCAAAATGCTGGGATTACAGGCATCAGCCACCACTCCCGGCCTGCATAGCATAATTTCCATCATTTTACGTTTCAACTTTTCTGTGTTCATATTAGCTTTTTTCTTGAAAGTGCCATAGTGGCGATTTTTTCTTTTAAAAAAAAAATATAGTACTATAACTTTTTTACTCAAAAGATTCAGTCCATTCACCTGATTAAACTGGGTTTACATGTATTATGTATTTCTGTATTACTATTGATTTCTAAGTTACTAATATGTATTATATTCTGGTTTCTTCCTTTCTTTTAGATTAATCAAATATTTTTATTATTCATTTTCCTTGTTATTCATTTGTTAAGTATACATTTTTCTATTTTTTACTCAAGCAATTACAATTTACACTTTCAAGTTATTTAAGTCTAATAAAAATTTTTACCTTTACCATTTCTCCTATAATTTGGAATCTTAAAACACTTTAAGTCCATTTACCTCCTTCCATCTTTTATATTGTCTTTATCAAGCATCTTTGTTTTACACTTTTTGAGTCATTTCTACTATTGTCAATACCATCACTATTCTTTATGTTTGCCAACATATTTATCATTTCCAGTTCTCTTCATTTCAAATGGCATTTTCATGTGTCTTGCTGGGATAATTTTTGTACTTTCCAAAGCATTCTCTTTGCTATTTCTTTTAGTGCAGACCTGTTGGTCATAAATTCTCTTAATTTTTGCTTTCCTAAAACAAACAAATAAAAAACTTCAATTTCCTTTCCTTTTTGAAATAAATTTTCATTGAGTTTAAAATACTACCATGGCAGTTATTTTCTTGGGCTCCTCTTAAGATTTTATCTTTGTCTTTAATTTTTTCTGTAGTTTGACTTGATGTGCCTAGGTCTGTTTTCTTTATGTTTATTTAGCTTGTGGTTCACTAATGTTTTTGGATCTGTGGATTGAAGCATTTCATTAACTTTCAAAAATTCTCAACCGTTATGTCTTAAATTATTGCTCCTGACCTCTTCTCTCTTCTGTATAATGGGAATCCAATTAAACATGCATAAGAACTTTTGGAGAGATCCTGTACAACTCTTAGCTCTGTTTGCTCAGTTGTTTCAATATTTGTCTTTACACTTAAATATTTTCTTACTCACCTATCTTTGAGTTCATTAAGTCTTCTGCCACATCTAAATTGCTGTTGGATTCATCTAATTTATTCTTAATCTTAGGTATTATATTTTTTAGTTGTAGAACATCTACTGGTTTCTCTATATGTTCAAATATTCTGGATAAATTTTTCAACTTTTCATTTATTTCTTGGATTGGCATAAAGGCCTCAGTTCGGTGGGAAAGGCAGACTTCTCCAGCTTGATCTAATTAACAGGATATAGAAAGTTAGCAATACCATCTAGGATACTTTGACAGACATTAAAAGTCTAAAACAGAGGATAACAGACTACAAATTTATAGATGTAAGTGTGTGTGGGAAGAACATAGTCAGTGCCTACCAGTCTCCATCTGTAAATCCAGCTTAATGTAGCAAGCTAGAAAAGTGGCAGACATGACTAGTAGCCTGCTGAATATTCATTCTCTTCTTCCTCCTCCTTTGTATTTACAGAAGCTCTATTTTGCTTGGTTGGGGAGTGATGTGTATATAAAAACTGCTTTGTCTCTCAGGCTCACTTCCAGCCAGGGGTTGACCAGGTGACACGATCATGGTAGAAATTTAAGGGGAGATCTATCAGATATGGAAAGCTGTTGTTGTTTTTCTGATTAAAGAGATAGACTCTTCTGGCATATGCCCCTGTTCATTTCTCTTTCCATCCTTCTTCCATCTGGAACACAGTTTCAATATCTGAAGATGAAATGGCCATCTTAAAAAATATATATCCTAAAGACAGGAATATTTCCATGAGCAACTGCACTTTCCCCAAATGTCCCCATCTCCAGACTTCTAGTTATATGGAAAAAATCAACTCACTGAAGATGATTTTGTGTTATATGTAGTCAAATGCAATCCTAATTGATGGCAGTGGGAGGTTACAGATTTGTATAAATTTGTACTCTGGTAGACTCTCTGAAAATCCAAGGAAATGTATGTCAAAATGAGACTTGATCAACTGTGCCATAAGAAAAACAAGCAAAGCAACGGGTTTAATGAGGAAAACAAGGAAGAAGAGCACTTGGCTCTTGGGAGTTTGCTGGGATCACTGAGTGAGTCTATTCACAGCCCATGCATGATGCAACACAAAATTATTTGAAATCCTTGAAATCCTCTTTGCTATCTATACCCCAAAGTCCTTCTCATCTCAGCATAATAAATTCTTCTAGTCTTTCTCCTTCCCGCTCAAAATGTATTCTGAAGCTTCCTCAAAATTTGTCCTGAGCTAGACTTAATTTTTCTTGCCCATCTCCCCTTACTTCCATAATTTAGTCTCTTCTCTTCTGCAAGTAGCTCTCTGTCCTTCCAATGTAAATCCATCTAATTAGTTTGGTTGCTTTTCCTTCTCCTTCTCCCTCATTATCCAAATCTGTGCAACAACCCCAGGCACAGAACAGGCAAAGACAAAAATCATCCTTTGCATAAAAAGGAAGGTGGAAACCCTTAACACCACCTTTGTTAACACAAAGAATTCACAAGAATCAAACAAGGCCTTGGTGTTATAAGGATCAATGTCAACTCCGACATTGGTCTCTCCTTTAGTTTAACTTGATTAACTATAACTTGTATCGTTCAGTCCCCCAAAAAGGAGCTAGATTGACACATTTCCCTGGCATTCGAAATTATACAGAAAACTACTTTTGAACAGTAACATAAAGCCCTGCACATTCCATAAAGCACTTCTTCTCCCTGCCAGTCTGGAAGCTGGGGAAACCCTTCCTTTCCCTGGCTTATCCTGTTTCCTCCTGCTACCTGCTGTGCTATTTAGGGAGCCCCATCTCAGTCTCTTCTGAGCTTTGAAGGCCAAATCTCAAGTTTCTGCCTTAGTAAATAGTGCCCTTGATTCTAGAGTCCATCTCACATTTTGGTTTTAGTTTCTGATACCCTTTTTATTGTCATCCGTCTTTTATCAATCTCCCATGGAGAATTCCAGCTACCAGTACTAAAAGCCTTATACACAATACCACCACTGATGCCAACATGAAATGAAATTACATATTCTTTTTGTTAGGGTGTCTAAACTTCCTGGTTTAATGAAGCAGAGTAACACTGAAAGTTTATCTAACTCAGTTTACAATAAGAAAATGCCTTGGTGCATGTGGTTGCATTGAAAATAAAAGCTAAAATTAACACTTCTAAGACCACCTCCCATACCCAAGTAAATCTTATTACAGCCAAAAAATAAAATCAAGGTATAAGTTGGCTAAAATGCCAAACCAAATTAAATTTGATCTAATGGTGTTTACTTGTTGTAACATCTAGAAAAGTTGGGACAAGCACTGCAAACATTTTTAAACTAATTTTAAAATAAATTATGCTTAATTTCACCAGATGTATTTAAGTTGGGTCTTTGTAAACATTATTTTTTAGACTTTTTTTGCATTTAACCAACAAGAATTTGGATATAAAAAAAAAAATCTAAATATCTCACCTAAAAAGGCCTCAAAATAACATTTTAGTACTTAAAAAAGTACAATTTAAAAAGATCTTAAATCCTTTGCTGGGTGGAAAACAGAGAGATCTGGAGGATCTCTTAAATCAGGGTTCAGCAAGAATATTTTCCCCTGCAGAGAGAAGAAAAGTGGGTAGGAAGTGGGGCCTCTCCACTGTTCCTGACTCCAGGAATAGCACTGAACTCTTTTTTTTTTTCTTTTTGAAACAAGAGTCATGCTCTGTCGCCCAGGCTGGATTACAATGGAGTCATCTCAGTTCACTGCAATCTCCGCCTCCTGGGTTCAAGTGATTCTCTCACCACAGCCTCCAGAGTAGCTGGGATTACAAGCGGGTGTCACCAGGCCCAGCTAAGTTTTGTATTTTTAGTAGAGACAGGGTTTCACCATGTTGGCTAGGCTAGTCTCAAACTCTTGACCTCAAGTGATCCTCCTGCCTCAGCCTCCCAAAGTGCTGGGATTACATGTGTGAGCCACCGCACCCAATCCCACGAACTCTTTAGTGGGCAACTTCTATGTAATTGGGGAGTTTACCTGAGAGACATAAATGCTCTAAGTAAATGTCGCGTCTCCTGTCTTCCTTATAGGCGCTACTCTTCTCCTCCCTGCCCAAAATACATATTTTTTCAGTGTCTGCTTGGATGAGGATGGCAGAGATGTAGAAACCATCCTCCCAAAGCCCAGGGCTGTTTGGTGTTAAAGTGTGCAGCTCTTCACCATCCTGTCTTCTATCCCAGGTTGTACTCTATGTGCTACTGGATAGAACAGATTAGGCTAGATATTTATGAGGACAAGCTTGTGAAGAAAAAGCCGAAGAAAATGAATTTGAAGACCTAGAAAAGCACCAGTCCAATATTTGTAAAGCCTAAAATCCTGTTCTTCTATTACTAGAATTCTAAGGATTTGCCTTGTTTTCACGTTGGCATCAGCTTAAGTGTTTACTCTGTACAGGAATTCGATTCTCCAAACACCTGCTTCTCTGCACTCCTGTTCTCCCTTAATGTTATGTTATCATTTGTTTTGCCAGCTCTGTCTTTCCTATATTCACAAAATAAAGTGTCACTTCTCGATGATGGGATCATCTCTCAGATTCATTTTTAATCTTTACAGTCCTAGCCTGTGACTGCAGCTTTCTGGGATTATGGCAGGTGATGAGTTCTGTTGGGTTATTGAGAAAACACAGGGTTGATCAATCTTTTGTCCTTGGGTTTTTTTTAGTACCTATTTAATGTCCTACAAGAGTTATTACTTGATGCAAACAGTAGATAACACTGATAGTTGTAAATCAGAGAAACAGCTTCTTTTTTGTTGTTGTTTTATATTTCTTCCATTCACTCTTCTCACTGTATAACAGCTTCTGGAGGCAGCTAAGAGCCTTCCATCTGTTAAGAGGTTCAGGCAGAGGCCTTGAGCTTTATGTGTTTGGTAAGGGTCATGCTAAGCACAGTTGGTTTTCTTATTAGAAAAAGACTGTTTTGTTCAATGAGAAAGCTTCACACTTGTAACAAAAAAAATTCTGTAGCCGATACATATAATTGCCTTTTAAATTCTCATCTCACAGCATAACTTCATCCACATACTCATACCTCAGAGAAGCTCACAGTACAAATCATGTATACTTCCACTCCCTATGTTTTGTTGCTAAAAGGTAACATTGGGCTAGCGATGGGATAGTTCTTGAACCATTAAGAATTAGAGCCACCTTTGGGAGGCTGAGGCTGGGGTCAGGAGTTTAGTGAAGTCCATCTCTATTAAAATACAAAAAAAATAGCCGAGTGTGGTGGTGCGTGCCTATAAACCTAGCTACTTGGGAGGCTGAGGCAGGAGAATTGCTTGAATCTGGGAGGCAAAGGTTGCAGTGAGTCAAGATTGTGCCATTGCACTCCAGCCTGGGTAACAGGACAGAGCAAGACTCTATTTCAAAAAAAAAAAAAAAAAAAAAAAAAAGAATCTTAGCCATTCCTCATTCCTCATAGCCTTGATAAGCAATTATAACCTTAATCTATACCACTTTAAGAACCAAATCAATTCTTTTTCTTTCTATTCTCTTTTTGTTCTTGTTTCTAGAGAAATGGTTTTCAGAGTGTGGTCACTAGTACAACAGCATTAGCATCACCCGGGAATTTAGGAATGCAAATTCTTGGGTTTTATCCCAAACCTACTAAATCATAAACTCTGGGGATAGAGCCCAGTAATACATGTTTTAACCACTGACACAGTGCCAGTAGCCTTGCTTCGTAGGAACTAGATGTACTGGCATAGAGAAACATTACCCGTTCCACCTGTAAAGACAGGAGGACAGAAAGCAAGGCATGGCAGCCTGGGGCAAGCCTCCACAAGGCTACATAAAAGGCCTGGTCTGCCAATTCACATGTTGGCACCACACACCTGATGAAGGTAAAAACCTCTGCAAGACAACTGATTTTGAATTTGGGAAGTGATTGCACACCATAATCGGTCAATTGCATGTGTATGAACAGGAGCGTCTGCTACTCACATTTTCAAAACTACCTTTTCCACAGGTACATTCCAGAGTGCAACAAACCATTTCCATATGTGGGGCTGAGCTCTCAACTATACATCTCACCTGCCTTTGTGTCATCACAGATTGCTTTAGAAGTTAAAGTTCACTTCAAAGTCATGGTGAAGTCAAAACTTTTCCAGGTGCAAGGATTTGTCTTTAGAGATGTGGGTGATCAAGGCCAGGAAAAACTGTGAGTTAGGAGAGGGCTACCTTCCAGCTAACAGACCTTAAAGCTCATCTCTGCCCACAATGGAACTATGTGAGAGGCTTTATTAACACATCAATGTTTGGGCCCCAAATCCCAGATATTTTGACTTATTCATTTTAAGGTGGGGTGTAAGAGTTGGTATTTTTAGAAAACTACCCTATATTCTTCTACTGTGTAGCTCAGTTATAAAATCACTGAATTAAATCAATATTTATTAAGCATTTAATATATGTGAGTCTCTTGGTAACTGGAAGATTCAAAAGAATATAAGACAAGAGAGTGTGTCTTCAAGAAGCAGAGAATGGTGGATTGTGGAGCAAAATATACACCTCTAACCGGAACCTACAGCAGACTGTGATGAGGGCTACATTAGAACTACACACAGTTTATAGACCAGGCCGAAGAGCGGGTAGAGTTTATTCTGAGTGGTAACAACTGGGTGTGGCTTCACAGAGGAAATTAAATTTGAATTTGGTTTTGAAGGGATTGTAACAGACAAGGGAAAAAGAACATGTTAGGTAGAAAAAACAAAAACAAAAGCATGGAGGCAAGGAAGTTCAAGTATTTTGGAGGGTTAGGTCAATATCATATAGTCACAGTATACAGGGAAGGAAGTTGGCAAGGTGGGCTGGAGCCAGAATTCAAAGAACTTTGAACATGATGCTAAAAATCTGCATCTTACACACAATGAAGAGTACCATTATGATAGTTGTTTAAGAAAGACATCTCATTTAGAAGATAACTGATATTTACATGGATGAAGGTGTTGTTAACTACATTTAGCCAGTGAAACACTTACTGAGCATTTTGTTTACTTTGTTGCAAGCTCCTGTGCTGGACACTATGAGGTACTAAAAAAAAATACTCAAGGCAACAATTTTTCTCTAAGTTTTTCTAATAAATAGATTGTTGAAACACATACTCTCATAATCCTATTACACAAAATGGAATTTTGTGGGTTAAATAGCTGATTTGTGTTGTTGCTGTTAATCATTCTTGTTTTTTTTAAAAGCTTCTTATATATGGTAAAAGTAGCTTACTGCAGCCACTTAGAACTTTATTCTAATGGTTGGTTGTATAAAACACGTATTAAAATACTCTGGGCTTGCAGGGAATACTTCTGCCCTGAAGACCATTGTGAAGAAGGGCAACATTCCAGGACAAGCTTCTTGCTCAAAAAAGATTTCTGCGGTTCAGGCACCTTTCAGTGATGATAAATGGGATGCCTGGTCCCACGTGTGAGCATTTGTATGCAGGTGGTTTTTGGTCTGATTTTCTTTTATCCAGAAAAGAAGTCACATTCACTCCTCTTTTGCCATTAATATAGGCAGTAAGTCCACCCCACTTGAAAATGCACTGTTTATTCAAATTGTTGACATCTCTTACGGTGAGACCTGAGAGCACCATGCAGCCTGAGCCTCAGACTACCAGTTGCTTGCAGTAACCTTGGGTAGGTCATTTTCTCTCTCTAAATTTCTTTATCTCAAAGTAGGAAAAGTAATAGTACCTGTGGCATAGAAATTGGGTAAGTTAAAGGAAGTAACACTGCTAAAAAAAAAATTGAGGTTTTATTACTAAAACAACATGCAGGGCTTTGTGGATGCTGGGGCAGGAGAGAACAAAATGAGACCCAGCATCTGCCTCCCTGGCAGGTCAGTGGAGTAAGTCACCTGCGTTGCTTTGGCGCTTGCCTTTCTCAACCTTGTCTGTTTATATCTCCAACCTACAGTTTGGATCTGCTGAGTCCTGAGCTAAAGAGAATGAAACCTGGTGCAGAGTGAGGGTTCCCTTCTCAACAGCAAGTTTTGTCTAGACTTGGTCTTGCCAGAGACCTGGTGGGAGCTAAGGCCTGGGCACCCATGTGGCCCCCAAGCAGCAGAAAGATACAAGAGATACAGAAAAGGTAAGGAAGCAAATTCTCCCTGATATGATTTGGCTCTGTGTCCCCGACCAAATGTCATCTCCTAGCTCCCATAATTTCCACACGTTGTGGGAGGGACTTGGCGGGAGATGATTGAATCATGGGAGTGGGTCTTTCCCGTGCTGTTCTCATGATAGTGAATGGGTCTCACGAGATCTGATGGGTTTAAAAATGGGAGTTTCCCTGCATAAGCTCTCTGTTTGCCTGCCACTGTTCACATGTGACTTGCTCCTCCTTGCCTTCCACCATGACTGTGAGGCTTCCCCAGCCACGTGGAACTGTCAGTTCTCCATTAAACCTTTTTCCTTTGTGATTTCCCCAGTCTTAGGTATGTTTTTATCAGCAGCATGAAAATTGACTAACACACTCCCCTAGAGTTTCTAGAAAGGACCAGGGCTACTGATGCCACAACTTTAGCCCAGTGAGACTGATTTCAGATTTCTCACTTCCAAAACTAAAAGAGAATTAATTTGCATTATTTAAAGCAACCAAGTTTGTGGTAATTTGTTACAGCAGTTATAGGAAACTAAGACAATAAAATAGAGTAAAAAGTTCAAACCAGACTTTGACTACTCAATTGGGAAACTTTGTCTATATTCTGTGGGTTATTCCTGGCTTCATTGTAAGAGTGTAGCAGAGATGGGTAGGCTCCTGCTTCAACCTGAACAGGTTTTATCTCCTTTAATAAAGGCAATTGTATAATAATAATAATAATAATAATAACCCTCTTTTCTAGAGACTCCTGCTGCCATACCATTTCTACATGTCGCCATCTTCCTTTCCCAGAGAAACTCTTGTCAATCTGGATGTCAGACTTGATGGGATCCAAGTTCATCACACTCTTGATGGGCTGCTGGCTGCCTCTCAGCAGCCCCATAGCCAGGAGGGTTGACTTTTCCTTCCCCCAATCCACCTCATGGTCAAGGCCAAGTCTATTGTAACTGGAACCTATTGTAACAATCAGTTCTTCTGGGCTTCATATCTGCACTTGTAAGAAAGTGACATGCCCCTGAAGTGACTCTGAACTCATCTCAGACAGCCCCAGCCACTCTGGAAGGAAGCCACTGACAATTTGGAATAGCTGAGTTGAATAAGGCTTTGGGAAGGCCAAACAATGCTATCCCAGCTAGAAACATTCCTGGTACTTTGGCTAATTTCTAAGATGCAAACTAATTCAGTGCAGTTTCAAGAAATGAAACCCTTGAGGCTGAAGCGTCCTCGTAGGAAAGACCCAAACCAAGTAGCCCATTACCTCTCTTGCATACTTCAAAACACAATCTGATCTTATGAAGATGCCAGTCTAACTTTGGAGAGAGAAGCATGGGACTGCTGAAGGAGTGAATAGGGATATTGTTAGAGATTTCAGATCAAGAGCTGCAGTTACCTCCCCACTGCTACTGTCTGCATCACACTTGGCTTTAAAAGCAAAAACAAGGTCTAAGGTTAGAAAAATATTCACTTTGCTTTTCCCTTTTTCATGTATAATTTTAATTACATGTATAACAATACATATATCATACATACATATGTATAATACATGTATATCATACATATTTGCAAAACTTGTAACTATGTACAGTAAAAATAAAAGTCCCCTTAATTGTTCCTTCTCCAAAAATCCTATTTCCCATGCCCTCTTTAGATTTTTTCAAGTATTTGTATTGATATTGACATATATTACATGCATAATTTAGAATTAGTTTGTTTTTATATAAGTAGATTCACAATACACTTTTGGTATTATAAATAATACCAAATATATATTATTTGGTATATTTATGTTATAAATATATAATATAAATTATTATATATTATAAATAATACCAAATATTTACTATAATAAAAATAAACCTTTTATTTTATTTATTTACATTATCTACTTTAGAAGAGTTTTATATTTACAGAAAAATTGTGAAGATGATACAGAGACTTCCCATATACCCCATACCCAATTTCTCCTACTATTAACATCTTACATCACTATGGTACATTGGTCATAATTAATAAACCAACACTGGTAAATTATTATTAATAAAAGGCCATAGTGTATTCAGATGTCCTTAGTTTTGACCCCATGTCCTTTTACTGCTCTAAGATCCTACCCAGGATACCATATCACCTCTAATTGTCATGTGTCTTTTGGCTCCTCTTTATGTGACAGTTTCTCTGATTTTTTAAAATTTATATTGACAGTTTTGGAAACATTGGGTGGGTATCTTGTAGAATGCTCTTGATATAGTCTGGATGTTGTTAGCTCTAAATCTCATGTTGAATTATAATCTCCAGTATTGGAGGTGGGGTCTGGTGGGAGGTGATGGGATCATGGGGGCAAATTTCTCATGAACAGTTTAGCGCCATCCCCTTAGTACTATCCTCACCATAGTGAATGAATTCTCAGAGATATGGCTGTTTATGAGTGTGTGGCATCTTCCCCCTCACTCTCATGCTTCTGCTCTCACCTTGTGACCTGCCTGCTTCCCCATCACCTTCCACCATTAGTAAAAGCTCCTTGAGGCATCTCTGAAAGCCAAGAAGATGTTAGCACTATGCTTGTATAGTCTGCAGAATCATGAGCCAACTAAACCTCTTTCTTCATAAATTACCCAGTCTCAGGTATTCCTTTGTAGCAACTCAAGAACAGCTTCACACAGTTCTTCTATTGGGATTTTTCTGATGTTTTTTTCTCATGATTAAACTGGGGTTATGGGTTATTGGGAGGGAGGCCACATAGGTGAATTGCCAATTGTATCACATCATGTTAAGAATATGTACTAGCAACATGACTTATCACTGTTGATGTTAATTTTTATCACTTGGCTAAGGTGGTATTTTTCATGTTTTCCACTGTAAAATTACTCCCCCACTCCTTTCAATACTGTGCTCTTGGAAGAAGTTACTATTATTAATCACTTCTTAGCTAAGATCTCAGCAGTGAAGAGTTAGGCTCCCCTGCTTGAGGGAAGAATTTCTACATGCATTATTTGGAATTCTGCATGGGAGATTTGCCTACACTTCCTCACTTATTTTACTCAATAATTTATTTATATCAGTGTAAGCTCATAGATATTTATTTTCTGGTTTGGATTAGAATCTAAAACTGCATCCTTTATTGTGACTTGCTTTTTTTTTTAACTTGTCTGGGCAAATTTTTCCTTTCTTTTAAGTCATAATTTCAAAACCATAACCTGTATACTTATGTATTTGGAATGCGATTATTTTTAAATTAAGCTGTTTCTATATGAACTATGGTGAAGAGATGTTTATAATTGTAAAGAACAGAGCTGCGATTATCTCCATATTTCAAAAATTAATTTGGGTGACAGTAGCAAATGAGAGGCACTAATGAATGCAATTACCAGCAATGAACTGGAAATCTGGACAATCTGGTCAACCTGGAAAATTAGACATCCCCATAATAATCTTCTTCACCACGTTCCCTCTATCTCACAAATGGTCTTTGGTGGACTTTAACCAGAAAGAGTACTCATTTCTCTCCACTTATGCCATTAATATAAGCATCAATTATACTCTTTTCTAAAGTATGCAGAGTATTTAAATTAGTAACTCTTATTATTATAAGGGGAGAGGGCCTGTTACCTATGTACTGAAATCTGAGATGTTGGGTGGACTGAGTTCTAAGCCTTCAGGCTGCGTATCAATTGGAATCAGAGCAAATGCAGGTATTCAGTCCACCAAGTGTAAACAGGAATTGCTCCTTAATTTTCAACAAATTACTGCAAAAGAAGCAACTTGGTAACGTTAGTGTGAAAAGATGAAAAATAATAAAACTCTTAAGATATTTATTGGATACCATCATCCTATCAATATGTCAGTGAGGTTTCATGCTTTCTAATCAATACTTGTCCAGCCCAATTGTCTCCCCTCCAGGCTTCACTTCACTCGGTCACTCAAGAGCCCAGGATGGCTTCTCTCTGCTCATCTTCAGTAGGAGTTCTCAGGAGGTGCTGCACTGTGCTGGCAAATCCACTTCCTCTCCTAGGATAGCCCCATGACAAGGAACCCACCTCAGGTCATTCTTGAAGGCCAGCAGGACGTTGGAGCAACTGGGGTAGCTGTTTCTCTTTGACTGAAGCTTTTTGAAGGACCTTACTGAAATTCCCAACTTCTGGAGTGAAATTGTGAAAAAACTGTGCATAGCTACTTCTTCATCTCCTTACAACAACTGAAGGAGATCAAGTCCCTAGACATAAGTCTATGCCTTCTCTCCTGACAGATAAACTTCTCCCAACTATTTCTAATTGTCTTTCTGGTCTTATCTTCCCAAGAAGAATCCCAAGAGCACTCTGCTATTGCTGGCTTCCTCCCTATTTCCTCCTTGTTGTCTGGTAAATTCTTGCTCCAAGCATTTTCTGACCTGTTTCTACCACTGAGAATGCTCTATTCTCCTCTTCCAAGACAAGCACCATTTCTAACTTCAGAGTACAACTCAAAAGTTGCCTACTCTGTGACTCCTCCTTACCTCCAATCCCAGAAATTTCTCCTTTACTGACCACATTGTACATCTTCTCCTCTGTAAGCACTGTCTGTTCTTCCCCTGAGGTCAGAAATTGGGTCAGGCATACCCTTTGAATCCCCCAATGCTCTAACAATCAGAAATTGTTTCCTAATTGACATGTACATGAGATATGTTGGTGATCCCTAAACATTATCCTGTAAGGGAAATAGGGGTTGATGTTTTCAGGTGTTTTAAACATAGAAAGCCAACATGTGGATGAAGAGATTTGTTGAAAGTCAAATAGACACTCATCTCCACTTCTTCCTAAAGTGGCATTAAAATAAAATAATATAAAAGATATAAAACTATAATGACAAAGAAAATGAAAGCAGTATTACAGCAGACAAGAGATGGTCAATGAAATTTAGGGAATAAAAAGTAGATAATTGAGTGGTTACTAAAATCCAACTGCTAGTTCAGGGACTGTGGAACCCATGGATGTCAACTGATTTAACCAGTACAACCCAGTTGTGTATATCAACACCCTCCAGTCATAGAGATGAGAGGGTATTGTGTATCTCAAGGCTGGTGCGGGATGAGCCTGAAAATAGGAAGATTGTCCGACACTTATGTAAGAAGTAGACCCCAGACTCTCCCCTTAGCCCATACAGTCAAGCAATTGCCTTTGGTCCATTCAGGCACAAACAGGTTTATTTTTCAAAGATACTGGAGGACACCAGGCTCAGCTGAAGGCAGGGGTGAGGCATTAAAAGAAAAAGAAGGTGGCATAAATAAACACATGCACATGAAACAGTGAAATCCACCATCTTTCCCTGTTCAGCAGCCAAAACACCAGGAGCCAGACTTGTATGCCCTAGGCAGGGGACTGGAGAACTAGAACCCTTCTCAGGGGAATCTGATCTTCCCCAAGGGAAGAAAAATCTTAAGTTGGGAACCCAGTGAAACATCTAGGTCCTCACCCAATAACCCCAAGGCAAACCCACCATTGGCAAACCCTCCTCCCCCCAGTATCACAGCCAGTAAATGTACCCACAGGTTCAAATAAGATTTTTAAGGTTTGAACTTAAAACTGAGTCTGTCCCATTTACTTGCACTAAGACATTTGTGCTAAGTTTCTATTATGAGTTCAAACAAACAAACAAAAAACTAAAGCAAAAAGGAAAAAGAAATAACCCCAGGAGAAGCAGAAGCAATTGAGAAATCAGAAAAAAAAAAACAATTAAATCTCAGCTGTAAGAAAAGATATTGAATCTGTGCAAAAAGAGTGCTATTAACAGGAGGAGCAAACAAGAAAATCTCTTACAACTAAAAATATTAGAGCACTTAAAAGCATCATTTAAAAATTTAATAGAATGAATAGAAGATTAACCTCAAGGAAAGGTCCTGAAAAACACAGCAAAAAAGCTGATGAGAAGACACTGAAAAAGTAAGTTAGAGAATTAAAGAATAAATCCATGAAATCAACATCCAACTGATGAGATCATCTGAAAGAATAATCAGAGAAAGAAACTGTAGAAAAAATTTAAGAAAATATTATTGTGCCAAGAGATATGGCTCTCCAGATTGAAAGGAAATATTCCATGCCCAGCATGTTAATTTATAAAAGAGACCCATCAAAGCATATCATCATGAAATGTAGGATAAAGAGAAATCCCTAAAAGTTTCCAGAGAAAAACAATTGTTCCATACAAAGAATTAGGAAGAAAGGAGGGTTGCATACTTCTCAAAAAGTAGAATTAGGAGCCAAATGATAATGGAGAAATGCCTTAAAATTAGAACAAAATATTGTATGCAGTCTATAAATCTATACCCAAACTGAAAGCAAATGTGAGAGTAGAATAAAAATATTTTAAACCATGTTAGGTCTTCAAAACTTTTTATTACTTGTTTTTTTCTTAGGGACCTACCAGAAGATATAAACCCTCCATATGAGAGACTAAACTAAGAGAAAGACATGAGATTCAAGAAACCAGGGACCCAACTTAGGAGTCCAATGAAGGGAATTCCCAGGATGATAATGAAGATAAATCCTAGGATAACGGGTATGCCTCAGTGCTACAGCATAAACAGTCTTGACTGGCATAGAAGAACAGGACAGATGGCTCCAGGAGGAATAACTCTGAGAAAAAACGGAACCTGAAAGATTGCCTGAAGTATATGTTCATATTGAGAAGTGCTTTATAGCTCTGTTAGAAAAGCAGCAGAACTAGCATTAGCTGTACAGATGACGGTAGGAAACAAAGGAGGGAATTACTGGCTACGGGATGTTGCAAAGAAAGATAATGAGTAATATCATATTGTATGGTTCATCTTTGAGTAATATTCACATGATTATATAATGCAAGGCACTAAATATTGATTTAACTAAAAAATGGTGCTGTTGCTTTAAATGGCGAGTGGGGAGATGACGTGTGTGTGTTTAAGGAAGGGGCAGGGGATGGCGTAGAGAACTAAATCTTCATCTTCCATTGAACAACGTAAATAAATAATATCTAAAATTGAGAAAAATAAGAAAAAAGAGAGTAAATGTGATTTTTGGAAATATGGAAATAACTGCCAGAGGAAGTGGCAGGAAGGATATAAGCGGCTGCTTCTGGAAAACAAAAGTCAGGGGTGAGATGGGGGGAACAAGGAGCTGCTATTTGTTACTAGAAGACTGAGTGTGTTGTTTGGCTTTTGCTTTTCAGAGAAGCAGCATGCTGTGGTGCTTACAAGCCCAGACCTGGAGCCTAACTGCCTGGGTCTGGATTTCAGCTCTGACACTTGGGCAAGGTACTTATGTCTCCATACCTTGATTCTCCCCTTTCAAATGGGAATAAGAATAATGCCTGCCATGTGAGGTTGCTGTGAGGCTTGAAAGTTAATAAAGCACTTGAAAGAGGGACACTCAGAGTTTTATAACCATTTGCTATTATTGTTACTATGAAATGACATATTACTTAAAAATTGAAACAAAAAAATTAAGGATTAAGGTAATTTTGCTTTGAACTCTATTCCTGAAGACTCATTTCTTGCTTCCTATAAAGTAACAGTCAGCATTTTATCTACTCCCTTCAATTTGCCCAAAATGCAGCAACTTCTGTCCCTTTCCTCTGCTACAGAAAACGTCAGTGACTCAGGAACAACAGAGAAGCCAAGGACTTCAGCTCTCACCCACACCACTGAATGGGTGCCGAAGGAACCATCTACAGAGTCACGTAAGCCTACTGTTGTCTGGAGAACATGGCATCATCCTAGAATGCACCAAGCCTGACTCTGAGCATGTACTTTTCAAGGCAACACGTTATAAATCAGCCTAGATCACTGTGGTCATTTTGAAAGGTCTTGCTATTCTGCCAAAATCCCAGACAAACCTGTGCATGTTTAAAAAGCAAATGGCAGAAGCATGCAAACACATGGTAGGAATCAATTCTCTACTAGCCCTTCAAGCGCAAAAGAGGACCCTCCCTTTCTGGCCCCTGTGCCATTTACAGACCATGATCTTGTGGTATTATTACACTGTGGAAAAGCCAGAAGGCGCTGCTGTGCTCTACTCCCCAGCACTACTCTGTTTTTATCAGTGACAGCTCATCCTCACATCAGCACCCACACAAGAGGACACACTGATGACCTGAGACCTTGCAGTGGCCTCTCCCACTGCCCCACAGTGCAGCACACACATAGGCCCAGGTGGAACCCTAGTGCCTTCCCTACGGAACAGAGAGAATGAGGTTTGCTCATGGCTCTGACACCTCACTCTGAGACCTTGCATAAATAAGTATTTTCAGTTCTTCGGGCCTCAGTCAGCTCCACCGGAAAATCTAACAGTTGTACTGACTTGAAGGATTAACACCCTTGTTTCCTTTATGGTGAACAAAGCTAAGGAAGGGAAGGGATTTGTACAAGATAACAACTGAATTCCAACTGGGACCAGAACCCTAGTCTACCGGGCCCCAGACACTGTTCTTTCCACGGTGCTTTGTCACTGCCAGATGCCTAAATTACCACCTCCTGATAATCTCCCTTTTCCACATAAAAATTTAGAATGCCACCCGACAGTCCACAAAAAGATACTATCATTCTTTTACAATAATTCCTTTCTAAGGCTTTGCGACTGGATTTGATCTTACCAAGAGAGTAAACTCTAAATCAGCTTAAACAGACTTTTATTTGCATATATATAGTCAAATGGCATATATGCCAGTAAGTTCTCATGCAAAGTCAAAGACTTACCCTGCTGTAGAGGATCCCAGAGCCCTGCAGAAAGGGATCTGCTTCTGAAGAAGAAATCAAGGTGGAGAGCAAACTGCTCCTCTCCCGCCTCCCATCTCCTGCCCACACCCACCCAAAGGCCAGTCTCTACCAAGCTGTTTGGCAACTCTGTTCAAGACAGCTTAAGGTCCAGGAGTGGATTGGGAACAGCGAACACGCTGGCAATCATTTTCCTTTCCCTTGAGCCCAGACTTCAGTGGGCGTACAATGTGGCATTTTGCTTCTGATTTCAACCACTTCTCCAACAATTTAGCATGAGAAAAATAAGAGCCTGTGCCAGCCCAGGAGCAGAAAGCCCTCAAGCCCCCTGCCTCCCTGGCATGGAGAGAGAGATCCTTGGTTACTTAGGCCATCTTCCCGCCCCAAGACCTAGGGGGCAGACCACAAATTACCAGTAGGACAACACAGGAAGGTTTATCATATGTTGAGTCCCATGGCAAGCAGATGGGCCTCTAATCCTGGGGAAGGCAGCCTAAGAGATCTATGGATGGACAAGCCATTTTACTTTTAAGCCACTCATAGCAGCTATTTGAAATTAACATTTGTTTGCTCTGGTATTGGTGTTTATTAGTCCATTCTCACACGCTACAAAGAACTATTTGAGACTGGGTAATTTATGGAGAAAAGAGGTTTAGTTGACTCACAGTTCCACTGGCTGTACAGGAAGCAAGGCTGGGAGGCCTCAGGAAACTTACAATCATGGCGGAAGGTGAAGGGAAAGCAAGCACATCTTTACATGTCAGAGCAGGAAAGAGAGAACGAAGGGAGAAGCACCACACACGTTTAAACAATCAGATCTTATGAGAACTTACTCAGTGTCATGAGGACAGCAAGGGGGAAGCCCTCCCCCACGATCCAATCACCGCCTACCAGGTCCCTCTTCTAACACTGAAGACCGTAATACAACATGAGATACGGATGGGGACACAGAGCCAGTCCATGTCACTGTGTAATTGCTAGAGATGAGAAGTCTAGAACACAAGAAAAGGAACATCGGGCGTATTCTCTTCATTTTCTGTTTTCCCCTGCTTCCCCTGTCTTGCTTCCCTCATCCTCCATGTAACTGACAAGTAATATAAAACACTATCTCAACGTGTCATCCCTTACAGAGAGTTGTCCACAGCTCCTCAAATCTTCAGCATAAAGTACCCATGATGTTGCTCTAGATGGCAATACCAGCTTCTTTCTTGTTACTCCCTCACCTCACCCTCTGCCTCAGTCACCAAATCTCCTTCCATGAAAGATCCACTGGATTCTTAAAATTACTTCTATCAAGATACATTTTTTTTTTAAAGAAGTCTGTCTCTCTGGCTAGATGAAGAGCACTGTATTGGGGACAGCAACTTTCATCTCTGTGTCTCCACACCCAGCACCTTGCAAGTAGAACTTGCTCAGGAAATGTGTGTTGATTCCATGATTCATAACAAGAGGAAATAAAACATATTCTTTTTTTGATCCTCTAGGTAATACGTTCTCAAAAGCAGTTTGTGAATGAGGGAATAAATCATAAAGCTCTATGTCCCCAACTGAAAGAAAGTATTTGTGCTTTGTCCTCAGTCATACACACATCCAAAGACAATGATGCCAACATGGGCCTTGTCTTTAAAGAATGCATTGTGGCCTGCAGTTCCCAAGAAGCTGCCTGCCACCTGTTACTTGTGTTCCATCCCTTCGGGCCTGAGGCACTGCTGCCTCTTCTTCATTTTTGACTCCAGGCTGTTACACATTTCCCTGTGAGATTCCTCTACTCCTAGTGGCACTGAAGAAGGAATTAGCTCCAGTTTAGAGATGCTGGCTTTACTGACAGGAGCCACTGGGAAAGTTCACTTACATTTTCAGCTGGGTAGCCATAGCTCTAACCCACGATGACACAGGCCTCTGAAAGGCCTCCACATTTCTCACACACTTCTATGAGAACAAACCCTCATTATTGTCTCATCAAAGTAGCCCCAGCAGTGGTGGGACAGGAGGTGGGGAAGTGGGACCATACAAAATAAGGTATAAAGTTGGAGGTTAAAAAGGATTTCCACTTTATATTTTAATTCTACCTCCCCCAGCCCGGAACATTCACTTTGCAATAGATGTGATGGGCTGACGTGTGTATATGAAACTTAGTGAGGCTCACTGACATTTTCCTAAAATTATCGATAATTGTCTCCCAGGAAGCAGTGGACTTTAGCCAGGATGAGACATGGCCTCCAAAGTTTGCTATCAGTCGTTTCCATGGAAGCCTGCATTTGTCAAAGGGCAACTGGCACATCCAGTAGACACACGTTGGCAGGTTTGTGAATTGCAGGCCTGGCTTGAATTCCCAGGCTCCAGCTCCTCTGTAGAGCTCTGGTCACACTCACGACACAAACCATCTGGAGCCTCGCTCTGGCACTATGTTATTTACTTGCAGTCCACATGGAATTAGAGCCATAACTCACCGCCGTCCACCCCTCTTCTCTGTGGACAGCATCATACTTCATCTCAGCACTTGCTCCCTTGCCATGCATCAGCCATTCCAATTTGGGAATCACTTGCCAAAGTGGATGTTTTTCTTGGGGATTATTGTTATAAATTAATGTTTTAAATTTTGGGACCAGTCCATCATTTTGGGAGATGTTTTGCCTTTTTTCCCTTATTCTCACCTGTCTCAGACTTAGGAAGTATCCATTTATGCCACTCTGGTTTTCCCTTCCTCACTTCATAAAGAATTTTGGTAACCAACAGACCAAATGCCCTAACCCCTTTTGTTTCTTTGGGGTGTAATCACCAAACAAACAAACAAATAAACCAAAAATGAAAAACTCTTACAAGCTCAAGGTCCTCAATGAAAAGCCACTGCTGGTCAGTTAACCTTGAGCACATTACCAAATCTCTCTGTGCCTCAGTTTCCTCGGGATGAGGCAAAATAAAGCTAAGTCTTGACAATTGTACTTGGCAGCACTAGGCCATAGTGAAGGAAGGAATGGCCTTCTGTTTGTGCAAAGGTCAGCAGAGAGAGAAAGGGAGCAGGCTGTGTCTCAGAACTGGAAGATTATAAGGAGTTTGCTGTGGCTGAAATCTAGGGTACAGGTGGTGGAGTAGGGAAGGATGAAACTGAAGAGGTGTTGGGGAATATCACTTTGGATATATTCTTCAACCTGTCAGTCATGTAAGGTTATAAGAAAAAGAGTCAACAGTTTGGAATTTATTTTTAGAAATATTATTTTCAGAAACATGGAGATTGGATTGAAGAGATACAGAAGTAAAGGATAAAGGCCCGAAAAGTAAAAGTAAAGACTCCAGTTAGGGACTATGGCAGCTGCGCAGGTGAAGATGCATGGTTGCCTGAACCAAGACAGTACAGGAGACCCAGAGGAGAGGACAGATTGAAGAGGTCTTTAGTGTGGTCATGGGGAGTGAGGAAAATGAATGGCTCAAATAAACTTTCCAGTTTACTTGAAACTTGGACAATTGAATGAATAGCAATGCCACTCACCAAGGTAGGGAATATAGGAAGATTTAAGGGAAAGGGGATGGGAAAAAGAAATTTGGTTTGAGGCTATTTTGAGTAAGTGTCCCCCATGGGACACTCAAGAGGGGTTTTAAGTAGCGTTTTAGTATGTTTTGTGCTGATATAACAGATCATCACAGCCTGGGTAATGTATAATAAACAGACATTTATTGGCTCCCAATTCTGAAAGTTGGGAAGTTCAATATCAAGGTGCTGGTGAGGGACTTGCTGTGATATGAAGTGATGGAAAGGCAAAGAGAAGATGATGGAGATGCTAAAGAGTCCTTTTATCAGAAACCCACTCCTGTGATAACAGCATTGATCCATTAACGGGAGAGGAACCCTCATGGCCTAATCAACTTGTAAAGGTCCCATTTCTGAATATTGTTACAATGGCAATTAAATTTTAACATGAGTTTGGGAGGAGATGAGCATTCAAATCATAGCAAGTAGGCAGGAGAATTTTCAGGGAAATGTCTGAACTGGAAAAATGGAGTTCAGAGTCATTGGTGTGTACAATGTGCAGAATTAGAAGATACAGGAAGATGAGATCATCCAGAGGGCATGCGTGGGAAGAGAGGAAAGGTCTGCAGTTGAGACCCTAGGCATTTACTAACTAAAGGTGGACAGAGTTTAAGGAACAAAATAGCCACTGTGTCAACAGCATCACAGACAGGAGTCTGGTAGGGCAGAAACAGGAATGAAGTGGGCTAGGGAATGAACTGGTAGAGAAAGCAAATGAGGACAGTGACTGTGTCTCTCAGGAGGCTCAACTATGAAAGCAGAGACACATGGCCAAGGGAGGTTGTTGGTTGGCTTGTGGGCTATTGTTGTATTTTTAATAACCTTTTATTTTGGAATAATTTTAGATTTACAGAGAAGTTGCCTAGACAGTGCCATTATTCACATTGTTAACATCTCTCATTACCACGGTACATTATCAAAACTAAGAAACCAACACAGTACAGTACTATTAACAG
Source organism: Aotus nancymaae (assembly GCF_030222135.1). Classification (NCBI taxonomy): domain Eukaryota; kingdom Metazoa; phylum Chordata; class Mammalia; order Primates; family Aotidae; genus Aotus; species Aotus nancymaae. Next base: position 18,186,271 of record NW_026988471.1, read on the forward strand.
GATTCCATGCTTTATTTGAATTTCACCAGCTTTTTAGCAAATATCTTTTGTTCAGTTCTAAGATCCAATCCAGCATACCACATGGCATTTAGTTGTCATATTTCCCCAATATCCTCTGGTCTTTGATTTTTTTTTAATATTTTTATGACTTTAACAGGCTGGAGGAGCACTGACCAGGCAGCCTCCAGAATGTCCTCCAATCTGAGTTTTACTCATGTTGAGGCTGCTGTTATGGGTTTTGAGAAAGAATGCCACAGAAATGTCCTTCTCATCACATCATATCAGTAAACATGATAGCCACATAAAAACATTGATGATGTTAACTTCAATCCCTTGGCTAATTTCTCCACTGTAAAGTTATTCCTTTTTCCTTACCCTACTCTCATTCTTTGAAAGTGAGTCACTAAGTCTAGCCCACACCCAGGTATGAGGGTGGGGGTGAGGGTGGGAATTAAGCTTCACCTTTTGTTTTTAAGAGGACAAACATCTTCCCAATTCAGCCTGTAGTCCTCATTGTCTCCTTTATCTTAAAATTACAACATCTGGAATCTCCAGCACACAGTAAAACACTTGATCATATGAGATTTGATTTTGTTTATCTGTTATTTCACATGTATTATTCAGGGCTGTAGGCAAAACAGCTCAATAAACAGCCTGATATTCACACTACACTCCTTCCTTTCTTCAATCGTTTTGCTTGCCATGTCCTATCATTTTTACCAAATACATATCTCTTAAACTCAGTCACAGGTGATAATTGAAAAAAGCTTTCCCCAGATCAACTGACTCCTAAGTTTCTTATCTTTTCTTCCAGGTAGAATCCCACCCTCGGTTCCTGACTCCTAGTATATGCAGAAGAACAGCAATGGAAATACAACTCCCTGAAGGTATTCTCTGATATGGTTTGGCTGTGTCCCCACACAAATCTCATCTTGAATTGTAGCTCCCATAATTCCCATGTGTTCTGGGAGGGACCTGGTGGGAGATAATTGAGTCATGGGGTGGTTTCTCCCTTACTGTTCTCATGGTAGTGAATAAGTCTCACAAGATCTGATGACTTTATAAGAAGTTTCTCTGTCACTTGGCTCTCATTCTCTTTTGTCTGCTGCCATGTAAGATGTGCCTTTTACCTTCTGCCATGATTGTGAGACCTCCAGCCACATGGAACTGTGAGTCCATTAAACCTCTTTTTCTTTAAAAATTACCTAGTCTCAGGTATGTCTTTATCAGCAGCATGAGAATGGAATAATATATTCTCTCTACCCATGGCCAGACTCTAGAGTGTTAAACAGGATACAGAGTGAAGGCACAATGCAGCTCATGAATCTAAATGTTCTTTCTGCAATTGCTCTTCAATTCTTAGGCCCAGAAGCCTCTGTTTTGGTTTCAAAGCTTAGAACTAATCCTGAAGAAACAGCTCATAAAATGTCCCATTCCTGACATTTTTCACAGAAAATCCCCAGAAATATGTGTTTGAACAAGAATCCTCTCTTTTTCCCATGACTCTATTTGCAGAGTGGCTGGGAAGTCAGGAAAGCACCATACTTAATCTCAGCACTTGCTACTTTGGGAACCAGGTTAACCATTCCAATTTCCATACCTCGAGTATGGCATTGGCAAAATGAAGGGTTTGAGCCAGCTGATCTTAACTCATTCAACTCAGCCCACCAGCTACCTTATTAAGTGGCTACTGTTTGATTCCATTGCTGAGATTTGTTTGTTATAGTCATAGAGCATTGTGATTGGCTCTGGGAATGTTGTGGGGGAAGCTATATCCCAGGAGAGTCACCTGGAAAAGGAATTAGGGCTACACAGGTTACATTCCACCTTGGTGAATTGCATGAGATAAATGTGAGGAATCCCAGTGGAAAGAAGGCACTCCTAACCTCTTAAGAGACAGGCAGGCTTCTTCCCAGAGGGCTGGAGACTTGGCAGCCCTCAGTTGTCTTCAGCCTTATCCCATCAAGTGGGGTTAGCTTTTGTTGAGCTCACATGACAGATAGATCTTTGGGCCTCCAGAGAGCACTCCAACCATCACCAGGTTGTCAAACTGCAAACAAAAGCCATTCATTGCCTTCACCTCCTCTCTTGAATTCTTCCTAGCTTTGTAATCTCCAAAGCAGAAGAGAAGCCATAACCATGAGAGGGTCTGCAATCTCCTGCTTATATATGTGAACCATATTTTTCTGAACTTCAAAGATCAATGCATATGATTAAAGAATATTTTGCTATTCCTGACTGCATAGACAGTATTGGAAATGTAGTTTCAGTACTATTATTATTTCTACATTACCTAAGGATTTCCAATATTTTCTGAGAGTAACCAAATAGAGTTGAAATGAGATTGTCTTAGAAAGTTTGGATGAAGGGTTGCCTTGCACATATTTACTCTTCTTCCTTTTTCTCTGACTGTTACAGAATCACGCCTGCAAAGAGCTAAAACACTTGTAAGGTGAAAGAAGAAAAGAGAAATGAGGAAAACATCTGGGCAAATTTGCTTTCAGGTTGAGGAGACAGCCAGCCCCATAGGATGAGAGGGACCTGGTATTGGACTTCCCACCTCAAGTGTTACACCTGCTGATATCTAAAACCCAACCATTATAAATTCATTACCTCAACAGCAATTTTTATTCATAATTAAACAAACTCCCCCAGAATGTCTAGACCCAAGGTTGTTTTCAATCATTGACACCTTCAGGCGAAGGCTTTGATATCAGGTGAGTGGTTGCTGGAGGGTGGTAAAGCATCATGTGTCTGAGACAACAGAGGTGGCACAGGACCCAGATGCTCCCTGGTGGGGTCTCAGAGTGAGAGATATTCTGGATCCCGCTAATTCCAAAGAGAAAGAAAAATACACACACAGAAGGACACAGACAGGGTCATGGTGGCAGTGGTGTGTTTATCCACTGCAATGGAAGCAACTGGGCACCTCTACCATTAGTCAAAAAAGCATGGAATGGGAATGCAGGGGCCTGAACTTGAAACTTGGAATTTCAACTGTAGAGTCGGAAGTTAGCATAATCTCTAACATCTTTCCCAGCTTAAAAAGTCTGTGTTGACTGCAGATTAGTAGCTATTTCTCCAAATTGGCAGGAAAACTAGGAAGACAAGAATAGCAGGAAAGACTGGAATGGGAGGAAGATGAAGAGGGAAAGAGAATTGGAGATGTAAAAGGAGATGTAGTCTTGTTGACACTGCCCATGTGCAATACATACACCTTCTCTAAAGGTTCTAGGAAACATTTCTCTCTTTCTTCTCTGTGCTTTACATTTCCAATACAGTAAATCACATTCTACTCTGCCTTAGACTCTCTCAATAGTGCTAATTCCACTTGTGCCACAATTTACAAAATAATTGAAAATCCATCATTTTACTTGATTTCACAACCCTCTAAAACAAGAAGAAAAAAAAAAGGAAACCTATGAATTTGGCAGGAATTCCTATCTTCTTTCCCAGGAAAAGATCCTGGGGCCCAGTGATTTGCAAAAGCTCTCACATGTAGCACATCACAGGGTCAGCTGGACCCAGACTCGTCTCCAGTCTTCATTCTTGACAGGTGCTCATTTCTTAATACCCAGTTCTGTGGAGCTCTCAGGTTTCTTGAAGGTGTCTTCAAACAAAGTCTGCTAAACATAAATCTTACCTCCCTCATTGACTGTTCAAACTTCTATTCGAAAGAGCATATAAAAATAAAGCTTAGAGTTGGTTTAGATGCTTATAGCATTGGTAGGACAGCAGTTTTTAAACTACGCTTCTCACAGTCTTAGAGATCCACCAAGCCTCTCCCGGGCTTCTGGATGTATTTGAGTTGAGTAGCTAGGTGCTCTAGGCTTTCCCCCCGATTCCATCTGAGAAGCTCCACTTTTATCTGCTTTATTTACTGTTCTCCCTGTAGGTATTAAGAAGTGTTTGAGAACCTGCAGGTTCTAATCTGTAGTGTTACTGCCATCCTGAACCCAAGTTCCAGTCTCCTTACATGACACGCCAATAAATCTTGGCTTCATGGCCTCCCAACAGAAGAGGTAAGACAGAAGCAGACCATCGGTCTTCAAGACATCTTGTCATCTGTCACATCAGGATGCCCCTAGGGAGTCTTAAATCCAGAGAAACATGGGAGTAGTCATTTCACATCTTAAGACCCCTTGATGAGAGAAACCTCATTACCATGAGTACACAGTAGCTGATATTTTACACAGACTAACTGGCCTGTTTTCATTCTTTTTAAATACCCAGAGGTATCCCACCTACACGAGGAGCTGAAGGCCTACAAACTGTGATCCTAAAAAAAGTCTGCACACTGCACAAGTGCTAAGGAGCACCTGAAACCACTTTGCGTCTATTTGTTTTGTCTCCTAATATGCACACTGGTATATTAGTGTTTCTTTTGAATTCCCCTGGGCTTGGATATTATACACCCAAGTTTTAGTTCAAATTGAGTTTTCACAGCTGGATTATAAACCAATGGAAATGTTGACCCAGCACCAACTATATCATTCCAAACAGGTGTTGCTTTAATTAGCCTTATCGTAAAACAAAAATTAAAAATTAAAGGAAAACATTTTAATGTGCCTAAAGAGTTTCTTATGGTCTTAGAGGGAGCAGGCAAATTGTTGATGACTTTCAAGCCTTATCTCCTTTTCTCAGAACTTCTCTTAAAAATTCAGCAACACTCTGAAGCTGCAGTAACACCCCCAATGTTTTAAGAGGAGAAAACCTTTGGCTATCCTGGCATTTTTGCCAGTGAGGGAGAAAGTTTTTAAGTGAAGGGAGAGAGGCTTCCAAAGTCCATTTCCCTAAATCTTAGATGTCTCACCTCAGGCAGGAAGAAGACAGAAAGCTAAGACTTGGGATATATGACTCCTAAAGTGAAAGGAGAATATCACTGTGTTCGATGCAAAGACAAAGAAGTTCTGTGTAATTTCAATTCAATGCAGAAAATAGAGCTACTGTGTACTTACTAGAAAGTGGAAGAGGGGCTGCAGAACTCCTATCCCCAAGAAGTATTCAAGCTCATTATCTCACACACATGAAGTCATTTATAGAACAAATTACACTCGTGTATGAATTAGCTCAGGTGTGTCAACCTTTCAGCAAGAAAGCACAAACTTCCTCGGGATAGTCTTAGGATGGCTTTCTGGAAGAGAAAGCAGAGTGAGCGGCTAGGTTAGGAGATTGTGTAGAAAGGAGGCAGTGGAACAGCTCGGGCTGGGGAGACCGCGTGAGTAAAGACAGGCAGCAGTGGTTCTCCATCTTCAGTGTGTACCATTCCCCTAGAAGGCTGCTTACAACAGGTTCCTGGGCCCCCAGAGACTCTGATTCAGTGGGTTTGGGGTAGGGGTCCAACAATATGTATTTTAACAGGTTCTTAGTTGATGCAGACACTGCTGTTCTGAGGACCACACTTGAGAAACACTGGCATAGAGAAAGGATGGTGCGAGGATGTCAGGGTTTGAGTGCAGGTGCTTGGCTAAGCTGTAAGAGAGTTTGTATAGAAGAGTGGAGAAAATGGTTTCTTAAACAAACAAAAACTAATTTGTTGGTTGATGGTGTGAAATAATCGCTTTTTATCTAAAAAAATAAAAAATGAAAGTTAGTAATTCTCAACGTAACCCTCTTTCCAGACACCCAATGTGTCTGGCTCATCTTTCTCAAAGGAAAGAGGGAAAAAATTCTCTACTGAGCGTTATGCATGGTGCTGTACCCATGTTATCTCATTAAGTCCTCATGAAAAGGTAACTGCAATAAAAAAATCACAATAGTAATAATGACCATGGCTACTATTTACTTTGCATCAACTAAGCATTTCGCCTGCCTTCTAATTGCATCCTTGCAGGCACAGCTTGCATGTCCAATGAGATGAAGAGAGGTTCTGTTACTCTTAAACTCTGTATCTTCTCACAGAGAACTCTCTCTTCCTCTTTCCCAGAAAACTGCCAACTTCTCTAACCTTTCTATTACCCAGATTATGGTTTCAGCTCTTTTGAGGTACAAGGAACGTAGAAACGCTAAGATACCTTAAGTGATAGAGACATCATGACACTATATAGAGAAGAAATAAAATAGGAGACACCACACAGCTGGACCTCTTGAAAACAGAACATTGTTCATAGTCGGAGAGCTGTCTGATGATACTCTCAACCTGTCTCCTCAGAAGTAGCCATCCATTGTTCTCTACCATAAAGGCCCACAATTCTTAGAAACAACTTCTCTGATGCCTCCTTTCTCTGCTCTTGTGTGTGTGTGTGTGTGTGTATGTGTGTGTGTGTGTGTGTGTGAGAGAGAGAGAGAGAGAGAGAGAGAGAGAGAGAGAGAGAGAAAGTCCCCCCCAAGAGAAAGAATCTGATTGGCTACCAGTCACCGTTCAACATGGGGCACCTCTCTCAGGTAGTTGTTGCAGCACAATTCCTAACAAGCTGTTGGTCCAGCCTGTAGAGCAGCAGCACTGTACAACAGAAATATGATGCCAGTGACAACTACAAGCAACATATGCAATTTTTAATTTTCTAGTAGCTGAACAAGGTGAAACTAACTGTAATAACATTTCATCTAACCCTGCATATCTAAATTTATATTTTAACCTGTGTTGAGTAAAAAAATTAGTAATATGTTTTACTTCTTTTTGATATACTAAGTCTTTGAAATCCTGTGTGTATTTTATGCTTGGAGCATATCTTAATTCAGATTAGCTACATTTTTAGTGCTCAATAGCCACATGTGGCTAGTCCCTACGACACTGAACAGTATATTAGATTACTTTTGGCCAGAGCACTAAGCTTTAGTTGCAACTGTTATTGATCAGAATAACAGGATCAAATGATAAAATATTCTGAGGGAACTACATGTAGCCATTTACTTCATGAAGGTATTAAGGGCAAGAAGGGCACTCAGAGTCCCACAGTCTATTCTCCTGCTCTTCCATAGATGGTGTCGGTAGGAATCGATTCATATAAATAGGCTTCTACCTAAGCCGTACTGGTACTTTTATTCTGGTCTTCCCTACTAATAGGCTGGAGACTACCTTTGTCTTTCTCCTATTTCCCAATGATCTGGTAATTACTTTTGCTTTAACAGCATTGAGTCTAGTTCTTATGTCACTGCTAAAGTTACCTTCAGCCATTTTTAATAACCCACATTCCCATACACATACATGCATCCAGGCTCATATACATTTGTTTCTATAAAGCTTGTGATATATTTACCATATTTTATAAGGCTTCTGACCATAAAAGATTATTCAATAAATTTTATCTTTTACATACACTTAGAACATACCTCTATGGCAGCATTTATCACTATGATAGTAGAGATGTGTTCATTCATTGCCCCTTCCAGATAATGCATTCAGTAAAGTCACTCTTAAATTCCCAGTGCTTAGCAAAGTATCTTGCACGTAAATACCAATGAATATGTGATGGCTGAATAAATAAATGAATTATTAATTCTTATTTGTCTTGGAAATTCTCAATTGTACCTGATTATAATTGGATAAAGATTTCAGAATAAAGAAAATTTTTAAAGTACATATAAAATACTGCACTATTATCTGTATAATCTTTTTAGCCTGATTATTTGCTCGAGAGAAGAAACTATAAGATTTGCTTCAAAATAGAATAGGCTCAAAAGGGAACCAAGGAGTGCAACATGGTGTAACATGAGCAACACTGGATTAAGAGTAAGGGGTTCTCCTTTCAGGCATTACAATTAATTTGCTCTATGGTGTGGTATATTTAGTGTTAAAATTCAAGCACTCTGGTTGATTTTAAAGGTCCTGACTTTCTATGTCTGACTTTCTGTGATTATAGAAATTTAAAAGTTGCAGATGAATAACATTAAAAAATAATCTGAATCAAAGTTTTTATTATTTGCAATGGGAAAGATCTTAACTGATAATAAAATATTTGGTTCTTTGCTCTGCAATTATGTGTTATGTCTACATCTCAAATTAGACTAAATAATTCACAGCAAAGACATTATCTTCATATAATTAACAGCTGATTGTCAATTATCTGGCACAGATTGGATTTGAATAAATGTTTGACTATGAATACATGCATGAGTATCCATTATCCATATCAAATACCCAGGATTGCCTTTGCTGAACAGTTTAAAGCAGGTGGAGTGATGGCCTCTATTTGGGATATCTTTGCTTCAGACATAGTCTGAAGATTACAAATGAAAAGTTCTAACACTCCCACTTCATGTCATCTAGGCAGGAAATTCTTCCAATATATTTACAATTTATTGAGAAAGATAGGTTGATGTTTTCCATCATGATTGTGAATTTACATATATGTCCTTGTTCTTGCTCATAGGTGAGAGTAGAACAATGAGAACACATGGACACAGGGAGGGGAACATCACACACCCAGGCCTGTCAGGATTTGGGGGAAACAGGAAGGAGAGCATTAGGACAAATACCTAATGCATGTGGGGAGGGGAGGGACAGCGGGGGGTGGGGAGTTGAGGAGGGATAACATGGGGAGAAATGCTAGATATAGGTGATGGGGAGGAAGGCTGCAAATCACATTGCCATGTATGTACCTATTCAACAATCCTGCATGTTCTTCACATGTATCCCAAAACCTAAAATGCAATAAAATATTAAAAAAAAAAAAACCTAGATGATGGGTTGATAGGTGCAGCAAACCACCATGGCACATGTATACTTCTTATGTAACAAACCTGCTCATTCAGCACATGTTCTTTAAATTCCATCAAATTTTGCTGGTTTTGAAGGTATGTTGTTAAGTGCAAGCAAATTTCAAATTGTTACACCTTATTAGTGGATTAATTATTTTATCAGTAAGAAATGGATTTATCTGTACAATGCTTCTTGCCTTAGAGAAGATTGGTAATAGTGCAGCCACATCATCTTTCTTTTGATTAAGGTTTGCATCAGTGGTGTAAATGTTAAAATAACAAAGTTTTAACAGTCAAAATTTCTGAATTTTTCACAACCTTGTAAGCCCTAAATAGCTGGCTCCAGTATACCACTGGTTTGCCTAATATAGCTTTTCTACACTTTTACTTTCAACTTTTAATATAGCTTTGCCATACTTTTACTTTCCGTACATTTACTTTCAACAATTTTGTCTTCTTATATTTAAAGTACTCTCATTTCAGCAGCATATGGTTGAATTTTTTACAAAATCTAGTTTAATCTTTTTTTTTTTTTCCTCAAGGAAAAGCCTCACTCTGTCACCTAAGCTGGAGTGCACTGGCATAATCATTGCTCACTGTAGCTTTTACCTCCTGGGCTCAAGTGATCCTTCCACCTCAGCCTCTCAAGTAGTTAGAACTACACATGCACACCATTATGCTCACTTAATTTTTTATTTATTTATTTATGTTTTAGAGATGAGATCTTGCTATCCTTCTCAGGCTGGTCTTGAACTCCTTGGCTCAACCGATTCTCTTGCCTCAGCCTCCCAAAAGTGCTGTGATTACAGGTGTGAGCCCCCAGCCTACTTTGGTCTTTTAATTAGGATATATAGGCCATTTACATTTAATGGAACTGCTAAATATTTAGATTTATATTAATAGTTGTTTTTCATCTGTCACATTAATTTTGTTTGCTTTTTCTCCTTTTTTTGAACTTTCTTTGGCTTAATCAAGTATTCCCTATTGCCTTTTACCACCTCTATTAGCTGGTTAAGTAAATGTAAGTTTTGTTTTAGTGGTTATCTTGAAGACTACAGTGTGCATTTTTTATTTATAAGAAACTAATACAAATTTTTGCTTCTACCACTTCACTGATGTTGAAAGAGCCTTGGAAACCTGAACTTTTAAATGTTGAGAGTTAAAAGGCCCTGTATCTGGCATTATCCAAGACCATCCCAAGTTTTGATTATTCACTAGGAGTATTCACAAAACTCAGCATATAGTTATGCTAATAGCTCTGATTGATTACAGTAAAATTGTCCAAAAACATCAGCAAAGGGGAAATGTACATGTGGCAGAGTTCAGAGGGAACCAGACACAAACTTCCAAGAGTCCTTTCCCAGTGGAATTATATAAGAAGTGCTTCATTCCTGTAGCAACAAATTGTGACAATGCTTGTCAAATGCTCGTCTACCAGGAAAGCCCATTAGAGACTTACCACCCAGGGTATTTATTAAATATTGGTCATACAGACAACTTCTGTCTGGCATGTACCAAAATTTCAGAATTCCAGAAGGAAACCAGGTGTTCAGCATAAATCATATGGTTCACACAAACTCTTTGCACACAGTAAGCCCCTGCTATTGACTCAGGAAATGGTGGGAACCCTCCTAAAATCCAAGTTCCCAGATGTATAGCCAAACTTGCAAGCAGGTCTTTCTAATGATAGCAATCTAAGGACTGTTATATTCATTTTTCTATTGTAAAACCCCTTGTATCCTTCCTGTTATTGTTACCATATATTTTATTTCTATATACATTGTAAATCTCATTAAATATTATTGTTATTGTTTTCTAGTGTCAATATTAATTTAGATTTAGCCATGTATTTAACTCTTCCACTGTTCTTCATTTCTTCTGGCATTTTCTGTGTGTCCGACTGAAAGGTTCCCTTAAGAATGTCCTGCAGGGAAATGAGTTGGGAATGAGTTCTCTCAGCTTTTGTCAGGAAAGCCTTTATTTGTTATTTATTTTTGAGTATTTTTTTTTACTGGCTATAGAATTCTGACAGCATTTATTTTGTTTTAGCACCTTAGAGATATCATTCCATTGTAACATTGTTTCCTTGATTTATGTTGAGAAATGAACTTTTATTCTTAAAGTTGCCCTTTCAAAAGTAGCATATATTTTTTTTCCCGTTTAGCTATATTTATGATTTTCTCTTTATTTTTTGTTTTGACAGTTTTACTCTGATATGCCTAGGTTTTGGATTTGCAGTGCTTCTTGAATCAATTCTCAGCCACTTTTGTCCCATTCTCTCTTTTATTATGCTAGGTTTAGACTAATGACTCTCAATTTGGAAAATTTTGTCCCTAAGACAAAATATCCATACAACAAATAATTATTTGGCTCAAAATGCCAATAGTGCAGAAGTTCATAAAATCTGTGTTAGATTTTTCACCATAGTTTATGTGTCTCTGATATTATTTTCTGTAATTCTTATGCCTTTTGTCTTCATGCTTCACTGTGAATATTTCCCCCAACCTGTCTTCTAGCTACTGAGCTCCTCTTTAGTTCTGTCTAATAGGCTATTAAGTTCATCTGTTTCTTAATATCAGATATTAAAACTTTATTTCTAAAATTTTCCATTTGATTATTTTATATAGATTTCAATTCTATCAAGAAATTCTTCATATTATCATCTATTTTATTAAACGTATTAATTTAAATTATTTTTAAACCCACATCTAATAATTTGAATATCTGGGTCATCTATCTCTTTCTCTTGTTTCTCAGCATGCCTAATCATTTTTTATTGAACGTCAGATATGAAAATGTTTAATGCTTTGAATAATGCAGTATTCGTTCAGAGGTGATTCAGCCTCTCTTCTGAAGGCAGGAGGAGACAGATGATCTCAGTCTAATCATAGATAGAACTGACTTGAGACTGAATTGCATCATTGTAAAAGTTGGTCTACTTCTACTTGTCCTCGGCTTGTAGAATATAACCTTCCAGTGGTCCCAACTTAGAGCTTGAAGTGTCTGCAATGACTCCTCCTCTTTTTCAAGTTTTAAACCCAATTAAAAAAAAAAATTGTGTTACCATGTGACTACCAAAGACTCTGCTCTGCTTTGTAGCTGTTTCTGTTTAGCTTTGCAGCTTCTTGCCCTATACAGCTTAATTATCAAATGCCTAGAGAATAAAAATGGTGCCAAATATCAGCCCACTTTTCTGCACCTTTCTTCTCTCCAAGATTTTAGCCCTAACATTTTACCTGTCTTGGATATCCAGAATTCCAACCTTTTGTACCCTAGACCTTAACATTGCCCAAAGCTATACCACTTCTCTACCCATTAGAAGTGCTCCTGTGATGGGCTAATGTGAAGGTTGCAGATACTAGGAGGAAATCACTTTTGGCAGACCCAAACAAACTGAAGCTGGGAAAGCATGAAGACAGAGGGCTAATGGCTTGTATGTCTGAGACAAGATTGTCCCAAGGCCTTTTTAAAATAATCTCACGAGAAATTATTTCATGTCCTTTAAGCATCGCATGCTTTTTATGACCTACATTTTGCATGCATGCACATATTTCTATGATCAGGTTTAACACTAGACATTCTTCAGGACTGCAGCAATTCAGATAAAATTTTCTCAAAAGAACACTTGCCTAGTAACAGCATCTCCACCAATGAACTGATGCCAACTCCAGCTTTGAGCCTACAGAACCAATAAAATTCTAAGCAGTTTATGTAAAATTGTCCCTTTTTGCCAAATAAAAGCTTCCTCTTACCTTTCCCTCTTCAGGTGCACTTGAGACTTTCCATAGCTGTGCATCCCAGGTTATAATAAGAGATAGTTTTCTCTGATGTATTTTTTTTTTGAGGCTGACATTTATCCCATACTAAAAATTGCCAAATTCCCTGACTAGAAAATCAGCATGCTCACCTCACTGAGCTTTCTTTCTTCCAGCATCTGGCCCCTCAAGTCCTTGTTGTGTTAGTGGCATCGTCACGCCTTTAGACACTAAAAAATCAAGCTTCTCTTCTGGTCGTTCTTGGCAGGAGTTTTAAGTCTGCCACAAACTACTACATCATAGCCAGAAGTATAAGTCTATATTTAAAACTTAGGGTAGACATAAGGAAAATACTTATGTATTTTTCTGTGACTATTATTGGATGGTACACTGGGTCATCAAAAGCAGAAGTAGTCTCCTGCCCCCTTTAAAAGCTGGAGGAACTTCCCAGGGACCTGCAATAATTAAAAAGGCATACATCATAGAGAGGGATGCAGAAAGAGGGGCAACAGCACAAAATAATTTTTCATGATTTCTTGTGACTCTACGGATGGCTCATTTCTGCGGCTACTACTTGAACATTTCAGAACGTGAACAGAACCATGTGTTTTATTCCCACAGTTCTCATTTTGGTTTGCACATAATGCAGAGACAGACAATTGCAACCTAAAGTGGAAGAATGAAAACATAACAGCTCTATGTTTGCATAATGTTTCCAGTTTGATTTCAGTCATGAAATACAGTATATTTGTACTTTCACTTTAAATCCCATGAGTGGTCTAAATTTTTTTTAAAAATATATTTTCAGAATAAGAAGATTTGAAAAGGATTTCATATAGTCTAGAAATTTAAACTAAGGTTTTCCAGCAACACCACACTCATACCACCTCTGGCATTTGCCAATCTGTTATAAAAGAAAAACCCTATGTGTAGTTACAGTCATTGAAAGAGCCTTAAGCATACTTCCTGTGTAAATTGAGTGTGCACATTAAGTGAGAAGTGAATGGTACATGTGTGAAATCTTGGTTATTCAGTTTAAGGCCCAGTGAGATTATTAACATAACTTTGCAGACTCTGTGAAGTATAGTCAGCGATGGCCCTGCCAACAGGAGGCCTAAACGCTGCATGGACAGCAGCCTGCTTTCTTTCTGTAGCCAATTGCTGCCTGGCATTGTTGGGGCTGGGGGTGCAGGGTTGCAGGGGAGACAACAGGCACTTGTGTAAAAGTGGATCCAGTGTGTGGCAGGAGACTTTTTTCTCCATCTCCACCTCTCTGATCCATCTCTTTTAGATGAGCCCTGAACCTGTGGGCTTAGGATTGTGAAGATAATTTGCAAGCGAACTTGATGTGGTGCCAACAACCCTGGACCGTGGGTTCTGATGCCCTTCGCTCATGATTTGACCTTGGGTTAGTCCTTCCCCTTCTTTGCCTAATTGATCTCTACCCTAAATGAAGAGGTATGAGTCAACAATCCTATCAATCGCATGCAACTGAAACAGCTTTGGATTCAGGACTCCCTTTGGACAATTAAAGACTCGGGGCATTTTTTCATATGTTAGTGCCTGCATAAGTGTCTTCTTTTGGAAAGCGTCTGTTCATATCCTTCACCTACTTTTTGATGGGGTTATTTGTTTGTTTTTTCTTGTAAATTTGTTTAAGTTCTTTGTAGATTCTGGATAATAGCCCTTCGTCAGATGAGTAGATTGCAAAAATTTTTTCCCATTCTGTTGGCATAGACACAGGGAAGGGAACATCACACACCCGGGCCTCTTGGGTGGTAGGGGGACTAAGGGAGGGATAGCAGGGGCTGGGGGATTGGGGAGGGATAACATTAGGAGAAATACCTAATGTAGATGATGGGGGGATGGATGCAGCAAACCACCATGGCATGTGTATACCTATGTAACAATCCTGCACGATCTGCGCATGTACCACAGAACTTAAAGTGTGGATAGATAGATAGATAGATAGACAGATAGATAAGACTCAGGGCAGCAGGAAAGGCATCTGATTACTTCAGTGGAGTCTGGGCTGTGATGAACTTCTCAATAGGACTGAGCTTTTAGCTTTTTCTCAGCCTTCTGCCATTCAGCATTTTGCCCTAGAGATGCAGATAGAGTCCTACATCTTGTGCATTTCTTTTTTTTTTCTCATTTCACCACATATTCCTGAGCATAACTGAAAACATAACTCATTATCTACTCAACACCAAAATGTTTGTTAAAATTCTTACAATGGTCACTTTAAAAATTATCTTTCTGTAACACAGACAAAGCTGAGCTCCCTAGTGTTCCAGTTCAACATACAATCAATTCAGAAGAGAGGGCAAACAATTTTGATTATTTACTGAAGTCTGAGAAAATAGCAAAGAGGTATAACAAAATACAACATATAGGAAAAAATTCTTCAAAATTTGCTTTAAATCATTATCTTTCCAAAGTTTTGCCCATCACAGCACAGTGTTCTTAACCAAATCTATTTTCTCATTGTTTCCCTACTGCCAAAAGTGTTCCTAAAATTCAACTCTCAGTGGCTGTAACCTTCCTCTAGCTTTCTGCCTTCTTTTGATATTTCTGCTTTCCCCCACCTCTTTGCCCTTCCGTAATGTAAGTCAATTCAGCTTATCTTAGTTTCATTTCAGTCCTCTTTTCACCAGTTATCCACGCTGACACCACAAACCCCAGAACCTAGGAGACACAGTAGAACTCTACTTTAAAAGTCTATGCTTGTTTGCTGGGGGATGGGGGTCACAGGTGGGAACAAGGGTACAAATATATTCTTCTTAAAGACTTTTAAAAGTATATGTCATAGGGTGGGCAATGTGGCACATACCTGTAATCCCAGCATCTTGGGAGGCCAACGTGGGCAGGTCACTTGTGCCCAGGAGTTTAAGAGCAACCTGGGCAACATGGTGAAACTCTGTCTCTACAAAAAATAAAAAACTAGCTGGGCATTGGTAGTGCATGCCTGTAGTCCCAGCTACTTGAGAGGCTGAGATGGGAGGATTGCTTGAGCCCAGGAGGTCGAGGCTGCAGTGAGCCATGATCATGCCACTACACTTCAGCCTGGGCAACAGAGCGAGATCCTGTCTCAAACAAATATATCTATCTGTCTATCATATTTGTGCTAATAACAGCTCATTAATAGTTTCTTTAAAAGCTACATGGTAACGAAAATTCTCTTTGGCCACACTTTACTGTGCATTTCCTTATAAAATCCACTTTTAAGCTGGGTACAGTGGCTCATGCCTGTAATCCCAGCACTTTGGGAGGCTGAGGTGGGCAGATCACCTTAGGTCGGGTGTTCGAGACCAGCCTGACCAAAATGGAGAAACCCAGTCTCTACTAAAAATACAAAATTAGCTGGGTGTGGTGGCACATACCTGTAATCCCAACTACTCAGGAGGCTGAGTCAGAAGAATCGTTTGAACCCAGGAGGTGGAGGTTGCAGTAAGCCAAGATCGTGCCATTGCACTCTAGACTGGGCAATAAGAACAAAACTCTGTCTCAAAAAAATAAAATAAAATCCACTTTTAGAAAAGAACCGTGCTAAATCAGTTTAGATAGAACCCTCACCTTCAATATCTCATCACTCTGGATATATATTCAGTTTCATCATCTTCCATCCACAGTCCCCAGGTGATGTCTTATCACCCTGGCCTGACTTCAGCAAGAATTCTCTTAAGTCAATTTAGCCACAGTCCCCCTTACCCCTCATGTTTCCTGTTGGTAATGTTCTATTTGCTGATCTGCACCCTGCTCCTTGGCTATAAACTTCCACTTGCTCAAGCAACATTTGGAGTTGAGCCCAAGACCCTGTTGCAGTGGTCCCTGTGATTATCACGATGGTGCTAAATAGTCTTACTTTGCTTTACAGTATCATTAAATAATGTTTTTTAGTAAAGCCACAGACCAGTACAGATCCATGGCCTGTTAGGAACTGGGCCGCACAGCAAGAGGTGAGCGATGGGCAAGTGAGCATGACCCGCCTGAGCTCCACCTCCTGTCACATCAGCAGAGGCATTAGATTCTCATGGGAGCGGGAAGCCTATTGTGAACTCTGCAGGCGAGGGATCTAGGTTGCATGCTCCTTATAAGAATCTAATGCCTGATAATCTGAGGTCGAACAGTTTCATCCCGAAACCATCTCCCTCCTGCTGCAACTGCCCCCAGACTAGGGAAAAATTGTCTTCCATGAAACCAATCCCTGGAGCCGAAAAGATTTGGGACTGCTGCATTAGGGAACGGAGGTGCAGAAAGGCTAAATAACTTGCCCAAGTACATACACTGAGAGGGTGATAACTTGACTCTAGGTATTTTAATTTCAAATTCCAGAAATTTACCACTTCACTGAACTTCTCCTTAGTTTTCTTTTCACATGCACACAAGCATATATGGATGTGTGAGCATTCTCATGCAAGCATGCACACACACACACACACACACCCAGAAGCTAACTGAAACACAGCCAGATATTACATATGTTCAGAGTGTTCTATATATATACACACAATCATGTATTAAATCAACAAAATCCACGTAGCCTCTCAGTTTGTTTCTAGAAGCAGCCCTGACCTTAGAACAGAATAAATACTACCGCTGGGTCAGAGAAATGGAGCTAGTCATGCTTCCCTTTGCACTGACATGCTTTGTTTTTTAAAGCAACTTCCATTTACATTACTATTATTTTCATTGTCTTGATCACCCAAACCTCAAAGGAAAGAGGCTAATGATATTCCCCTACCCGCCCCCACAACACTCATGCTGAGAATGGAAGCAGCTCAGATTGACTGAATTGACTCTGCAAACCCTTCAGGAACATTAATGGAGTTGCTACTATAAACAGCTGGAGTTGCCATTTGCATCTCACTCTGTCTTCCTTTTTTTCCTTAAACATTTTTTTTTTTTTAGAAAAGCACCCACAACACCCTGGGGGAATTTTCCGGGACAAGCTGCAGGTGCTATGGATATTTTCATTTAATACTCATTCTTGCAATTCAGCACATTTGTAATCCATGTGGTAAACTCTGACTTACATTTCTCCCAGTGGACGCTGGCCAGATGCAGAAACCAAAGAGCTTGGTGCCGGCACTGCCTCTTCCCTCTTTTATAGTTTGTGCATTTGGATGTGTTTAGCATGATCTGCGAGTGCAGGGTAAGGAATGTGCTGTGCTTAAAAGACCCTTTTGTTGACATTAAGCAATCATAAATATATGCAGCACTTACACTCCTTGCCTGTAGTGTGGAGTGCTTTAATTGGATGGTCTTCTCATGTGATATCATAAAGAACATATGCATATTTTTGGCAATCCCATTGGATCTTGAAGAAGAGAGGCGCATACAGAACAGCACATTCCTAACATCTATGGATTGCCTCATATATGTCACCACATCTTCTCACCAGGCTTACTTTCCCCACACTCCACGATGGTAACTTCCCAATCTGTCCAAATTCTATTTGGAATCCTCCTGGACTGTGTAAATGTCAAGGCCAGTTTCCTTTCCATGTGAACAGCTTTGAAAGGAGAACTGCATGCCTCCCTCATAAATACGAGCCAGAGCATCTTCTTTTTTTTTTTAAGAGGAGGAGGGAATGAAAGGGGGTGTTTGGCCAAAAGTTTAAAAAGAAATCCCTTTTCAAGAATGACGTTCTCCTTATTTTCACCACATAAACAAAATGTTTAAGCTTGCCCAGAGCCAGGTTTCAAATAGTGGATTTTTCTGGATAAGTCATTCTACTGCTGCACTGAGATACAATTTCTTAAGGCAGCAAACTCCATTAGGGGGCAAACGTCACCACCTGCAAGCCTGGGATAGAGTACAAGTCATGGCCCTGGCAGAAAACAGATGGTGCCCTCAAAGGAATAACACAAGACATGGTAACAGAGGGACTGTGTTCAAGAGTGTGAAGAGAGGTAAGGGAACCAGTAAAGAATGGGAGCTCTCAGGGACAAAACAAAGTAGAAAGCAGGAAGATTTCGAGAATAGTAAGTACCCAAACTCCTTTTTCCTTCCTTCTCCCAACCCCTTACTGGTGCCTCCCATTGGCCAAAACCAACCAGTAGTCAGGAGTCAAAGAAGGGGGTGTGCAGAAGGGTAGAGGGGCAGACAAGCGGGCAGCAGGAGTGAGGCCTCAGGCACTGAGTCCTCTTGCACATCTACATAAGATCAATCACATCCATTCCTCCCAGCGACTCTATGAGCCAGTTATAACCACCCTAGGACGGACGGGGAAACGAAGGTGGGAACAATGAAGTAACTTGCTCAACCTCGCACAGTTGGATGACAGAGTTTCCAATGAAAGAATTGCTAGGCTTCTGCTAAGAAGGTGATTGACAGGGCTTAAACAAGCATAGTCCTACACAGAAACCTGGCAATTCTTTCATTGGAAAGGTCCATTTAGGTCTGGAAATTTTCAGTCTCAGGTTGTGAAACATTATCCACATCAGATGGCTCATGGATTTCAGATAGATAGGAATAAGAGTTCAGATATTAAGAGATGTCAGGCCATCTAAAACAAAACTAGCTACATCTATTTAGTGTCTTCATTTACATAGCGATAATTCAGATAATGAAAATTTAGATAGCAAGAGCTATCAGGCAACCTGAAACAATAGAAATACATTCAGAAGAAAAGCAAGAGTCTCTGGAAACACTTTCATACACAGTAATCACAAGCTTAGGTATTCATGAAAACTTCTGAGACAGTATCTACCCTGAATTCATGCCTTCATTACCTCGTCCTGGGAAACTATATGGGGATTCATTTGCATGGATTTTGACTGTGGTGTAGGAAAATGTATTTATTTCTTGGTCAGTACAGAAAAAATATTGCAAACTTTAAAATCACAGCATAAAATCATGTGTCTGCAAAGACAAGCATTTGTTCATTGTTCTTAAGTCACGTCCTTTTCATGCGTATCCATCTGTCATCATTGATTATAAGATACACACATAAAAAAAACTTTTGAACTACTCTGTAATATAAAGCATCTTATAGCTGACAGTGTGATAGAGTTTATTTGACAGTATCTGTTCTTTTTACTGGTACATAAAATCATATTGTGTATTTCAACTGATAGTTACCTAGATTGGACGGAATATGGTATTATGGGTGCAGGTTAATTAGCTGGCGTTTTGCTCCTCTTTGCACTGGGGTTGTGGTGAGCCCAGCCAAAGGGCTGGTGTCTGGACTGGGCTCATCCTTGTTTCTTCTCACTCTCTCAGGCCAACATGGAGCTCTGGCCAAGCCTGGGGTTCAATGAGTTGATTCTGGTGTGGGAGCAGCTGGGGTTGGCTCACAGCTTTTGGGGTGTCATGCAGGGAGAAACAAAAGTGAGTTTCTTTGTGGAAGGTGGCCTTGAGAATTAGAAAGTCAGTATGAAATTCAAAATAAGGTGGAGATTGAAACAGCCAGTAACTGCGTGGGGCAGAGCGATGAAAGTAAAATGCACAGTAAAGCAACTGCATCTCAGGTCAAGTGCAGGAGACAGAGGCGCATGTTTGAGAGAGGGAGGACCAGAGAAAGCAAGCCAGTGGAGGGCCGCCTTCTCCTAGACCTGCAGTCCTTCTTCTTAACAATCTTCATTCGATCTCAACTTTGAACAGGTTGCTAAAATGAAGAAAGATTCTGAAAATATGCTTTCCTTCTGTTTTTTTTTTTCAGTCTCCATTACATCACCATTAACACATCTGATAAAATGAAGATAAACCCTGAAAACAGCTGCTTCTCCTGGTGAGGTAAGGGACCCCTTGGTGATAGAGGTAGAAGATCAGTTGACCCCACAACAGCCCTGGCTCGGGCCTGTGCCACACAGGGTTGGTCTCTCATTGGCGCCAGTCTCCTCCCAAGCCCTCTGATTTCCCTTTGGCACTGGGGGTCCATATGTGTTGGCCTGGGGTTTCCATAACAAAATATAGTACTACAGATTGAGTTGCTTAAACAACAGAAGTTTGGTTTCTTATTGCTCTGTTCTGGAGGCTGGAAGTCCACGATCAAGGTGTCAGTAGGTATGGTTTCTTCTGAAGTCTCCTACTTGGCTTGGAGACAGCACCTTCTCACTTTATCTTCACATGATCTTTTCTCTTTCTCTGCATCTGTGGTGTCTCTTTGTGTGTCCATGTTCCCTCTTTTTCTAAGGACACCAGTCACATCAAATCAGGATCCATCCCAATGGGTTCATTTAACTGAGTCACCTCTTTAAAGATCCTGTCTCCAAATACGGTCACCTTCTGAGGTACTGAGGTTTAGGGCTTCAACATATGAATTTTGAAGGGACACAGCTTAGCCCATAACAGGTCCCACAGAGATTACAGCAATCAATTTTAAGTTTTCCCTCAAGATTCACTTGCATTTTATTATCTTTTATGTTAAGATTAATCTGAATTTATAAGCTGCTATGGTTTTGAGACAGCAAGTGTTTTTCTTTTCTGATATTTCCACACAAAAGGACACAGCATTCGCCTTCCTTTCTTTTAGCTGTGTTTCCTTATACAGAGTTGCTAGGCATATCTGTTTTTACGTGCTGCAATTATTCATGTGGAAAACCATAATGTGCTGAATTTTGAGCCATTTCCCAAACATGTGCAATGTGTTCAAAGACCAGGTAATTCCAAGAAGTCATCAGCCTCCTTATTATTCCCCTAAAGGGACTACTCTATGTATCCCTGTGAGTAATCGGGGCCCATTAAGCCTATGAGAACAGGCTGTGTGAGGAGAGAGAGCAGAGAAAGAGAAAAAGATTATTAGAGAAGAAACAATATTTTTAAAAGCATACCCTGACTTCTCAAGAAAACCAGGACAGAATCAGAATCTTCAGAAACTGCAACTGAAGCTCAAAAAATTATGAAGATTTTTAAAGTTATTACTATATATTCACTCATATGCAAGGTGCTAGGCAGATTAAAAAAAATGCAATGGCTTCCACCATTTCTTGACTCATCTGATTTTGACAAAGAGTCAATCACATCCAGATCAAGATATTCTTAAGTATCTTTAAGTCAGAGGACTCAGTGAAATGAACATACTTTTGTTTTAAAATGATGGTAGCAAATGCTATTCTATATATTTAAGCACAACGTATTTTAGCCATAAAGAACAAGAGCCTGGGTTATGAATATTTAAGGTTTACTGAGAATGTCTTCAAGGAGAGGCAAGATCAAAGTCAGAGATGTCCCAGGAACTAAAGTAAACCATTGTCAGGTGAATGGGATTAGAAGCCCTCCCATGCTTTTTTCTCGAGCCCTGCTGTTGCCACTCTTAAATTTCATGCTTCAGTCACTTTTTCATAGGAAATTACAGGTGGCACCTAATTGTTTTCCCTACCTCTGGTCTTTGGACTGCTAATCCATCCTATTCACACCAGCTGATCACCATTCTGGAAGCATCTCTCTGGTCTGTCAGTTTATTCCTCAAGAGTCTCTCCCAGTATCCCACAGACTAATTAATAAAGCCCATTACATTCTGGAAGTCAAGGCCCTTTATCATTTGACACCATCCAACTTTCCCAATGTGATCTCTCATCACTCTCCACTATAAATCTTGTCCTTTGGCCTAGAAATCCCCAAACCCAGCTGTAGTTATGGTCCCAAGAGCAGCTTGTTAAATGCCTGAGTGCCCAGGTCCACCCTACAGACCTCTCCATTTGACTGGGTCTGTAAGTCTGGTAGGATCTAGGAATCTCCCCTTCAGCAGGACCCCATCAATACTGAGGTACATCAGTTTGGATGTTCCAGCCAAACCAAACCTTTGTTATTCACTTGAAAAATCCTGTGTTTTTCCCCTGGTTCATCTCCACCGTGAAACTAACTTCCTCAGACTCCACATCCCCTTTATCCCACCATCTTGAATTTTTTACCACCAACTGCAAAGTTTCCCTCCCTCTTAACTCTCAGTGTGTCCCTACCTTCCATACGGTCCATTTCACTTTCTATTACATTTTAATTATTTTTATACATGACTTACCTCCCCATGAGATTATATGTTTTTTGAAGGCAGATTTCATTCTAATTCATCTCTCCAGAACCAATAAAAAAGCTGAGCAAAAAATGACATATGGTAGGTATCTCTTGAATCAATAGGATTTGCTAGTGACTTGGTAGCCCTAAATCTCTTTGGGAGGAAAAAGGCCAATAAAATTTTCTTTTGTTTCTAGAAATATTGGAATCCTGTTTTTTTTTTTTTTTTTTTTTTTTTTTACAATAAGCTCAAGCAGAAACCAATATTATTTGAAATGAAAAATGTCACACCAGATGAGTGAGTCATGGAACTTCAGAATCTCCTTCACACCTTTTATAAGTGGTGCTATCTTTATGTTGCTCATTTGGAGGAAATATATGTATTTTCCTTACAAGAACATTTTCATTCTCATTTGATGAAAATAACCTCTATGAAGTTAGCAGGGCAGATTGTCATTCATCATGAGAATTGAAGGTAATAAATTAACAATCACCTTGAATTAACGTATTTATATAATCGCTTAATCTTTGGTGGTTTAATCTTTCATTTCTGAATTTCTAAGATTAACTGCTCCATAGAGCTTAAAATCTATTTTAAGGAAAATACATCCATGATTGAAGAGAGAGCCCTCGGAGAAGGAATCCTCAGATTTCTCACACCTGTGGTTTTTCATTGCTCCTATGGAGAGCTTAGGTTGGTGGACACTGGGAGCTTGAACTGCTCCTTGGGGAGGTTTTGCTGGAACAGTAGAGTTATTAAATAGCTAAAATGTCATGGGCAATAGATCTAGGTTACAAAGACAATACAAAGAAAGGTTTCCAAAATAATGTCCCCACCTGTAACTGAAGGCAGCAATGATGAATATAATCCCAAACAGCAGGCAGTATAAAAAAAGAGTTGCTGAGCTCTGGAATGTATTATAAGCAGTCCTTAAATTCCTGTTTAGCCCATTTAAAACTTTCTCTTCATTTTACCAAATCCTGAAACTTATTATTCTTGTAATGAGTTCATATCTCATCCTCTATTTTTTTAATCAAAAGGAAAAAATAGTTAAAAATTCCAGGAAAGCTTTTAAGAGATTTATAGGTCATACTGTACTCATTTACCCTCTATTATAATCTGATCTCCCTCATACAGACACAAACACAATTCTTTTAAATTCTAAGATGGCAAATTATTCCTCTGGAAGATCTTGAAGTTTTTAAAGCAAGATGATTTTCAAAATAATTATTGTAAGTTTAACTGTTTAAACGTTCAATTAATGCTTACTCCAATTATTAATGGCTTATAAGAAATTATCCCATGGATATATGCCCAGTAATGGGATTGCTGGGTCAAATGGAATTTCTATTTCTAGGTCCTTGAGGAATCACCACACTGTTTTCCACAGTGGTTGAACTAATTTACACTCCCACCAACAGTGTAAAAGTGTTCCTATTTCTCCACATCCTCTCCAGCATCTATTTTCTCCAGATTTCTTAATGATCGCCATTTTAACTGGCGTGAGATGGTATCTCAATGTAGTTTTGATTTGCATTTCTCTAATGACCAGTGATGATGAGCATTTTTTCATATGTTTGTTGGCCTCATGTATGTCTTCTTTTGTAAAGTATCTGTTCATAGGGAGGCAGCAAATCACACTGCCATGAATGCACCTATGCAACAACTTTGCATGTTTTTCACATGTACCCCAAAACCTAAAATGCAATAAAAAAAAAAAAAAGAAAGAAATTATCCCAAAGCATAGCAGTCTAACACACCCTTTATTATGTTCGTGGATTTTGGGTGTCAGGAATTCGGACAGGGCAGAGCAAGAATGGCACTTCTGACACCAGAGGCCTCAGCTGAAAGGTTCCAAATCTAGGATCTGGAGTCCATTACTCACAGGTCTTATGGTTGATGCTAGCTTTTGGCTGAAGCCTCAATCCCACTTCAGTGGGCCTCTCCCTATGGGCTGTAATTCGGGCTTCCTCACAGCATGGTGGCAAGACTGTAAGGGCAGGCATCCAGAGAGAGGAAGGGCCAAACAGACGCCATATTGTCTTTGATGACCTGGCCTCAAAAATAATGCAATACATTTCATTCATTGAGGCAGTCACAAAGCTCCACCCATTCTTAATGGGAAAGAAATAAATACTGCCTCTCAATGGAGAGTGGCAAGGTTCTGAAAGAGCATATGGCACCTGGAATACTGCTGTAGGCATTTGTAAATGAGGTTGTTGACACTGAGCTTTCAGGTAGGTGATGTGGTTGGCTATTTTGCAGTGAGCCCTTGCTTTTGGTCTTTCCTTTGGGTTTAATTAGATTTTTAAAAATACATTCTTTCAATTTCTTGCTTAGGGAATTCTAGCAGAATTGTTAGGGCTGGGGGTTAAAATAGGACCGGGGAACTCAGCATTCAACATTTAATGCATATACCTTGTTTTCAGTAGGATAGCCCATCTTAACTATACTAACACCTGTGCCAGCCAATCCCCATCCCAGGTTTCTCTGTTCTACACTCTTCAGAGAATAAACCTCTAGTCTTCTGTGGAGTGGAGGAAGGTCAGTTACTTAGTGACTTAGAACTTGGAAGAAAACCTAAATACCTGACTGCTTTGCCAGAAGTTTTCGCCCAATCCTTTATATTTTCCTTCCTGCCATCAAGCCCAGCTACAAAGAAAACTGGAGCTGTCCTGTTCTGAGAATTCCAGAGATTCTGAATAATCTGTGATGGGTAACACATTGATTCCCAGCTCTCTGCACTCTGGTTTTGGATTCCACTGTTTTGGTTTTGATAACTCATTTACTGCTGGTTCGTATGCTTTCCAGCTTCTGAAATGTATGGCTGTGTCTTGTCGCTTTATTTTCTAGTCCTCTGAATCTTATTCCTATAGCTTTGGTAGGGTTTTGACAGATGTGAGTTTAGCATATTTGAACTGCCGTTTTAGCCTAGGAATCTCTTCAGTCTCTTTCAATCGTTGTTCAGGTGATCTCCTTAGCAAACCCCTAAAGACTAAACTCTTTCAACATGCTCCAAGTTTTCAACAACTCTCTTAAAGCATGGTAGTGCCATAAACTGAATTTCAGGTATATTCTAACCAGTACAGATGACAACAGGTAGTTCTCTTGTTCCAGGCACTCAACTCAGCACCTTTCAAACTGTGTTAGCGCAGTGGCATCCCTCAAATCATTAATAAGTGGTCTGAAAAAAAGCTTGAGAAATATCATGTTCCATCCTGTTCAATGTTTATGATATTAAAATCAAAAAAAAGTGTGCTTAATTTGTTTTTATTTAGTATTTCCAAAACAGTTGACTATATAATCCCCTTTTTTCGGAGAACATTTATTAAGATTCTAATGCAATGTCCCTCAAAGTGGGTTAAACAACTACCTGCATTAGAATCATTGAGGGTTCATTTAAATATTTGGATATCCTTGGTCCTATTCCAGATCTTGAATCAGACTAGGGATTGGGAATCTGCATTTTACGCCAAACAACATATGCAATTCTTATGCAGCCTAAGATTACTGGGAGTCTATGCCTACCTTTATCTGGAGGAACTTCCACAGAGGTATGCTTCTTCAGCCCCTCTTCCATGTCTCACACATTCTATTCTTTAGGAATGACTTTTCTGAGTGATAAACTTGGAAAAACACAACATGAATGCGTGGCCTAGCCCCTACCTCTCACTCCTCTCTTTAGTATCTATTTATTTACCAGAAGAGTGCATTTTACTCTGAGGGGTGGGCTATGTGCTGAGAGAGGAATCTCATAATTATCTTATGGTTCCAAAGATTGAGCAGAAAAGTATATCTAATACAGGATTAAAACGACAGAAAATTCACTTACATTGTTAGAGGTGGAGAGGCTTATTCCTCACAGAGCTATGCCCATCTCTCAATTGGTTCTAAGGCCTGTTTTCTATTGAGTCTCCTCAAATCCTGAATTTACATTTGAAGATAACTGACCTATAGGCAAGTTTCAAAAAATTACAACATAAGTACATCATGCAAAGCAGTGGAAAACACGTGGCTGTTCATTTTACTTTTTTCAAAAAGTAAAATGCATTCATGGGAAGAGCAGACAAGGTAAAGCAGCAGTAACTGAAATTCATCTATTTGGAAGTAATTCCAAAGGATTTGAAAATAGCCAGATCCATCCTTCATATTTCTTTTAAGATCCCTCTTAAGACAAGCAGAGAGATAGGAGACCAGCATGTGTAACATCTGGTTTGTTTAGGGATAAGGAGGGTGCAGTGGAGGGAGTTCTTGGAAGCATTCTTAAAGGAGGTGGTAGGAGAACACCTGGAAAAGCCTACTTTATTGAAGGGAGGCTTCAAGGACCCAGGCAGAGGAGGTCATGTTTAACAAATCGGATGGAGTTCCTTGAAGATATCCCTGTCATGAAAGATGAAGGAGATTTAGTGGCTGTATGAAGAGTACTTTGATTTTCAAACAAGATTTGACAAGATCCACATCCGGGATTAATGGTCAAGGGGAAGAGCTATTGAACATGGGTAATGTAGGGTGCAAGAGAAAAAACTGACTCAAGAAAGAGAGATGGATGAAAGACAGGGAAGGGTTTTGTGATTTACTCTTAACCTCTCCTCCCCCTGGATGGAGGATCATTTATCCCTTAGGGTGACTTAGATATATTACTAATGGAGGAGGGGATAGTAGTAACAGAAAATGGTCAGCCAGATTTGGATAAATTTTGTGATATGTATAGAAGGGTAGCCAAACAACAGAACAAATACACCAAGTCTTGAGATGATTCAGAAACTTGGAACCAGCAATTGTAGCAAATCATACTCAATAGGGATAGTGATGCTTGACTACGACATCGTGGCTTGGGCAGAGGGAAGGAAACCAGTCGAAACCAAAGAGACCAGGGTTAATAAACCAAAGTAGGGAGCGAGTAGCCCAGGGACATTTCCTGACGCTGGAGCTTGAGATGACTGTAACGTCAGCAAACTTTGTTTTTGGTGTTCCCGGCTTTTCAGAGTACTCTCCCATTCTCACATTCTCCCTCTTTCTCCTATAAAAATGTAATGTCAGTAAAATATCTAACTCACCCTAAGGGATAAATGCTTAGAGAGAGTTCAAGGCATTATTCTTCCTCTAGGCATTCACATTTTAATGGGAATTTTAAAATTTAAATCAAAGTATTATAGCTGTTGTGACGGAATTTTAAGGAAGGGTTGGGGAGGACACAGTGGGGTTATTAAGTGTCCCAGAAGTCACTCAGGGTGGTTGTCTCCTGCACCTGGTGGTAAAATCAATGTTAGTTCTGTCAAACAGTATTCTGGTCTTTAATTCTTATGAAAATGTAAAATCAGCGAAAATGGAGCTTTAAAAACTGGATTTGTAGTTGAAAAAACATTATTGACAGGCTCTGGCCAAAGGAGCCCATGGGATGACATGGTATGAGAACAGAAAGGAGAAAAGGGCAACAGAGAAGGTAGCTGAGGCCCAGAGACATTCACACACTGACCAGGGTCTGAGTGCCTTCAGCCCCCAACACCCTTACCACCGTCTTCATTGAAAGCCTGCCTCATTCAAATGCTACTTCTTCTATATAGGAAAAGAAATGGTGGTACTGTTCATCTTCTTGTTACTAACAACAGAAGAAGAAGCGAGAGAATGTTCTCTGTGATGAATTGTCCTATGAATCCAAGCAGAAAAGAGGAAAATGAAGGAGAGAGTCAAGTGGGCCCTAAGCCCTGCGTTCAGCCTCCGAAGTCCATCTTGATGATTCGGCATCCTGAAAAGACACAATTACTGGGAAGTGGCAAGCGTTTGCCTTTAGAAATTTACTAAATTTCTTTCTGAGGATATAGGAGCGTGGGAGATACAGTTATAGAGGAGGAGACTCCTCTCTCCTCTCTCATGCCGAAGTCAGCCATTCAGCAGCCTTAACTAACAAAAACACAGCTGAGAGTTCAGTAGGAAGAAGGAGTCTGAGCTTTTAAAAGGCTGTAAAACACTCCACGAACTTTATTCGTAGAAGAGTTTTTCACACCTTCATTTAGACTTCAATTTGACTTTACTACATTGTTTAAATTAAGATTAACGATCTAGTTTCTCATCCCAGAGATTAAAGCAGAATATTAAGAGCCGTCTCAGCTAAGATAACTTGGTAGACAAGAAAAGGAAAAACTGTTAAAAGGACACAAGGACTTTAAGAAGTGCAGCCGTCTGAGATTGTTTTGGTCTGGGACAATGAGTCTTAACTGCTCAGTCTGTCCCGGGGCCTCACTATCCCAGAGCAGACTTTCCACCTTGCCCTCTACTTCTGTCCCTTCAATTCATCTATCCCAGCCACAATGGCCTTGCCGACGATCTACAACTGCACGAAGCCTGTTCTCACCTCAGTGCCTCTGCATTGCCCGTGCCTCTGCCTGGAAAAGAAAACTCCAAGGCAAAACTTCACATGGCCAGCCCCTTCTCTGTTCTCTGCCCTTTTTACTCTTTCTTAAATAGCCACCCTCAATCTGCATCCCATTACCCTGCTCTATTTTCTTTACAAATAATTATCACTTGAATTTATTTGATTTATATGCTTTTCTGCTTATTTATTTCCTGCTTCTCCCCTCTGAATGAAACCTCCATGAAAACAGGAATCTTGCCTAGCTGGGTCACCGTTCTACCCCAGGTCCTGGAAAGACACAGAGCAGCCACTCGATATTGTAAAGAACTAGTACGCGAGGAGTCCCCAGTGATACCATGGAGTCTTCCCAATAAGGTAGCGTTAAAATCAGTTTCCTCTTTCTGTAAAGACAAGGAGACTTATGTACATTTTGTAAATCTTATATCCACAATGAATTATTTGTTTTTATTTATTGGAAATTCTCAGTTATCTGGAAAGATTCGACACTGTGAAAAAGCCCCTTCTGCAATATGGTTACCGAGGAGGATTTTAGGTTGTGAAAAGAGAAGTGCTGGCTTGTTTTCTCTTGCTGGATGAAAGGAGGCCACAAATCTTTTTGCAGTTCCACTAAAGAGCCAATAAAATAGAAACATAACACACATGTGCCAAGAGTTCAACAACAAGGCGGAAGTGGCTTAGGTTTGTGGTCTGTTACCACATGACAACATTGAGTTGCAGCCAAGGCGTTTTCTGCTCTTTGCAGTCTCTGCATGTTGAAAGGCTCTGCTTTGGAATGGACAAGGGACAGACATGACACAGAAGAGGAACTCCATGATCGGCACAGGGGTGTGAAAGGATCAGGGAAGACGTGTTTCAGCAAATAAAAAACTTAGGGAATTTAAAGTTTCCCTATACAAGAGTAAGCAAATTATAGCTCAGAAGGCAAATTCAGCCTGCTGTCTTTTTTCTTGGCAGTTTTAGAAGTTTTTATTTTCCCGAAAACACTTTTTTGAATTGAAAAAAAAAAAAAAATTCCAGTATTCACTTGGAAACTTACTAGTTCCTAGGAAATAAAATTAGTGTGGCATAAAGGAAAGAACATAGTCTGGGAGTCAGGGGACCTGAGTTGTTGCCCTGACTCTTCGGCAAACTGGTTATTTCTGCTGCCTGGTTTTGCAAATAAAGTATTATTGGAATACATCATACATTCATTCATTTATTTATCATCCATAGATATTTTCACCCTACAACAGTAGAGTTGAGTAGTTGTGAAAGAGACTATATAGTCCACAAATCCTAAAATATTTACCAGCTGGTTCTTAATATTATAGAAAAGAAAATTGTCAATCCTTGCCCTATACTATGGGTACATAAATAAATACATTATGCTGTATGAAACTGCTTATATTTTAGCTAAATGATTGATTGAAATTTCACATAATTCAATTTAATAGTTCATTCTTTTAAATCTCTTCTTCAGTATCCATCTCAGAATCATCTCATCCATAAAGCTTCTTCCAAACAGATGGGAGCACTCCTGTCTCTCAATCCCCATGGAACTTAGCTCCTACATTTGGCTGATTCCACACTTGTATAATAGTCATTAGATGTATCGCTTCTCTTTACATGTTGAAACCCCAACCCCTAGTACCTCAGAATGTGACTGAATTTGGAGATAGAGTCTTTAAAGAGGTAATTTAGGTATAATGAGGTCCTTAGGGTGGATCCCAATCCAATCTGAGTGAGGTACTTACAAGAAGAGAGGATTAGGACACAGAGATACCAGAGAGGTCATTCGCAGAGGAAAGACAACGTGAAGATGCAGTGAGAAGGTGGCCATCTTCAAGCTGAGTAGAGAGGCCTTAGAAGAAACCAATACTGCCAACGCCTTGGTCTTGTACTTCTAGCCTCCAGAACTGAGATAATACATTTCTGTTATGTAAGCCTCCCAGTCTGTGCTATTTTGCATGGCAGCCCTAACAAACTAATATAGCTACTCAAGAGTAGAAGTTATTTCTTACAAACCCCTATTTTTAGTCCCTAACATTCAGTGGAAACATGACTTGGTAATTCCAAGTTAACAAACCATGAACCATTGCATTAAATCCATATCCATTATCCCAAATGTAAATGTCATGAAGGTCAACATACACAGCTCCATGTAACTGCATTCCCAATAGCATTGGGAGCCATATGTCTAGTATTCATTGACTATGCTTTACAGAATTTAGTAAAGCAAGGTACATCACTTGATGTGTTCAAGGTCTAAACTGGTGAATCTAGACAATTGAGGACCAGAATTCTCTTTAGCAGAACCAACACTGGTTCTTCAAAGTTCGTAGAGTGTAAACAAGAAGTTTCTACACAGAAATATACTAGAAGATTCTAGAATGGTTCATTCAATTAACATTTATCAACTTCCAGGCAAAAATATCAACTTATACATCTCTGCTGATTTACTCTTTTCAGTGAAAATTGAAAAAGCTCACCACCCCTTTCTCAGTGTACTGAGGGAGAGAAAGGAATAACCAGAAAGCTGGATGAGAACTCTGTCAATTAGAATAACAGGCCCTTGGTAGCCAATTCCAAATAATAATCTTCAGGGGAGCCCAATAATAAACATTAAACAGAAATATTAAATACGTAGTTCTAATTTACATTCCAGATGTCGGAATCTGCAAAAATGGGCAATGCAACAAAGATCAGACAATATGAGGAGCCAAGCTTCCCTGGTTTATCCAAAATCTGTTGAATAAAAAGTTCAACTGCTTCACATGGGACTGTAGCCAAGTTCAACCTGAAAGAACTCATTTTACAAACATCCCCCAAATGTAGAAGCTTTCCTGATTGTTCTTTTCTAAATGAACAAATAAGAGATTTCAGTATGAACAATGTCCAGATGCCCCAGAAGCCTGCTCTGTTTGCCAATTCTATTGACCAAACACACATTCTATTCCTTTTGGATTTCATTGACAGCCCGTGGTGAGAAGCATCATTTTATCTATGAAAGACTTTACCAACTTAAAGCTTGATGAGGAGATATATGAGGAGAGACCACTGGGCATTCTGATGAATTGGAAAGTCAGAAGTTATTGAGCATAGTCAGATCTGATCTTTCCCAGACCCATACATTTCACCCAGGGAATTCCCATACAATTATGGGAAAACCTGAACCACATTATCCCTAACCAAGTCCAAATTTAATAGTGTGAGGAGCCCTCCACTTAAAACAAAGCAAAGGCTTATAAAACACATGGCTGCTATGGTCTGACTTCTCAATAGAGGGCTGGTTAGTTTTTCAATAATAAGTTCTTAAGCATCTCTGGAAAATAATGCCTACTTATCAAACTGCCTTTGGTCACTGGATCAAGAAAAAGAAAAGTGTTCCTAAATTGATGCTCCAAGTCCCTTCTCTCTGTGTTCAGTGAGATTGTTCCTAAAAAGTCTAAACTCCTATTTTTGGTCCCCAACCTTCAACAGAAACATGATTTGGTAACTCCAAGTAAACAAATCGTTAATCATTGCATTAAATCCACATCCATTATCCCATATGTAAATGTTATGGAGGTGAATGTACACAGCACCATGTTACTATATAACTTAGAAACTAAGGTAAAAATATTATTTTTTATTAAATTAGTAATCTGTATTTCAGGAGAAATTATTTTTCATGCAGACTTGTCAAGATAATACAAATAATCAAGTATTTGTGTAATTTACAATCTTCTTCAGAGTGTGTGGGCCTTTGAAAATGAAAACGAATGTGTAACTCTTCCTGTGGCCTGAATTTTGAGTGCATCAAATCCATATTCTCTAAAGACAATGTTTATTACATTACACACCCTTATATCCCCAACATCTGATCACCACTCCACCCAGAACTTTCCATAGCCCTTTACTCCCAATTCCATTGAAACTAAATTTCTCAGTTTAGTTGTCATCGTTTTCCACAGTACTTCTCCAGTTGTATTCACCAATACTCTCTAAAATATACATGTTGTTTAAGTCAAGCAAGGTTCCTCTATGTCTACAAATAAACCATGCCTAGTCTAGAGTCTTTTCCTTGTATTTCTTCCTTCCATTTGAAAGATTTCTTCTAAACTTCAGATCCAGCTTAAAATGTAATTTCTTGAAAGTTATATTTTTCAACCAAAACCCTCACATTCATCTTTTTCCTGTACCTTCCAACAGCATTAATCCTCTGTACCACATGATTTAATAATGACTAATATTTCAAAACCCTTACTCCTGTTTTGTGCATTTAAGTCAAGTCTCACAAAAATGAAAGCTTCATTTAAAAAACATTTGTTCTCTGATGTAATCTTATTACCTAGAACAATACCTGGAACATGAGGGGGCTTGATAAATATTTATTGAAAAAATAAATAATGATTAAATAAATGTCTTCTCAGTAGGACTTGGAATTTTTCAAGAACAGGGGTTACATTATTATCCTTTTATTTTTACTATCCACAGTCCACTGTGCATTGTCTTAGTCCATTTTCTGTTGCTTATAACTGAATTTCTAAGACTGGGTAGAAAAGAAAATGTATTTCATACAATCGTGGAGGCTGAGATGTCCATGATTGAAGGGCTGTATCTCATGAGAGCCTCCTTGCTGGTGGGGACTCCCTGTAGAGTCTCAAGGTGACACAGGGCATTGCATGGCAAGGAGTCTGAGTGTGCTAGCTCAGGTCTCTCTTTCTCTTCTTATAAAGCCAACAGTTTCATTTTCATGATTTCCCACCAATCCAGTAACCCATTAATGTATTAGCCCATCGGTGGATTCATCCATCCATGAGGGCAGAGCCTTCATGACTCAATCTTCTCTTAAAGGCTCCATTTCACAATACTTTCTCATTGTAAATTAAATTTTAACATAGGTTTTGGAGGGCATAAATTTTCAAACCATAGTGTATATCTCATTTACCAAGTACTCAATCTTCTGCAATGCCCAGTGACTAATAAGTTACACAAAAGTTTAACTACAGACTATAGTTCCAGGTCAGATTTGGAGATGAATACAATTGTAGTAGTCCCTGCCTATATAATTCCTGGAGAAAAAGAGGAAGAGATAGAAAAAGATCTATTACGTTTGGAAAGATAACTATCCTTTAAAATAGAAAGTAGGTTCACTTGTCATTTGAAGAACATTGGTCTTTCTTAATGATCATATTTTATACAATTATTGTTAGGCACAGTTATTTCTTCTCCATTAAGAAAAAAGCTTATTAAATACAATGTCTACTCAGATTTCCATGTAGACACATACCTCTAAAGTAAACAAGCCAGGCAGATATTCTTACATCCATTGCATGGATGAAGAAATCAGTAAGGTTGTCTTATCAAGTGTTATATGGCTATGAAATGGTAGAGCTGAAACTAACAGTAATAGTTTTTGTTTGCCTCCTATATTTTTATGATGCCTTTTGCAAGCATTCTTAATGGTAAACATAAAGAAAATTTCGATGTCTATTCACTTTCCATTTTTTGGAACGTTCCCCTTTTGGTCTCCTTGCTACTCCTAATGGACTCTACCTACCTTCTCCTGATTCTTATGGGAATCCGATCATTGCTAAAATGGGCAAGGAAAATTGTGGCAATTCTAGTGTATCAGGGTGGTTTTCTGAAGCAGTAATCAGTGCATTATTACTAATTCTATGCTTCTTCATGGAACCATTACCGAAAAACCTAGATATTTTAGTCAGGGACAGTGGCTCACACCCATAATCCCAGCACTTTGGGAGGCCAAAGTGGGCATATCACTTGAGGTCAGGAGTTCGAGACCAGCTTGGCCAACATGGTGAAACTCTGTCTCTATTAAAACTACAAAAATTAGCTGGGTGTGGTGGCAAGTACCTGTAATCCTGGCTACTCAGGTGGCTGAGGTAGGAGAATCGCTTGAACCAGGGAGGCAGAGGTTGCAGTGAGCCGAGATCACACTATTGCACTCAGGCCTGGGCAATAGACAATAGAGTGAGACTCAGCCTCAAAAAAAACCCTAGATATTTTTATTGCTTTGGGAAGGAGAAAATGCAGAAAATGTAAGAACCAAATCTTGACTTTTTATTTCTAAAATATTCTCTAGAAACTCAAAGCAGAGCATAATCATGAGAGCCAAGGCTTTCATTGTGAGAGCCAAGTTTTTATGATAGAGAAAAGGTTTTTTAGAGTCAACTCAGATGGAATATGCAGATAAATCTCATACCATAAATAGTAGTGTTAGGAAGAAGGTGGTTCTCTCTAAAAAAAAAAAGAAAAAAAAAAGACCTACATAAATTCAATCTACTGGAGAAAGTTAAGATGGAAAGGGGGGCAATATTTAGTAATCACCGTGTGGGTCTCAGAGAAGGGACTCTCTGCGCCCATCTTCCTGTCTTGTAAAGCTAGGCCCAGTGCTAGGGAAGGTGATCTAAACTGTAGTTAGGTTTGGAATGGAGTCTTGGAAGAGAACAGTGCATTCCCCCTCCCATTTGGTAGGCTGAGTTTAGAGCCCTCATATGTACCCTGCCCTCAGTGCAATGAACTAGGAAAGGAAATTGGAATATCTAAGAAGAAAAGGAATGTGAGAGAGCATTCAAACATTTCTTGAAGGTCCTGGATCACAAGAGGCCTGACAAGAGGCCACCATCAGCAGTAACAGCATGGGCGGGACAAACCTGAGACCTTGATGGACCATGAACACCAGCAGGAGAAACAAAGGCCAGTGGCAATGTAAGTTAGATACACCCCACAGGGGACAATGAAGGACAAGGACAACTATGACAGCTCCTGCCCTAATGTGCATACCCCAAAGACACTTAGATGACACTCTGGACTGACGAAGAGTGGAGGAAAGAACACTAAGTGGGTTTAAATTTAAGCCTGCTGAGAAATAAAAGATTAAAGTTCTTGTTAGAGAAAAATGAAGCACCAGAGAGTAATCGTTTAATACCAGAAAAATAAAAGATGAGGTAATTTTGCACATTTATGTTTCTATCAATGAATTTGTAGAAAATTCACACACAAAGGTGATGGCTGGGAAGTGTGCGAACTACTGTGGGATATGGAGCCAGCAAGGGAATGCCAGATCCATTTCAGAAGCTGGGTCTGTCTTCAAAGGGTTTTGACTTGCTGACCTCTGGCTGGCCTGCATCCTCCTCTCGGAACACATCAGACAGACGAGTAAACACAGATCACCAGTGGACCACATGTTTCCTTCTTCTTCCAAGTGCTCTGTGGCCGTGGGCCTCCCCTGCTCCAGACTTTTCATCTAGGTCCTCTTGACTGATGCTCAGGCCCCACAGAAATTTCCTCACTCCTCCCTCAGCCAAGCAAGGGTGTAGAAAGTAATGACCAAGCTCATAGGAGATTTCCAGTATTGGTGAAGAGCTTCACCCCTAGCTTTTCCCAAATGCATGATCTACAGTGCATGAAACCCTGACCTCATTCATCCCTTTGAACACAGTCTTTCTCTATCTGATTTCCTCCTGTAAATGCTGATGTTCCTGGGTAGGAACCCTAGTAATTTCCTAACTCTCCTCTATGAGAAATCATCATATTCTTTGACTCTATGACATGGATGACTTTGAGAAGCAGAAAACAGTACGGTAAAAAAAAACAAAAACAAAAGGTGGAGACCCTAAAAGAGGAAAGAAGGATTCAGAAGGGGGAGTTTGGAGGAGGTGAAGAGAACTTTATCCATTATCTTTCTTGAGGATAGATTCAAGTATGCAGTGAACCACCTTTGCATGCTGCTAAAATAAATAGCAGCAGTTCAAAGACAAAGATGCCTGACAGAGGATAGAAGGAAACGAATGTTGGAATAAATGCTTTCTGACACATTTACACAGTTCTAAGTTGGCCAAATTACACATCCATTGTTTTAGATGATAGTTCAGAGATAGTTCTTACCAGTAAGTATTAAAAAACTGCTTTATTAAGGTATGATTGACCTATACTGTACATATTATCGATGATAGATAGATAAATAGATAGATAGATAAATGAGTTTGTGGGTTTGTATACATCCATGAATCTATTACCACTGTCAAGGCCATAAACATATCTATCACCTTCCAAAGTTTCCTTCCACTCCATTTATTATTATTGTTGTTGTTATTTAATTTATTTACTTATTTTTGTGATAAGAACAATTAACATAAGATCTATTCTCTTAGCAAATGTTAAGCCTACAATATTGTCTATGCTCTATAGATCTCCAGAAGTTATTCATCTTGCATTACTGAAAGTTTGTACCCTTTAACCAACACCTCCCCCTTTCTCCCTACCCCATCCTCTAGCAATCACCAGTCCATTCACTGCTTCTATGAGTTTGACTATTTTAGATTCCACATGTAAATGAGGTTATACAGCATTTGCCTTTCTGTGACTGGCTTAATTCAATGACAATAACACCCTCTAGATCATCCATGTTATTGCAAATGGCATGATCTCCTTTTTGAAGGCTGAATGATATTCCTGTGTGTGTGTGTGTGTGTGTGTGTGTGTGTGTATTATATGTATATATAAAATGCAATTGTTTATCCATTCATCCACCCCAGGAAACTAATATCTTGGCTATTCTGAATAATACTGCAATGAACATGGAAGCAGATATCTCTTCAAGATCCTGATTTCAATTTCTTTGGATCTATATTCAGAAGGGAGATTTCTGAATCATATGGTAGTTTTAATTTTTAAAGAATCTCCATACTGTTTTCCATAATGGTTATAAAAATTTACATTCCCACCAATAGTATACAAGGATTCCCCTTTTTCCACATTCTCACCAGCACTAGTTATATATATATATATATGTATTAGCCATACTAAAGGTGTGAGGTGATATCTCATTGTAGTTTTGATATGCACGTCCCTAATGATTAGCAATGTTGAGCCCCTTTTCATACACCTGTTGGTCATTTCCATGTCTTCTTTTGAGAAATGTCTATTAAGATTCTTTGCCTATTTTCAATTGAATTATTTTATTTTTGCTCTTTAGTTATGTAAGTTCATTGTATACTTTAGTTATTGACCCCTTATCAGGTGCATGGTTTGCAAATATTTTCTCCCGTTCCACAGATTGATTCTGCATTTTGTTGATTGTTTCCTTTGCTATGAAGA
The DNA here is from genome assembly GCF_030222135.1 of Aotus nancymaae. Lineage (NCBI taxonomy): Eukaryota > Metazoa > Chordata > Mammalia > Primates > Aotidae > Aotus > Aotus nancymaae. Next base: position 18,224,081 of record NW_026988471.1, read on the forward strand.
AGCTGTTTAACTTGATGTAATTCTACTTGTTTATTTTTTGCTTCTGTTGCCTGTGCTTTTAGCCTCATGTTGAAAACATTATTGCCAGAACCAACATCAGGAGATTTTTTTCCCTGTGTTTTCTTCTGGGAGTTTTACAGTTTCAGGTTTTATGTTTAAATCTTTAATCAATGTTGAGTTGATTTTTGTGTATGGTATAAGATAGGGTGCAATTTCATTTGTTTTCCTAAGGATAACCAATTTTCCCAGCACCATTTATTGAAGAGACTATTCTTTTCTCCTTGTGCACTCTTGATGCCTTGGTCAAAACTTAGTTGACCATATATGTGTGGGTTTATTTCTGGACTGTCTATTCTGTTCCATTGGTTTATGTGTCTATTTCTATGTAAGTACCATATTGGTTTGACTACTATAGCTTTGTAATATAATTTGAAATCAAGAAGTGTGAGGCCTCTGGTTTTGTCCTTCTTACTTAAGATTGCTTTGGCTATTGTGTGTGTGTGTGTGTGTGTGTGTGTGTGGTGTAGTTCTAAATGAATTTGTGGATTGTTTTTGTATTTCTATGAGAAAATATTATTGGAATTTTGATAGAGATTGCATTGAATCTTTAGATATATTTTGGTAGTATGGACATTTTAACAATATTATTTCTTCCAATTTATGAACATGGGATACATTTTCATTTATTTGTCTCTAATTTGTTTCATTGGTGCGTCCTAGTTTTCAGTGTACAGATTTTTCACCTCCTTGGTTAAATTTATATCTAAGGTTTTTTTAATGCTATTTTAAATGAGATTGTTTTAAATTTCCTTTTTGGATTTTGGTTTTTGTTAGTGGATAGAAACACTATTCCTTTTTTATATTGATTTTGTATCCTGCAACTTAACTCATTTTTTTTTTTTAAGTTCTAACAGCCTTCTTTTGCAGGGGTGAGTTTCTTAGCATTTGGCCAGTTAGCTGAAGCTTAAACTCTTCTCCAAATAAAAAAATGATGCCCTTACACCAATGTAGTGTAGAAACTAATAAATAACTTTTACAACTATCTTACCTCATTCTGGTTCACAGACCAATAAAGGAGGCAAGGTATTCCAGGTTGAACCTCCAGAAATTCACTTTTGATTTTTACTTAATGCAGAGAAAGAGAGGGTAGGGAGAGTAAAAGGGATCCCTGAAAAATATCCAGAAGTAACATTAGATGTGATAGTGGAAGTAACTCACATGCATTCCCCAGGGGCTGAAAGTAGCTGATGGAGAAAGCTTGGCCTCCTTTGTGATAGCATCCTCAGAGACTATTTCAGTTCTCCTTTCACACCTGGCATGTATTTATATGGTACCAGAGAAGGGATTTTTATTTTAAATTATGCATGTGGATTTGCACCTTTATTCTATCAGAATCAAACTAAATGTTATTCCACAACACTCCATAAAGTTAATGATACAATGTGACTAGAACTCTTTCCTGAAATATGACATCCTTTGGGGACCTTGAAAGTATTAAAGGGAGTGGATGCCAGGGCCAAATCATACCCCTGGAGCCACATAGAAGTTCCACAAGTACTTATATACCAGTGACATATATATTCCTTAGTTTCTGTGAATTCAATCAGAAGGTTTATGTGCAAAGTCCTTGAAAAACCAGAGGCACCATGGCAAGGGATCTGGGAGCCACCCTGACCTAGGCAGAGCAGTCCAAATCCATACTCGACTGTAGGTAACTGATGACCTGGTCAAAGCAGAGAGAAGAACTAAAGATTTCAAGTTAGAAAGGAAATTAAACTTCCACCAATGTGATTTCATAATGTGACAAACTTATACAATTAGAAAATGTGATTTCATAATGTGACAAACTTATACAATTAGAAAATCTATTTTGTGTTCATCTCATTGAATATTTATAAGTCACCATAATATCAATTTTTTAAATGTTTTGCATTTTTTGACCTAGTGTAAGAGATCAGAAAAATAACTGAAAAGTTTTTACATCACAGATTTTTATCTTCATTTCCCAGATATAATTTGCATTTAGTCTGATTACTATACAACTGAGTTCCATTGGGGCATAACATTCTATACAGAAAGAGTAAAAATGCATATATGTCCACCTGTGTATTTATGTAGGATATTTTGGAAAAGGCATTGAAATAGGATTCTAAAAGCCAGACTGGGTCTACCACTTATGTGGCATGCTAGGTGGTCTCTGTGGCCTTGGATAAGTTATCTAGCCTCACAGGGCCTATTTATTCATTTATAAAATGGGCATAATCCACTCTTTCAGAATTGTGAGTAGTAAATGAGACAACAAATAAGAGAATAATTCATTTTAAGCATTCATTTATTTTATATATTGATAACACAGAGACATAGATCCTAGTAGTTGCTGTTGCTTTGAGACAAGGTCATACTCTTGCCCAGGCTAGAGTACAGTGGCTTGAACATGGCTCGCTGCAGCTGTGCTCAGTGAATTCAATCAAAAGGTTTATATGCAAAGTCCCTGAAAAACTAGAGGTACCATGGCAAGGAGTCTAGGACCCACCAGAGGCCCATTTTGTCTTCCCAAAGTGTTCCCAATGACAAACATGAGTCACCATATTCAGCCTTAGATCTTGTTTTTGCATCTTATGTTTTTTAAGTGTCTTAGTTCTTCAGAGCCAGGATAGATTATACGTGATTCAGTCACTCAAATTTTTGGGAGGTGCCTATGGCAAATAAGCTCATAGTACCCAGCAAAAGTTCATCACATCCAATCCTTACTTAATAAATATTTCTAAAGGTCTATCTTCACTCTCTAAAATAGTACTTTCTATGATGAAGGAAATGTTCTATTTTTTCACTGACCAAAATGGTAGCCACTGTTTTAAATACTATTCTCAGAGCTGTTTCTCTAGTATCTCTTGCCACTAAGAACGTGCAGTGTCTGTCTCCACAGTGGCTGCCATTCCCATAAAGAGGTAAGCATGTAATAAAGGAAAGCATACCAAGGCATCAGAAACATGCAGTGCAATCCCCAATGCCGGACTCTCACTCCCAAAGAGGAGTCTTGAGAAGACCACTTAACCAAACACAATGAAAGGTCAATGGTGAAATTTCCAGAACCGAAGCAGGAACGTGGTGTTAAGGAGTGGGTCTTCTCAAAGGATTTCCTATAGATCACTGCTCTCCCCATCACATGTAACTCTGTAATGTCTCTGGTTACCTATTCCTCCCAATTACCACTTACTTAATATCCTGGTTATACAGATCAGGAGAAGCACCACCATGGCAAAGATCAGGGCCACACTGAATGTGGGAATCTTTTCAAAGAAGGAACAAAGATTGCAGTAGCCACAGAATATGCCAGGTTGTGTACGTGTGTTTGTTTTTCTTCCCTTTTTTTAAACAGCTCTGTAATTCCAGCATTGAACTTGAGCATGATCATTACTTCCTCCTCTCATCATCTCCCAATATATCCATACCAGCACAGACAAGACTCCCAATGTCAACATCGTTCGCTTTCCTTTTGGAGCAAGACACGTTCAGTCCCATGCTATCACACATTTAGAGCAGATGTTCCTAAAAAGGATAAACCAGGTGCTTAACATATTTTATTCCAAGGGGTAATTTTAGAAATTATTGCAATCAATGAGCTAATAATAATGGTGGTAATGACGAGGCCAAGTTATTATTACTTATTACCTTTAATCATCGACAGCAACTCAATTGGACATAATTAGAGACATCATCATAAATAACGTGGAGCAGATGGAAGATGCCGGGCTTTTCATTTCGAGGACTGAGTAAGAAGGTTAATGATGGAGGAATGGGCATAAAGAATGGGGCGTTTATATCACAAATCCATCCTGCACTTGAACCTCGCCTGTCTGAAACCCATACAAACAGCTGTATTAGACAGAAGGTATAAGCAACCAACCCTGCGCCTTCAAAGTGCACTCACTCACTTTGCAACAGCCTTCTGCCCATCACTCATTGCCAGACCCCAGCTCTGTCCCCATTTCTAGCCATGTGGGTTAAAAACTGGCCTTGTTTTTAATTTTATTTTTTCAATTTCAATGGCAAAAGGGAAATAGAACAATAGGCTGCCCTAATCTTCCTTCAACCTCTCTTTGAAAACACGCAAATGCTTTAGTTAGCCATTTAGCACTAACTTCATATTTGGCATGAAATGCAGTAAAAAACAACATTACATTACCTCCACTCGTTAACTCAGTAAAACAACTGTTTTCTATGTATGGCAACTGTTTTATAGCTGCAAAGGAGTACACCCACAAGTAAGACACAGTTAGGTGTTCAAGCGGGATAACAAATAGATGTAGAAAAAGAAACCTGGGCTGTGGAGTTGTATACTTGGGGTTTGATTCCTGCAACTGCCATGTACTGAGCCATTATACTGAGCAAGTTATTTTTCTTTCCTGATCCTCTGTTCTATTGATTGTAAGTGGCTAGCTTGTTAGCAGTCCCTTCTCTGTGAACCAAGATACCCTGTCTTTTTCTCCATAAAAGCACCCTTCTCATCAGAATTCAGCTGTGGCAACTGTCCTGTCTCACCCATAGATTTGGAGAAGGTACTGCAATGGGTTATTCTTTTCTCTGCCCCGGTACCTGGCACATACCAAGTACTCAATAAATGTTAGAGCAGATGTTTCTAAAAAGGATAAACCAGATGCTTAGCATATTTTATTCCAAGGGGTAATTTTAGAAATTATTGTAATCAGTGAACTAATAATATGAGTTTTCACGTCCCTAAAGGAACTTGAAGTCTAAATGGGCAGACAAGACCAACACACACAAAGCAGAGAGTGGCACAAGGGCAATGCCTGATGCAACAATGACTCAGGAGAATCACTCTGACTCAGAATGGCCAAGCAAAGGTACTGGGAGGAAGCAGGATAGAACCGAGCTTTGAAGGCTGCACTAAAACCTTTACAGACTCCCCAGGTTATCTCAAGTTCTCTCCAGGAATTAGCTTCACCTCCTTGTGCTTTGGCTCCACATCAGTTAAATAGTGATAACATTTGATTGTTAAGAACCATGTAGAGATGAAACAATATTTCAAAGATTTTTAATGAAGTGTACCCATTGCCGCTCAAAGATAAACACCATATAAATATAACAATAATCATATTTTGAAACAAAATAGTAATGATGCAAATACTCATGTCCTGTTTCATGTTTGTGGTCTTTGAGGGGAGTTTTTACTCAAATATCCCTAGATGAATAAATACATATGGTCCATAAATATGTCCCAAAGCAATTTTCTCCACTTGAACCCACATATACCTCGCTATAGAACTGAAAACAAATTTATTTACAACTTCTTTTATGAGGTTATCTTTTGAAAAAAACACTGGAACTCTCATTAAAGCCAATAAGAATTCAGTATAAAAAATTAATAGCAGGATATGAGCTTATAGAATCTTATCAATAATATCTTTACGATCCATTGGTCTCTTTGTGATGTGCCAAGCGTAACCAGGATTTATTGATGAATATATTTGGGGGGGTGTAAAACTTTATATATGTTTTTCTTTACTCAATTAGTGAATCTTGTCTAAGTTAATACTGTCATGAGATTTCATTTAGCAATGGCCCAGTATCGTGGCCAAATAGATACTTTGATTTGAATTATCTGCCTAAATGTTCTAATACTCCACTTTACGTCATGAAATTAAGGAAATTCAGCTGTAGTAAAAATCTTAAATTTGAAAAAAAAAAACAAGTTTTTTTTTTTTTTTTTTTTTTTTGAGACAGAGTCTTACTCTGTCACCCAGGCTGGAGTGCAGTGGTAAGATCTCCGCTCACTGAAACCTCTGCCTCTTGGGTTCAAGTAATTCTGTGCCTCAGCCTCCTAAGTAGCTGGGATTACAGGCACCCACCACCATGGCAGGCTAATTTTTGTATTTTTAGTAGAGATGGGGTTTCACCATGTTGACCAGGCTGGTCTTGAACCCCTGACCTCGTGATCCACCTGCCTCAGCCTCCTAAAGTGCTGGAATTACAGGCGTGAGCCACAAATATAAGTATTTTGTACAAAGTTCTAGGGGTGAGGCTTGCAAGGGGGTAAAAATACGAATAAGAGAATCCCAGTCCTCACTAAAATTACATCTTAGTTGATAAATGCAGTGGAAGGGAGAGAGGACTATTAAGAAAATACAAAGCACCAAAGAAATATGTGAAATAAGGGAGATAAACTCATGTTCCTATGGAATCTCCAAAAAGGGAGAGATTCTATTCAGTCAGAGAGATGATAGAGGAGTGTGGATTGGTGGGCCCCTGGGAGGCTTTGGACCAGAAGGGTTGGAAGGATTGTCACTGCAGAGTGAAGAGTCTGACTGATGACAGGGAATCAGGAAAACACAGAAAGCAATGAGCATTCCTCCACTTCTTCTCCCAGCAGAGGAATATTGAGAAATGGAATTGGAAAGATGGATTGGACCCAAATTCTTAAGGGTGTTGAATATCAGGCTAAGTATTTTCAGCTTAATTTGGTAAGTCATGAGAAACCACTGAAGGTTTTGTTTTGTTTTGAAGCAAGTTAGTGGCCTACATTAATTTTTTATCATTATTCAACCTTTTACCTTGAAATTTCTCCCCAGTCCCTATCAATTCCCCCTGGACTCTCACTACAGCGCTTTATCCCTAGGACCCCATGTCAGTGCCGCCTCCGAACAGCACAGCCCCCACCAGGCTCGCAACCCACAAAACGTGAGTCTTAATTAGAAATATGAGTGCATGGCTCCCGAGCTTAAAATACATCAATAGGTCCCTCTGTCCCATAGAAGAATGTTCAAGGCCTTAGTATGGTATATCAGGTTTGTCATCTTTTAAATTTTACCTATCTGCCTACCGAGTAACCCCCTCAAACACACATCCCTTGTGGCCCCTGCACTTTGACCTGGAATTCCTCACTGTTGCATTAAATGCCATGACTTCTCCCAGCCCCACACCTATGTGTGAGTAGTCTCCTTGTGTGCCTGGAAAAATATTCACCCTTGAAAATTCAGCTCAAATGTTACCTCCTCCATGAAGCCTTCCCTGATAATCCCTAGCCTTGCCCCCTCCCTTCGTTGAGTTAATATCTTCTCTTCTCCATAGCTCCATGTGAAAGCTCTGACTCCACCTGTCACTTTTTTGTGTGTTCGTTTATATTACCATCTTCCGGCTACATTGGGCAGTACCATTTCTTATTGCTCCCTGTAGCCTTAATGCAGGCACTCGTTACATAACGGTTGGATAAACTAATTCATATATTTTTATCACACCAACTTCCTGAAAATATCTAAGGCAGTTGAGAGGAAAGAGCTTTAGAAAAATGAACATGACAGTGATGTATTAGGTAAATTGGATGAGAGACTGCAGGCCTGGAAGGAGGGGGAGAATATGATGGATTCTGCTTTGAACATGGAAAATATGCCTTTGGCGTCCACTGCAATCAGGACCTGCTTTTGAGGCTGCAAGTGATTCTGATTAGACAGGAACAGAGAATTAAGTCGTCCTTTTCACTTTCCAGGCCTAACACACCCATCTCTTTAGATAACTTCCTCCAAGAGGACTCTGAATTTCTTTAGTCCCGTCTCTCTTATCCAAATATTTCCTGAACAAGAACTCAAATTGGGCATGCTTTCAGATCCTGTATCTGAATGTGTGTGAGCTCAGGGAGAAGGAAAACAAGCGATCTGCAACCTGGCACTGGAAGGAGAGCGACTGTCAGGGGACCAGGGTTCGTTCTGTTATTGCTGCCTTGCTCTAAACCATGTCTGTGTATTGTTACTGTCTTGTCCCCTCACTGATGTTCAATCCATTTCCTCATCACAAGTGTGAAAGGAAACCTGGCAAAAGTTATCCGAGCGAGAGTTCCGAATCAATAATAGATTCATCCTGAGGTACAGCACGACATCTGTTAGATATTTGGAGCCGCTGTCCATCCTGCCTGGAGGGGTGCTTAAGCAGTCAGGCTCCTTTCTCCCTGGAAGACTATAAAACACAGGGAGTTAAGAAGTGGCAGGAAAGTGCTGGTGATGTCTGCTTAAAAGAGCAAGTGCTATGACTTGTAGGATGCATGTGTTTCGAGAAAGAAGATTGGTGTTCAAATTTAGCATGTGTTCTTGAACCCATATTTACAGAGAATTTGAGTTGTATGAGAGAAGTGATGTGTACGAAACCGAAACTAGTTATGTAATGGAACAGTTCATTTGCACAAGAAATTTGTGTATGTGTGTATTAAGAATTTCGGCTTGTCCCTTTTTTATTGTAAGCTTTAAAAATAACGTATTAAATGAATTTTCAAAACCTTCACAGAAACCCTTATTGGTTCTAGCCACAGCTGACCTGGTAGGGATTCCAATGAAGTATCAGAATCCTTTTTTTTTCTCTTATAATATTGAAGCTTTCAATGAGAAAATCAACACCAGAGAGAAAGAAGAGAAAATGAAGGAAAACAGAAGAGAGAGGGGAAGAGGAGGGAGGATGCCACCAGAAAAATGAGATATCGCACCGGAAAAGGAGATAGAGACGTGGAAAAATAGCATAGGGGAGGAATAAAGAATTAAGTAGATAAAAAATGGCCTTAGTTAAGAAAAAAATACATGTTACAAAATCCTCTTTAAATGAATGGTGAAAGAAACCTTTAAAGCAAGACTGCACAGTTGTAACAAAAACAACCCTTTAAAAAAATCCCACTTACAAATTCTAAGAGCTTTCAAAGTAGATTAGAAAACTGTATTTATAACAACATTTTCACAATCAAAACCAAACTTAGTACTATGAAGGGAGTCTGAGAAAAGATAGATGTAGGAAGAGAATAGAAAACTGGCAGAAAGATAGAACAATATAAGGGTAGAGAGCAAGGGAAAGCCAGAAACTAAACAAAAGCTGGAGTATTTGTTTTATGAAGTATTAATAACTCACGAAGGGCTATTTGTCTTTGCTGAATTCAGAAATTTATTATTCTATATTAACAAGAGACCAAAATGCCTAGAGTCATTGGTTCAGAGTATTTTTAAAATGCACCTTCATCCAGAGGACAGTGACCCAAGTTAACAGGCGGCCTCATTGTGAAGGGGAAGTGGATGGGGCCCTAAATCAGCCAGTTCCCACCCTCACAACCCTGCTAAGGGCCAGAGAACTCCTCTGGGGGTGCAGGGAGACTTTGAAGTCCAGATAAGTTTTGGATGGGAAAGGAGGAGTGGTTATGGAAAAGAGAATGAGAATTTATTATCAGGACCTTTGGGGGTTTCATATAAAAGCCCTAAATTAATTTAATACTTAGGAAATTCTGTGCTGTCACCCACTGTCTTGACTTTATTGCTTCAGTGCTTGCTGAGCCCTTTACATATCATGCTCAACCCATCTCTGATCTTTGCAATTTCATTAAAATAACACAGGGGAAATTTTTATGCTCAAACTTCAGGATGGGACTTAAGAAAGCAGCAAAGTGGCCATAGTCACCCACTCTCCATCTAGCTAAGAGACAGAGAGCATGCAGACATTTGGAAATTTTGTGAATCATCTAGAACACCCCCCATTAAGGAGGCTCACTCCCTTCGGAGATGCCTCCTTCCAAGTCCTCCTCCTTGAGTCTTAGGGCCCAGGTGAGCTCCCTGTCCTGCAATTTACCTGCCGCGTACCTCAGCAGCCATGCCCGCATGCACCCCACTGGTCCACGGAGCTGCTCTCCAGGTGAACTCCTCCATCGGGACACCCACTGCTGTCCCTCCCCTAGTCCCGACCCTCAAAAAGACTCCAGTGTGTGATGTTCCCCTCCCTGTGCCCATGTGTTCTCATTGTTCAACACTTGCCTATGAGTGAGAATATGTGGTGTTTGATTTTCTGTTCTTATGTCAGTTTGCTGAGAATGATGGTTTCTAGATTCATCCATGTCTCTAAAAGGACATGAACTCATCATTTTTTATGGCTACATAGTATTCCATGGTGTATATGTGCCACATTTTCCTTGTCCAGTCTATCACTGCTGGGCATTTGGGTTGGTTCCAGGTCTTTTCTATTGTAAACAGTGCCGCAACAAACATATGTGTGCATATGTCTTTACAATATAGTGATTTATAATCCTTTGAGTATATACCCAGTAATGGGATTGCAGGGTCAAATGGAACTTCCATTTCTAGATCCTTAAGGAATCGCCACACTGTCTTCCACGATGATCGGACTAATTTACACTCCCACCAACACTGTAAAAGTGTTCCTTTTTCTCCACATCCTCTCCAGCATCTGTTGTCTCCAGATTTTTTAATGATTGCCATTCTAACTGGCATGAGATAGTATCTCAATGTGGTTTTGATTTGCATTTCTCTAATGACCAGTGATGATGAACATTTTTCATATGTTTATTGGCCACATATATGTCTTCTTTTGAAAAGTTTCTGTTCATATCCTTCACCCACTTTTGAGTGGGTTTGTTTATTTTTTTCTTGTAAATCTGTTTTAGTTCTTTGTAGATTCTGGGTATTAGCCCTTTGTCAGATGGGTAGATTGCAAAATTTTTTTCCCATTCTGTTGGTTGCTGGATCACTCTAATGATTGTTTCTTTTGCTGTGCAGAAGCTCTTAAGTTTAATTAGATCCCATTTGTCCACTTTGGCTTTTGTTGCCATTGCTTTCGGTGTTTTAGTCATGAAGTCCTTGCCTGTGCCTATGTCCTGGATGGTGTTGCCTAGATTTTCTTCTAGGGTTTTTATGCTGTTAGGTCATATGTTTAAATCTTTAATCCATCTGGAGTTAATTTTTGTATGAGGTGTAAGGAAGGGGTCCAGTTTCAGCTTCTTGCATATGGCTAGCCAGTTTTCCCAACACCATTTAATAACAGGAAATCCTTTCTCCATTGTTTGTTTTTGTCATGTTTGTCAACGATCAGGTGGTTGTAGATGTGTGTCATTGTTTCCGAGGCCTCTGTTCTGTTCCACTGGTCTATATCTCTGTTTTGATACCAGTACCATGCTGTTTGATTACTGTAGCCTTGTAGTATAGTTTGAAGTCAAGTAGCTTGATGCCTTCAGCTTTATTCTTTTTGCTTAGGATTGTCTTGGCTATGTGGGCTCTCTTTTGGTTCTATATGAAGTTTAAAGTGGTTTTTTCCAGTTCTGTGAAGAAGGTCAATGGTAGCTTGGTGGGGATAGCATTGAATCTACAAATTACTTTGGTCAGTATGTTCATTTTCACAATATTGATTCTTCCTAACCATGAGCATGGAATGTTTTTCCATCTGTTTGTGTCCTCTCTTATTTCCTTGAGAAGTGGTTTGTAGTTCTCCTTGAAGAGATCTTTTGCATCCTTTGTTAGCTGTTTTCCTAGGTATTTTATTATCTTTGTAGCAATTATAAATGGCAGTTTGCTCATGATTTGGCTCTCTGTTTGTCTGTTGTTGGTGTATAGGAATGCTTGTGATTTTTGCACATTGATTTTGTATCCTGAGACTTTGCCGAAGTTGCTTATAAGCTTAAGGAGGTTTTGGGCTTAGACGATGGGGTCTTCTAAATATATGGTCATGTCATCTGCAAACAGGGACAATTTGACTTCTTCTTTTACTAATTGAATGCCCTTTATTTTTTTTCTTGCCTAATTACTCTGGCTAGAACTTCCAATACTATATTGAATAGGAGTGGTGAGAGAGGGCATTCTTGTCTAGTGCCAGTTTTTAAAGGGAACACTTCTAGTTTTTGCCCATTTAGTATGATATTGGCTGTGGGTTTGTCATAAATAGCCTTTATTGTTTTGAGATACATTCCATCCACACCTAGGTTATTGAGAGTTTTTAGCATAAAGCGTTGTTGAATTTTGTCGAAGGCCTTCTCTGCATCTATTTAGATAATCATGTGGTTTTTGTCTTTGGTTCTGTTTATGTGGTGGATTATGTTTATAGATTTGCATATGTTGAACCAGCCTTGTATCCCCAGGATGAAATCTACTTGATCATGGTGGATAAGCTTTTTGATGTGCTGTTGGATTCAGTTTGCCAGTATTTTATTGAAGATTTTTGCATCTATGTTCATCATGGATATTGGCCTGACATTTTCTTTTTTTGGTGAGTCTCTGCCAGGTTTTGGTATCAGGATGATATCGGTCTCATAGAAAGAGTTAGGGAGGATTCTCTCTTTTTGTATTGTTTGGAATAGTTTCAATAGGAATGGTAAAAGCTCCTCTTTGTACCTCTGGCAGAATTCAGCTATAAACCCATCTGGACCTGGATTTTTTTTGGTTGGTAGGCTATTAGTTGCTGCCTCAACTTCAAACCTTGTTATTGGTCTATTCAGGGTTTCGACTTCTTCCTGGCTTAGTCTTGGGAGTGTGCAAGTGTCCAGGAATTTATCCATTTCTTCCACATTTACTGGTTTATATGCAAAGAGCTGTTTATAGTAATCTCCGATGGTAGTTTGTATTTCTGGGGAATCAGTGGTGATCTCTTTATCATTTTTTATTGCATTTATTTGATTCTTGTCTCTTTTTTATTAATCTGGCTAGTGGTCTATTTTGTTGATCTTTTCAAAAAACCAGTGCCTGTATTTATTAATTTTTTGAAGGGTTTTTTTTGTGTCTCTATCTCCTTCAGTTCTGCTCTGATATTAGCTATTTCCTGTCTTCTGCTTGCTTTTGAGATTTTTTTATCTTGCTCCTCTAGCTCTTTCAATTTTGATGATAGGGTGTCAATTTTAGATCTTTCATTGTTTCTCATGTGGGCATTTATTGCTATAAATTTCCCTCTAGACATTGCTTTAAATGTGTCCCATAGATTCTGGTACATTGTGTCTTCATTCTCATTGGTTTCTAAGAACATTTTTATTTCTGCCTTCATTTCATTGTTTATCCATTCATCATTCAGGAGCAAGTTGTTCAGTTTCCATGTGGTTGTGCAGTTTTGAGTGTTTTTCTTAATCCTGAGTTCTAATTTGATTGCGCTGTGGTCTGAGAGACTGTTTGCTATGATTTCCGTTCTTTTGCATTTGCTGAGGAGTGAATTACTTCCAATTATGTGGTCAATTTTAGAAGTGTGATGTGGTGCTCAGAAGAATGTGTATTCTGTGGTTTTGGGATGGAGTGTTCTATAAATGTCTATTAGGTCTGCTTGGTCCAGATCTGCATTAAAGTTCTCGATATCCTTATTGACTTTCTGTCTCATTGATCTGTCCAATATTGTCAGTGGAGTGTTAAAGTCTCCCACTATTATTGTGTGGGAATCTAAGTCTCTTTGTAGGTCATTAATAACTTGCTTTATGTATCTGTGTGCTCCTGTGTTGGGTGTATATATGTTTAGGATAGTTAGCACTTCTTGTTGCATTGATCCTTTTACCATTATGTAATGCCTTTCTTTGTCTCTTTCGATCTTTGTTGGTTTAAAGTCTGTTTTATCAGATACTAGGATTGCTACCTCTGTTTTTTTTTTGCTCTCCATTTGCTTGGTAGATCTTCTTCCATCCCTTTATTTTGAGTCTATGTGAGTCTTTGCATGTGAGATGGGTCTCCTGAATACAGCACACCATTGGGTATGACTTTTTATACAGTTTGCCAGTCTGTGTCTTTTTGGGGCATTCAGGCCATTTACATTCAATGTTCATATTGTTGTGTTTGAATTTGATCCTGCCATTTTGTTACTGGCTGGTTGTTTTGCCCGTTAATTGATGTGGTTTTCTTCATTGCGTCATTGTTCCTTACCAATTGGTACATTTTTGCAGTGGCTGGAACTGGTTGTTTCTTTCCATGTTTAGTACTTCCTTCAGTAGTTCTTGTAAGGCAGATCTTGTAGCGATGAAATATCTTAGCAATTGCTTGTCCATAAAGGATTTTATTTCTCCTTCACTTATGAAGCTTAGTTTGGCCAGAGATGCAATTCTGGGTTGAAAGTTCTTTTCTTTAAGGATGTTGAATATTGGCCCCCTCTCCCTTCTAACTTGTAGAGTTTCTGCTGAGAGATCTGTATGAGTCTGATAGTCTTGCCTTTGTGGGTGACTCGACCTTTCTCTCTGGCTGCCCTTAGGATTTTTTCCTTCATTTCAACGTTGGTGAATCTGATGATTATGTGCCATGGGGTTGCTCTTCTTGAGGAATATCTTTGTGGTGTTCTCTGTATTTCCTGGATTTGAATGTTAGCCTGCCTTGTTAGGTTGAGGAAGTTCTTTTGGATAACGTCCTGAAGAGTGTTTTCCAGCTTGGATTCATTCTCCCTGTCACATTCAGGTACGCTGATCAAGTGTAGATTAGGTCTTTACACATAATCCCATAGTTCTCGGAGGCTTTGTTCATTTCTTTTCACTCTTTTTTCTCTAATCTTGCCTTCTCATTTTATTTCATTGATTTGATCTTCTATCTCTGATATCATTTCTTCTGCTTGATCGATTCGGCTGTTGAAACTTGTGAATGCCTTGTGAAGTTCTCATGCTGTGTTTTTCAGCTCCATCAAGTCATTTATGTTCATCTCTAAGCTGGGTATTCTAGTTAGCATTTTGTCTAACCTTTTTTTAAAGTTCTTAGTTTCTTTGCATTGGGTTAGAACATGGTCTTTTAACTCAGAGAAGTTTGTTATTATCCACCTTCTCAAGCCTGCTTCTGTCAATTCATCAAACTCTTTTTCTGTCTTGTTTTGTTCCCTTGATGGTGAGGAGTTGTGGTCCCTGGGAGGGGATGATGTGTTCTGGTCTTTGATGGTTTCATCCTTTTTGCACTGGTTTTTTCCCATCTTCATGGATTTATCTCCCTTTGATTTTTGAAGTTGGTGATTTCAGGAGAAATCTCTGAGTGGATGTCCTTTCCATTGCGGTTGGAGCTATATCATTTTTGGCCTGTAGAGGCACTGCTGGGCTGCCTCGGATTCAGTCAGGTTGCTGGGTGGGTGGTCTTCCCCTGGAGCTTGTTTGCGGGTGAAATTAGCCCCACCTTCCCAATGGCGTCTCTCTTTCCCTGAGTTCGATCTTCCTGGTTGGGGTCAAACTGGTGTATTCGCTGCCAAGCTCTCCGGCACATGGGCTTCCGTTTGAGTTTTGTGGGGGGTTGGGCCTGCCAGGCCTTATAACCTGTTTCCCTGCTTTCAAATCTGCCTCTTTCTGTGGGACAGGTTGTTCTGTCCTGCTGGCATTAGTCCAAACTTCCACCCAGGTCTGGCCGACAACTTACAGCACCAGGCGGGAGCCGGCACTCAGATTTTCATGACAACCCACAGCGCCCCTCAGTCTGGCAGGGCTCTAGTGGATGATGGGTTGCAGGAGGGATGAGGTAAGCACAGGATCCGAATTGGAGCACAAAGGGGATGAAGTCCCCTGACCCTCTGAGCCAGCTGCACGTTCCAGGTAGGGACGCACTCCACCCTGTCTTGGTTCATTCTCCCTGGGTGGCTCTCACCCTGCTTTGGCTCCTTCCCTGGGCTATTTTCAGAGTCTTCCCAGTCACCCCTGAAATGAACCCAGCACCTCACTTGGAGTCATGAAGTCCTCTAGCCCTCTGCATCTCATTTGCTGGGAGCTGCATTCCAGTGTTGCCTCCTCTTGGCCATCTTGGCGCCACCTCTACTAGGAAGATGACTTTTTTTTTTTTTTTTTTTGAGACGGAGTTTCGCTTTTGTTACCCAGGCTGGAGTGCAATGGCGTGATCTCGGCTCACCACAACCTCCGCCTCCTGGGTTCAGGCAATTCTCCTGCCTCAGCCTCCTGAGTAGCTGGGATTACAGGCACGCACCACTATGCCCAGCTAATTTTTTGTATTTTTAGTAGAGACGGGGTTTCACCATGTTGACCAGGATGGTCTCGATCTCCTGACCTCCTGATCCACCCACCTCAGCCTCCCAAAGTGCTGGGATTACAGGCGTGAGCCACCGCGCCCCGCCCGGGAAGATGACTTTTATGAGATGAATTAATTCTATCTATTTAGGATTTATGAATGATGTGAATCTATACTACAGTTCAGATTGGTGCTTATTTATTATTTTATGAATCAATCATAGTTTCTGGCCATAGCCCAGAGGAGGGATTCAAAGTACAGGTCTCTTTTACCTAGATGGAGTAATATTGCACCATGGCTGAAAATTCCTACTCTGAAGTCCAGAGGGTCAGTTTTATTCCTGGCTTTGCCACTTACTAGCTGTATGGCTTGAAGCGAGCTTCCTAAGCTTCAGTTCTCCTCATTTACAAGAGGAGATAAAAATATTACCTACCATTGTAGGGTCATGGTGAGGATTAAATGAGATGATGCCAGTGGAGCTCACAGCAACTGCCTAACATGGGAAACTCTCAGTAAATGATAGTTGCTATTACTGTTGTTAACGATGTCAAGAGAAGATAGTTTGTAATACTAGTTTTCATTTCTGTAATGTTTTCCGTGATGCAGATCCTGATCTCAGCATTTTACAAGTATTAGCCCATTTACTCTAACAACCATTCTACAGGTAGGTGCTATGACTACATTTTTATAAATGAGAAAACTGAGGCCAAGAAGAACAACTGAGAGCTCCTTCATAACAGAACAAGAGAATGAAACCTAGGCGGTCTTACTGCACAGGTAGGGCAGAAATATCCGCAATGCCAGAACAACATAATGCTGCAGCTGGAGGAGAACACAGAGAAAATCTAGTAAATCCCAATATATAAATGAGAAAACTGAGGCCCAGATAATTAAAATGACTTGCTTTGGGGTCACACACACTTAATCTGAGAAAGTCCATGATCACTAAGAATTTATATAGTGCTTGAATATTTTGGAGTTGTAGCTGACAAATTAACTTTCATTTAGATCGAAGACATGATGACTCTTAGACATTAAGTAGTTCTTATACAATGCTGTTTTATCATTTAAATGTATGTTAATCCCATGGATTTAATTTTTCCTTAAATGTTTTTAAATTCAGAAATGAAGGGAATAGAGGAGTCCTGCAAAAGAAAGTTTGAGTTTTTTCAAATCCAAAAGAATTTTTTTTAGTTTCAAATATTTGGCAAAAACTGGCAAAATCAGCTCTGCTCCCCTTACCCCTTGGTCTTGTTAATGTCACTTTGAATTGGACTCTTCTGTCTTTACTGTGCTTGGGCTCTACATTGTAAGCAATTAATTTGTTTTGTTTGTAAATAAAGTTTCGGCTACCAAATCTCTCCATTTCAAACTCTGATAAGCAGTTTATTTTTTGCCCAGTTTATAATTATCTCTGGAAACTGCTTCCAATAAACTCAAAAGAGTAGCTCTAATGGAGAGTGGAAGCCCATGAACTAATACATAAAGCCATGTGTTCTGGGATAAATGGCAGAGAAGTAAAAGTTAAGAGAATTCTAATTCACACACTCCCCCCAACCTGCTGTGCGACCTGTTCAAGTCCTTCAACCTGTCTGGGTTTTGGTTTCCTGACCTATGAATGTGGCACTAAGGATTACCTTACTCATGTGTGAACTGCTGTGAAAATCAAGAAAATAGATGCTAAAGTACTTTGCAATATTTAAGCACATTAACAGAGTGATATTACAGAACCTTCCTGAACTATGTTTCCCTCCATTCTTCTGCTGGCTCAGCCTTCTCATCCTTTAAAATGCCACTCAAGTGTCATCTCCTATTGTCAAAAAGCCTTCTCTGAAGCTTCTGTCCTCACACATAGCACATCACTTAATGAATATCCGATCATATATCTGCCTCTGCCATCATAACACAAGCTTTGCAAGATGAAGGACCTGGTCTTATATGCTTGGGTTAACAAAAGGTTTTTTGAGCACCTACTCAACACTCGTAGTATGTCTCAAAGGCTGAAAATCAGGTAACTAAAACTCAGTCTCCGATGTTAAAGAATTTGGGGTTAATTGGGTGGAACAAAAGCAGAAGCCAATCACAATATAACGTTGCAAATCCAGACCTGAATGGGGCACCTTGAGAGTAGAATGGACCCAACTCTGCCTGTGTTGCAGGCTATAAGACATTATTCTCCAGGACCTGTGGAAGGCATGCTCTAACTTTCACTCACTCACTTTCAACAGGGTTTCCAATATTACCATCAGATCTAATCTTGTCCTTCAGAAGGAAGTTTTCTATCACCACCCACCAAGTACTAGTGATGTCCTCCAGGCATTTCCCACAAATTCTGGTGACCAAATAACTTTGGCACTGTTGACCACACACCCAGGTGGTGCTACATATATAGGCCTCATAACAGCAGCTATTGAATCACTCTCTTTGGCTGCATAAAAAGCAAAGCCAAAGTCGCCTCTGGCACCCACTTTGGGTTAGCTCAAGAGCAGCCCCAGGTTAAAGTCTTAGCTACTTCAGCCTGTGTTTCTTTGCAAATTCACATTTAGAAATAATAGTATTCCCTTAAATCTGCAGAAAGATTTGGATTTTACAAAATACCTTCACATCCATCATCCTATCTGAGTCTAACGACTACTCACTGCAGTGAATACACCAGGAGTTATTTTATGGATGAGGAAACTGAGACTAAGTGACTCAGACTAAAGCCCAAGTCTCCTGACTCCTAATCTAGTTCTCTCAAACTACGCAACACTGCACAATTGCAGAGAAGACACTCAGTGCTTCTATTGCCCCTATTTTTCAGGTGTTAGTCAAGTCAGCCAATGTTACCTTAGACCAGATCATCAACAAGGCACAGAGCTGGGTCAGGGAGAGAAGAGCAAAGCTGCCCTGACTCTCAGAAACACCTGGCTGGTAAGAGAAACAACACATGTGTTCAGTCAACTACACGAAAGAACCAAGTGAAGCAAGTGACATGAAAACACCTGATTTGGGATCCCAGCCCTTCTATAGTTCAGTTCTGTGTCTAGATTTACAAGACTTGTTGTGGTTTAGTGACTCATTTAGACCTCTGTACGTGGTCTAAGCCTTACGTGATTCATGCCTTACGTGAATACAGGTGTATTCACGCCTTACGTGAATACAGGTGTATTCACGCCTTACGTGAATACAGGTGTATTCACGCCTTACGTGAATACAGGTGTATTCACGCCTTACGTGAATACAGGTGTATTCACGCCTTACGTGAATACAGGTGTATTCACGTCTTACGTGAATACAGATGCAGAAGCAAAGCCAATAAAGAAAATGACTTTCCTCATTGCCCCAAAACTAGTTAATGGCAAACGTTAGATTAGAACACAAAATGCCAAACCTCACCACTCCCCAAAAGACCATTATCAAAGATTGTATTACAACCCTGGGATGTTTGCATCCTGACTTGTACTTCCCTATATGTAGTGTGAAGGATGTTGAAAGAAGAACAACAGGACCCAAACCTCTTGATAAATGGGTATTTCAATGTATTCTCAATATTTAGCTATTTTACTCAGTATAATTATTTTCTGATTCATCTATGTTGTCTTATACTTAATGGTTCATTCTTTATTTCTGAGTATTATTCCATTTATATATATATCACAATTTGTATGGACATTTGGTTGTTTCTAGTTTCTAGATCTTGTAAATTATTCAATTATATTTCCTTTGTTGGCTTATAATTTTTTTTTTTAGTTTCAGTGTTTGCTTCAGGGTTTGAAGCATACATATGAACTTATTATACTCTACCTTCAAGAGATGTTATGCCATTTCATCTATAGTAAAAGGACTTTTTAATAGTATACTTCCATTTCTTCTTCCTTGGCCTTTGTGCGATTGTTATACATTCTACTTTTATACTGCTATAAACCTCACACTATATTGTTATTATTTTTAAGCAGTCAAGAATTAAAGAGATTTAGATAATAGGACAAAAACTTGAAGTGGTTACCATTTTATAGAGTATTCGTTCTTTTGCGTAGACTTCTCTTTCCATCTAGTACCATTTTCGTTAGGTCTGAAGGATTTTGTTTTATGTTATCTTGTAGTGCAGATCAACTGTGATTAAGTGTTTTAGGTTTTGCAGCTCTGAAAAAGTAGTTCTTTGGGGGGTTTCTTTAAGATATTTGTACTAGATATATAATTCTAGGTTAACAGGCCTTTGGGGTTTTTTGTTTGTTTAGTGGGTTGGTTGGTTTGGTTTGTCTTTATGCTGCTCCACTGTCTTCTTGCTTGCATAGTTTCTGATGATAAATCTGTCTTGTCTTTCTTCCTATGTGTCTTGTGGATGCTTTTAAATTTTTTTCTTAATCACTGCTTTTGAACAATGCTATTATAATATTTCTCAAGCTTGGGGTTTATTGAAAATCTTAAATTAATGGCTTTAGAGCTTCTATTAAATTTGGAAGCATTCAGCCATGATTGCTTCAAATATACTTCTGTCTCCTTTCTGCTTCATAGCGCCAATTACACATATGCTCATTTGCCTGGAGTTTTCCTCTACAACTTACTGAGACTTCATTTTACTTTTTGTCTTTTTTTTAATTTAATTTTCGATCATTTTTATCGCTATGTCTGCATGTTCACTAATCTAGTCTTCTGTTACATCTAATCTGCAATTAACTTAATACAGTGTATTTTTACCATAGCCATTATAGTTTTAACCTTTGAAAGGCTGATGTGGATCTTCATTTTATAATTTGCATGTCTATTGAGTATAGATAGTTATAATAATTTATTTTAAGTCTTTTTCTAATAATTCTGAGGTCTGTGTCAGTCTGGGTCCATTTCAATTGATATATTTTTATCCTCATTAGTAGTTCTATTTGCCTAGTTTTGTTTTTTGTTGTTGTTGCATGCCTGGTAAATTTTCATTACGTGCCACACAGTGAATTTTGCTTTGTTAGGTAATAGATATTATTGTATTCTTATAAATATTCTTGATAATGTTCTAAGACAAAATTAGTTTAGTTGTCAGCAGCATGATTCTTTCAGATCTTGCTTTTCAGACTCATTATGTGGGACCAGAGCTGGATCTAGCTTCAGACTATTAATTCCCACAACTGAGACAAGACTTTTTTGAGAATTCTAGTCAATGACCTGTAAGTTATGACGTTCTTCCAGTCTTGCTGAGGGGAACAGACTCAGTACTCTGTTGCATATTCAAGGAGGACTCTTTGCAAATCTCTGGATTATCTCTTCATGAGGTTCTCACTTCTTTGGTATTATGCTCTGTGAGCTCTAGTGGACTTGGTGTCTCGGCTCTGTCCTTCAACTCAGGGAGACCAATAGGTACTGTCTGGGTCCCCTCTCCCTGCACTGTGGCTACTTATAAGGTTCACATCATTTATTTATTATATCTCATAGATTACTGCCCTTCATTATCTTGTATCCAATTTCTTAAAAATCATTGTTTCATCTGTTTTATCTAATTTTTTATTTTTTAGTTGTTTCAAAAAATAAAATTTTTTGTTTGTTTAGTGGGTTGGTTTATTTATTTCAAAAAAATAAAATTTTTTGAAACAACTGAAAAATAAAAAATTAGATAAAATAGATGGAATGGTAAATCTAGTCTCTGTTATTTTACCTTAACCAGAAACAGATGACCTCTGGTACACTTTTGGGCCCATTATTTTCTTTTGCTTATGGTCAATTCAGTGTTGAAAATCTTAGTTTATACAAATATTGTCATTGTGAATGGCAATTACAGATATATACTTTTTCTACTTAGCAATAGAAATTTGCCTATAATCTTAATCCAAAACAATGGTAAACCCTATTTTACCTAAGGGAAGAACTTAGATACAATGATTTATTTTATTTTTGGGGAACCAAGTTTAAATCAATAATTAATTCAAGATTTGCATAGAAAACTTTCTTCCTTCATGTTTCAAATTTCCCTTCTGGAAAGTAGTGATTGGAAGTTTGAAACAAAGAAGTAAAATGTAACAGTATCTCTAAATTTATTTTATTCAAACTGGCTTCATTAATAGCATTCTTTTTCAATATGTTACAGCAATGTTGGGAAAACGTAGCAACTAGGGTGACTATTTTTGAGTCTTGCTTGCCATAACAACATTTTTTGGAACCTCTTAACTTGTTGAAATATAGCATTGGTTTTCCCTGTAGTTTTAAATTATATTTGTTAAGATTGCTTAAAATATCAGTTAAGTAGCCAATTTTGTTACCCATATAACATCTTTAAAAATATTTTCCAAGTGAGATTTCTTTACAATTGAAAATGTGAATCTCATTTGTGAGTTTCTATACCCTGCTTAATACTTTCTCTTCCAAAAACCAAGGAACTTCAGAATTATATAGTAAATACAAACAGTTAACTACAATCGCTGAACAAAATATTTCCACAATCTAGTTATTTGGTAAAATTCCTTTAAGATTAAATATTAAAGGAATTAAAATCATTAAATTAAAAATTATTTCATTTATTTTTAAATATGCTCATGACAATTGCAGAATTTTAATGAATTCTCAAGATTTATTATATATACTTGCAGTATTTTGAAATGGTACCATTATTAATAGACTCTAAGCATTTTAGTAATTTCTATATACTTTCCAATATATTGTTGCCATATCACATCATTCTTTTTGTAATTTTTCTAAGTAAATATATGTTGACCACCATTTTTTCTTCCTAATTCTAGGAGGAAATTAAAATCCAGGTTAAATGAATTGTAATTTAGGTTAAACTTACACAACTAAACAAATCTTTTATAAAATTATATTGCCACAGTTAATCCCATCTAAATTAAAAATGTTGTAAATATCAGAACATTCATCAGATTGGATTGTGGAGTCTATACTTAAGTATAATAATGTAATTTGAAATGTTATTTAACAATAGAATCATATAAATGATAACACTGAGAAATAGTTTCTTATTTACCAGGTAATTTATCAAAGATTGCACACACAGCATCAATATATAAGAAAAATGATTTTCAGCAACTGTATGAGCAATTTTCTCTTTGTCACACAAGTGTTATTTTTATCATCTATTATACATGATGATAATAAGGCTCATTCATTAATGGTTGCAAACTGTTAAAGAAATCATTGCAATACCTTTGAAATGAGGTCTTGCTATGTGACCTTGAACTCTCAGCCTCCTGAGTAGCTGAGATTACAGACATGTACCAGTGTGCCTGGCTTCATTTCAATAGCTTTCTGTTATTGATTCTAGTTTAAATCCATTCTGCAGAAAAATTACTTTACATAATTATATACTTCAAATGTGTGTCCCAGCCCAAATCTCATATTGAAATGTAATTTCCAGTGTTGAAGGTGGGGCTTGGTGGCAGGTGACTGGATCATGGGGGTGCATTTCTCGAGAATGGTTTGGCACCATCCCCTTGTGTTGTCCTTGAGATAGTGAGTGAGTTCTCATTAGTTCTGGCCATTAGAAGTGTGTAGCACTTCCCCTTTGCACTCGCTCCTGCTCCCACCATGTGAAACACCTGCTCCCCCTTCTTCTTCTGCCATGATTGTAAGCTTCCTGAGGCCTCCCCAGAAGCAGATGCCAGCATTATGCTTCCCGTACAGCCTGCAGAGCTGTGAGCCAATTAAACCTCGTTCTTTATAAATTACCCAGTCTCGAATATTTATTCATAGAAATGCAAGAATGGCCTAATACACATAATTTCAGTTATTTAAAATTTCTTGAGCTTTGTCTTATGGCCCAGGAGATAGTGCTTCTTAATGAATGTTCCACGTGTACTTGAAAAGAATGTGTATCCTATTACTGATGGGTGAAGTGTTCTATAAATGTCAATTTGCTGAAGTTTGGTTGATAGTGTAATTCATGTCTCCTATATTCTTACTTTTTTCTGTATTTGTTCAAGCAATTCCTGTGTGGGAATTATTGAGATTTCCATCTGTAACTGTGGACTTTTTTTTCACTTCAGTTCTGTAAGTGTTTGCTTTATGTACTTCAAAATTCTGCTATTAATTGCATATACATTGTAAAGTGTTTAGATCTTTGGTTTATTACATTTCATCAATTTTGGAAAAGACTTGCCCATGAGCTCTTCAAATATTTTTTTTCTGCTCTCCTGTTTTTCCTCTATCTGGCACTCTAGTTACACATATGTTAACTTTTGATGTTGACCCACAATTCTTAGCTCTCAGATGCTTTGTCCTCTCTACCACTACCTGTTTTTTTCTCGTGTTTAAGTTTAAATAACTTCTATTGTTCTAACTTCAAGTTCACTCAGTCTCATTCAGCTGTGACCAATCTGCTTATAAAATCTCTTACGTGTGTAGTTTTTATCACATTTCTGAAATTCTGAATCTATTCTTACATGTTGTCTACTTCTCCAGTGATTAACATCATTAATACATATCAATCATAAGTATTTTTAAAGTTCAATGTTCCAGCATCTATATCATCTCTACTAATTTGTCTGTTCATCATGGGTTAGTTTTGGGGGGTATTTTAACTTTTGTAATCAAATGCCAAACATTATGCTTAGAAAAATATTGACTGAGTTTTAAAATATTTGAATACAGAAATTGACATGTTTCTTCTATCAGGACATTATTATGGGGAGGTGATTTAATCTAAGTGATCTGGATTTGGATTTTTTATTACTATAGTTACCTTTGGTGCACTTTGAAGAATTCAGTTCACCTTGTTACCCAATGACCTACACTGTAGTGTGGATTCAAGAACATTAATTTTTGTTACTGTTGACTATTCAGTCTTACTGGTAGGATAGGAACAGAGTTATCTTGTGACTTTCTATATCCTAAGCATAACTAGAATCCTATTCTATTCTGTATTATTCTATTCTCTTCTATTTTATTCTGCTTCATCAAAAAACAAAACAAAATAAAGAAAGCATTGCAAGTAGTGACCACTACATTTAAAATTGATAATCTACTAATTAGTCTTGGCCTGCTAAAAGCTTACCTTTGTAACAAATCTGCACATCCTGAACATGTATCCCAGAACCTAAAATTAAATTAAATTAAATCTTAAAAAAAATGGATATAAAGGATAATTTGAGCCAATAAATCAAAATTTCCCTCCAGAGCCATTATTTTAATAATGTTTTCTGTATATCATTTACTTCTGTATCAGTAAGTCTTTTTATAGTTCTGGAAACAAAGTGGCCATGAAATTATATCAAATGAATGAAATATATAAGAAAACAGATTTTTAGCTTGATGAAAGTAAAAATTAAATGAAGAATCAACCTGTTGGGGCTACTTTACCATTAAATTTATTTTTTTGAAACCAGATAACTTTAGCTCTTTTGAAAAATCAGATTCTAGTATCAAAGGACAAAATTTACTGCAAATGAGGGTTACACACACAAGTTGTGAAAGTGAGTATTTCCTGAAAATTTGTTTTGATTGGAATGACACTCAATGGTGATTGCTTTATGTAACAGTCTCTATTTTGCAATAAAGTTTTATAAAACAGGATTTTCTGCTAAAGACTGAACAAGGTAAGTGGAAGCATAAAGCTGAACTGAAAGTCTGGACACAAGGTAGAGAGTTAGGGTGAGATCTAGAGAGCTGAAAATTATCTGCACATGTGGCCAATTTGTGTCACTGACTTTGCTAAGAAAATGGCTCTGTAGAGAGCCAGACCTAAGACCTGCGACAAGTTTAAAAGAAAAGCCCGAGCTACTCCATTTGGGTACAGAATTGAAACTAAATGAATCCAGAAAAAAATGGAAAGTTAGTACTAGAACTGTATTACTCCCTTCTTGCTCTGCCTTAAAGAAATTCTTGAGACTTGGTGACTTATAAAGAAAAAAGGTTTAATTAGTTCAAGGTTCTGCAGGCTGTACAGGAAGCATAGTGGCTTCTGTTCAGCTTCTGGGGAGGCCTCAGGCGAAGGAGAAGCAGGCACATCTTACATGGCCAGAGCAGAAGGAAGAGAGAGGGTGGGAGGTGTCGCGCACTTTTAAACAACCAGATCTAATGAGAACTCTATCACAAGAACGGCACCAAAAGGATAGTGCTAAATCATTTTCGAAGGATCCATGATGATCTAATCACCTTCTACCAGACACTATCTCCAGCATCGGAAATTACAAGTGAACGTGAGATTTGGATGGGCACACAGATCCAAACCAAATCAAAAACAAAAGTGAAAAAGAGGAGGAAAGAAAACACATGAGATCCAAAGGAAAGATCCAAATAAACAAGTGTGGGTTCTTGTAAAGCATTCTGATAATTTCATACATTATCTATAGCCTTATATTTTAAACATTATCTGGCTCTACTAAAGTCATAGCACATGGAGTGGGACTGACAAATATACCAGCTATCAGGGGTTATGTAAACAATCTCCAGTGCACTCTGTAGCCTAATTTACTGTCATATACATTGTGGGAAGCAGAAATCTCTATGGCAGCTTGGTGTGGATATTCTCACTGTCAGCAGGGGAAATTCATTGCCTTCTCACAATGCTGAGACTCCAACAGCATTTACCAAGACAGATGACTTGGTGACAGACACTACAGGCCGAAAGTTAATATTTAGCTCAGTGAGATGAAACATGAGAACATCAGAATTGTGCCCCTGGGCCAGTCCCTTGGTTCTGCAGTCCAACTGACTGCTGTCTCTAATGATGACCCCAAGAATGAGTTCTGGAGGGCCAGCATGTCACATTCAGCATCAGCCTAAGAGGTCAGGGAAAGGTCCAATAACTCTGGCTTCCCTTAATAATCCATGCTACACCTATCACCTCGGAATGAGTTGTATGCACTTTGCAATCTAGTTCTATTTTAGCCGGTACCACCTCTGAAGCTAAATGAGTTCCAGAAGTGTATTTACTTCCCTCTGTTGAAATAATACACACCTTATATTTATTCTAAACTTATCATTCTTGAATATCCAATATTTGTATTTGTTAAACAAGCCTCAACTTATCCTCTCCATTCCATCATGACCTGATAAACTTTGATTCTGTCCAAACACAGTCTTATTTTTCTCAATGAAAGATCTTTTGTTTGAGATTGTATTTATACAGCTATCTCTTCTCCCACAACTTCCTCAATCTGTTGAATTGTCTTTCTGGATTAAAATAAATATATATATATATATATGATATAAAGTATATATATATCTTAATGATATAAAGTATATATCTCTTTATATGTATATATATATATCTTACATATTATATACATATATCTTAATGATATAAAGTACAGTTCTCTCAGTCACAGCTCTCCTATCCTTTTTAATTTCTCTCTGGAATTGAAATTGAATAACATTTAACAGAAGGTGTCTGATTACAACAATGCCCTGGCTATGAAGAGAACAAGCTCAAAACTTTCTCCTAATGAGAGAGGGAGCCAACTGTTACTCTCTTGAGTCTCATCTCTGATAATGTTTCAGATTGACCCAATGCCATTAACATGACTGTGTGCTTTAGGAAAATAGTATCACCTCAGGTTATTTAGGTAACTAAACCAGCAGATCCAATAAGTGTTATCTTTCAGAGTCAGCCTTCTGAAGGAGGCTAGATGCACGTGTGAATGACTTTGCCACAGCACATAATGCATCTGTAATCATACTTCTGGAAATTCCTCTGGAGCCACTGTGTAAATTAAGCTATCAAGAAATCTCATTGCTTTGTAATCATACTTTACTTTTGACTAAAAAGTAAAAACACTGAGAGTTCAGAGTTCATTTTTCAGACTAGTTTCCAAATGAATTGATTTTTTGCAAAAATCCATCTTCAAAGTAAGCCACCATTGAGGGTTAGCTTTTCTTTGCAACCTTACCATAACCATCTCTATCAGCAACTACTGGAAACCTACAGGAAGTAGATACTGTGCTGCAAAGAGATAGAGCAATTCATTAAATATGGTTCCTACCCTTAAAGAGATTACAGTCCAGGTGGAAGCAAAACACAGGTGTAATATGAAAAGCACTAGATGAAGTATAAGGTATGTGAGGCTTGAGAAAAGTCTGAGCTGAAACAGCCTTAAGAGAAGTCCTAACAAGGAATGGGACTTGTGCTCAGCCCAAAAGGACTAGGAAAGCTGGACGTTTATGGATATTCTTCACAGGTTGACTAATCACATGAAGTGCAATGACTAGTTTAAGTAAAAATAATGAGAGTGGGACGCAAGCATCACTACTGACTTAAACCTTGCTTTAAACAAGTTATTTAACCTCTTGAGTTCTCTAATTTCTTGTGGTGCTTGCACTACTGGTTCAAAATGGCAGCATGAACACATGCATTGACTTCCTTCTTTCCCCCAACCCACTGAAATGACAAAAAGCAGTGACATGCAGTTATTTGACACCCAGATGCATCATCTTTTAATACTCCCTTTTTTATGACAAAATTGCTTTCAGTACTAATCATTACTTCTTTAATTTGTTCCACAGTTTGAAACAAATATTTAATTTGTAAACAAAAATTTCCTTTTAAAAATACTTAGTGAAATATTTCATGTGTGAACTAAAATTAGTACCTACCACAAAAATATTACAATTCACTATTTGGTCTGATGATCATTGTTTTAAATTTAAGCACAAATAAAACTCAAAATTGTCACATAAAATGAGATAATGGAAGTAACCCAAGCTCTGTTTCTTCTTTACCATCACCGCACTGTCATTTATTTCAAGTCTACTCTTTTCAATGCTAGAATAGTTAGCACCATGGAGACTGGAGATACAAATGCTTCCAAAGTGAGCTTGAATGCTTCCAAATCTTTAAGAACTTACTCTTGAAACAAACATAGCTAGCTAAGTCCCTTTGTGTTGGGGTCAACTATGTAATTGGAAGATTCCCAAATTAGCTTCTCTGTAGAATCCAATGTTTGTTATAGAATAAGCAGTAAAAATTATGCTTATTTGTGTTGGAGTCAACTGTATAATTGGGAAATTTCCAAATTAGCTTCACTGTAGAATCCAGTGTTGTTAAAGAATAATCAGTAAGAACTGTGGGTTGTTTTTTTTTTTTTTTTTTGACATACATATATGTTATTAAAACTCTACATTAACCAAAGCAATTATTTAGAACTTAGATCAAAGAAAGTGGGTTTTTTGGTTGGGAGATTGGAGGAGGCCAGTTATCACTGACCTTGGTGATTATAAAAACCAGACTTCCTTTCAGTTGGTTTTATTACTGTGTTTAAATTCTCTACCAGCAATACACCTCCTGTTGCTTGCACCCAGAGCTTTCCAGCTGCCCCATCTTTAGTATGCTACTCAGTAAAGTGCACCAGGATATAAAGCCATTAAAAAGCACCAAGAATGGGAGTTACAGCCACTTAAAAAATCTTGAACAATGGCTTATACTGCCTAATAACACTGGATGCGGGACGAGGCCCCAGCTCAGGAAATGCATAGGAGGAAGACCGCCACATGAATAAGTTTTCCCTGTATAATTTTTTGGAATGAGCAATGTAGAGAGAATGGGAGAAGAGGCAGAAGTCAAGATGAAGAAGGAAGAGCCACCTGCAGAATTCTTCTGGGTCAGGTGATAGCCCCTTCTCTACTCTCTCTGCCCCATGCCACAGCAGTGCCTCCCCCAGTGAAGGTGGGAAATGCTCCTAAAGAATTACAGAAGCTGCCTGGGAAGAACTTGCACCTACATGAAAGTTGGTCCCTGAAAGCTGGCTGTCTTCATTGTGGTCCAGCAGAGGGAAAGACGGGGCAGCCTGACGGAGGTGAAGCCTAGCAGTCAGCACACCCTGAATTCCAATTGCTGTCTCCCTGTGGAGGGGCACCTGAAGCAACAGAGGAAACCACGTCATCTGCCTTTACTAATCAACAGTCCTTCATGCTTAAACATGAATTACAATCAAGGCTCCTGGGAAACTTGCAGAGAACCAGCTGTTCAGAAAAGAAAAAATAGGATGGAAGAAAGAACTGAGAGGCAAACATTGGATACCCTAGAAAAGAGAAACAAACATCAAGAGAATTCTAGTTAACAGCCTCAGAGAGCTGTAAGAAGAGTGGGCATCCAGAAAACAAGAACAGGTGACTATTTCAAAATTACATAGTAAAATAAAAAGAAAGAGGTCATGGAAATAAAAACACTATTTAATAGAAGGGCCACAAGAAGTCCAGGAAAGCTTTCAGAATATAAAAAAGAGAAAGAAAATAAAAGGGATAATTGTACATTTAATGTGTAAATGTTTCCTTTTTCTCAAAATATCTGTTATTACATCAAATAATTAAAGTATTAATATTTATGAATGACAGATGAAAATTTAAGAAATAAAGTATTACAATCTGATTCTCCAGATGTCTATACCTTATCACAGAATCACAGAACTTAAGTGGTTAAAAAAAAAAGGTGGAAATCATCTAAGTAGTTTTCAAAGAGTATTCCATTGAGGCCTAGGATTTGGCAAAATTTTATCAGCAGATTTTAAGGGAAGCTGAGCACACAAAGACCTACACTCTTGTGTATAATTTAACCAGGTGATTTCTCTTTCATGTTTTTGTACTGGGGTTCTATGTGCAACTTCATTTATAAAGAAGTTCTTTACTAGAGACTTAGGCTGAGCATGCAGAGCTAATATGAATGTGATCTCATTTAGACTATACTTTCAAACTCTGTGCTCATCATTTATGCAGAAATACTGAAAGCTGCATGAGGGGACAGAACAATAGGGCTGCTAGAGCCTCAGCCTCTCCTCTCTTGTCCCAGGCATCTTGGATGGAACCCAGACTTGCTGTTTTACAAAACAAAAGCTCTGTGGTGAACCAGCTTTCCTCTCCTTAAAAGAGTTTATCTCCCATCTGTTCTTTCTTAAGCATTCTCCTTGGGAATCTCACCCAATATCCCAAACAGCTTACTCTACCATCACATACAGTCATAGAGTACTCTTACTGAGTGAGGTTCTGATAAATTGTGTTTTCTCCATCTTATTATATTTCCATTGCTGCTTTTATAGCTCATTTAAATGGATATCCTGGGCAGCTACTTAGTGGCCAGCCCCATCATCCGGTTCAGCGTGTTTAACATAAATGTTTGATAATCACAAATTGGAATTAGACCTCTTGCTTATAATTGTAAATCTGGAAGACAAAATGACTTAATCAAGGTTATAGACTTTCCTATTATATTTGACATTGTTGTAATGCTTTCTTTTATTATTATTATAAGTTGTAGGATACATGTGCAGAACATGCAGGTTTGTTACATAGGTATACACATGCCATGGTGGTTTGCTGCACCCATCAACCTATCATCTACATTAGGTGTTTCTCCTAATGTTATCCCTCCCTTATGCACCCCACTCCTGATAGGCCCCAGTGTATGATGTTCCCCTCCCTGTGTCCATGTGTTCTCATTGTTCAACTCCCACTTATGAGTGAGAACATGTAGTGTTTGGTTTTCTGTTTCTGTGTTAGTTTGCTGAGAATGATGGCTTCCAGCTTCATCCATGTCCCTGAAGAGGACATGAACTCATTCTTTTTTTATGGCTGCATAGTATTCCATGGTGTATAAGTGTCAGATTTTCTTTATTCAGTCTATCATTGATGGCCATTTGGGTTGGTTCCAAGTCTTTGCTATTGTGAACAGTACTGTAATAAACATATGTGTGCATGTGTCTTTATAGTAGAATGATTTATAATCCTTTCGGTATATACCCAGTAATGGGATTGTTGGGTCAAATGGTATTTCTGGTTCTAGATCCTTGAGGAATTGCCACACTATCATCCACTTAGAGTTTCACTTGGCTATGTTTTTTCTTCTTAAAAGATGTCAGCTACCTTGGTTAAGGATCATCGGCTTAGATTCTTTTTCTAACTCTCACAGCACAGTGTTAAGAATAAAACAGGTGATTAATAGGTACTTGTTCATAATTTCTTTTAAAATAATTTTTAAAAAGAAAATAGATGTCCATTTTCAAGTAGGAAGCAGTAAACGGTAATAGCTCAACATTTCTGCTGCAATAATTATGGGAAAAATTTACAAAGATTTAAAGATAATATTTTTAGAGGCATCAGACAACTACAGAAGTTATGAAAATGTCTACATTGCCTAAATTTCCAAAGAAGAAAATGTCCTTTTTAGAGAAAAGTTGGCAAATGCTGATCATTTTCTACTTTAGTATCATTTTGCCAATCATGGGAGATAGCCAAAGTAGAGATACTTTACTAAGGGTGGGGTAG
The DNA here is from genome assembly GCF_030222135.1 of Aotus nancymaae. Classification (NCBI taxonomy): domain Eukaryota; kingdom Metazoa; phylum Chordata; class Mammalia; order Primates; family Aotidae; genus Aotus; species Aotus nancymaae. The sequence goes on from NW_026988471.1 coordinate 18,255,958, forward strand.
GGAAACCCTCAGAGTTTTGATAGTCATGCTGACTATGTTGAAGGATTGGAATCTTGTCAAGCCCCAAACATACAACCAGCTTTCCCCATGGGACATCTGCAGAATTTTGGGAAAGTGCAAATGGCTGGTAACAGAAATCAAAGAGTGATTGCCTCTGTTGGCAAATTTTAAGGGAGGAGATTGATTGGAAAGGGGTATGAGAGAACTTTGGATGGTGAAGAATATATTCTATCACTTGTTTTGAGAAGTGGTTGTACAGATGTGCCTAATTGCCAAAACTCATCCAACTATCATTTGAGATCTGTGCACTTTATTTATGAAAGTTATATCTTGGTGAAACATATAAGTATAGCAAGAAGGGGAATACTGGACCAGCAATTGCAAGATTATCTTTGGAGTTCTGGACAAGGGACAAAATCTGGGAATATCCACAGTTCCTTAATTTTTGTCCCATCATACACTCATCATGTAGCACTTTGTATTTTAGCTATGTTTTCCTACGTGTTAATCCTGTTTTCCTAAATTATGTGTTCTTTAAAGCAAAAAGAGTCTAATAATTAAAAGTGTTGCTGAGTATGTGAAACAACTGAAACTCCCCTCATTGTTGGAAAGAGTTTAAATTAGTACAATCACTTTGGAAGGCATTTTGATAGTATCTACTAAAACTAAACATATATGTACCTTATGACTCATAAATTCCACTCCTAGTTACATGTACAAGAGAAATAAATATATATCACCACCAAAAGTCATATAATAGAATGTTCATAGGAGATTTATTTATAATAAACAAAATATAAAAAAACTAACCACCAACAATAACATGGAAAAATAAGTAGCAATATTTTGTAGCAGATTGTATAGAAATAACAGCAATATAAAAAACAAGCTATATATTAAATGAATTAATCTCAGAAATATCAGGTTTAGCAAAAGAAGCAAGATAAAATAGAATAGAGATACTGATTTGGGAGAGTACAAGGGAGTCTCCCAGAGGGCTGAAATCTTCTATATCTTGCATATCTTGATCAGTAGTATGTGTACCTTCCAACACACACACACACACACACACACACACACACACACACACAGACTCACTCACTCGTATCTCCACCAAGTGAACATTTAAGATATGTGAACTACACTGAAAAGTTTAAAAAGAAAAGAAATAGAGGACAAGAGAAAATAATTGTGATGTATTTATTGGAGAAACTGATTATCTCTTGTGAAGAAGCTAGAACTTCTCTCAGGTTAACGGATAATAATGGTGATAAGATGTATTCAAAGTCCTAGAGTCTCAGTAGAGTAGCACATAACCAATTACATAGCGAGAAACTATGTCTCTGGTAATTGTCATATTGTCATTATAAAGAGCTTCATAGTAATGAAGCCATACAATGAAAACATCACATTTATATAGCACCAAATGACCTGGAAGTCTATACTTGTCTCTACATACTTACCTTCATTCACTCTTTCACTTCTTTTTTTTAATATTTAATTTTTTTTATTTCAATAGGTTTTTGGGGCACAGGTGGTGTTTGGTTAAATGAATAAGTTCTTTAGTGGTGATTTCTGAAATTTTGGTGCACCTATCACCTGAGCAGTTTATACTGTACCCAATGTGTAGTCTTTTATCCCTTGCCACCTCCACCCTTTCTCCCAAGTCCCCGAAGTCCAATGTCATTAGTGATGTTGAGCATTTTTTCATGTTTGTTGGCCATTTGTACATCTTCTTTTGAGAATTGCCTATACATGTCCTTAGCCCACTTTTTGATGGGATTGTTTTTTTCCTTGCTGATTTGTTAGAGTTATTTGTAGATTCTGAATATTAGTCCTTTGTCAGATAAATAGATTGTGAAGATTTTCTCCCACTCTTTGGGTTGTCTGTTTATTCTATTAATTATTTCTTTTGCTGTGTAGAGCTTTTCAGTTTAATTAGGTCCCATCTATTTATCTTTTTTTTGTTGCATTTGCTTTTGGGTTCTTTGTCATGAAGTCTTTGCCTAATCCAATGTCTAAAAAGGTTTTCACAACGTTATCTTCTAAAATCTTTATGACTTCAGGTCTTAGATTTAAGTCTTTGAACCACCTTGAGTTGATTTTGTAAAGGGTGAGAGATGAGGATCCAGTTTCATTCTTCTACATATGGCTTGCCAATTATCCCAGCACCATTTGTTGAATAGAGTGTCCTATCCCCACTTTATATTTGTGTTTGCTTTGTCAAAGATCAGAAATAAAGTCAAATACTTTATTTCTCGGTTCTCTATTTTGTTCTATTGGTCTATATGCCTATTTATACTGGTACCATGCTGTTTTGGTAACTATAGCTTTATAGTATAGTTTGAACTTGGGTATGTCATGCCTCCAGATTTGTTCTTTTTGCTTAGTCTTGCTTTGGCTATGTGGGCTCTTTTTTCCATAGGAAGTTCAGAATTATTATTATTTTTCTGTGAAAATGATGATAGCATTTTCATAAGCATTGCATTCAACTTGTAGATTGCTTTTGGAAGTATAGTCATTTTAACAATAATGATTCTGCCCATCCATGAGCAAGGGATGTTTCCTTTGTTTGTATCATTCATGATTTCTTTCAGGAGTATTTTGTAGTTTTCCTTGTAGAGGTCTTTCACCTCCTTAATTAGGTGTATTCTTAAGTTTTTGTTTGTTTGTTTGTTTGTTTTGGGCAGCTATTGTAAAAGAGGTTGCATTCTTGATTTCATTCTCAGCTTGGTCATTGTTGGTGTATAGCAGAGCTACTGAGGTGTATTAATTTTGTATCCTGCAACTTTGCTGAACTCATTTCCCAATTCTAGAAGCTTTTTGGATGAGTCTTTAGGGCTTTCTATGTATACAATCATATCCACAAACAGCAACAGTTGAACTTCCTCTTTACTGATTTGGATGCCCTTTATTTCTTTCTCTTGTCTGATTGCTCTAGCTAAAACTTCCAGTACTATGTTGAATAGAAGTGGTGAAAATGGGCATCCTTGTCTTGTTCCAGTTCTCAGTGAGAATGCTTTCAATGTTTCCCCATTCAGTATAATGTTGGCTGTGGGATTGTCATAGATGGCTTTTATTACCTTAAGACATGTCTCTTCTACGCTGATTTTGCTGAGGGTTTTAATCGTAAGGCAATGCTGGATTTTGTCAAATGATTTTTTTCTACATCTATTGAGATAATCATGCAATTTTTATTTTTAATTCTGTTTATGTGGCTTAAACACATAAACACATTTATTGACTTACATATGTTAAACTATCCCTCCATCCCTGGTATGAAACCCACTTGATAATGGTGGATTGTCTTTTTGATATGCTGTTGGATACAGTTAGCTAGCATTTTGTTGAGGATTTCTGCATCTATGTTCATCAGCAATATTGGTCTGTAGTTTTCTTTTCTTGTTATGTCCTTCCTTGGTTTTGGTATTATAATGACTTCATAGAATGATTGCGGGAGAAATCCCTCTTTCTCTATCTCTTGGAATAGTGTCAATAGCATTGTTACTAATTCTTCTTTGAATGTCTGATAGAATTCAGCTATGAATCCATCTAGTCCTGGACTTTTATTTGTTGGCATTTTTAAAATTACTATTTCAACCTCACTACTTATTAGTGGTCTGTTCAGAGATTCTATTAAGTATATCCTCCTGGTTTAATTTAGGAGAGTTGTATATTTCCAGGAATTTATCCATCTCCTCTAGAATTTCTAGTTTATGTGCATAAAGGTGTTTCGAAGTAGCCTTGAATAATTTTTTGTATTTCTGTTATCAGTTGTAATAGCTCTCATTTTCATTCTAATTCAGCATCTTTGGATCTTCTCTCTTCTTTTCTTGGTTAATCTCACTAACGGTCTACCAATTTTGTTTATCTTTTCAAAGAACCAGCTTTTTGTTTCATCTATCTTTTGTATTTTTTTGTTTGTTTGTTTCAATTTTATTTAATTCTGCTCTGATCTTTGTTATTTCTTTTCCTCTGCTGGGTTTGGGTTTGGATTGTTCTTGTTCATTCAGTTCCATGAGGTGTGATCTTGGATTGTTTATTTGTGCACTTTCAGATTTTTCAATGTAGGCATTTAATGCTACAAACTTTCCCTCTTACCACTGCTTTTGCTGTATCCCAGAGGTTTTGATAGGTTGTGTCACTATTATCATTTAGTTCAAATAACTTTTTAATTTTCATCTTGATTTCATTGTTGATCCAGTGATCATTCAGGAGCAGGTTATTTAATTTCCATGTATTTGCATGGTTTTGAGGGTTCCTTTTAAAGTTGATTCCCAATTTTATTCCACTGTGGTCTGAGGGAGTATTTGATATAATTTTGATTTCCTTTCCTTTCCTTTCTTTTCTAATTTTTTTTCTTTTCTTTTTCCTGAGACAGAGTTTCACTTTTGTTGCCAAGGCTGGAGTACAATGGTGCAATCTCTGCTTACTGCAACCTCTGCCTCCTGGGTTCAAGAGATTCTCCTGCCTCAGCCTCCCAAGTAGTTGGGATTACAGGCATGTGCCACCACATCCAGCTAATTTTTGTATTTTTAGTAGAGACAGGGTTTTGCCATGTTGGCCAGGCTGGTCTTGAACTCCTGACCTCAGGTGATCCACCCACCTCGGCCTCCCAAAGTGCTGGGACTACAGGAGTGAGCCACCATGCCTGGCCATAATTTTCATTTTCTTAAATTTACTGAGACTTGTTCTGTGGCCTATCATATGGTCTATCTTGGAGGATGTTCCATGTGCTAATGAATAGAATGTATATTCTGTAGTTGTTTGGTAGAATGTTCTGTAAATATCAGTTAAGTCCATCTGTTGTAGGGTATAGTTTAAGTCATTTTTTTTTTTCTGACTTTTGGTCTTGATGACCTGTCTAGTGCTGTCAGTGGAGCACTGAAGTCCCCACTATTATCCTGTCGCCATCTATCTCATTTTTTTTAGGTCTAGTAGTAATTGTTTTATAAATTTGGGAGTTTCAGGGTTAGGTGTATATATATATTTAGAATTATAATATTTTCCTGTTTGACTAGTTCTTTTATTATTATATAGTGTCCCCCTTTGTCTTTTTTAACTGCTGTTGCTTTAAGGTTTGTTTTGTCTGATATAAGAATGGCTACAACTTCTGTTCACTTTTGGTGTCCATTTGAATGGAATAGCTTTTTTCACCTCTTTACTTTATGTTTGTCCTTATGTGTTAGGTGAGTCTCCTGAAGACAGCAGAAAATTGGTTGGTAGGTTTTTATCCATTTTGCCATTCTGTATCATTTAAGTGGAGCAGTTAGGCCATTTATATTCAATATTAGTATTGAAATGTGAGGTACTATTCTAGTCATCATGCTATTTGTTGCCTGAATGCATTTTTTTCATTGTGTTATTTTCATATAGGTCCTGTGAAATTTATGCTTTAAGGAAGTTCTATTTTGATGAATTTCAAAGATTTGTTTCAAGATTTAGAGCTCTTTTTAGCAGTTCTTACAGTACTGGCTTGGTAGTAATGAATTCTCTCAGAATTTTTTTGTCTGAAAAGAACTATCTTCCCTTCATTTATGAAGCTTAGTTTCACTGGATACAGAGTTCTTGGCTGATAATTATTTTGTTTAAGGAGGCTAAAAATAGGACTCTAATCACTTTTAGCTTGTAGGGTTTCTGCTGAGAAATCTGCTGTTAATCTGATAGGTTTTCCTTTATAGATTACCTCATGCTTTTGCCTCACAGCTCTTAAGACTTTTTCCTTTGTCTTGACTTTAGACAACTTGATGACTATGTGTCTAGGTGATGATGTTTTTGTGGTAAGTTTCCCAGGTGTTCCTTGAGCTTAATGTATTTGGATGTCTAGATCTCTAGCAAGGCCAGGGAAGTTTTCCTTAATTATTCCTTCAAATATGTTTTCTTAACTTTTAGATTTCTCTTCTTCCTCAGAGACACCAGTTATTCTTAGGTTTGGATGTTTTATATAATTCCAAACTTCTTGGAGGCTTTGTTCATTTTTTTTTTTTTTAATTGCATTTTAGGTTTTGGGGTACATGTGAAAAACATGCAAGGTTGTTGCATAGGTGCATACGTGGCAGTATGATTTGCTGCCTCCCTCCCCTTCATCTATATCTGGCATTTCTCCCCATGCTATCACTCCCCAACTCCCCACCCCCCCGCTATCCCCCCTCCCCCCCAACAGACCCCCGTGTATAGTGCTCCCCTCCCTGTGTCCATGTGTTCTCCTTGTTCAACACCTGCCTATGAGTGAGAACATGTGGTGTTTGATTTTGTGTTCTTGTGTCAGTTTGCTGAGAATGATGTTTTCCAGGTTCATCCATGTCCCTACGAAGGATGTGAACTCCTCGTTTTTAATGGCTGCATAATATTCCATGGTGTATATGTGCCACATTTTTCCTGTCCAGTCTATCATCGATGGGCATTTGGGCTGGTTCCAGGTCTTTGCTATTGTAAACTGTGCTGCAATGAACATTCGTGTGCATGTGTCCTTATAGTAGAATGATTTATAATCCTTTGGATATATGCCCAGTAATGGGATTGCTGGGTCAAATGGAATTTCTATTTCTAGGTCCTTGAGGAATCGCCACACTGTTTTCCACAGTGGTTGAACTAATTTACACTCCCACCAACAGTGTAAAAGTGTTCCTATTTCTCCACATCATCTCCAGCATCTGTTTTCTCCAGATTTTTTAATGATCGCCATTCTAACTGGTGTGAGATGGTATCTCAATGTAGTTTTGATTTGCATTTCTCTAATGACCAGTGATGATGAGCATTTTTTCATATGTTTGTTGGCCTCATGTATGTCTTCTTTTGTAAAGTATCTGTTCATATCCTTTGCCCATTTTCGAATGGGCTTGTTTGTTTTTTTCTTGTAAATCTTTTTTAGTTCATTGTAAATTCTGGATATCAGCCCTTTGTCAGACGGGTAGGCTGCAAAGATTTTTTCCCATTCTGTTGGTTGCCGATTCACTCTATTGACTGTTTCTTTTGCCGTGCAGAAGCTGTGGAGTTTGATTAGGTCCCATTTGTCTATTTTGGCTTTTGTTGCCAATGCTTTTGGTGTTTTGGTCATAAAGTCCTTGCCTACGCCTATGTCCTGAATGGTTTTGCCTAGGTTTCCTTCTAGTGTTTTTATGGTGTTACGTCTTATGTTTAAGTCTTTAATCCATCTGGAGTCAATTTTAGTGTAAGGTGTCAGGAAGGGGTCCAGTTTCTGCTTTCTGCATATGGCTAGCCAGTTTTCCCAACACCACTTATTGAACAGGGAATCCTTTCCCCATTGCTTGTTTTTATCAGGTTTGTCAAAGATCAGGTGGTTGTAGATATGTTGTGTCACCTCCGATGCCTCTGTTCTGTTCCATTGGTCTATATCTCTGTTTTGGTACCAGTACCATGCTGTTTTGATTACTGTAGCCTTGTAGTAGAGTTTGATGTCCGGTAGTGTGATGCCTCCCGCTTTGTTCTTTTTGCTTAGAATTGACTTGGCTATGCGGGCTCTCTTTTGGTTCCATATGAAGTTTAAGGTGGTTTTTTCCAGTTCTGTGAGGAAGGTCATTGGTAGCTTGATGGGGATAGCGTTGAATTTGTAAATTACTTTGGGCAGTATGGCCATTTTCACGATATTAATTCTTCCTTACCATGAACATGGAATGTTTCTCCATCTGTTTGTATCCTCTCTTATTTTGTTGAGCAGTGATTTGTAGTTCTCCTTGAAGAGGTCCTTTACGTTCCTTGTTAGTTGTATTCCTAGGTATTTTATTCTCTTTGTAGCAATTGTGAATAGCAGTTCGTTCTTGATTTGGCTCTCTTTAAGTCTGTTATTGGTGTATAGGAATGCTTGTGATTTTTGCACATTGATTTTGTATCCTGAGACTTTGCTGAAGTTGCTTATCAGTTTCAGGAGATTTTGGGCTGAGGTGATAGGGTCTTCTAGATATACAATCATGTCGTCTGCAAATAGAGACAATTTGACTTCCTCCTTTCCTAATTGAATACCCTTTATTTCTTTTTCTTGCCTGATTGCTCTGGCTAGAACTTCCAGTACTATATTGAATAGGAGTGGTGAGAGAGGGCATCCTTGTCTAGTGCCAGATTTCAAAGGGAATGCTTCCAATTTTTGCCCATTCAGTATGATATTGGCTGTCGGTTTGTCATAAATAGCTTTTATTATTTTGAGATACGTTCCGTCGATACCTAGTTTATTGAGAGTTTTTAGCATAAAGGTCTGTTGAATTTTGTCGAAGGCCTTCTCTGCATCAATTGAGATAATCATGTGGTTTTTGTTTTTGGTTCTGTTTATGTGGTGAATTACATTTATAGACTTGCGTATATTGAACCAGTCTTGCATCCCCGGGATGAATCCTACTTGATCATGGTGGATAAGCTTTTTGATGTGTTGTTGTAATCGGCTTGCCAGTATTTTATTGAAGATTTTTGCATCTATGTTCATCATGGATATTGGCCTGTAGTTTTCTTTTCTTGTTGAGTCTCTGCCGGGTTTTGGTATCAGGATGATGTTGGTCTCATAAAATGATTTGGGAAGGATTCCCTCTTTTTGGATTATTTGGAATAGTTTCAGTAGGAATGGTACCAGTTCCTCTTTGTATGTCTGGTAGAGCAACCCCAAGGCACATAATCATCAGATTCACCAGGGTTGAAATGAAGGAGAAAATACTAAGGGCAGCCAGAGAGAAAGGTCGGGTTACCCACAAAGGGAAACCCATCAGACTCACAGCAGATCTCTCAGCAGAAACCCTACAGGCCAGAAGAGAGTGGGGGCTGATATTCAACATCCTTAAAGAAAAGAACTTTCAACCCAGAATTTCATATCCAGCCAAACTAAGCTTCATAAGTGAAGGAAAAATAAAATCCTTTGTGAACAAGCAAGTACTCACAGATTTCATCACCACCAGACCAGCTTTACAAGAGCTCCTGAAGGAGACACTACACATAGAAAAAAACAACCAGCACCAGCCACTCCAAAAACGCACGAAATGGTAAAGAGCAGCAACACAATGAAGAATCTGCATCAACCAATGGGCAAAACAGCCAGCTAGCATCAAAATGACAGGAGCAAACTCACACATAACAATATTAACCCTAAATGTAAATGGACTAAATGCCCCAATCAAAAGACACAGACTGGCAAATTGGATAAAAAGCCAAAACCCATCAGTGTGCTGTATCCAGGAAACCCACCTCACATGCAAGGATACACAAAGGCTCAAAATAAAGGGATGGAGGAAGATTTACCAAGCAAATGGAGAGCAAAAAAAAAGCAGGAGTTGTTCATTTTTTAAAATTATTTTTTCTTTGACTTTGACAGATTGTGTTAATTCAGAAGCCTTGTCTTCAAGCTCTGAAGTCTTTTCTTCCACTTGTTTAATTCTATTGCTGATACTCTCCAGTGCATTTTACATTTGTCTAAGTGTGAACTTGATTTCCAGAAATTGTGATTGTTTTTATTTATGCTATTTCACTGAAGCCTTCAGTGGTGATCCAGTTTCTTTAAAGGGTCTGTGGATTCTTTTGGCTTTGCTGGTATGTTCCTGTGGTAGTTCTTGGGGCAAAAGTTCACAATATGAGTCTTCACATACTTCTCTGTCCATGCAAGCAGGAGCTGCAAGCCAGTCCTGCATCCTATATGCCATCTTAATCCTCATTCACTCTTTAACCCATTTTAATCTGATGTTTTCTCAGTCACTACAGTGGCATTGCTTATGCTGAGTAATTAATAACATCATCAATTACCTCAAAGTTTTCATTCCTGCATTTATTTTTTTCCAATGGATTTTGCTGAGTGCCTACTATGTATTAAGTACTGTGAGAGGTATTGGGGATAAGATAAATAGGTCCTGGTTGTCACAGAATATATACACTGAAGGCATATGACACAGTGGCGAGAGCAAGTTCCAGAAGCCAGAATGGCTAGGTCTGAATCCTACTCTTCACCTCATTAGTTCTGTGACCCTGTGAAAACTGCATGATCTTTTTTCTCCTTAATTTCTTCTGCTGAGAAATGGAGATAATGGTACTATTGTTAGTTGTTTGTTGTTGGCTTGGCATCATTACCATCAGGCCCTTTTAAGGCTGAACACTGGCTTCCTAGAACCCCCTTCTCTGGATAGTTCCATGCTAGAATTTCACATTACAAGAAACTCATGTGAATTTCGAAGACAGAAGTAAATCAAAGGCCTGCTCTCAGAAGTTCATGGCAGTCAGACACAAGAAGATTCCAGATCTCTCTACAAGTTCTCACTTGGTGATTAAGATTTTTCCCTGATGTGCCCACCATCAGTGGATTTCTCGCTGCTCTCCACTGCTTCTGCCACTGCCTTCAAATCTTCATTTCTCCAGATCCTCCCACAAAAAATTCCTATATTAATTCCCTTTTCCCATATGACTTGTAGTAGCTTCATTTCCCTGAAAGAACCCAGATGGATACAGGTACCTACCTTATAGTATCACTGAGATGATTGAGTTAATACATGAAAAAGCACTTAACACAGTGCTTGGCACAAGGCAAGCACTATCTTGTTCCTATTATGATAAGTGATATAAAGGAAATAAAATATAAAGCAATAGGGTGATGAAGACAGAGTGGTAGAGGGACACAGTGGTCAGGGAAGATTACTCTGAGCATATGATATTTGCATAGGGTCGTGAAAAATAAGAAAGGAAAAGCCATGTTAACATTTGAGGAAAGGAAAGAGCAAGCAAAGAGCTTGTTGCGTCTTAAGAAGAGAACAAAAGACAATGGAGACTAAAGAAGGAAGTGGCATGAGATGGGTTGGAGAGATCATCTCATGGAGGGCAGATATGGCAGGTTCTTGTAGGTCATGATAGAATATAGATTTTTTTTCCCTGCTTAGAAGGGGAAGTGATTAAAATTTTACAAGCAGGTAAGTGGAATGATATAATTTGTTTTAACTAGAGCCTTTTGGTTGTAATTTTAGTGTAGAAACAAGAGAACAGTTAAGAGGCTGTCACAGTAGAGAGTTGATGGTGGTTTGGGATTGGAAAATGAAGATGGCAATGGAGGCCATAGAGAGGTAAGCTTCAGGGAAGTTGTTAGCAGGGTAGGCTGATGGTTGGATATGTGGAGTAGAAGAAAGCCTTTCCTCCACGTTCGTCAAGAGTTTAACTCCCTCGACTTCTAAGGCATTACCTTCTCCTCATTTTCCTTCTATTTTCCAGGTTTCTTCTTCCTTTGCTCTCTTCTTCTATTATTCCCTAAATACCTTCCTTTGCTCCTTCTTTCCTTTACTCATTCCTTTGTACTCTCCAAGTGCTTGGTTCTTTTTTCTCTTCCTTTTTATATTTCCACTGGGTGCTTGGAATAGGGACAACACTTTTTCCTCTGCCTAAATTCACAAATTTATATCCCTCTCTCAGATGACTCTCCTAATAAAAAGGTGCAATTACCAATTAGACATCACTGTTTGAATGGTCCCACAAGTGCTTCAAATTCAACATGTGCTAAGCTGAACTAGGTCTTCTCCTAAAGATTCTTCTGTATTCCCTCTGTTGTTTAACAATACTGCTAAGCATCCAATCATCCAAGCCAAAGAACTGGGGGCCACTCTAACATATTTTTCTCACCTCTCCATATCAAATCAGTCACAAAGTCCGGCCAACATTACCTCCTCAATACTTCCTACACCTTTTCCCCAGCATCCATCCTTATTGTTACTTCCTTAATTACAGACAGTCACTGTCTCTGTTTTAAATATCCCAACTGATTTCTCTCAGTTCTATTTCTTCAAATGTGGTCTCTACCCTGCCTCTTGAGTGGTTTATGTATTACTTAATCCATTCTTTTTTTCCTTTCTTAAAACTTCCATTCGTTCCATTGCCTCTGAGATAAAACACAAGTTGCTCACCTAGAGTACCAGTTTGTGATCTCTACCTGGCTTGTAGCATTCACCTCATCTCCCATGACAACTACACTGAATTATTTTAGTTCTCCAAATTGTCTATGCCAGCTCAAGCATTTCCTCCTTTAAGAAGTCTTCTCTCATTCTCACAGTTATGTCAGTCTTCTTCATTTCAAAACTTTGTACATTTCTCTTACATATCACTAGTTTTATACTGTATGATAGCTAATTGTTTGATTATTGACATTATTTACTTTTATCCCTGTTTCACAGCTTCTATTCTGCCTGTACTCCCTGTATACACAACTATTTTAATGTGTTTGTATGTGCTTTGACAAAATGTGATTCTTTTGTTTTGTGTTAATTTTTAATTTGTGTAAATGATATTGTGTTACATTTCACTGTTTCTTTTTAAAATTAATCCTATGTCTTTCTAATGTATCCATGTTGCTATGTGGCAGCTAGCATATTGCTCCTAAGAGACTACTCATAATACAAGGTGAATAAACCTACCATATTTTATCTACATATTCTTCAAGCTGTGCATGACCAGAATGCCTTCCACTTCCAGCCACCAAAACTAAGGCAGCAATGAGCACACTTGGCAGTGTCTCTCTTTTGTAAATCGATACAATTTGGTCTGCTAAGAGAACATATACACCAGAAAAGCTGATCAAAAAATAAGTCTCGGCCAGGCGCGGTGGCTCAAGCCTGTGATCCCAGCACTTTGGGAGGCCGAGGCAGGTGGATCACGAGGTCAAGAGATCGAGACCATCCTGGTCAACAAGGTGAAACCCCATCTCTACTAATACAAAAAATTAGCTGGGCATGGTGGCGCGTGCCTGTAATCCCAGCTACTCAGGAGGCTGAGGCAGGAGAATTGCCTGAACCCAGGAGGCGGAGGTTGCAGTGAGCCGAGATCGCGCCATTGCACTCCAGCCTGGGTAACGAGCGAAACTCCGTCTCAAAAATAAATAAATAAATAAATAAGTCTCATTTTTCAAATCCAATCTGCCATCTTTTTCTTTGTGCTAATTAATAAATCATTATATACTTGATGTATCCATCTTTTTTAGGTTAGCATGTTGAGTCTCTGAAGCTGATTAACTGGTTAACTCAAGTTTTTGCACCTGCAGAGCAGTGATTCCCCCCTGCATGGCATCTGTTTGACATCTCCTTAATTTTATTAGTGGCTTATGGACAAAATCACTTAACTTTAACTTTTTCAAGTTTAAGTTATTTGGATTCACAAGAGCATTTTTCTCCCTGTTATAAATCAATGAACGCAGTTAAGATTAACTGCCTACATGTGAGCTTCAAAAGATCTTCTATGGGCAGGCAAAGTTGAAAGAAACACATAATTCCATAACATGCTAAACACGAGCTGATCAAAGTTTTTGGAGCTGGTTACTTAATGCTGTACTTCCTCATTCTCAAACAATCTGATTTCAAGTAGTTTGTGTCTAAAACATATATTACTAGATCTCAAACATTCTTCCTTTGGAAGAAAAATCATTTCTGTATCGTAACTGGTCAAAATCTGTGTTTCAACAGATTTAAACTCGACTCTGGGCTAAACATTCCTCAATCTAATTTGTGAAATTCCATAATGTTTGGAGATTAATGCAAAAAGAAATGAAAATAAAAGAAACATAATTAATGATTTATTTTAAACACAAAAACTTCCTATAGAATAATCATGGACTCCTGGAAGCAAAAGGAATCATAATCCTTAGATATTATACAGTGTGGGTGGGGGGCATTTTTCAAGTCCTTGGAATTCTAAGGAAATGTCATGGGGGCAGTCATGGGGGCAGTTGAGGAGACCAGTAAGGTAGGGCACAACCAAACAGCCTTCCTTTTACATATATGTTTTTTAAATTTTATGCTTTTGTGTAAGAGATCACTTTAAAAATTTACACTACTTAAAAATAAGTTGAAAGTCCCTGATCTAGCCCAGTCTTTCACACAAATCATTCTCTTCTATGACAACCGTGACAGGCAGTAATCCAATATCTGCTCGCATACTGCTGTCATTGTGAGTTCACTGTCCTGAAGCAGCTCATGTCCATATCAGGTATCTCAACTCCTTGGGATGCTTATTTCTTATAGAGTGCCATATTTTACCCCCTATAACTTCTATGGCCTACTTATCTCCTCTGAATTAATACAGACTTTCTATCAGTTACCTCCCTCCCTTATGCGTTCTTTCAGAAATGGATAAACTATGAATGCTGGTTTGTGCAGGATAGCCAGTCTCAGTTCCTTAAATATATATCTTTTGAATTGGAAGAATCAATATCATTAAAATGACCATACCACCCAAAACAATTTACAGATTCAATGTTACTCTTATCAAATTACCAACATCATTCTTCATATAATTGGAAAAAAACTAGTCTAAAATTCATATGGAGTCTAAAAAGAACTCTAACAGTCAAAGCAATCCTAAGCAAAAAGAACAAAGCTGGAGACATCACAATACCTGACTTCAAACTAGAGTAGCCAACCCAGCATGGTACTGGCACAAAAGCAGACACATAGACCAATGGAACAGAATAGAAGACTCAGAAATAAAGCAGCACACTCACAACCATCTGATCTTCGACAAGGCCCCAAAAACGAGCAACAGATAAATGACTTTCAAGTCAATAAATGGTGCTGGTATAACTGGCTGGCCATTTGCAGAAGAATGAAACCAGACCTTTGTCTTTCACTATATAAAAAAATTAATTCAAAATTAATTAAAATTTAAATGTAAGACCTCAAGCTATAAAAATCCTAGAAGAAAACCTAGAAAATACCCTTCTCAACATCAGCCTTGGCAAAGAATTTTTGACTAAGTCTCCAAAAGAAATTACAACAAAATCAAAAATTGATAAGTGAGACTTAATTAAACTAAAGAGCTTCTACACAGCAAAATAAACTATCAGTAAACAGATAACATATAGAATGAGGGAAAATATTCACAAGCTATGCCTCCAATGAAGGTCTAATATCCCTAGTCTATAAAGAACTTAAATGAACAAGCAAAAGTCAAATAACCCCATTAAGAAATGGACAAAGGGCATGAACAGACAGTTCTCAAAATGAGACATACAAGTGGCCAGTAAATATATCAAAAAATAATCATTATCACTAATCATCAGAGAAATGCAAATCAAAACCACAGTAAGATATCATCTCACATCAGTCAGTATGGCCATTGTTTTTGTTTTGTTTTATTTTCAATAGCAAAATGGCTATTATTAAAGTCAGAAAACAACAGATGCTGGCAAGGCTGTGGAGAAAAGGGAATGCCTATATACCACTGGTGGGAAAGTAAATTAGTTCAGCCACTATGGAAAGTAGTTTGGAGATTTCTCAAAGAACTTAAAACAGAACTACCATTAGACCCAGTAATTCCATTACTGTGTATATACCCAAAGGAAAATGGATTATTATACCAAAAAGACACATGCAGTTATATGTTCATCACCACACTATTCAGCATAGCAAAGACATGGAATCAACCTGGATGCCCATCGGTGGTGGACTGGATAAAGAAAATGTGATACATATATGCCATAGAATACTACATAGCCATTAAAAATAATGAAATCATATCATCTGCAGCAACACGGATGCAGCTGGAGGGCATTATCCTAAGCAAATTAATACAGGAACAGAAAAGCAAATACTGTATGTTCTCACTTGTAAGTGGGAGCTAAATATTGAGATGCATGGACATAAAGATGGAAGCAATAAACACTGAGAACTATTATACTAGAGTGGAGAGAGAAGGAGGGATTTGTGGGTTAAAAAATCTACCTATTGGGTACTAAATTCACTACCTGTGTGAAATATACTCATGTAATACACTTGCACAAGAACCTCCTGTATCTAACATGAAAGTTGAATTTTTTTTAAAAAGCGTATAACTTTTAAATAACCAGTGGAACGTTTTATTCTCTTCAGGTTAGTCGCATCCTTATCTTTGTCATAACATCACCTTAGAGTTGATCACTTTCCTCCTGTCTTCTCTACTACACAAACCTTCATCTTGAGGGCATGGACCATGTCTTTCCTTCTCATCTTGGTATCCCCAGGGCATGAGCCCAGCAGATACTAGGCACTCTATCTTGGTTAGGAATCAAATTTAAAGTAAAATTTATTTTTTCCAATCTAGAACTGAAAGATGAAAGACAGTAAAAACAGACCCTAGAATGATAGCAGAGTGTAAGGCTAATTACCAGTCACAAACAGAAACCCTCACCTTTCCAAAGTCTACATTCTGGCTGCTGCAAAACTACTTTTTTTTCCGAGACAAGTAGAGAAGTCAGGAAGCCCACCTGAAGAATATGTTGAGAAAAGTGCCTTTAAAATGTGTTCCCCATCAACAAACCAAATCAAGGAAGCAAAAGTCAATGAAAATCCAGCCATACAATTCTGCTGGAAAGATCCAGACCCCTGATAGTGCCCTCTCAAAGGACCAGAGTGTTTGGGCACCTGTGGGGATGGAGTGCCAGGACCACGTCGTGTTGTAACCAATAGGCTCATTCTGAGAATCAGAATCATATGCCAAGGCAGGTGGGAAAATAAAGAGTAGGTGTTCAACTCCTAGTAAACCTGCTGGAAAAAGAAAAAGTACAGCTCTCCAGTTGTTTGTGGGTGGTGAAATTATGAGGAAATGAGAAACAAGATCAGACTGTTTTTAAAGTCCCAAGCAGTAGGGAACCTTGAAGGAAGAAGGTGTGAGCTTTGTAAAAAGTCAAAGGTAAAGGAAACAAATTATACCCCAGGAAAAGCTACTCTACTTTCTCCATTTTGAAAATTTGGCAGACAGGAGTGTTAGAAAATGAAATTCAAACTCAGTCCAGGGTGACTTTTCAATCTTGGATCTGCAGGACAGACTTTACCTATCTATACACATAAAGACAGCCCCCAACACACATACATACACACACACTCCTGTGTAATTTGACAAGAAACTTGACAAGATTGAATGAAAAACATCCTCAGTGTTCTGAGGAGGCAGCTATCAGGGTGTAGCTGAGAACCCACGGCTTGGTAGTCAAGGCAGAGAAAGACCATCAGCAGGACTGTCCCCCTTCCCTTCATGCAATTTCATTCACGTCCATGGCTTCAGTTACCACTTGTGTTGCAATGACTATCAACTTCACATGTGCAGCGCTGACCTTTCCTCTGAGCGTTAGTCCCATTTATCCAACTGCCCACTCTGTGTCTCCACATAAATGCTACGAAGGCACCGCTATATCAACGTGTGCAAGAGGAACTGGTGATTTTTCTTTACCTGTTTCTCTTCCACAATTTCTTATCTCGGGAAATGGAAACCTCACCTATTCAACTGTGCAAGCCAAAATCTAGGATTCAATGTTGATGCAGCCCACAATCGCATAAATGTCTAATCTAGCGCCAAGGTTTGTCAATCCTCACCAACTTCTCCGTCTGTCTACTTGTCTTCATTGTCTGCCTTGCCTTGGTCGTAGCTACCTACCTTCTCAGCCTCTTTTGACTATAGCACTGGCCTCCTAACAGGTGTCCCACATTCACTCTTACCCCTCCAAACTGTACTTCATAGCAAGCTTTTCAAATCCTTTCCTGTTTGCCCATTTTTCTTGGGCTAAAGGCCAGAATTCTTATCCCAGCCACAAAGCCTTTATTGGTTCAGACGTGCCTCCCTTTCCAGCCTCAGCAGGATCACCTTACTTGTTACCCTAATGTCATGCCACACAATTTCTTTCAGTTCCTCAGGGCACTTGATTTCTCCTGCAACAGGTTTTGCTTGAGTAATTGCTTCTGCTTGGAGTTCTCTTCTTAGCTGAACCATCCTAACCCTTCCGATCTCAGCTCAAACATCACTTTCTCAGGGAGCCTTCCCGGCACTCGGGTGGGTTGGATCCCTCCTTTTAATGCCCTCATAGCACTTTATATTTTTCCCTTTATATTTATCACCGTGGTCGTTTTATATTTGAATATGTATCCCTTTGATTCAAGCTTCTCTCCCCTCCTAGACTTTAAGGTCCATGGGCACATGAACCATTGCTTGTTTTGTCACCCTGTGTGCCCGAGACCCTGACATCACCCAATCCACAAAGATTCAATCAACTTTTTGTATTGTGTGAATGAATGAATGAATGAATGAATGAATGAATGAATGAAAACTGACATCCAAAGGCTAAATTCATGAGAAAACCAGTGGGCAGTTATCAACTCATCCATTCATTCATTCATTCATTCATGTAGCATCTAGTGATTCAACACTGAGCACTGACTGACTACTTGGTTATTTGCAGACTGAAACTTCTCCTGGTGGGCTGAGCAGCAGTTTGGTCTGTGCACATTAATTCTACACTCCATCCATGGAGGCCATTTGACACACTGGGGGGTTAATAATGTAACTCTCTTCTGCATACTCTTCTTAAAGGTCCAACTGAGTCTATAGGGGTAAACTGCAGAATAAGACAGAATCCTAGCTGAACTGGTTGCTTATACCTTAGCTTAGGGTGGCAATGGTAGCCTTGGTCTGGAGGGAAGGAAGAAATGACACCAGGCAAGTCTTTCTGCCACTAGCTCAACACTTGCCTCAACAGCCAGGATGATGGCAGCCAGAATGTTCACGGCTTGCAAGGAAGTGGGGTCTGAGAGACCTGGTCATGGGGGCCAGAGGTCAGCACTGAGAGGGCACAGTTGAGCCAATATGTGCAGGATTCATGACTTCTTGCTTGGCATTCCACATGGTGAACCATCTCTTCAGTCAGGCTTTTCCCTAATAATACCATAATAGGAAATTACTTGAATACCATTGGTCACCATTTTTCTATTGTAAAGGAGTTTGGCTAGTACAGTCTCAACAAACTTCTTAATGAAGTTGCATGTAAAATAGGTTCACCTGATAACTACATTGTCTTGTACATGAGGCATATTTAAAGACTCAAGTATCTAGGCCGGGCTGAGATAAGAACTCATAAAATGCACGAAAAGATCCAAATGACTCGTGTCTGCAAATATAACCCAAAAATATTTTCTACACTCTTTTGGTATGTCTAGCTCTGATTGAACCAGGAAAACCAGATGTTAAGAGAAAAAAAAATACCATGAAACAATTTGTCTGACAATTTTACAAAAACAAAAAAGAGATTAGATCATTCATTTCTCAAAATTCCAGAGTGCCTACTCTGATCTAAGTGGGTCTGCTTATCTGAAATTATACAACAATCATGGCTAATGCCAAATCTACTTTCCACAAAAGATATGAGGAGCTTTGTTCCATCTCTGTAATAATATTAACTAATATGGTGAAGTACTTTAAAGTTTATAAATCATTGTTACATTCATTATACCACTGGAGTTCTTCAAAACCCTTCTAGGTTGTAAGGGCACATTTTATTACTATATTTATACTTAATTGAGGAAACTGAGACTCAAGGAAGTCCACCATAAGATAGTGTATGATTTTCCTACTTAAGCCAAATCCAGTCCTCTTTCCATTACTCCATACCACTTCCACACCGCCATTTTCTTTCCTTTTTTTTTTTTTTTTTGTAAATTGCATCATTTAAAAATAGCAATTTATTCTTCAGCTCCATCTGGGTCTGTATCCTAAACAAGTAAAACAGTAGTTTTATCCTGAGTAGATATTTGCACTTCCACATTCATATATGGAAACAACCTAAGTGTAGACAGATAAACGGACAAAGAAAATGTGGCATATATAAACAATGGAATATTATTCAACCTTAAAAAGAAGCCAATATCTCAAGTGTTCTCACCACAAACACACACACAAATTACTGTGTAAGGTGATGGATATGTTAATTAGCTTGATGGTACTATCACTGCACAAGGTATACATATATCAAAACATCACATTATAGGCACTAAATACGTATAAGTTTTATTTTTCAGTCATACCTCCATAAAACTGAAAAAAGAAAAATGGAAATTTATTGAGAGGAAAAAAAATCTGTCAAATAAATTCATTGTGTTGTGAAGATAAACAGAAGTTATCAATTTTCTGCATTTTTCAGTTTTTATGTTTGAATTTAAAAATTTTACCTTATTTTATCTACATAGATCTTAGTAAAAATGACAATTCCTCCTAGAAAAATGTGAATGATTAAGCCTAAATCTGCTATGTTTCTACCTCTGTGTGCTTGAGAAATGAGTTAATAGTTCTTGGCTAGTGAGGATCCATTTTGAAACACTTAAAAGTTCATGGCATGGTTTTCTTTTTGAGTTGAGTTCTTGTAATATGTTTTAATTTTTAAAAGGATTTTTATTCATCAAACAATTGGTCAAAAATTTACTTTCATTCTATGTTGGAATCTGAGGCAGACATAGATATATAAGATACAGTATACTCCCCAGTTGTTTAGATTCAGCATGGGGAGGCCAGGTACACCAGAGGCCAGCACCAGGTAGAAGGTCCCTGGATTAAGCCTCAAGGAAAGGAATAGGGAGAGTGGGCCAGGATAGTCAGCAAAACCTGCGTGTGAGGAGAATGTCGGCGGAGACCATCTGCTGGAGCTAGGCTCCCAGTAACTTACTGTCAGAGAGCATACATGTGCATCAAAAACGTCAGAGCCATAAACCTGATGGAACTTGGGTCATCAAATCTGTTTAGTTGTTATTTTCCTTTCCTATCTGGAGGAAAACTGAGGTCTAGAAAAGTTCCTTGGACATGATTCTTTTTAAATGACTAATTAAAAACATTTTATTTTACAACACTTCTACTTCCAAAGTACATAAACATAGGTCTCATTCATTCTTCCTGTCATGTCCAAGGCAAGCATAGGGCTTCCTCTCTTCAGGTGGAGAAGCAGCTTCCTGGAGGTGTTCATCTGCATGCTGCTCACTGGAGGAACAAGCCCTTTTCTTTCTTTCCCTCTCTTTCTTTCTTTCTTTCTTTCTTTCTTTCTTTTCTTTCTTTCTAGCTTGAATTTATTTCAGATGGCATATTTTGGGTTATTCATACAAAATATGAAAAACAGCATAGGTATTGTTTTTGTTAAGGTAAAAAAAATAAAGACTTAGATAAGTAGATCATTTTTAAAAATACTATTAAGCACATATTTAAGTATCAAAAACTTCAAGTCAAATCTTATTAAAGAGTATTTCAAAAGCAAAGCTCAAATCCATGGTTGAATTGCATTTTATAAAATACTTATTGAAATAAATGTCATTGAAACATCATTATATGGTTATTATCTTTTTTCATATTTATTGTTATATTCTTCTCTTTCTTTCTACTCTGGGCTCCTGATAAATTTCCCAGTGGGATGTGTGCGTGTGTACATGTGTGTGTGAGTGTGTATGTGGGTGTTGTGTGCATGTGTGCTTTGTTTTGGCCTTTTTTCCATTATAATATTCTGTCACTCTTCTTATATACACTTTGAAAAGGTGGAAATAAAAAACAGGAACTTGGACAAACCTCATAGAACATTGACCTTAGAATCGAGATTCAGCGCAAAAGCCTAGCACTCTCCTCCAAGTTCACATGGAAAATTAACAATCTTTGTTCTCTATCACATGACCACTGTGTCAAAAATCCTAATTCTAGAACAGGTCCAACTCAGCTGGGCTATTTCAAGGCTGCAAAGAATTTCTGATAATGCCTCTCATGGCTAGATCAGGTCCTCTCTTTGGAGTAAAGTAAGTGCAAGTTGCCATCTGAGGGATGAAGAGCTTCCCTGGAGCCATCGAGTTTCCTCAAATTGAAATCCCTGCAATCTCTTTTATTCTCTTCTTTGCTCTACACAAATCACAACAACAAATACAAATACGTCAAACTTCTACTATAAACTTTAATAGTCTTGGGCCCTCTTACATCTGGACCACTGCAAAAGTTTGAATTACATTTGTTTTTTTTGTTTTTGTTTTTGTTTTTGAGATGGAGTCTCACTCTGTTGCCAGGCTGGAGTGCAGTGGCATGATCTCAGCTCACTACAAACTCCACCTCCTGGATGATTCTCCTGCCTCAGCCTCCCAAGTAGCTGGAACTACATATGTGTGCCACCACACCCAGATAATTTTTGTATTTTTAGTAGAGACAGGGTTTTGCCGTGTTGGCCAGGACGGTCTTGATCTCTTGACCTCGTGATCCACCCGCCTCAGCCTCCCAAAGTGCTGGGATTACAAGTGTGAGCCACTATGCCCTACCTAATGTTTTAAATTAAAAAAAATATATCAGTACCCAAAGAGATTGCCTTTCAATTGCATGGTTGGGCATTCTCATATGAGTATATGCTTCCTAAACAAAGGTTATGTTGCAAATGTTAACACAGCTTTTACCAGAAGTCTGCTTGGCAAACTCCTTTCTGTTTTAGCAGGGCTCCTTGAGGGAGCCATTATTGCGCCCATTTTGCAGATGAAGGACTTGAGGACCAATTAATTGGATTTACTTGCTCAAGATCACAGGGCTCAGGAGATCTGAGCATGTTCCCCTCTCTCTTTCAGGAAGTAAAGCCAGGTCCCAACCTGCTGAGGAGCATGAGCCTCTCTCAGGTGGCTAAGGAGTCCAGGCTGGGTCCTTCAAGAGGAGTAGTGAAGAGCAGGTCAGGATGTGGTATAAGTATCAACTTTAAAAAATACAGAGTGAAAAGCTGGTTTCTGAGCATGGAATTTTCTAGAAAGGAGAGCTGCACAGAAATGCACCAAGAGCACTGATTGGTTGCTCCCTTGGCCAGCTGCGAGAGACCTGCATATAAGACTTCTTGGGACAGCTGTCATTGAATCAAAATTTAGAGAGTAAAGGGCAACCTGCTCTCCCAACAGCACTGGCCCCTCACTCAAGGACTCCTGTATTCTCCATCAGCCAGTTAAGCACAATACTTGTCCCCCTTCACTCCCCCCTAGGAGGACTTGCTTGCCCAACTCTGCATTTTGGTTGGGTATTAGATTTGCTTTCCTGCAGCTGCTTGCTCAATTCCTCCTGTGGGTAATTGGGGGATGTCTTTAAAACCAGCAAACACCTTCCGGGGTCATGCTTGAGGAAGGAAACTGAACAACTTGGCTCGTCAGGAATTCCACCCCAAGAAACGACCCCTGGTTAAAGAGCAGCCAAGGTGGGAGGGCACGATTTCCTGTCTGGATCCCCTTTCTTTCCATCAAGCCCATAAATCTGAATCCCTTGTACTCCCATCAGAGGCTTAGCTTTCCAGTAACTGGTCTCTGATGCCCCAGACGGTTGTCTTCACTTAGGCTCTTGACTGGTTACTCAATGACTTCTGCTTCCAAATCAGCAAAGATAAAATCCTCTCTGCTATCTGATAACACTCTGCCTCCTTCCCGCGAGGGAGTTGATGAAGGCCCCTAAAGAATAACCATGTCTTCTCTTCAATGCAAGCATTCGGAGGAAAATCACTAAGAATTTTGCTTTTCTTCACCTTCCAGGAAAGTATGACTGCTCATCACATTTTTTTGTTGTTCTCTAAAATCCTTGATGTTGCAGACTTCACTTACCTCCAAAAGGTACCTCACAAACCCTCTCTGCAAGCACTTGCTGTGGGAATTTGCGGTTTCACAAATTGGGTTTTACTCAAACTAGCACACTCCAGTTTCTCTCCTAAGAATCGCTCTCCGTGTTAAGGAAATCACCTCCACACTCTAGAATACTTACTCTCCCTTTAAAGGAGATCCTGATTCCGTGTTTCCCAACCAGCTCCTGAAGTACATGTGTAAATAACCTCCTATTACCCTTTCCTCCCAGATGGCAGACAGAGTCAAACACACAGTTTCAAAGTAATGTGCATAATGAATTTTGTATGTGCTCAAGGGATTATCAAACTGTAGCATTTAATGGGTAATATAACTTCTCGGAATCTGTACATCGTGTGTGTGTGTGTGTGTGTGTAAGCATGCTTGCACACACACAGTCATTTATAAGGTGAGACTGTTAAATGGTTCAGTCTTCTCCATCATAAAGTCCAAATATCTTTATCAGAGCTGCTAGGTCCTTCAGGATTCAGTCTCTGTTTACCTCCAGACTCAGATTCTCATTATCCATTCTCAGCGATGATTTGTCAATTTCAACTACAGTGAACAATTAATAATTTCTGAAAACCCTGAAATATCTGGATGCCTGCACATGCTGTTTATCTGTCTGGCATGTCTCCCCTAACCCAATTCTCACCTGCCTCACATGCACCTAACTACCCTGTGGCTCTCAGCTGGAAAGAACAGATCCCTGATCTTTAACTTCAGCTGTTGGCCTGTCCTCTGCAGTCCTATTCCTCCTAGCACTGAGCCCTAGAGAAGCACCTATCACACTGTATGGAGACAATGTGTTTACTTTCCCGTCTTTCCTTGAAGAAAGGAACTATGACTCGCTGTAATATCTGTAGTTACTTGTATAGTGCCTGCCTGGCTTGTAGCAGCTATTCAGTAAAATATTCACTGAATAAAGAAATAACTGGATCAATTAATTAATCAAGATATTTTATGCCAAGAACCTGAGCACAGAGCCCCATGTGTATTTTTCTATTACAGTGTCTCTGCTACATTTTAATTCTTGCTGGAATCATGCTGTCATTGTAAGGGATTAAGATCAGATGTGCTTATCTAAGCCCTGCACGTTTCCTTCTGGAACAGGTAAAGAACCTTCCTTTTATTTCTCTCGTTTTCAGCTTTCAAACCTTTGGATTTGATATGTATAGCATGTCATAGTCCTGAATATAAAGACAAACTCTAGAGGCACAGACTCACCGTTCAAAGCACTTCATTTCCCCATTGCACTTTCTTCCCCATTTCTGCTTCCCAGTAAAAACCAGAGTGTCATCTTCACCTTTGCTTTGCCATCAGGTTCAACTATGCTTTTCCCTCTTAAGGGAAAAATAATCTCTAGCAGTCTCTCCTCCCTTCGTTTTTCTCTAAAGCTACCATTCTAGATAGGTTCTCCATAGGTTCACAATTGGACATGCACAATTAATTAATTCCTGCTTTCAATAAATATGTACTGAATAGCTGCTGTGTGCCAGGCAGGCACTGTGCAAGCTCTCTTCTTGCTTCCAGTCTTGGTCCTGTGACCCATGTGACACATACTACCAGATCAAGCTCCCAAATACCATACATGATATCCAACCCTTCCTTTTCAAGGTCTCCTTGGCTTCATTTGCTTTAGTCTGTGAAGATGGGACTAAGGCCAGGTTCTTTTCCTCCAATTAAATGTGCACTATGCAGTGAACAAAGCACTAGATATGGCTAAAACTGAGGAAAACTTGTCACCACCTGTCACCCTAGGTCCACAGGAAAGAGGGAGCCTCAGTCCAAAGGGGCATAAGAGTTGATGATCTCACGACACCAGGTGGAGAGCAATCACATGTGTGTGTGTGCACGTGTGTGTATGTGTGTGTGTCTGTGTGTGTTTCTGTGTGACATGTCAGGGCAGGGATAGAGATGCAGAATGCTAGAAACTTCCAGCAGCCTGCTGTACCTTAAGAACAATTGGGGTGCTTACTCAAGCCTTCTTCAAAGGCCATGATAGTAGTTACAGCAAACAAGAACAATGGCAGGGATCTGACAGGTGCTTTGTTGTGTCTGATTGCCATGGGGAAAAAGCCAAAGGACTCTTCTCACTATGGAACTACCTGTGTATTGACACCCAATTTGTCCAGAAATAATTTCCTCATCAAATCTCTCAAGGTATACCATCACTCACTAGTCACATACTTATAATTTGAATAGACTATTTACTCCAAAATTCAACAAAATACTAAATGCTGCACATTGTTTCCATTTTAATTTAGAACCCACGGGCTTCAACAGATTTAGAGGACAGTCTGGTGAATAAGAGTAGAAACCATCATTACAATGATAATTTACATGGAAAAATAACATCTCACAAGGGAAATTGGATCCATGTTATCTGCTCCAGAAAACTCCGAGGCTTTTGTTCAGCTTTTGATGCCTTCTGCAATGGGGTCCTGAGCACTTCAGTGTCCCTCACACCTCCCCAACACATGCCTCACTCGTGCTGGTCCTTGTTCTGTCCCACCAATATGCCAGTCTTACTCTGGGGTTCATGTGCTTCAGAGCCTCTCAATCTCCTTGCTAGCCTCTGCACGTTGAAAACACTCACCCTTTGGGACTCAGCCCAAATTAGGTCTCCTCAGTGACAACTTCAACTATAGCAGCTCCCCGTCCTCATCCCACTCCTTTAGCTCCTAACTGTTCTCTATTTAACAGCAATTATTGAGTCCTTACTATGTCTCAAGAACTATTCTATGTGCTGTACATGAATTTGCTCATTTAATTTTTATAACAACTCTTTAAGGTAAGTACAATTACATCCCCATTTTATAGAAGGAACTAAGGCACAGAAGGATTAAATAAATTGCCCAAGGTCTGTGCGCTATTTATTTGTTACTGCATAATAAACACCTCAAATTTAGTGACATAAAACAGCAACTGTTTTATTATACTCATGAATTCTATGGGTCAAGCAGAGTAGGGGTAACTTCTTTCTGCTCCATGATGGCTGCATCTAAGCTAGGAGGACTGGACTGACTGGGGTGACTTGAATGCTGGGTAGCTGGAATCCCCTGGAGTCTCCTTCATTAATATGTCTGGTCCTTAGAGCTGGATAATGCAAAAGCTGGGCTCTGCTGAGGCTATCAACTGTGGCACCTACCCGTGGCCTGTCCATGTGTCGTGGGCATCTCACAGCCTGATGGCTGGGTTCCTATAGGACATGTTGTGAGACGAAACAACCAGACAATCAGAAAAGATGAAGGCAAAGAATTCAAGCCTTCTTCTGACTTACGCTCTGAGGCTATGCCGTGTCACGTTCACTCCAGTCAATGATGACAAATGAGTCACTGAGATCAGCCCAGATTCAAGAAAGGAATTGGACTCCACTTCTTGCTGGCAGAGTGATGAGGTCATACTGCAGAAGAACATGTGGGATGAGACATGTTTTTGTGGCCATCTTTAAAGAATGCAATCTGCCACAGTCTTAATGCTTAAAAGTGACAGAACCAGGCTGTTGCATATTTGTTAGGTTTTTTTCTCCTAAGATACAATGTAAGCTCTTTTACAGCTGAAATTATAGCTTGAGTTTCCGACACTATATGATAAAAAAATTCATAAGCCAAAAAAAATGTTATTATTAATTATTTAAAAGAAACCAGAGAGAAGGGACATTTAAATGGTATGGGCTATCTTTTGAGGTGATGAAAATATTCTGAACTAAACTCCGGTAATGATTACATAGATATCTATAGTAAAAGCCATTGAACTGTATAATTTAAACAGGTAAAATGTATGGTATATGAACTATATCTCAATTAAACTATTTTTAAGACAAAGTATAAATTAAGACATTCCAAGATAAGCAAAAAATTGAGAGGGTTTAATACTAGCAGACATGCTCTACAAGAAATGCTAAAGTGAATCCTTCAGACTGACGTGAAAGGACAACAGGCAGTAACTTGAATCTCAATGGAGAAATAAAGAACATTAGTAAGGATAAATAAGTAGAAAAATATAAAAGTTAGAATAAATGCATTTTGGGTTTGTAACTTTTTTCTTTTCCTAAGTGATTTAAAACACAACTACATAAAACAATAATTATAAATCTATGTCAGTTGGGATACAATACATAAACCTGTAATTAAATAGGGAAACCTAAGCTACATGGGGGCGATTTTTATATACCATTGAAACTATTTTGGTACTAATTTGAACTAGAATGCTATAAATTAGGATATTATTTGTAATACCCAAGGCAACCACTAATAAAATAACTAAAACAGAATACATAGTAAAATAAAAAAAGAGGTAATCAAAATGTTATACTAGTAGACATCAATTTAACACAAAAGAAGACAGTAAGGGAGGAATTCAGCAACAAAAACATATGACATGTGGAGTAAAAGGTAATAAAATGTCATAAGTAAGTTTTACCTCATCACTAATTATATTAAATGCAAGACTCAAATTATCTAATTAAAAGGTTGATACTGCAGAATGGATTTTTAAAAAATCATCCAACTATATGCTGCCTATGAGACTCACTTTAGATGCAAAACAGTTTGAAAGTGAAAGGACAGAAAAAGCTATTCCATACAACAAATAACTAAAATAGAGCTTAAGTGTCTATATGAATATCATTTAAAATAGGTTTAAGGCCAAAAATTTCTATAAGAGATTAAAAACGGATATTAAACAGTGATAAACAGGCAAATTTATTAGGAAGATACATAAATCAAAAACATATACACACCTAGCTTCAGAATTCCAAAATGTATGAAGGAAACACTGACAAAATTGAAGAGAAAAAGAGCAAATTCCACAATAATAGTTGGAGATTGTAATACCCTGCTTTCAATAATGAGAATAATGAGACAGAAGATCATTAAAAAAGTACAAGACTTGAACGATACTATAAACCAACTAGACCTAACAGATATCTACAAAACACACAACAACAGAAGACATATTTTCTTAACA
Source organism: Aotus nancymaae (assembly GCF_030222135.1). Lineage (NCBI taxonomy): Eukaryota > Metazoa > Chordata > Mammalia > Primates > Aotidae > Aotus > Aotus nancymaae. The sequence continues at coordinate 18,284,268 of NW_026988471.1, forward strand.
CGTAAAACATTCCCCAGAATAATCATATGTGAGGTCACAAGTCTCAATAAACTTAACAAGATGCAAATCATACAAAAGTATCCTTTCTAATTACAATGGGATGAAACTGGAAAGCAGTAACAGAAGAAAACCTGAAAATTTCAAAAATACATGAAAATTAAACAACACACTTTTAAACAGCCAATGGATCAAAACAGAAATCACAGAGAAATTAGAAAATACTTTGAGACAAATCTACCTAAAAACACAGCATACCAAACCTGATACGATGTAGTGAATACAATGCTTACAGAGAATATATGATTATGTGTCTATATTTCTCAAAAGAAAGATCTCAAATCAATAATTTAGCTCTACACCTTACAGAACTAGAAAAAGAAGAGCACACTAAACCCAAAGCTAGCAGAATTAAGGAAATAAAAAGATAAGAGTGACGATACATGAAATGAAAAGAAAAAAAAGTTGGTTATTTGAAAAAAAAAAATCAACAAAATTTACCTGACAAACCCAGAAAAAAGAGAAGACACAAATTGCTAAAATCACAAATGAAAGTGAGTATATGGCTAATAAACTTACAGAAATAAAAAGTATTATGAGAAAATACTATGAACATTTATATGCAAACAAATAAGATAACCAAGATGAAATGAACAAATTCTTAGAAGGAAAAAATTACCAAAAGTGACTCAAAAAGAAATAGAAAATCTGAACAGACCTATAAAAAACTTCCAATAACAACAACAAAAATCCCATGTTTCATTGGTGAACTCTACTAAAAGTTTTTTTTTTTTTTTGAGAAGTAACACCAATCCTTCTCAAATTCTTCCAAAACTTGGAAGAAGAGGATGAAATACTTTGAGTTATTCTACGAAACTGGTATTCCCCTGATTTTAAAGCCAAAGAAAACTACAAACCAATATCCTTTATGAATACATATGCAAAATTTCTCAACAAATATTAGGAAACTGAATCCCAGCAACACATTATATGGATTTTATACCATGACCAAATTGTATTTATTCAAGGAATGCAAGGATGGTTTAACATAAGAAAAGCAACCAAGGTATTATACTATATTAATAGAAGAAGGGGGAAACCACACATGATCATCTCATTGATGCAGGAAGAGAATTAAAAAAAAAATCAAACATCCTTCCATGATTTAAAAAAATCCATCTACGAGCTAGGAAATAGAAGAGAATTTCCTCAAAATAAAAAAGGGATCAAGGGATTAAGATGGTGGACAGGAGGTAGGACTAGCTTGCAGCTCCCACTCAAATGGACAAAGCATCATGTGGAGACTCATATCATAAACTTTTGCTCCAAGAACTACCACGGGAACATACCAGAAAAGCCAAGAGAATCCATAGACCTTTAAAGGAACTGGATTACCACTGCAGGCTCCCTGAGATCCCCAAAACCTGTGAGTCCACTTGCTTTCTCAGTAGGGAGGCTCATGGTGCTGTTGGGGTGCACAGGGGGAGTGAGATTGGCCTTTAGGACTGTGGGCTGCATGGGAGATGGGTGAGGCCTGTGACTGCAGGCTTTTCTCCACTTCCCTGGTGATATGTATGACTCAGCAGAGGCAACCATAATCCCCCTGGGAATATAACTCCACTGGACCGGGAACTACACCCCCATTTCCCACACCAGCTGTAGTAAGTCCCACTCAAGGAGAAGCTGAACTCAGACATCCCTATCCCTGCCCCAACCTTGTGGTCACTCTCTACTCATCCTGGTAGCCAATGATAAAGATAATAACCTCTTGGGAATTCTATGGCCCTGCTCACCACCTGAGAAACCTAAATACTTAACCTAGGAGTCCCTAGGGCAAGTTTGCATCCTCCCTATAGTATTGCAGCTGATGGCACTCTTGAAAGCACCACGTCCTGCCTGGAACCAACAAACATGAAGCCAGAGCACTAAACAGAAACACAACCAAGAACCCTCACAGAATCCACTTCACTCCCCTGCTACCCTACCAGAGAAGTACCAGCTGCAAGACCTGAAGATGGGTCACATCACAGGACTCTTATCAGCCCAGAGCTTGGAAGCCCTACTGGGTAGCTAGACCCAGCAGAGCAAAATGATCACTGAAGTTCAGATCTCAGGAAATTCCACTCCTAGGGAAAGGCAGAGAACACCACATCAAGGGAGCACCCTGTGGGACAAAAGAGTCTGAACAGCAGCCCTTGAGTCCAAGATCTTCCCTTTGACATAGTCTACTCAAATGAGAAGGAATCAGAAAAACAATTCTGGTAACATGACAAAACAGGGTTCTTTAACAACACCCAAAATCATACCAGCTCATCAGCAATGGATCCAAACCAAGATGAAATCTCTGATTTGCCAGAAAAGGAATTCAGAAGGTTGATTATTAAGTTAACCAAGGAGGCACTGGAGAAAGGTGAAGTCCAATTTAAAGAAATCAAAAACATGTTACAGGATATGAAAGGAAAATTCTTCAGTGAAATAGATAGCACAAATGAAAAACAACCACAACTTCTGAAAATCAAGGACACACTTAGAGAATGCAAAATGCACTGGAAAATCTCAGCAATAGAATTGAACAAGCAGAAGAAAGAACTTCGGAGCTCAAAGACCAGGCTTTTGAATTAACCTAATTCACGAAAAACAAAGAAAAATTGATTTTAAAAAATGAACAAAGCCTCCAAGAAGTTTGGGACTGCATTAAGTGTCCAAACCTAAGAATAATTGGTTTCCTGAGAATCTAAAAGTTTGGAAAATGTCTTTGAAAGAATCATCAAGGAAAATATCCCCAGCCTTGCTAGAGATCTAGACATCCAACTGTAAGAAGCTCAAAGAACACCTGAGAAACTCATCACAAAAAAGATAATCAACTAGGCACATATTCATCAGGTTATCTAAAGACAAGACAAAGTAAACAATCTTAAGAGCTATGTGACAAAAATATCAGGTAATCTATAAAGGAAAACCTATCAGATTAACAGCATATTTCTCAGCAGAAACCCTACAAGCTAGAAGGGATTGGGGTCCTATTTTTAGCCTCCTTAAACAAAACAATTATCAGCCAAGAATTTTGTATCCAGTGAAACTAAGTTTCATAAATGAAGGAAAGATACAGTCTTTTCCAGACAAACAAATCCTGAGAGAATTCACCACTACCAAGCCAGGACCAGATGGAAAGAAGCCAGTCACATAAGGCCACATAGTGTATGATTCCATTTATATAAAATATCCAGAATAGTTAAATCCATAGAGACAGAAAGTAGATTAATGGTTGCCAGGGGTTCAGGAAAGAGGGAGAGGAGGAGTGAAGGCTTTACAGGTACAAGGTTTCTTTCTTTTTGGGGTAAAATAATTCTAGAATTAGGTAGTGGTGATGGCTGTACAACATTGTAAATGTTATAAAATCCACTGAATTGTAAATTCTAAAATAGCTAAAATGGCAAATTTTATGCAATGTAAATTACCTCTCAATAAAAAAATGTAAAACAAAGAAATCAAGTGCCATAAAAAAATCAGACAAGACTGAAATCCCATTACTGGGTATATAACAAAAGGACTATAAAACATTCCATTATAAAGACACATGCACACGTATGCTTATTGCAGCACTGTTTACAATAGCAATGACTTGGAACCAACCCAAATGCCCATCAATGATAGACTGGATAAAGAAAATGTGGCACATATACACCATGGAATCCCACACAGCCATAAAAAAGGATGAGTTCACATCCTTTGCAGGGACATGGATAAAGCTGGAAACCATCATTCTCAGCAAACTGACAAAAGAGCAGAAGACCAAACACTGCATGTTCTCATTCATAAGTGGGTGTTGAATAATGGGAACACATGGGCACAGGGAGGGGAACATCATACACAGAGGCCTGTAGGGGAGTAGGGGGCTTAGGGGAGGGATAGTAGGGGGTGGGAAGATTGGGGAGGGATTACATTAGGAGAAATATCTAATGCAGATGACCAGGGGGATAGATGCAGCAAACCACCATGGCACATGTATACCTATGTAACAAACTTGCATGATCTGCACATGTACCCCGGAACTTAAATTTTTAAAAAACAGTATTTTAGGCCGGGCGCGGTGGCTCAAGCCTGTAATCCCAGCACTTTGGGAGGCCGAGGCGGGTGGATCACGAGGTCAAGAGATCGAGACCATCCTGGTCAACATGGTGAAACCCCGTCTCTACTAATACAAAAAATTAGCTGGGCACGGTGGCGCGTGCCTGTAATCCCAGCTACTCAGGAAGCTGAGGCAGGAGAATTGCCTGAACCCAGGAGGCGGAGATTGCGGTGAGCCGAGATCGCGCCATTGCGCTCCAGCCTGGGTATCAAGAGCGAAACTCCGTCTCAAAAAAAAAAAAAAAAAAAAAAAAAAAAAAAAAAAAAAAAAAAAAAAAAAAAAAAAAAAAACAGTATTTTACAGATCAGGGTTTTTTTTCCTCACTTTCTTATTTGTTTTCATAGAAATTACCATATGCAGGGAAATTATGCTTTTACTACAAGTTCAGGCTGTGTGATGAACTGGGAAAAAAAAATATCCAAAGATTTCAGAGCCAGTTCTGGCTCTGACATTAAAGAACCATATGATTCTGGGGAAGTCCCATTTTTTCCTCTGGGCTCCATTCACCTCAGATGACACCATGGTGGCCACCTGTGCAGTATACGGGCTAGGCCTGGTCTGGATCCAGGAACTACATAGACAGGCCATGGGTCAGTTCTGAGACTGACTCATTACAAGATAGGTTAACGGTAAAGCAGGAGGAGAGAGGAAATAATTCTGAGTTTTTCCTAAGACTTCCCCTGAATTATCCTCGTCTGTGGGCAAAATGCTCAAGAATGCTATTTTTAAAAGGGTGACGATATTTGGTTAAAATGTCCTCGGAGGAAGGGGAGGTAAGGACTGTGAGAAGCGTGCCCAAACCACAGAGCCTCCAAACTGCAGTCCACATCACCAGCAACAGCCCTAATGAGCTCTGTGCTGGACACTCCCAATTGAATTACATAATACATTTCCGTTTCATTTCATGAATCACAACTTGGGATACAATGTTCCTGGGTTGCAGTTGATATATTTCAGAGATTACCAAAGATTTCAAAAAGAAAAATCTATTTTATTGAATTCATATGTAAAATGTCTGTATGTCAGCCAACTTATTTTCGAATTTGAGATTTTCTTAAATGTTGTAGTTACAGCTCAATGTCAAGAGAGTTCCGATAAACCCATTAATGAATAGTGAGACTGCAGTCACCCCTGGATTCTTCATTTCTTTTGAGAGTTCAGTTCCTGGTTGATGATAATGGGTTTCATTTCCGCTGCCCCTCTTGGGTGAGAATGAGAAAAAAGTGGTAGAGCTTCAGACCATGAACCAAGAGAAGTGGAACTCATACAGGCAACTATGTAACTGTGAGTTTTGTTCACTATAAGACTACAGTACAAGCCATATATTCAAACATTAACTCCTTCATGGATGTCAATGTTATTGGTATCCATCAGGACTCACTGGTCTTTGCTCAAGGCAACACAGGAGCTAGAACGCAGGTTCGTGAATTGGAAAGACACAGGTTCAAATCTTAGCTCAGCCATTGGTAGCTGTGCAACTTTGGGAAGGTTATTTAATTCCCCTAAGCTTCAGTGTATTAATCTGTAATATGGGAATAATAATAGTACATGGGTCATTGAGTTCTTGCAAGGACTAACAAAATGGGATATGCAGAGTGATTAGCATAGTGCTTAGCACATAGAAAGTGTTCAGTAAATACTAGTCATGTGTTATTGTTGTTAGAAGCAGCAACTTTGAATTGTAAATTGAAAGGAGGCTGATCTAGTATGTTCTGAGCTCATTTTCAAAACTTATGATCAAGTTCACTTTTGTGAAGGCACATACTCTTTGAGAATGTGAATTGGCTGTACATCATTCATTCATTCGTCATTTCTTTATCCAGTCATTTACTTACTATTGACCATCACCTATGTGCCTGACAGAATGTTAAATCTTAAGGGAACAAAGTTGGGAAGAAGAAAACATAGTTTCTTTCTTCAAGGTTCTAACTGCGGGGAAAGGCAAGTATTATGATGAACACAAGCTGAAAGTGATCAAAATGCTTTAGGCGCAGAGAGAAAGTCCATCTGAACCAGAGGCGGATGCTGGGCATGGTAGGGCAGGGCCTTCCCTAGCAGGCTGCTGTGCACATGAAATGAGACCAAATGTGGAAAGAGAAAAGAGCTATGTGTGAGGGGGACAGGCCACTCAGGGAGATGGAGATGGATTACTTCAAAATACATGAGAGTGGGTGCAGGGAACTGCATTTTTAAGTGTTTACTCTGAGCCCAGATATTTGACATTTGTCAATTCAACAACAAAATCCCCATTTTCCAGATATGAAAACCAAGGCCCAGAGAGATTTCATACCTGGTCCAAGATCATACCGCAGGCCCAAAGCCGTCAAAATTTTGCCAAAGCCCAAACACTCTTCACAGGATCATACCACCTCCTTATGCTAGTACATATTCTATAATAAGGCCTAAGTGATTGGTATTGATTAGAAAATCCAAAGAGGCTTCATTGGTCTTATGAACTAATATACATTGCACCAATCAGCACTGAATAGTATATGGAAAGTCTAATTATAATTTCTTCCAGAGCAATAATGAGCAGGTGATAATTCACTAGCGCAGCACCCGCAATGCATTTGGGCTGCATTCTCACACCCCAGGTGAAGTTTTTCTAACAAAATACAGGTGCAGTGGGTGGGGGGGCGGTTCAACTCTTACTAGAGAAGACAAAAAACAATGCTTAGTTTGTAAAACAGTAATGTAACTCTACTAGAATATTGGCCTTTTTTCACTTTTTGACCTCCAAACATCTGTAAATAGAATAATATCTGTTATTTTTGCACTGTTATTAACTGTGAAGTTTGGTCCTGCCATAGACAGAGATCACAGTGCTGGCAGTTGGTGTTTGTGTGCCTCGCAGACTCTGTCACTCAGGGTAATATGCGTGCAGAGTATTTGTGGTTTATCAAGCACTGCGCTTTCTCTTTCTCATTTGATGCTCACAGTAACTCTGGGAGGGAAGCAGAAGAGGCATTTCTACCTCCATTGAACAGAGCTTGGGGACGCACATGGAGTAACAAGGGCCAGCGCTGATCCAGAATTGCCTGCCTCCCAGTCCAGTTCTGTTCCCTGCACTGTGCTGTCTCCTAATTGCTCTGTTCATTTTGTACCTGTGAGGGTTAACTGGGAACACAGGAGTTCTGTTAAATATCACAGTAGTTAGTACATTTTAATCCTGATCCCCCAGCCTACTGTAGCTGCTGTAAAATATATGGCAATAATTTCCTGAGGCAGGGTAATGTATAAGGAATGTCAGGCCAGCCTCTGGGCATATTTGCCTTCGCTCAGTTTTATTAAAGTAAAACTTTTATTAAGGCATGTGGTGAATTGAGCAATCGGCATGATTCATGCCGTTATAAACCCATTGCTACACTCACAATAAATCAATGAGCCATTGTCGTACATTTGCTGTGGAGTTGGTAGAAACAAGGAAAAAATCAATATGGGGATATTATTCAGACCATATGAAAGTATTAAAGTGTATTCTGTGTGTATTAAACCTGGCCAAACCATATTTCATGTGCACTTTTTTTTCCTGTAAATATCTCCGTTAGCATCATCTACTCTGGGCTGTTTGCTAATCCATATGTTATTTGGAGATAATTATAGGAAATATTTAAAATTCCACGTAGGCCTTTGTGAGTTTTAAAATTTATTCTATAAATTTATATAATAAAATTGTCCTAAAGAAAAAGCATTAACAATAAATTTAGAACAATGAGCCTCTTCCCTAACAAACATAGTATAGCTGTAACCTTGCATTATTCAATAGGTAATGTGCTCTTCTTTAAAGAAAAAAAAAAAAAAAACAGGAGGAAGTGATTTGAGCCAAAGAAAGGGCACTTTTCATTATCCCACAGCTAGATGGGGACAATCATTGAGCCGGCAGCATTCTCTGCATCTCTGGAAACTATTACTATATCTCCACTTACCTGGAACCTCTTCAGAATGTTGAAATACGTGTCAGTGACAGCCGTTTCCCTATGGCGGCAGTGTGTGATCACCTGCATTTCTGCACTAGGAGTTTCAGGTTCCTCTGGAGGCTAATGTGAGTTGATCAGAAAAAAGAGGTGCAGTCACAGCTGGCTTCAAACTCAAGCTGCAATACCACCAAGATCCTTCTGTGTTTCAGATAGTAGGGAGCTGGGCCATTTATTGCAATAGTCATTACTCAGAGTGGTTTCTGTGGCTCTCGAATACTCTCTGAAACAAATGTTAGATTTCACAAAACACCTATGTGGTGCCCGCTGAGGTTTGAGGCTGCCCTCTAAGCCCAAAGGGAAAGAAAGGCATTATGTGAATGTGCCAGGGCATTACATTTGCTAAGTCGAGGCAGCCTCTGTCCAGTGCTCTAACTACAGAGTGCTACTTAAAATGAGACGAGGCAGAGACAGTTCCAACTGGAGAATCTGAGATTCCTGGAGGGGGCTTTGAAAGATGGTTTCAACTTCAACAGGCAGAACACCTGAACCAAAAATATTTGCTCTGCACTTGAGCTGTTTTCTGTTTGTAGCTTGCCACCCAATGGCTGTCTTTTGGAGAAAGAGAATCAGAAACTTCACATAGTTGTGCTCTTTGGAACTCAACTAATCTTCTTATGGAATATTAGCTTACATTTTCCAGCACAAGAGGAGATCCAAATGCATATCCAGGCAGTTGGGACATCAAGGGAATTTTGTGATAACACTGGTAAGGCCTGATGACTTTCATCATCAAAAGATGTATGCTCACCCTCAGTGGAAACATTTTGTTTTGTTTTCATGTAATAAAAAGAATATTCCTATTTACTTACTAGCCAGTTAAAATGAAGAGGTTTAATTTTGCTTGATTCCAAAAGAAATAAGAGGTATGGGGAGGAAGGGAGAGAGAGAGTACAAAATAAACAGGAAGGCTGAGGAAGAGACCCAGCCCTGCAGTTTGTGTGGGGCAAAGGAGGTGAGAACTGAGCCTCTCCTTACCAACTCATTCCCTGGCCATTGCCAACTAATGGGATAATGCCACTGCTTCCAGTTGATGGGGGCATGTGCTAGTTTTCTGCTCCTTTCCATGCTTTCATTTGGAGCCCAAACTACTGGCGGCAGCAGCTTCAGTAGAGAGACCAGAGTGCATGTGACATCATCTTTGGCTTAAGGATGGTATGTGTGTCTTTCAGGGCATATGGTCCGAGATGATCCATCATGGCCTATGATGTCAGATTATCCGCTGAGACTCAGGTCTCTTTGCAGAAATGCAGTTATATTCCAATAATGGTATTTCCAGTTGTTGTGATAGACAAGACTGATGCGGGGAAGAAGTGACTGGTGGAACACTGGACGATATAAGTACAGGGCAGGCAGAAGAAGGAGGCATTATGAGCTGAGCTGTCAGTGAGTTTTGCAGTTCTTTCCTTCCCTGTACATTTCTCAGCAGTCAGCATTGGTTGCCATCCAAATCGCCATGGTCAACCATTCCACAAAGCTCAGCCCAGTAGCCTGGTAAATCCCAGGCGTGGCAGTGAGTCCCCGAGCCTCCACCTGCTCCTCCAGCCATGCATCCTCTTCTCGCTACGCTCCTCCTCACTTCATAAACCAGGAGGACCATTTAGAGGAATGTCTTAGCCCTTTCCTCTCTATGTTTAATAACCCCAATCATTTTATTCTTCCTCTAACTCTTTATTTTGTTTGCATTACTTTTTTAATCTTTTGTTCTTTTTTCTGTAAAAACATATTTTTTTCCCTAGACTTTTTTTCTAAATCTTCTAGATCCTGTTTTTGAGCATTCTGGCCTCCAACACTGGCTTGAAAACAAACCAAAACGTAACATTGTACAATATTCGCTCAGTCATTTAGCCAGTATTTACTGAGAATTCCCCATTTTATCACTTTGTCAAGGTACTGGGCATGCAAAAAAAGCCATGTGGCATACTAGAAAGATGACCTTCAAAACCAAACTCTGATTTGGGTTCAAATAGCTGCTTTGTCATGTCTAAGCTGTGTGGACTTGGGCACGCCCCTTAACCTCTTGAAACGTTGGTTTCTTCAACTCTACTAGAACCAAAGCATGTCTATCACTTAACATAGGGCCTGACACATAAGCACCCAATGCATGGAACCCATTATGTCTATTATTATTTCTAAGCTTTAATCAAGACCCTCATATAGTATTTGCTTCTTAGGCTCATTATCTTCTTGTGGGTACTTGTTCCATGCTGCTGAGTCATACTAAAAGTTGTTGAAATAATTGAAGGGATATTGTTGGAAGGATTTTCAGAGCCCACTGACATGTAAGTACAACAAATAGCTTCAGTGTTGATTAAAAATCGGTTCTTTTTTTTCTCTTTGATCTTGTCTCTCAGAGACCACTTTCACCATGATCGTTTTTTCATTTCAACTCCAGATTCTTACTCTTGGTCCTGGGCCAAAGATGGAGGAATAGAGGCTGAGAGTGCCAGTCAGCTAGCCTCAGTCAATGTCTGAATTGACTTTCCCCTCCTAAATGCATGCTCGTTTTAATAGAGGACATTATAAAATAAAACTGCTCTTGTGACTCTAAGGAAAGAGGGTTTCTTGGCAGATCTATTGGCTATATTCTACCCTAGGCCAAGCAAATCAGAATCTCCAGGGAGGGGCACAGGAATCTGTGTTTTTAACAAGTACCTTGTTAAATGTTAGGCAAGTTGGAAAACCTGATCTAAATCCATCACAAAACAATGATTAGGCATCACCACATCTTTAAAAAATTTGTATGGGGCAAGCAGAACTATGAAGCAGAATATATGCCCTCAGGGACTTTATGTTCAATTTGGAGATTATATATAATATGTGTGCATATACATATGTATATGTGTTTATATATGTATGTGGTTGTATACACACACACACGAAAACATAAGTTACCAGGCAATGTTGCCATTAAAAGTAAGAGATCAGTATGAACAAAATACATAGAAAAAAAAACAGCCCCAAGAAAACAGGGGTAAAGCTGGATCTCAAAGGAAGTTTGTGTAGGAATTTTTAGAACCTGTTGTCCAAGCTTTTCACCTGTCTTCCTCTCAATTTCTTCACCCCTCCTATTTCCCCCCAGAGCATTTTAAAGTAGGACACACAAGTGCTATGCTGGGCCCCAACTTGTTTGTTATTAATCTGTGACATAATCACACGAATATTTATTCTATTTCTACACCTGTCTTATTGAAGACAGGCCACAGACCATAGCTGGAGTAGCACTGCTTTAAAGCGTATCCCACACATCATATCATATAATTTAATAAGAAGACTGCAAGGATTCCAGGCAAGAGGGATGGGGAAAATGGGACTGAAAAAGTTCCACTGGGAGAAACCAATTTTATTAAAGGGACCTAAACTGTGCCACGTACTGCTATGGTTGGAATGTGCTTCCCAAATTTCCTGTGTTTAAATTATTTCCCAAATTCATATGTTGATGGTATTTGGAGGTGGGGCATTTGGGAGGTATATTAGTCCATTCTTATGCTACTATTAAAGACATACCCAAGACTGGGTAATTTATAAAGGAAAGAGGTTTAATTGACTCACAGTTCAGGATGGCTGAGGAGACCTTAGGAAACTTACAATCATGGCAGAAGGGGAAGCAAATATGTCCTTCTTCACATGATGGCAGCAAGGAGAAGTACAGGGCAAAGGTGGGGAAAAGCCCCTTATGAAACCATCAGATCTCATGAGAACTGACTCGCTATCACAGGAACAGCATGGAGGTAACCACCTCCATGATTCAATTACCTCCTACCAGGTCCCTCTCATGACACATGGGTATTATGGAAACTACAATTCAAGATGAGATTTGGGTGGGGACACAGCCAAACCATATCAGGAGATAATTAGGATTCAATAAGGTTATCATGGTAGGGCCTTCATAATGGGTCTACTGGCTTTATAAGAAGAAGATGATAGATGTGAACTGACGCACGCACTCTTGCCCTCTCACCATGGGATGCCCTCCACCATGTTACGACACAGCAAGAAGGCCCTCATCAGATGCTGGCACCTTGCTGTCAGACTTCTCAGCCTCACAACTGTAAGAAATCGATGTCTTTATAAGTTACTCAGCCTGTGGTATTCTATTATAGCAACAGAAAGCAAACTAAGACAGGTACTTTATGTATTTACTTCATTTAAATCTTACACCAACCTAAAAGATAAGCATTATTGTTTCTCACTTTACAGATGGGAAAACAGAGGCTCCAAGGGGATAGGCAACACACTCAAAGTCATCCAGCCAAAAATTAGCAAAGATGGGTAATAAGTTGGTCCAATTCCAAGCTCCATGTTTTTCTCACTGACCTTGTGTCCTCCTTGCACAGAGCACAGCCAAAAGCCAGGTTGACTGGAATGTGGGGATTATTTTAAGAGTGTCTAGGGCATGTGGATAGAAAGGAAGAACAAGGGAAAGATGTTGGGTTCCTGAGTAATAGACTGAGGTCCTTTCTTTTATCCTACAGAAGATAACAAGTAGCCTTTAAAAGTTTTATAGTGATAAAACTTATCATTATAAAAATTAAGACCAGGCCTGGTGGCTCATGCATGTAATCCCAGCACTTTGGGAGGCTGAGGTAGACAGATCATCTGAGGCCAGGAATTCGAGACCAGCCTGGCCAACATGGCAAAATCCTGTCTCTAATAAAAATATAAAAATCTCAGGCATGGTGATGTGCACCTGTAGTCCCAGCTACGCAGTAGGCTGAAGCATGAGAATCACTTGAACCCAGGAAGCACAGGCTGCAGTGAGCTGAGATTGTCCTAGCCTAAGCAACAGAGCGAGCCTCTTTCTCAAAAAAAAAGTTATTAGGTAGTATGAAAGTCATGTTAAGAGTGTTGCATAAACTTTGAATAATAAAAAAAACCTCACACAACAGTTATTTAAATTTCTCTCATGTCTTTTTTTTCCGTATGTATTTTTCATATCATTGTAATCATACTCTCTGTATCTTTTTATATCTTGCTTTATATTTAACATTATATCTTTTAAATAAATTCTATATTATTTTATAATTTTTATCTCCATTACTTATAATGATCACATAATAGTTCACCTGGTACATATGTCATAATTTATTTTAAAACCCCTTTAATGGTAAAGATTAGGTTCTTTCCAGTTTTGTGTTAATATAAATACTACTACAATTAACATCTTTATGCCTATAGGTTTCTCTGTCTTAAAGAATATTCCTTTAGGAATTGCTCTGGAAATAGAATTACAAAGTGAAAATATATGAGCACGTTTATGGTTCCTGATGCATATTGCCAAATGTTTTCCAAAAGGATTATGTCAATTTACATTATCTCCAATATATGAGAGTGCCAGACGCTGGTGTATCGAGTGGAAAAAGAAATCAGACTGTGGGCAAGTCATGTCTCTTCAGGCATTGGTTTCTTACTGAGTTAAATAAGGGTATGTAGTACATCATCATTATGGTTTTCCAGCTCTGAGGTGTATGATTCATCTGAATTGTGAACATTTTGCTTATATGTATTTGAAATTCTACAATGAATTATTCATTCCTCTAAATTACAATCCCTAGTAAAATCCCAGTTTTTTTGAGAATGGATAATGTCTAGCACATGTGCTGCTATTTCCTCTCCTGAATCAATGGTACTGATGGCCTATTGGCCTTGGCTCACTTTCTGTTTCAGAATCACCTTCCACACAGGCCCAGGCAGACCCTTGCTCATGGTCAGTGACACACCAGGGGAAACCCATCCACCATCCAGGCCCTCGACTGATCTTGTTCCTGATTCTTCAGAGTCTAAGAAGGGCTGGATATATAGACAGAGAGTGGGAAGTATCAAGGAGCCATGGGAGGTTGATGGCAGCGACTGCTGCCATCATGCTGGCTGCAGTAGTGAGGCATGGCTGGGGCCGCTGCCTGGCCTCTCTCCACTCCTGGCACCTGCTCTGACCTTGGAGTGGGGTTGGAGCCAAGCCCCAGGGTCTTGAATGGCAGCAGGAGGCAGACAGAGTCCTGGGAGGAAGGGGGCAGGGGCCCAGGGAAAGCCCCACCTTCAGGCCAGGGAAGGCCTGAAGGCTGGGGGCCAGACTACCAGTTCCGCAACTGGAGTAGGGACTTGTGATGCCTCTTCCAGGCCACCTATGGCCACTTGTGGACAAATCAGAATGTGCTTCCTCCCTTCTGAGGTCCATAAAAGCCCTAGGCTCAGCCAAAGCAGGGCAGAGGACAGCCAGAGGACAAAGAGGGCAGAGAAGTGACGGGACCAGACAACCAGCTGCAGAGATGAGTACCCTCTCTGATAGTAGCTGGAGATGATGAGATGACCAGCTGCAGAAAGGAGTACCCTCTCCACTGAGACCCACAGAGATAATCTGCTGGCAGAGAGGAGCTACCCTCTCTGCTGAGAACTTCAAAGACCTGCAGAGACATCTAAATGACTTGCCTATGGAGAGGAGCCACCCTCTTCAGAGCCTCCTCTCTGCTGAGAGTTGAACACAATGGGATGACCTGCCTACAAAGAGAGGAATTACCCACTCCTCTGAGCTGTTCTAACACTAAATAAAACTCTTCTTCACCTTTCACTTGTCTGCATACCTCATTCTTCCTGGGCTCAGGATATCAACTCAGGCAAAGGTGCAGCGGCTACAGAGGTTTCTGGCCAGAAAAATTGACACCTCAAAGATCTCATAACAATATGAGTGCTCAGATTGTGCCTTGGTGACCCACTGCCATTCTAAGAACTTTGGAAATACTAACTACCCCACTGAATCCTCAGACAGCCCTAATGGGTCGGCTATTATCCATTTCACAATGAGGAAACAGGCACGGAAGCTAGGGCATGCCCACAGTCTCATAACTCATGGGAAATGGCAGGGCTAGGATTCCAATCTAGGCAGTCGAGCCCTGAGACTCTGGACTGTCTGTCACCACCACATCATACATGAGGGGAAGGAGGAGAAGTAGAGATGGTGGGAAGCAGGGACAATGCTGCTGATCCTACTATGTTGACACAAGAAGGTCCTACACTTACTATTCATTTATTTTCCTAATCATTAATTCTATAAAAACAAGGTGACTTTAAATATAAGGCTTTGAGTGGAAAGGACCCCTCAGAGCTATGAGGATAATGAAGGTAAAACAAACATCACCTCCCCTATGTTCTGGAATTTACAAGTTGGCAAGGGAGAGAAGAGACACAAATCACTGCTGATAACACACAGTGGGCTGAAGTAAGCAGAGCAAGAGAGGAACAGATAAAGTGATCAAAGGAGCCTGCCCTGTAGCTGCAGCAGCCAGGAGAAGCTGAGTGGAGTGGAAAGCTGTCACTTGCATCTTGGGTGACACTCAGAGCACTGTGCACTCATAGAGGTGAGGGTAAAGCTGCCTACGCAGAGAGGGTGAGCTGCACACAGGTGGGGAAGAGGAGTTTATGCAGAACAGCAAGTATGGCCTAAAGATAGGGTTATAAATAAGAGCAATGGAAAATACAGTTAGAAAGGCACCTGAAACCTGGATTACTCAATGTAACAATAGTTGAAACAAACAAACAAAAAAACTTTCCAATGGCTTAATACAATAAATGACTAGTTCTCCCTCACAAAACAGAACAACAAAGTTTTTCCTTCTCAGCAAAATTCTTGACTCCAAGATTCTTGACTCCTGATACCCACACTCCTTCCACCTTATCCCTCCTTTATCCAGAAGGGAATGACTTCTCAGTTTGTTTGCAAAGGGTGGAATGAGAAAGAGAGGGTAGGAAGTACACCCTTTCTCAAAACCTGGCTCTGCTTATATTTCATTTGTAGCTCTAGATTCAGGTTTGGGTAGGAGCAGGGCAGTAGCCCCGCTGGGCAGCCACTTCCAAAAAACATCTCAGCATGTGGGTGGAGGAGCACAAGTTATATTGATCCCCTTGGCCACAAGGCCTTGATCAGAGAAGGTCTTGGTCTTCTTGGGCAAGGATAAGTAGGCAACATGGCCTAGAAGGGTTTTGAGCAAG
This sequence comes from Aotus nancymaae, assembly GCF_030222135.1. Classification (NCBI taxonomy): domain Eukaryota; kingdom Metazoa; phylum Chordata; class Mammalia; order Primates; family Aotidae; genus Aotus; species Aotus nancymaae. Next base: position 18,300,351 of record NW_026988471.1, read on the forward strand.
GGAATTATATCACCAGAGGCATTTCCTTCAGAAAAGTCTGACAATAGAATGCTTCCAAAGGATGAAAGCAACGTAGGAAGGGAGAAGAGTTAGGAGACTATTAAAATAACGCAGGCAAGTGGCGACCTGAGTGAGGTCAACACAGTGGGATAATGAGAAGGCAGAAAGCAAAGACACGGCAGATTTGAACACAGAGAGAGCAGAACAATGGAGAAGACAGACACCTGGGCCGGGAGATCCCACATAGATACCGTGTTGTGTTCCCCATACAAAAAGAAGACAGGGATTCCCAATCTCCATGAGGTGAGGCACATACAAGGACAGTCTTTCCCCTGCTGCAGGACTGCAGAGATAGGAGTCTACACTTGGAAGAGACAGAGCGTACTGCAAAGACATTCAGCTCCATTTGGTTTGGATGGAGCCAAAAGAAAAACACCGAACCTATGTGTTCCCCGGGCAGATCTTTCCTGGATACACCCCAAAGACAGTGTCCATCCAGGCTACGTTGCATCTGGAGCAGAGAGTGTCTGGGACTCAAGAGCCTGCTGGTGGACTGAGGATGTGTACAGTTGCCAAATGTGGCCGAAGCTGCCACCGGAGATCTGTTTTCACAGGTTTTGTTTGGAAACTCAGTGTGGGGCTTGGGAGCAGCTGGGAGTTTCTGAGTAATTGCATACCCTGGGGGTGGAGGGAGGCCAAGTACAACAGCCTGTCCCAGGGACCCGAGTGAGGGCATCGCAGGAAGTCAGGTGAGGCCACCCTGAGGTCGGGGCTCCAGCCACTGAGGACAAAGCTCAAAGCTCAGCCTAGAAGCAGACAACACAGCTCTGATGACAGCAACGGGGCACCCCTGAGCCTTGCTCTCTGTCCCAGGGGTCATTTCCACATCAGGGAGGTTTGGGTACTTTATGTACATACTAGTGGGACACCCCTTTAAAGTATCAGACCTAAATAATGAAACTTAAATAGACAAATGGATGATTATTTGCTCTGCAATGTGTTTTCCTTTAAGGCTCAGATCAAATATCAGCTTTGAAGCTTTCTTTGACCTTGTTCTTTTCCACACCCCAGGAAGATGGATTGTCCCCTCCTCTCTAACTCACAGCAATTGTACCACCAGTAAAACATTTACTCATCTATGTGCAATCAGCAAATGTTTTTTTAAAATACTAGCTATAAGAACCTGTGGATAAACACACTGCAATTCTTGCCATCCACTGCTCCCTCTCTCCTTTTTGGATCCCCACTTTGGAGCATCTGCCTAGCTCAGTAGTGTCCATTTTAAGTTGATGGAATCAAATTGAATTCGCCGAAGGATTCTGTACTCTCCAGTGGAAATCACCAAGAGAAGGCTCCAAATAGCAAACTCTTCTAAGCATTGAAATCAAATGCTTGATTTGGCTGCCCAGAAAAAGGCCCTGGAATACCTACTCCAATCAGCAGCTGTTTGAAATTAGCCCTAAACTGCTACATGGGTAAAGTTAGGTGGCACTACTTTATCATGTAACTACTTAAAGTAAATGCTGCAGGGCAGTGTGGGGGTGGCCCCAGGAATATCTCTCTGTTATCAAGGAAGGATTTGTTCTCAAACAAGATAAAGGGAGTCCTGGTGCCAAATAGCCGTGGGTTCCAGTTTAGCCTTGCTGACGGAAGCCATGTTGATTTAGGTAAGTTACAGCCTCCAGATCTTGATTTTCTCTTTCTCACCAGTTAAATGAACACTTGTCTTCTATCTCAAAAGCTTGACTACACCTTGATTCTCAGATAATCTTCCTGGGTCTTATTTTTATAGTCTGGTTTAATACTAAGTCCTTCCACAGTTTAGCTCCTCTGTGCTCCTCTTATTTTTTAATAGAGGAATAAAAAGACAGCCTTTTCTACTAGACAGCCAAGATTCCCAGGTGGGCCCCTCTTGGAAGAAACACATATGTCTGTCAAGATTCTGAAAAAATGTATCTTCTTCAATTTCTGTGTTTTTCTTTAAAATAAAATATATAGAAACCACAAACATATTTGTATCGTTCCCACCCGATGCCTTCATACTTGAAGGAAGTGTTGGATTTTCTTGTTCTTTGGCTCAAAAAGCAAGGGGTGACATCAGTAAGCTAAAACTGCAAGTTCCACTGCCCTTTCCCTATTAAACTTCAATGTTTACTTCTCAGGGGATTGGCCAAGAAAAGTCCATTTGGGCTGGAATGCAGCATATTTAGTCTCAGAATTAAGGTAATTTCTTTGGAAGAGTTTCAACCAAATCAATTCATTTCAGAGATGTTGGTGTTGGTTCTCTTTTAAAAATTCCAAAGCCCCAGGCTTTTTTGCTGTACCTGCTCTGCTAACGCAATTCCAAGCTGGCTCTTATGCAAAAAGCCACATGCACTAGGTATATGGGAGTCAATGTGCAGGCTCTGGGTGCACACCTAGGAAAAGACTGTGGTTTTATAGGGAGAATGCAGATGTGTAGCTGTGCAAGCCCTTGGGAGCCATGAAGACCCACGGACTTGAGGGATTCAAACAGGAACCACCCCTCGTATCTATAAATTTCCTTCAAAAATAAAACACTTTCATGCACATTTTTTCATTTGCTCCTTAAAACAATGTTTTAAAGTGGGCAGAATAGAAATCATTACATCTATTTTCATAAAAACATACAGGGGTTTGGTTGTATTAACTGTCTTGGCCACAGCCTCCTGGGTGGCAAAAGGTAGATGAGAAATGAAGTCCTCTCGTGAGTCCTGCTCCTTTCTCAAGCTATCCTGCCTATCAGATCAGTAAGAATGTGAGTGAAGAGTTGTTCTGAAGTGGCTTTCCTTGGAGATGAACCAATGAGAACACAATAGAAAGATGTCAAAGTATTATTTAAAGACCATCTAGAAATCTCCCATCTAAAATGTTTCTCCTATTTGCTTGCCAATGATGCCCAAAATTCTACCATTAAAAAGCCACTTCTTCAGTGAAGAATTAAGAGTCATATTTTCTGGTGTGTAAAGAGTTCCCAAAACAAGAGTTCAAAGTGCTAATGGCGTTGTCAAGCACTTCTAGAGAACTTTTAATGACGGTGACATGAGTGAATATTCTTTTCTTGTTCCTGATAGGCATATTTTATCATGTCAAGAAAGTAACTATCATCCTTATTTTACTAAAAGTTGCCAACATAAGTCATTTCTCTTATACAAACTGGCATTTTGCTGTCCCTAAAACAGCTGATAACCACCCCTCATTATACCAAGTCTGTGCTCATTCTGGTTGCTGAATCAGGATCTTACCTCTCCCAGTTCTAGAGCTAGAAAGCCTCTGGATTTGCTTAGAGATTACCTATTCCTATTCTTTGATCAATATATGAACAAGAAGATTATGAGAGCAGCCAAGACCACATACACACTTATGTCTGAATGCTAAAGCCTAACTCCATTGGTCAAATGCTACTTTTCTGGTGCCACTTCCATGTGTTGCATCAGCAACAACAAAAAATACAGCAACTCAAAGCTTCTTTTCAGTTCCTTAAGTCCCTTTTTTTGTATAAAAACCCCTACCCCTCACTTTGCTGCATTATAAAAAATCTATGAAGATTATGCAACTGAAAATCATCCAGCTCTGTGTAGATGGACTTCTCAGGAAGGAAAAATAGTATCTGGCTCCAACTTTGCTTGTTTAAAGATCTAGTGATTGTCATTTGAATCCCAACTCTGCCACTAACTAGTTGTTTAACACGTCAAGACACTACTTCTGGGTCTCAGTTTTTTCACCAACGAAATAAGAAATATCAACAATATTTCTATTGACCATTCCAATATTCCAATCCTGAAATTCTATTAGTCAACAATCTTAGATTCTTAGAGCCTACAGCATGATGACTGGAATTCCTTGCCCCACAAATGAGGTGGGTTTTTTTTCCCCCAGTAAATTATCAGGTTTACCCACTACCTGACACTCACACTGAAGTGTGAAAGACTGGCAGCTGATTCTTTTCTGCTCCATCCATGGGATGGAGCAGCTGATGAGAAGAAATATGCATCAGGTACCAGAAGGATGGGGAAGAGCAGAATAAGTTCCAAGAAGAGGAAGTGAGATATCCTAAAGGTGGGCTTTGCGATGGGGTGGCCTTGTCAGGTTAGAGGGCAAAGGCAAGTCTAAGTTTAGCCTTTCAAAGCTGAAAATGAAACACCAAGGAGTCTGCTCTCCCTCCCTGTGCCAGAACGGCCTCCCCTTTAGAGTGCAATGCTGCCTGAGATCCATCAGTCTCTGAGGTCAGAGGTTAATGTCCCACCCTGACTCAGGTCACAGCTCAACCCTTTTCTCTGAAACTCCAGCTCTACATTTTTAAGATCCATATAATAAAATGTGACCCTGAGGTCCACCCCATTAAATGATAAAAACGGTAATCCAGATATATACAACGTTTCAGATACATGGAAGCTCCATTTGCCTCTGTTCTGAAACAGAATGCCGACAGATTTATGATAATTTGGATATTGTCTTTCTTCGTCTATTAAACTTACTGCAGAGAGGATTGTGAAAAGTGGAAAAGAACCTCAGCTGTCTTGGTTAAAATATATGGTAATGTCTATTGAGCTCAAGATAAGGAGAGATTTTTATTTCCTCCTGTAACACATTCTTAGAGAGACTAAAGAAATAGGTTACGGCCCTATTTAAAACTTGGCCAGTTAACCCTTTTGAATATCATCCTTGGCATAGTAGGTTATAGCTTACTTGAAGGAAAAGAGGTGAGTTATTATTGATTATTGAATCCATCAAAATGTGCAGCAGTTTCTGGTATGCAATACATGGCCAATATTTATTATGGTTGATGAATGAACTTGAAAGTGGCCATTGGGGAGTGTGTGTTCCGGAATGAACAGAGCACTGGACTGGAGGAATAAGAATGGCTGGAGTTTCATCATGATCATGCCACTGGCCTATTTCAATGACTTCTCTGTGCCTTGGTTTCTTGTTGGTGTGACTAGGAAGTGTGGTAGATTGCTTGCAAAGATGACCACAACAATTCCTTTTATCCTGCATGCCTTTCTGCAGTGTGACTTTACCAATTTACTATTAAGAGGTGGAGTCTACTTCCCATCCCCTTGAATCTTGGAGATCCTTATAATTTGCTTTATCCAATAGAACGCATCAAAGGTGACCTCGGTGACTTCTGAGACCAGACCTGAGAAGGCCTTGCAGCTTTCCCCCTCATAGAACACCACCCTGAATGTGCCATGTAAGGAAGCTAGCCTCATTTAGGATGAGAGGTCATGTGGAGAAGAACAAAGACCTCCAGCTGACAGCCAGCACCAACTTCCAGGCATGTGAGTGAGGCCACGTGGGACCCTGGAGACCACCTTGGACTCAAGCAGACAGCAGTGATCTGAGTGATCCCAGGGCAAGCAGAGGAAAGACAGACTCAGCCAGCCCACAGAATTCTCAGAAAGCATACATTATTTTGCTTGAAACCACTAAGTTTTTATGTGGTTTGACAAATGGCAAAGGTTAACCGAACCAGGAAGTTAGACCAGATGACTTCTCAGGTACCTTCAGCTTTATGATTTCAAAATCTTTGTAGAGAATGAGTCATAATGGTAACAGAACAAGGTCCCTGGAAGCATCTACATTCTACACCACTGATTTTGCAGAGAAAAAAAACAACTGATACACAGAGGAGAGGAGATCTTCCCAAGTTTGTCTCATAAAATGCTCGCTTGTATAGCATAGATTCTGACAGGAAGGAAAGCAAAGCCCAGCCCACTGCCCACAACTTCATGAAGGATCCACACACATATAAGGCTGTACTTCTGCTCTGTGTCAGAGTCATGAGCCCTCCTTTCTGAAGAGCAGCAAGTCCATCACAGAGAAAGTCCCGGGAAATAGCCCACACCACTAGACCATCATTCCCTTCGGAAGACCCTGCATCATTTTACCCTTGTCTTGGGACCAAATTTCAAATGTAATTAAAGAGTTCAGCTTAAATTTGGAGAACCTCAGGCTTTCTAACACACATTCCTGATATTCATTTTGAGTTCCAACAATGAGTTTATCCCCTCTCCACCATATACCTTTTCTATCTGTCTTAGAAATGATTACTATAGCCTGCATGTGGGCTTTCTGCCACTTTTATCTGCATCTCTGAAATTACTCATGAAAATCCTTCTCCCTGAAGTGTGAGCCATTACTAACATGCTGCATAGTCTGGCATTGATTTAGAGCCAAGCTGGGAATTTCAGGGTTGGGCTTGGATCTATCTGAAAGGAGTTAAATGTTTGGGGCAGGGGCGGAGTGCTGTTCCAACAAAATGGCAAAAGTAAACTTCAAGATGAGTGTCAGTAGAGAGAATTAGAAAGGACAATTAAATAAATACCTGGATGGAAATTCTGGGTCTGGTGCCATTAGGAGAGCACACAACACCCATTTTACACACATTCTAAAGACAATTTCAATAAGCCATCCGAGAAGATGAATCGAATCAATTCCAAATCTTAAGAACAGATTGGTTGCAATGCGGCTTCTTGCAAGTGGGCCATTAAATCAACTTTAAAAAATCCAACAGTTTCTCCTGTCATCGCCAAGTGAAGAAGTGGAGGAAAAAAATCAGCCAAAGGAATGACATTCAGATGTTGAAAGGGTGAAACCTGAGGAACACCACCAAACCTTTGCTAAAAAACAACAAGAAGTTAGTGTTGAAAATGAAGACACAAAGGAAAACGTTCTCCAAGGCTTAACACAAGGTCTGTGCCCACACTTGCTGACTGGCATCGATGATTTGCCTAAGAAAACATAGTAGCTGTACTCCCTCTAGCCCCCCTCACCTGTGGTTCTAACTCCAAGTGACAAGGGAGAAGTTGGAGGGGGAATGATGGCCTGGACCCTTCTGGTGTGTCTGGAACCAGCAGTCATCTAAACCTCTAGTTTTTTCAAGACCATCTCTTAACATACAGCACTGTTGACACTCCCAGCACCGGAGACAGATTTACTTGTCCAGGGGATCCTGTGCACACCAAAGTTGATACAACTGGTGAGAGTAAATATTAGCATCCTCAATGGCTCCAAGCATATGGCTTTCATAGCTAAGAGGATTTAGTCCCAGGATAAATTATGTGACTATAACCAAGGTCAGAATTATGGGGAAGGCACCAGAATAAGAAGAAGACTCAGAGATCAGCCCAGTTGCACTAATAACTGCCTGGGGAAACATGAACATCATTTAACTACTCTGGCCTCAGTTTCCCGTCCCTGAAATAAGATAGTTAAACTAGATAACTTCTCCAAAGTCCCTTACAGATCTACTGAAGATGGAAAAATAAACCACACACCCACTGCAAACCTCCTTTACTCTGCTGTTTATTAGCTGTGGGATCGTAACCAGGTTGATTAACTCCAAGCCCTCAATTCCCCATCAGCAAAATCATGGAGTTGTGAGGATAAAAGGAATTAAAATGTGCTAAGAGTTTAGAATGTATCTGGCATGTATAAAATAAGTATATGAATAAGTGAATAAGTTCAAAATGAATAAGTTAAAACTTTATTGTTCAAGTAACTCAGAAGAAAAGAAAGAACAAACTAGTCCTCTGATGTCATGAATGCATTTGAGATTGTAACAGGAACCCACCTGACTTTCCCGATTTCCCCATAATGTGTCTCTTCTTTCTTCAAAGAGCTTTGTCACATATATAGGATATTTTTATTATACATTAGCTTTTCCCTACTAATCTTTATTAAAGAATAATCATAAAAATCAGTATAAATATTTTAACTTCATTTATTAAAGAAAAATTGTGTTGTCTGTTTTTCATCAATAGTGTCTATTAACCCTTAAGTAAGTTTTACATGAAATTTAAAGTCATGCCCATGAAAGATATATGAAAACACATGGACACCAACTTCTTAATATTTCTTTTCGTAGAACAAGAAAGAGTGACAGTGAAATCTCATTTAGAAATTAATATCTCTTAACAATGAAGAAACATTTGCCAGAAACTAAGTAATTTCTTCCATTGCTTTGTATCCTGCTAACTTCAAATAAAACTAAAATTCTCTAATGTTAAATAGTCCTTAGGTAGTAGGATGAGGGTGAGAGTTTTTTATTTCTTTTTTATACTATTTTGTAGTCTCCAAATATTCTAACATAAACTTTGATTATTTTTTTAAAAATTTATTTATTATGCTTTACATTCTGGGGTACACGTGCAGAACATGCAGGTTTGTTACATAGGTTTGTTACAAACCACACGTGCCATGGTGGTTTGCTGCATCCATCACCCCATCATCTGCATTAGGTATTTCTCCTAATGCTATCCCTCCCCAATCCCCCACCCCCTGCTATCCCTCCCCTAGCCCCCCACCCCCCAACAGGCCCTGGTGTGTGATGTTCCCCTCCCTGTGTCCATGTGTTCTCATTGTTCAACACCCACTTATGAGTGAGAACATGCAGTGTTTGGCTTTCTGTTCTTGTGTCAGTTTGCTTAGGATGGGAATGTTATTTTTTAAAGTATACATTGTCTGGCATTATTCAGCCAAACCTATGTACCATTTGGTTCATCCATCAAACTGAAGACATCTCTTCAGGGACCAGGAAACTGCCAATATAAAAGGTAGGGTCCCTTCCCTGGGGACCTCACAGCTTATGAAAGAGAGAAGATACACAGATAAAATGAACCGAGATACATTTAACACCAGACAGAATTTTCAGAATAAATCAACTTAGAACAAGGGAAGGACCTAGGATTTGGGATTTCTTTGTCACTGCATCACCTCTAGCCTACATTCATTAATTTTACAACATGAACTAAGAGTCAACCACCTGCCAGGCACTGACGCAGACTGCAGGAGTGCAATGGTGAGTAAGATGCCCTCCCTTCCCTCAGCAAAGTCACAGGATAGTGGCAGACACAGAGACATAAAAAGAAAATTTAAAAGTTACTTAGGTTTTGCAGTGCTCTTTAATATACCTCTTCATTTAATCAACAAAAAATGTATTGAGCGGTTTTTCTGTACTCAGGCACAGAGGAATAAATAAGAATTGAACCATGTCCTCAATGAAGCTTCTCTAAGAATTGCTATACGGTCTCCAGTGAGATTGGCAGAGTGATAACATCAACGACATCCCACAGAAAACTGGAGTTTGAGCTAATGTGCCCAAAGTCACACAACTACTTTGGCAAAGTGCAGCTAGAACCCAGGCCTCCTGATGCCTCTTCCTTTTTGGGCTTTCACTCTCTATTTTTTGTTTTCACAGGAGTGGAAATCTACCTTCATCATCATAGCAGATGTGAACCTTCTCTTATGAATGAATGAGAATAAAAAAGCATGCTAAGGAAACCAAAAAAAGTCTATGTGCAGCTGTTCACGATTTCATTCATCCTCCCAGCCATTCCCCTCACAGACGTTTCCTGATGCCACCTGGCTGGCCTGCAGTGGGCCCCGCCCATCCAGAGATGTTTGTGTTCCCACATCAGCAGCGTTTCCTGCCTTCAAAGATCATCAGCCACCAAAGTGTGGAAAACGAACATGATTTGTTTATGTGAAGGAAAGATGCTCAAAGCTCTGAGTGAAGACCCACAGAATTAAGTTCACTACATTTTTCAAGCTTGAACTGTGGTTTTAGTGATGAAAGTTGCAAACTGTCCTGGCTGAGAGAGTAAACCTATGATACCACCCACCTCGGGGAAGCCACCCTGCAGAGGTGGCTTTGGATTCTGGGTATGAGACCTGCTGCTTCCTTCTAGAAGTGAGTTACAAGAGAAGGCTGGGATGGAGGTCCTGTGGCACTTTCTCCTATCTGTTCTGTAGCTGCTCTCACTAAGGTGGAAGGTGCTAGAAGTTCTTGCCAAATCACTCTGAAAGGCAGGCTGCTGTTAGGACCACTCTGGGCATGCAGGCAGGTTCGCCTGTGCTGGACATCACATCTATTTCTGCTCTTTGCCACTCATGTTTCAGATCCTCCAAGTCCATTTTTAAGTTGCAGGTAGTTGTGTGAGAAAAGTATCGGGCTGAGTCCCAAAGCCAGAGTTCACATTCATTAACTCAGGTCCTTTGGGCCAAGTCCACCTTTCTCTAAGCCACTTTCTCACGTGTACATGACCAAAAATTTTAGAAAACTAACTTTTGTGAGTGCGAAGGAATGGGCCAGGCACTCTACTTAGCACATCATGAGATCATCTCAACCCTCCCATCCCATCTAGGGGATACTATCATTATCCTCATTTTAGAGTTGAGAAAACTAAGGGGCAGGGAGTAACATGCCAATGATTAAACAGGCAGTTAGATAAGAAAATAGGGTCACCACACAGGACCCCTGGACTTCAGGACCTGAGCTTGCTTCTAAGCTGTCAGAGTGAAACTATAATGTGGTGGCAGCCATCCTTGTCTTGTTCCTGATTTTATTAAGAGTATTTCCTCTGTTTCTCTGCTAAGAAAGATGTTAGATATTGGTGATATTTAGATCTTTTAAAACATTGTTTAAAGAGCCCTCCTAATTAATTTTAATGTTATTTGCTTTGACTTGGAAGGAACTATTATTCCATGCTACGTGTTTTAATAATCACTTCAAATTTATCAAATAAAGCCAAAACATTAAGATCTAAAAGCCCCAGTGCTACATCTGCAGTGCTCCCCAAATTTCCTTATTCAGCAAGATCACCTGGGATACTTATGAAAATAAATCACCCCATTTCTTTCTTGGGAATTCTGGTTCAAGTAGCTTGGAGTAAGGCCCAAGAATCTGTATTTTAAATACAATTTTCAAGTGATTTCAAGGAGGAAGACAATATATGCTCAAGTCAAGAGAAGAAAAACTATATTCTGGTGGTTTTATAAATTTTTAGAAATATTTGAAAACTTTTATTAACCAAATGGACTATGATCTGCATCTTTCTTGTCCTAATTTTTAAAGAGTTTTATCAGGAATGAGTGTTTAATAGTTGTTTGATTCTCTATTGATATAAGAAATAATAATAAGTACTAAATATGTACTAGATATTGTGCTAAGAGCATTACATTTATTATCTCATTTTGTCTTCATAACACTTCTATAAAGTAGAAATGTTTACATCAATTATGCTAGATTGATGAGTATATTTCCATATTCTGAAATGATTTATGCAGCATTATAATTAGTTTATATTTTCCAGTTAGAAAGAACTCACTAGCAAAACTAGACCTTCTTGAAAGTGATGTTTTAACAAGTTTTAAAACTTATTTCCTTTGGAGCGGCGGGGAGGGCTGGTGGTACAGCTGAAGCACCACAAGGGAAAGTGGAAAATGTGTTTTGTATGAAAGTAAATAATTTCACATGCTTAATATTGCCATTGAAAACCTTTAAGGTAACCCCTTATAGAATTAATCATGATATACCTACTTTGCAAACACCTACAGAAGAAAATAACAAAAAAATTCCCATACAACAAATTTAAAAACTGAAAAGCATAAGTTTAAAAAACTAATAAGAGAAAGCATTAAACAAATAAGTTGAAGGGATCAAATGTTGTATGAGTCAACATAAATGTGTTAAACCTTCTTAGTAAAAAGAAACAAAAATCTCCTCAGATAAAGTTTAAAAATACAGCGATATATTACCTATAAGTGAAACGTGAAGTAAATGACATAGAAATTAAAAGCCAAAAGATTTACTTAGGACATATGAGGTAAATGCAAATAAAATCAGAACGAGAATGGGATTAAAACATTAAATGCTACGCATACTTCTCATATTGATAATTAAGAATTAATAATAGTGTAAGTCATAATTTTGTAAGTCATAATTTTATATTTAAATCATATTTTCAAAAGTGATTTTAATTGCAAAATACATAAATGAAAATAGTGAGAAATTTAATAAGGCACTCACAATCTGTGATATCACAAACAATGTTATATAAGATTTGACCCATATAATTAGTAAGGTTATGATAAGAGGTAAATGAGAAAAACAAAGAGAAAGGCTAAACTTAGCATTCCACTGAGAATATATCCCTATGCAGTATTTCAAATTTTTATTTACTATTAGGCAATAAATAAAACTTTAATAAATTCAAAATGGATAAATTCTATAGCCTTATTATTTGACCACAACTCAGTAAAAATAGAAATTACAATAGTATTCCCAAGTTTAGAGTTAGGAAGGAAAACTAGAGGAAATTTTTTTAAAAACGTCCCTGAAAGAACCTTAGGGCCAATGAAGACATTGACATGACCACTGCAAAGGCAACAAAATTAGGGGGATAATGTTGAAATGTAAAGGACAAAGTCAACATATTATTCAAAGGTAAATTTTTAGCCATAAATGTTCTAGTTGAGATATCAGTAAAACCAACTTTACTCACCCTGTGGTATGTCCATCCCTGCTCGATATAACTCTTTGGAATCAAGATGAATTCTTCATAATATGCGGATCTTTGCTTGGTGCTACATGTTTCAGGAGTAAACTCCAGAGCTCACTAGTGCAACTTGATGAACCAATTCGGGGACCTGTTCTACATTTTCTCAGAATCATGAGCACTGAATGCCCCCACAGCCTGATTTCACTTCCAATACCTACTTCACCAAGTCAATACCTTCTCTTAGACAGGATGCTTTATGTAGACTTTTTTCAGTCCAAATCCTATTACAGAGATTTCAAAAATTCTTTGGCGTCACAGCTTGTGATTGGCATAAATCCCTGGTTTCCATAGCTGATAAAGGTTTTTTTTTCCTAAATGTATATATTTCATTAGTCAATTCAATAGAAATGGAGGACTCAAATACCTTACCATCTTGTCTGGAGGAACTTATATGCAATATTCTATAAAACTCAGAAGAAAATGATTTTTAAATAAAATAAAACAGATTCTATAATGACTGCTTCCTGCAGACAGAAAAAAGATGAAGGCTGAACCCAAGCACAGTCCCCAGGAAGGTAAGTGCCTCTGAGCAATACAGATAATTTAAGGAGGCTTTACAGAGTAATGATCAGAAACACATACTCTAAAATTACACACATCTTAGGCAAATTATTTTCAGCCTTAACATCCTCATCTGCAAAATAAGAGAAGTATATATCTCACAGGGTTTATTATAAAACTTAAATAAGAAAATGTATGCAAACAATATAGAATGGGAGTGGCATATAGATTTTCAATAAATGTTAATTATTATTATTATAATTACTATTGGTATTTTTGAGTGACAGGCTGACATGAAGAAAGTTGCTTATAGTTAATGAAGATATTCCAGATCCAAGTACTATTTGATGCTAAAGAGAACATGCGTAATTCAAATTGATTTGCACACGATAGATTTGGAAAAGCAATCTTAGTTTTATATCACTGCAACTTCATGAATGTTAAATGGAGCTGATGGCACCCCTCTTTAGACTCTTAAAATTAGGAGCCAGGTTTCATTCCCTTTCCTATGTTTCCCCAGATTTAGAGTCCTAGCACTGGCCTGGCACCTCATTGGTGACCCTGTTCTCTTCCTTTCCAAGGTTAAGTTTAGGAGACTGCTGAGGATAATCTAATATCCTGCTCCTTGGAGCCCTCCCTCACCATTATGTTTGCCTATTGTGACTGTCAGCATATTGTAAAGCTAAATTTCCAGAGGCAGAAGGGCCATATCAGTAAACAGCCGCATCTCTGGGACTCACCCGGCCTCTAGGTCCAAGATCCTATGCATTTCCTTTCCTTTCTATGAGAATATCACCGTCTCCCTGTCCACCTCTAACTAATCCCATGAATTAGAAGTGCATTTGCAGAATCACAATAGAGTCCTTTGGGAACACTGAAGAAAAGCTGGGGCTTTGAAAAGCAGGGATAAGACTGGCTGCTGAAAAATCATCAGAAAGAGCCTTACGATATTAGAGATGACTGTGAGGAAAGTAGAGGCAACTGCTGAGAGGGAGAAGCAGGCTCTGCATTCCACCCCGGCCAGAGGCTGAGCAGATGCCCGTGAACAGGGGTTCTGAGAAACAACTAAAATCAACCAGATGCACCCGAGTTGGGAAAGTGGTAGTTTGAGAAGTAGCTCAAGTGTCGAAGAATAGCTGAGCCCTCCAAAACAAATTAGCTCCCTTCAGTTCCTTTGGCCAGCAGTTTATAAATAACACTGCATACACATTTTAATGAAGTAGATACAGTTGCTTTTCTTTTCATTTCTCTTTCACTGGAACAGCTGAAAGAATCCCAGCAAAATATCCTGGCCCAGCGACTGTGCTAGAAATTAATTTTGGAGGTTGAAAGAGTGTCGTAACTTCAGTGGGGACGCTGATTTGAAAAGTGTGGTGAGGATGGCTAAGAGATATGTAATAGCGTTAAGGTCAGGTGTTCGTGTATCCATTCATCCAGGGACATTTGCTGAGTGACTGCTGTATGTCAGGCACCAGGGGTGTGGAGGGGAGAAGACCCAAGGGATGAATTCTGAGATGGATTCTAGGAGGGGAGGCTGAGATTTACACAGAACAAACTGCATGCTGGGTAAAGGAGAGAGGAACTAGCAGTGCTTTGGGGGAACAGGTAAGGAGCTGGGCTTTGAAAAACAAGGTTTAGATGAGGAGAGAGAAGGAAAGGCCAAAAATGATTGAGCATCCAGGCTTAGGAGAGCCCTGGGAGTGAGCAACCATAAAGGGTTAATGTACCAATTTTGTCTGTAGATAAGTTGGGGCCAGAACCTAGGTTTCCTAAATTGCACTCAGTCTCATTTCACCATTCCAGATGCTATTGGTTAATAATTTTCAAACCTGACTGCCCACTGGAATCACCTGAAGAATTTTAAAAGTATACTGGTGCCTTGGTCCCACACCCAGAGACTCAACTGAGTTGGGTTGGGGTGTTGCCCTGAGCATCACGGTATCTACTAGCTACCAAGCAACTCCTAATTTCAGCCAAGCATGAGACTGTCTGCTCTAAGTGACCTTTGCTGTTCCTGGTACCAACAGAAAACACATGTGCTTCAACCAGCCTCTTTTGCACACCTGAACAAGTACAACACGTGACAACTGTTTCTAGGAAACAGAAAGACAGTGACAAGCTGTCTCCCACGTTGGAGAGGCAGAATGGCCTGGTGGTTCAGAGCATGCACTCAACCTGTCTTGGCTTCACTCTCATTCCTTGATATCTCATTCCTACTACTTAGTGACTTGAGCAAGTACATAACCTCTCTAAGCTTCAGCTTCCTCATAGTAATTAGGATTGCTATGGATAACCACATAGAAAGATCTTTGACCATGGATTTTAACCTCTTTTGGGTCACATGTCTCTTTTATAATATAAAAGCTTTGGATCCTCTCCTCAGAAGAATGCACACACCCATACATAAATTTGAAGGTGACTTCCACAAAAACTGTCTATGGATCAGGGTTAGGAATGCTTCCTTCAGAAAAATCTGATACGGTTTGGCTGTATCCCCACCCAAATCTCATCCTGAACTGTAGCTCCCACAGTTCCCACATATCATGGGAGGGACGCAGTGGGAGATGACTGAATCATGGGGACAGGATTTTCCCATACTGTTCTCATGATAGTGAGGAAGTGTCACAAGAGCTGATGGTTTTACAAAGAGTTCCCCTGCACAAGTTCTCTCTCTTGCCTGCCACCAACCATGTAAGATGTGACTTGCTCCTCCTTGCCTCCCACCACGATTGTGAGGCCTCCCCAGCCTTGTGGAACTGTGAGTCCATTCAACCTCTTTCCTTTATAAATTATCCAGTCTCAGGTATGTCTTTTTTTTTTTCCAAGAGAATGATTCTTTTATTTTTAATTTACTTTAAAAATTTTTTTCATACACATTTCTTAACAAAAACATAAACACTGCTTCCATTTTTAATATTTTTCTTACATACAAAATATTGTGTTTAATTATTCTTACAATACTATGCAGCCATAAAAAGGGATGAGTTCATGTCCTCTGCAGGGACATGGATGAAGCTGGAAACCATCATTCTCAGCAAACTAGCACAGGAACAGAAAACTAAACACCGCATGTTTTCACTCATAAGTGGGAGTTGAACCATGAGAACACATCGACACAGGGAGGGGACCACCACACACCAGGGCCTTTTTGAGGGATGGGGAGCTAAGCAAGGGAGAGCATTAGGAGAAACACCTAATGAAGATGACAGGTTGATGGGTGCAGCAAATCATCATGGCATGTGTATATCTGTATAATAAACCTGCACGTTCTGTACATGTATCCCAGAACTTAAAGTATAATAATAATAAAAGAAATATTGACTTGGCTTTAGTAAATTTTTAGTTTTAAAAATTCGAGTTAATCAGGTATGTCTTTATCAGCAGGGTAAGAACAGACTAATACTGACATGCTCACAATTCCCTGGCTACAGAAATTCTGCTCTTGTTAAGGCTTGATTCTACCCAAGCTCTCCTCAACCCCTCCAACTCTCTTCAGATTTCCTTTGGATGCTACTTTCATTATGGCATAATGGGAACAAAACTGGTTAGAAGCTCCTAGTTTCAAACAGGCAGTATAATATATACATACACAGAGCAAGGGGAAGCGGAGACGAATGCACTGAGAAGAGAATGAGAACCAGATGCCTCCATTCAGGGAAGAGGGGAGGCAAAGACAGCTGCCCGAGGGGCCTGCTCTGTGGGTTTACCTCTAATCAAGGCTCATAAGGAACAAAACTAGAGGAAGGCGAGACAGGGAATCACAGCCTCGGAAAGCCTGGGAGTGGGAAGGTAGAGGTGAGGGAGCGCTGAGGTCGGAATAAGAAGAAAGGCAGTCTTTTCAGAAGCCTTAAAAGAGAAGAAAACGTTAGGGAATAGGCAGAACATGTCCATCAATAGGTATTACCGATTTCCTAGCAAAGCATCAGGTACTGTGGGTCAGCTAAGTTGGAGAGCATTCTCCCTGAGGAGCCATTTTATAAACTCCTGTCATGTGTCCATAAAGGCAGGGGCACTAATTCAAAAAGAGAAGGTTTTATGAAACTTTCCGCCGTAATGGCAAGGTAACTATTTCTCCTCCTGGTATCCAGGGCTTCCCACTGAATCCCAAGCTGTGCTTATTTTCTTGGGGTCCTCAACTATATCCCACTCTTGCTGCCCCCAGGCCCACCTCCTAAGCTCTTGCTCATACTGTTTGCCCTACATGTAAGCAGTCCTTTTTCCTTTTTTTTTTTTCTTCCTTTAAAGTGGCTTCTGAGTGTTCCTTAAAATTTAGTTTCACCACTTCTTGGGAAGTCTTCCCAGCCTCTTTCCACGCACTTCTTGGCACACAATGGTTTCTCTATCCTCTGAACTCTTACATTGACTCGGCTCTAAGATGTCTTTCATACTATTCCTATACTGCCTTGCCTTGTAAATATAATAAAAGTGGGTCATCAACCACAGCTGAGAATTACAGGAAGAAAGTTATGTCAAGCTGAAGTCTCTTAGGCTCTGCCGAACAGTGTTGGATATGTACACTGGGGAGGAGGCCATAAAGCAAACTGAGCTGCCCCACATTAGTGTTTACAAAGGTGTAGGCTACAGACCCCAGCATAAGAATCACTGTACTCCCTTATCAAAAACACAGAACTGTCTTCGTACAAAGAAGCATTAAGTCTAGAAACCAGAGTATAGGCCGTGAATTTATCTTTTTTTTAAATTTCCATCGTAGTTCATAGAAAAGTGGGAGAAGTGTTTGGACTTCCACAAGCTAGAATTCCCAAAATGGGAGTGGAGATTATATCAAGTCTAGATCTAATATCAAGTCTAGATCAAGCACAAAAGACCCAACTGACCTCTAGAAGCACATTGCATTTCCCTCACTGGAAGGGAAGCCTACAGGAGTCTACAATTTTATAAACCATACAATGAACCCCAAGCTTTATGCCCTACTCTTATGCCAGACATATACCTGAAAGTCAAAGCCATGGCAATCGACAAACTGCTCAAGGAGAGTGTAAAATAATACAGAATTTGGTACAAACACAAGTCATGTAGAATATCAAGCTCTTGAAAAAGAAAAGAAATAAGAAAACTATTCCAAGGCTATTGACTCAGTCTTGGAAATTAATACCTCAGCTTTAAAAAGTTATCCATTGAATATCAGCCTTAAAATGTGTCCCTTGAATATCAGCTTATGTATATGCACACACATGTATACTATATATGGATATGTATACTATATATGGATATATATACACACATGCACACACACAAAATAAGCTCTGGGGAGCTGATATATAAATAAAAGTGATCTACTAGAGTATCTCAAAAATTATTTCCCCTCTTTTTGTAAGCAGTATAATTTGGCAGTACCAAATTATATATATCCTTAAATTTGGAGGTGAATAATTTACTATAAAATATTTAGACTTTACCAAATGTCTCAAACTGCCATCCAATACACATATGTTCTCAGATCACCACAAACTCTAGTCTGACGTTATAAGGTCTGGGCTACATTCTAGATGTAGCAGAAGATCAGCCCTGGCCAATTCTAGAATTTCTTGATCAAGATCCATCTTGATCAACCAAGATCCATCTTGATCAAGGATCATTGAGGATTGACATGTTGGAGAGTCGAGTTTTCCATTGGTCAGTGCTGGGCAGTGATGCTTTCAGACTCCAGGTACTACTCTAGCTGTTCAGTGCATAGTGCAGGAGGGTTCCTGGCACGACCAGATGAGCAAAGTTCAAAGTAAAAAAACGTTTCCAGTTCCATCATACCCTCTATCACCTACAACCTGAAGGGATATTGCTAAACCACTGGCTGGAGTCTCTGGTGCTATTTGTGTATCAGCCAAACCTTCATCTGTTGTGTCACAGATTAGTTTGGCTGTCATATTTGAACTCCAGTCTTTTTAATTTAGAAAAAAAAAACGCAGGACTATGACTGAATTTTGTCATAATTCTTGAAACTGCCTAAATGAAATGAAATCGACACAAAAGACAGGTAGTCTCAGTTCTTTAAACCTTGCTTCAAAGTAATATCCACATGTTTACATACAATTCAACTTTCTCAGTTTATCTTTATTGCCAATTAAACACTTACAAAAAGAGCTTTTGAGTCATTGAGAAAACAAGATTCTGTAGCTGGAAAGTTAACTCTGGAGCTCATCCAAGAGAGGACTTCTTACCACCTAGAGCTTCTTTTGAGGCAGCAGCCAGTCTGTCCCTAAGCCCTTTACTGAGGAGCTGAGGTATCCACTCCAGGGTCCCTGTGATCATCTCTCTCCTGGGAGACCTTAGAGTGACTCTATTCGTGCCACTCTGGCCAGGGTGGCCTTTTCATGAGTGTTCAGCCATCCGTCACTGGGTTACTGTCATTTGTTCAACTGGATATCCCTTGTCTTAAGACATTCCAAGCATGCCAGCTCACAGTTGCAGAAGAAGTCGCAGGGATAACAACAACAACAACAACAAAACAATTACACAAGGTGTTAAGTGCTACAACAGATGAACATACAAATCCTAGCGTTTTCATTTTGCCTGAGCAAAAACAGTAAAGTCAGGCTGGGTGCTAAAGGATGAGTAATGAGGAGCCATTTAAAGCTGAACAGGCCGCACTGCAGAGGATGAGAGGCACAGTGCGTCACCCTAAAGCCCAGACGGAGGGAGAGGAAAGAGAGAGAAGTGACGAGCCATGAGGTTGGAGAGATTAAGATCCAAGTGACAAGGACCTCAAATGCCAAGGTAAGCAATTTTGGCTTAGCCTGGAGGCAGTGGGGATATAGGGAAGGTTTATGAGTTAGGAAGTAGCATGGTCCAGTGTGGCTTTTAAAAAGATAACTCCACCCTCATGGAGGGGTGTGGGGTAGACTGGAGAGATGTAGAATTAGAGGCAAGAAAGCCTATTAGAAAATTTTATTTCAGTAGACAAGGAAAGAGGCTATGAGAATGGGTTTGGTTTTGAAAAAAATATTCATGAAGTAAATGAAATTTGGCTGTTGGCTGTGTGTTTGAGAGCGAGAGAGAGGGGATTCAATGTTTGTGGCATCGTTAGGCTAAAAACACGTGGTAAGGGAGAAGCAAGGATAGAAACAGGGAGGAGATGAGGAGGTTGATGCCATGGAGAGAGGAAGATATTGGCCCTGGACATGAAGGCCAACAGCAGGGACAGCTACTTGGGTGACATCAGGATACAGGGAGGAGTGCAGAATATGGCCCTGGGAGGAAACTGATGAGCATCAGAGAGGTAGAAAGTGAGCCAGGAGAGCAGAGCAGAAACCCAGGGAGGAAGATAAGCCACACAGGCAAACAGCCATTGGGGGTCACTGTCATAGGCCACTTCCTCCCTTATGCTGGATGACAGACATTTATTTTACCTGGAATGAGGACTCTGTATGTCCTCTGAGGCAGAGAAGAAACAAACTTTTGTTAAACAAGTAAAATATTGCCAAAAGCATCACTAAATTGTTCGAAACAATAAGTCTGAGAGACAAGAATCACTATCCTCATGCCTCTGATGAAAAAACTGAGCGGAGAAGAGGTTAAGTCACTCCCACAGGGGAAAGCGTAGATGGTAATGAATCCAGGTGGAAGCCGTCTCGGTTCTGGCACTGTGTTCTCTCCATTGTGCCACCCAGTTCTCCTGGCTTCTCTGAGCAGATTGCCAGTAACCACCCCATCTGTATCCTAGAAAACAAGGCTGAGGAAGTCAAGAGAGGGATCAGGCTTGGGGGCACTTCCTTGGTACCCCCAAAGGAGCAAATACCCGTAGACAACTCCACTGTTGTAATCTCACAGCAGTGTTTCAGGACTTCAGGGTGTCAGGGCCAATGAGAAGCCAGCTCTAAACAGGTTCTGGGCTATGGCAGCCCTGGGGAGGTGTGGGAAGATTCCTACCACCACTCTAAGGTGGATGATATAGCCAGGGAAGAGATTCAGCTAGGGAGACCAGCTGTTCTGGTTTGCCCCCAAGACTGAAGGGTTTTCCAAGGAAGCAGGACAGTCAAGGGAGCAGCTGCTGCTTCCTTTTTTTTTTTTTTTTTTTTTGAGATGGAGTCTCACTCGGTCACCCAGGCTTGAGTGCAGTGGCGCAATCTCAGCTCACTGCAACCTCTACCTCCAGGGTTCAAGTGATTTTCCTGCCTCAGCCTAGGCGAGCAGCTTCTTTCTAGCAATGAGCCAAGTGACTGTGGGAACCAGAGCCCGAGGGCTCATGGGAGATCCAGTCCCAGCATGGGCTGATTCCAGGCAGTGGAAGCGAAGGTTTGGGCGATTCCTGGTACAGCATTTTAGGGCACTGTGACCTCTTCCTTTGAAGAGGCCCTGATTCTAACATTCCCAAGGCTAAACCAGGGCCCCATGAAAGAGTTGAGGAGGCTTCCAGGGAAGCTTTTGAGTCCCAGAGAGCACAGCAGGCAATGCATACGGCAGATCCTTCATCCAGCTCAGGGAATGTTAGCTGAGCTGAATGAGACTCAAAGAAGAGGACTGCTCTCTCCAGCTCTCATCAACCCCTTGTTTTATAAAACTTTTGCTCAAAGATCATGTCACTCTTTTTCAAATGCTCATGAGAACAAGCCTGACCTCCTCTGGCTGGCACTCTGCAAGCTTCACCCCTCCTACAAACCTTCCCTGCACCACCTCCCAGGATGCCCTGCCTCTCTTCTGCTTCAGCTGCCTGAACCCATCATCCCCAGCACCTGCCCATCATTTATTTGCTGGGCTGTTTTCCTTGCCACTGTGCTCTCCCCACTCCCACATAAGGAACCTGTACTACAAAGCAAGTTTGATTCAATGTGATGCTCAACAAATACTTTAGTTCAAGGGAGCTTCTCATTATGTCTGGTTAGTTTGCTAAGGAGATGGGTCCCCGTTCATCTGTCCCCCCACCATGTGATGAAAGCAACTCATTGCCGTTAAAACCCCATGGCTTCCTGAACCACAGAGACTCCTTTCCATTCTGGCCCATGTCCTGCTCTGCCTTTTCTTCCTCTTCCTCCTCATCCCTGACTTCTGCCCTGGTCCTGAGAAGGAGACCGCTCATCAGGTGGGACCCATGAGGAGCTGGTTCTGCAAAGAGTCCAGTCTCTTTTTCTGTGGGCTGTTTTATCTTCCTAAGCTGCTGCTATAGAAGGAACCCCTATCTGGAAGGTGGGAGAGAAGGAGGATGGGGAGGGGAAATACGTAGGAGCAGTGACTTGGATCTTGTGCTTTCCTGAGTTTCTCGCCAGTTGAGCAGCATTTAGCAGTTTGAAAGGACATCCTATGTCCTATCCACTCAAGTCCCATGCCTCTGCCCCTAATGCTTTACCAAGCACCCTGTAGCTATGGCACATGGGGTGGGGGCTGTCTCCTCTCTATTTAAAGTATAATTTGGGAAAGGGAGGGCAGGCAATCCTCTCTTGATGCAGATGATGTATCCAGGACTCTCTGTCTCTCTCTGTCTCTCTGTCTCTCTCTCTCTCTCTCTCAATGTTTATTCTTCCTTCTGATCCAACAGTGAAAAAAATCAATTTAAAAACAGCAATTAAAAATCCCTTCTCACAGTACAGATTTGGTTACAGTAGTCTACATCATACTGCCCTCCTTACAGATGTGAAATTGCCCTGAAAGCGAAGTTGTCCAGGAGTGAAATATTAAACAATTCAAACTTAAAATGTTCCAGAGGTAGAGCAAAGAGAGCTGGGGATATATAAGTAACATACTATGTAGAACCAGGAAAAACACACACGCATGAGCACGCACGCACACACACACACACACACACACACAGCAGTGTGCAGTGCGCTTTTGTGACTGCTAAAACTATAACATCTGGAATGCCATTCTGGAAAACTTCCAGATGTTTTCCATGAGGAACACTTTGTAAAAATTGTTAGCCTTCTAGGCATTTGCGAATTTTGTAAGGAGAGTACACTCCCAGGCCCACATAGGAGCAAATATAGGATTATAAAGTGCTAAATGCTTTTCACAACTGTATAAGCAATAATGCGCTTTGGGTAAATATTCAGGGAAATTATTTTTACAGACTAAGCAAAAGGATATGTTCCAATCTGCAATTAGATTTGTATTTCTGAGAAATCAAGAAATGCAGGACAGCTCGTCTTAAGGCAGTTTGCAGGGGAGCCAGAGCCCCTAACCTGGGAAATGTCACACATCCTGATCATTAATGTCCTTGTTTGTAGTCATTCCAACGTTGAAAGAGGCTAGCACAGTTTCATAGCTTGTTATATTTATCTTCCTTCCCCAGGATTTTTATATTGCATTTTATAAATCCGGCTTCAATTTATGTGTAAGCCTCGTAATCATTAGCATTATGTCAAAGAAAAAAAAAGGAAAGAAAAAGAAACGCTTGGGAAGAAAAAGCACTCCAACAACAACGCTTGAGAAACCCTTGAGAGAACCGTTTTTAAAATGTACAATATACAAACATCTTAAAGGAGTATCCAGAGTTTCTTTTGAAATTAGAAATTATGTGAAGCAAAGAAAGAATCATAAAAGCTTCTTGATTTCCCAAACCCACGGAGTAGAAGTATTTTTAAACCATGATTCACATAAGGGATACATTTGACACATCAATAGAAACTGGAGACCAGGCTCCGCGCAGCCACATCAGATACTGCTCCGAGCTGAGTTTGTTTATCATTACAAAGTGAAAAGAAATTTGCTTTTCCTCCCCTGCTCACTCTCCCTTGAGAATGGTGATTTTTATTGATTTTGTCCTTTAGAAAACAGTTAAAATGACCATGATAAACTCATTAGAGCGACTTGCCTTTTAATTCTGCACATTGCTGCTAATTTTTCCTAGGTGGGGCTTGGCCCCAAACCGGGAGAGAGCCATAGCTCCGGGAGCATTTTTGTTTGGAAGTTACCTAAAGCTTGTCGCTGCCCTAGAAGATTCTTCATTCAGGACCCGCAGGGTCACCCTAGGAAGAATCCGGGAAGGCTGGGCAATTGGAGCCTTCTTTGTAAATAGGTGGTATACTATGACCACAGAGGAGGGGGACACAGAGGCTGCCTAGGGGATCTGGGAACCTTAGCCGTGAGACAGTCTTCCTCAGGTCCGCCACTCACTTCCTTGTCTCCTCCTTCATCTTCATTCATCATCTTCACCCTCGTGACATTTCCACAAGGGATTTTCTTGCATAAAAGCAACTCGGTAATGAAATAGTTGCAAATCCAGGCAAGGCGACAGAATGAAGTATGAGGCTTTCCCATTTTTTTTTTGTTTCCCAGAGTTCTGGTGAGCCAGCCCTGAGATCTCAGTATCTGACTGGGACTCACTCGCAGGTACAGCCATGAAAACTCAAGGGAAAAAGAGACATACTCTTTGTCACATTCAGCTGTGGAGCTCCCATCTCACCAGCTTCACAGCCACTTCCTCAAGTGGGTAGTTTCTAAACACCATGCTTAGCACAGGTTACTCTAAGCTCTTGGTTGCGAATACATGAAAAGAACAGAAAGCTAAGGATATTCCAGTTCTACCCCAGGGCTGCTTCAAAGACAAAGGGAAAGAAATGAGAAATGGGCAAATGCCCAAGGAATCAGAAAATATCACAAGGTCAACACACCTCATGTAAATCAGTGCACACAGTTCCAGAGGGTCGCATAGAAACCTCACGCTCAGGTTTAATTTGCCCATCCTGAAGTATTTTTCCTAGTAGTGCCAAATGCCATAATGCTCTCTGTCAGTGATTTGAAATTATTCTATAAGCCACATATCGGGTACACTATTGTTAATGAAATGCACACAAGATGATGAACAACTTCCTTTTCCTGCTGGAGCCCCAGCTGCAACCAGTGCCTGGATCCTTCATGCTGTAAATCAGCCCTTTGTACTCCAGGAGGATTCAATGAGCTGCAGGTGTGGGCTGTGGAAGGCCGCCTGGGATTAGGTAGCAGCATTTGATATGAGATCCCAAATAGCACTGGCAATCTATGCGCCACATGCGGCCACAGGCTTTGGAGAAAGCAAAGGAAAAACGCTGATGAAATGTGGCACGGGCCCATGGAATGCAATGTCAGACTTTCACATCTGCAGGAAAAGAAAGAGAGTTCCTAATTTTACAGTGATGATGTCATTGAGAATTCATGACAGTGGAAATGATGGGCCAAGGTTTGCAAACTTAACCACTTAGGAGGTTGCTAACTGAAGGCCGAGCTTTTCAAAGGACAGTGTGAGTTTGTATGGAACACTGATTTGCCTTCCTGACCTGAGGAGTCATGGGGTGTGTGTGTGTGTGCATGTGTGTGCACATACGTTTGCGTACAGGCTCTGGAGAGACATGGGGAGAGGAAAAGAAGTTGGATTTGAGAGGTTATGCATTGCACAGGCATATCAAGCTGATACTGTGCATGCCAAATGTGTCCTTAAAAATATACTGTCTCTGTGTCATTCAGCATAAAACACTGCTAACTGTCCTTAACAACAATATAATTTTAAAAGATTGATTTCAGACGCTCCAAAAATTCACCAGCCAAGAAAAACTATCATAGTTGTTCACTTTCTCCCGAATGTTAACCCCCCAAAAGAGCTTCTTTTTAAATATTTTTTTCTTCCTTGAGACTGAAGAGACATAAAAATAAGTCTGGTTTTGTTATTAGTACATGGATAAAATATATATTGAAGAAAACACATCTTTAATTTTTTAAGAGTCTGTTTTTCATTAGCTTATCTTGATAGTTTAAGTTAATCATTATTTTCAGCCATATATGATTTAGATATTATGTCATTAATTCATGTACAGTCCATCTGAGTAATGATTGTGGTTTTCTACTTTACAAATTCATCTACTTCACCAAGAAACCAAGAGAGTCAAATTCCATGCCACATCTGGTTTCCATTGAATGTAATTGCCATTTGCAGAGTTATAATCATGTGTTATTGTAAGGACCACAGTGTCAATCACTCTCCTAATGGGGAAAATTCAATGCCTAAATACCTGGGAGAACAAGAAGCTGACTTAAACAGGTGCATTCAGACACTGGGTTTTAAGTAGAATTCTAACCTACCCATTTAAATAAATCATTTTAAAGAGAAACAATATTCTTTCCATCCCCTGTAGCAAGGGAAAGCATAAAACCCAGGACTTCAATCTCCCATGCTCAGTTTCAGTACTATATCATGTTTAATCTTTTAAAAAATGTACAAATATGCCCATATCATACTGATTCCTTATGTTCCATACTCTCATGGGAACTCCCAAAGGCCAGGCAGGATTTTTGAAAACTTTCTGGGGAAGGGGCCATCTTGTGATTCTTCCTGTCTTTTTTCCTTATGATGAAAATAAGCCACACTTGATGTAAAGAAAATATGAAAGCATTCAAACAACCAAAGTCATTATAGCTTTTTCTAGCCCATGGGGCTTTTGTGGGGATAATCACATAAGAGGTTGAAAAAAATCATGAAGCACCGTGTTGGAGTGTGCAATATGTAAGCACTTTACGGCAAAAGTGAACCACATTTCCCTGACCTCAATCTCCGTTGTGTTTACAAGCCAAACCCCGTTTGAACTGGTAAATGTTTGGCCATGCATTCAGGAAACATTTCCTAACGCAAAAATAACATGCCAGAAATTGCACCGGACATTCAGGATGCAATGATGAATAAGACAATCTAGAAGGTGAGAGAGCACATGTGCAGGTAATTACAACAACATACAAGAAGTAGAAATAAGCCCATATGCTATAGCAGCAGAGATAGGCCATTCTATGCAGCCAGCTTAAGAAGGAGTAGTGAGTCCCAGAAGGCTCCCTGGAGGAGGTGACAGCTGAGCCAAGTTTTAAAGGACGGATAGAAGTGAAAGGCTTTGTATACAAAGGCTTTTCATTTGAATACCTGCTAAGGAAATGTTTATGGGGGTAAACTTCTTGATTCAATAGAAACACCATGAAAAGGTAATTTACAGTTCTGTTCAATTCATTCATTTGCATAGTTATATAAAGGACATTTACTATTCTATTTATTGCATGTATTCTTCTCGTCTATGCAAAACTTAGGAAGTAGGAGACAAGCGGCAATTCCCAGAAGCAATTTTTATCATCTTTGGCATTATCATTACTGTAATACCATCTTACATTTGAGGAACACTCTGCAATGTACAAAATGCTTTCAACAACATTTTATTTTATTGTCACAGAGAGGTAGGAAGTGCAAGTATCAGATTAGTCCCACTGCAACTCAGATATTAAAAGGTCTTGGCGACAAAAGGCTAGAATTCAAGTGTATAACCTCCATAACTAAGACTGCTGGGCTTAAAAACATGCAACCTCTCACCCAGATGAGGAAAGAAGGGAGAGAATAGCACCCCGCCCATAGTTGATGCTCACCATGATTGAACAAATGCAAACATTTTCAGCTCTCAATTAGTCATGCAGATGGAGACAACTTTTCTCCCGAAAGCTTAAACTCAGAGTTAACATTCAGAACCATTTCTATTGGTTTATCATGCATTTTGTGATCATATTGGCAGCAGATTTATTCTCACAATTTTCCTTCTTTTTAAGCAACTACTTGAGGGTTTCCACATCCTCTAAGCACTTCCAGACTTACAGCTGATGAGATAACCCAGAAATGCCTGAAAGGATGGCAGGATGATGCAGGCTGGAATGAATAAGTACTGGTAAATAAACATATGGATAATTCATAAGTATCGACGTCAAAATAAAATAAAACAGCCTCCAAAACAGGAAAGTAAGGACTAAAGAAGCCATGTCAGTAAGCAGCAGTGGTTCCAGACTCAAGGGTCCCACCTTCTAGTACTGGCTCGTGAATGATTTGTTTAGCCTCTACTAGCCCATGGTTTTGTCATCTATTCAAGAGGAAACACAGCCTCTCCCCAACCCAGCATCCATACTCGTTGAGCCAATCAATGGAAACGTCTACTACAAAGCTGTGCAAATTATAAAGCAGTAAGCAAATGCAGGGAAGTTATTATTACCCCTGACAAATTGAGAGGTGCTTCCCTTTCCATCTGAGGTTGCCAAAGATTGGTTTATAGTAATAACAGCTGTCTGGTTAAGGCCCCACTGAAGATCATGAGACCCAGGGAGGCAGGAATCTAGTTGCTAGGCCTTCTGAAGTCCAGATGAAAGCTGTTGCTCAGAAAACTCCTGTTGCTGTTTTTGTTGTTGTTGTTGTTTTGAAAGATGCTTATTTAAAACTAAGGGGACTTTAAGGCTCCTTCCAAACAGAATCTACAGTTTCCAGAATGCCTACATGTTTGCAATAATTTGTACAATCATGTACTGTGACATAGAGTATATGACATTTATGTAAAGATGCCCTGACATTGTATTCTAAGGCTCCTCAGAAGGCAGCCATAAAGTTTTCTCTGCCAGGGACGTTTTTCATCCTCAGGATCAGGGAATAGCCATTTCTTTCTGAACCTGATTCAAGGAACCCGTCAGTAATCGCTGGGGGAATCCATGCTCTTTGCCCCCTCCGTCTCCATAACTCCCGCATTTGGCAACGCATAAGCACATAACAACATGGGTAATGGAAGGCCCCTTGAAGCCACTTTCTCCCAGGACATTTCTCACTCACAGAGTTTAAAAGATGGAAAATGAGAACAGCGATATTGGTCACACCTGCAGAGAAGAATATCATCTCGGATTGTTAGGACACCTAGAATCAGCTGCAAGTTATGCAAATTATCAGCTGTGGGAATCCTTAGGTAAGTTTCCTAACTTTTCTTGGCCTTAGTTTACACATCTATACAATGGAAGCAATATTTTTTGCTATTATACTTTATGTGATGGTTGTAATAATTAAATATGTAAGTTATTTGAAAACATAGCACAATAGGTCAACAAATATGTATATACAACATGTCTTATAACTAAATGATTGTCAGTAATTATAAAAGGCTCTATATTGTGTAATAAGAGCTGTCATGTATTGCATACTTGCCAAGTGTTTGCACTGTTTTAAGCTTGTCACAGGCTTCAACTCGTTTAATTCTCACAAGCAGCCAATGTAGGCATCAGTATCATCCAACATCACTGAGGCTCAGAGAGCTTAAGGAAAAAGTAACACAGCTCACAAGTGGTCCAGCCAGGATTTGAACCTGGGAAGTCTGGTTCCAAAGCCTGTGTGCTTCACCACTGTGCTATATTGCTTCTCATCCATGCAGGAATATATATGTGTACACATTTATTTTAATATGTTTATCATACAGAAAAATTACAAAAATAATATAAAGAATTTTTATATAATTTTCTCCTATATTCTCCA
Organism: Aotus nancymaae; assembly: GCF_030222135.1. Taxonomy (NCBI): domain Eukaryota; kingdom Metazoa; phylum Chordata; class Mammalia; order Primates; family Aotidae; genus Aotus; species Aotus nancymaae. Next base: position 18,329,436 of record NW_026988471.1, read on the forward strand.
AATGTTAACACTTTAGCACATTTACTTTATCATTCTCTCTTTCTCTTGACAAACACACATATTTACATTTTTCTGAACCCTTTGAGAGCGAGTTGCAGACATGATGCCTGTTTATGTCTAAATATCTCTGAACATTTCCTAAAACAAAGACATTCTCTTGTACAACCACAGTATGACTATTAAAATCAGAAATTAGCCTTGATACAGTACTATTGTCTAGTCTACAGATCATATTCACATTTTGCAAAATATCTCACTAGGATCCTGGATAGCAAAAGTTTTGTGGGTTTTTTTTTTTTTTTTAGAACTTTTTTTCCTGGATCTTATCCAGGATCACACATTGCATGACCTTGACATTTTTGAAGACAACTGGGTTTGGGCTTCTCCAATGTGTTCTGATTAGGTCCAGGTTGTGCATTTTTAGCCAGCATACCACAGAAGTGATGATGTGTCCTTCTCTGTGCATTTTATCAGGAAGCATATGATATCTATTTGTCAGATTACTGGTGAGGTTAAAAAAAAACCCACATATTTTTAAACTATATACCTTGTTTATGAGATAACATGTCTCTCCAGCTTCCCAGGAAGCTCCCTAAGGGTGGAGTGGGGCTCCCTGCATGTCTATATCCTCTGCCAGCCTGACACAGCACTACACATTGGCTCTGTGCTCAGTAAGCTCTTGCTTTGCTTTCTCCTTTTTGATTCGTCTCTCCTGGTGATCCTTTCATGTTTATTCCTTATAATGACTAAATCAAGGCAAAAGCCTAACTATTCATTCATTCTGCAACCAGGATGCCCACTCAATTTATAGAACTCCTTGTCAGGCTCTGAATCAGTTGCTGGGGAATACAGAGGTAAATAAAATTGCCCCACTGCTCTCCAGGAGATGGTGTCACCTAAGCCAGTCGCTACAGCAGAGAGATATTGATGGACTCATCCTTGCTCCACCATCCCAGGATCTCCAGCCTCAAGACCTTTTCTCCCCTGCTTCCACCTCCATATTCCCACTTTACTTCTCAACAGTCAGGATTCTGTTATCTGTCTCACCCAGAAGTTAAGTGTCAGAGGCTTCTAGTAAGATTGTGTGTTTCCTTCCTGATGACATGTTTGCTTACTATTAGCAGTTTCCTAGAAACAGGAACTTAACTAAAGGAGTGATCCTAGTGGTAGGATGTTCAGGAGGCAGGAAGGTTTCTAAGCAGCAATGCCGTTCATATTCTTCCACACTGCACAGCAGAGTAGCGTCCCCTGCCCCTTTGCTTTGTGGATGTGACCCGTATTAAGAGCTGGCCTCACTGTCCCTCACTCAGGACATGCAGAAGTCTGAAGGTGTGCACATCAGAACTTCCCAAAAAGCAGGTTAATGAAGAAAAGAAGAAAATGTGATTGACACTATCTTTATGTCACCAAAAATGTCTTTGGTCTGTCCCTTTGACCTAATTAGTAAATGTAGGTCACCTTTTTATTGAAAGCCTGGCTCTGTGAGGGGGCAAGCTCGAGGTGAGCCAGAGAGAAATCAGGAAAATTGTGCTCCCTGCCCTCCTGGAGTTTGCAGTCCAGACCCCTCACCCTCCCTGATCAGCGAATGACATAGGCGTTTGGCAAGCCTGTCAACATGTCATCACCTCCTGATGTGTCGCAATAGCCTTTGACAAGTGCACGTGTTACTGTCCAATCATAGTCAGTGATTAAAGCGAAATGTCAACACAAACTACTGCTTTCAAAGAAAGCAGTCTCACTCTGCTGTCTGGGACCAGGGCAAATGCAGGGACCCTAGTGGCTGCGCAGTCAGATGGGATGCAGGAGGAGAGGGGTTAAGAACATGGCAGCCTCCACTGGTGATACCCAGGCAAACAGGGTCTGGAGTGAACCTCCAGCAAGCTCCAGCAGACAGAAAATTAACAAGGATATTCAAGACTTGAACTCAGTTCCAGACCAAGCAGACCTAAAAGACATCTACACTACAGAACTCTCTGCCCCAAATCAACAGAATATACATTCTTCTCAGCATCACATTACACTTATTCTAAAATTGAACACTTAATTGGAAGTAAAACACTCCTCAGCAAATGCAAAAGAATGGAAATCATAATAAACAGTCTCTCAGATGATGGTGCAATCAAATTAGAACTCAGGATTAAGAAACTCACTCAAAACCACACAGTCACACGGAAACCGAACAACCCGCTCCTATGTGACTACTGGATAAATAACAAAATTAAGGCAGAAATAAGTAAGTTCTTTGAAACCAATAAGAACAAAGACACAATATACGAGAATCTCTAAAGTACTGTTTACAGGTAAATTTATATCACTATATGCCCACAGAAGAAAGAGGGAAAGATCTAAAATTAATATCACAATTAAAAGAACTAAAGAAGCAAGAGAAAACAAATTCAAAAGCTAGCAGAAGACAAGAAATAACTAAGATCAGAGAAGAACTGAAGGAGATTGAGACAGGAAAAACCCTTCAAAAAAATCAATGAATTCAAGAGCTGGTTTTTTGAAAAGATTAACAAAATAGATCAACCACAAGCCAGACTAATAAAGAAGAAAAGAGAAAAGAATCAAATAGACACAATAAAAAATGATAAAGGGGATATCACCACAGAAATATAAACTACCATCAGATAATACTATAAACACCTCTATGCAAATAAACTAGAAAATTTGGAATAAATTGATAAATTCCTGGACACATAACACCCTCCCAAGACTAAACCAGGAAGAAGTCAAATCTTTGAAGAGATCAATAACAAGTTCTGAAATTGAGGCAGTAATTAATAGCCTACCAACCAAAAAAAGCCCAGAACCAGACAGATTCACAAATTTTATCAGAGGTACAAAGAGGAGCTGGTACCATTCCTTCTGAAACCATTCCAAACAATAGAAAAAGAGGGACTCCTCTGTAACTCATTTTAAGAGGCCAGCATCATCCTGATACCAAAACCTGACAGAGACACAACAAAAGAAGAAAATTTCAGGCCAATATCCCTGATGAACATCATTGTGAAAATCCTCAATAAAATGCTAGCAAACTGAATTCAGCAGCACATCAAAAAGCTTATCCACCATGATCAGCTTAATCCCTGGGATGTAAGGCTGGTTCAACATATGCAAATCAATAAATGTAATCCATCACATAAACAGAACCAAGGACAAAAACCACAGGATTATTTCAATAGATGCAGAAAAGGCCTTTTATAAAATTCACCTCTTCATGCTAAAAACACTCAATAAACTAGGTATTGATGAAACCTATCTCAAAATAATAAGAGATATTTATGAAAAATCTACAGCCAATATCATACTGAATGGGCAAAAGCTGGAATCAGTCCCTTTGAAAGCCAGCACAGGACAAGGATGGATGCCCTCTCTCACCACTCTTACTCAACATAGTATTGGAAGTTCTTGGGTGATCAAGCAAGAGAAAAAAATAAACGGTATTCAAATAGGAAGAGAGGAAGTCAAATTGTCTCTGTTTGCAGATGACATCATTGTATATTTAGAAAACCCATAACCTGGCTGGGCGTGGTGGCTCACGCCTATAATCCCAGCACTTTGGGAGGCCGAGGCGGGTGGATCACGAGGTCAAGAGATCGAGACCATACTGGTCAACACGGTGAAACCCCGTCTCTACTAAAAATACAAAAAAATTAGCTGGGCGTGGTGGCTCAGGCCTGTAGTCCCAGCTACTTGGGAGGCTGAGGCAGGAGAATTGCTTGAACCCAGGAGGCGGAGGTTGCGGTGAGCCAAGATCGCGCCATTGCACTCCAGCCTGGGTAACAAGAGCAAAATTCTGTCTCAAAAAAAAAAAAAAGAAAGAAAGAAAGAAAAAAGAAAATCCATAACCTCAGCCCAAAATCTCCTTAAGCTGATAAGCAACTTCAGCAAAGTCTCAGGACACAAAATCAATGTGCATTCTCAAAAAATCAATGTGCAAAAACCACAAGCACTGCTATATACCAATAACAGACAAATCATGAGTGAACTCCCATTCACAATTACTACAAAGAGAATAAAATACCTAGAAATACAACTTACAAGCTATATGAAGGACCTCTTCAAGAAGAACTACAAACCACTGCTCAAAGAAATAAGAGAGGACAAAAACAAACGGAAAAACACACGATGTTCATGGATAGGAAGAATCAACATTGTGAAAATGGCCATACTGTCTGAAGTAATGTATAAATTCAATGCTATCCCCATGAAGCTACCATTGACCTTCTTCACAGAATTAGAAATAACTACATTAAATTTCATATGGAACCAAAAAAAGAACCCATCTAGCCAAGACAATCCTAAGCAAAAAGAACAAAGCTGGAGGCATCATGCTACCTGACTTCAAACTATACTACAAGGCTACAGTAACCAAAACAGCATGGTACTAGTACCAAAACAGATATACAGACCAATGAAACAGAACAAAGACCTCAGAAATAACATCACAAAACTACAACCATCTGATCTTTGACAAACCTGACAAAAAAAAGCAATGGGGAAAAGATTTCCTATTTAATAAATGGTGTCAGGAAAACTGGCTAGCCACATGCAGAAAACTGAAACTGGATGGCTTTCTCATACCTTATGCAAAAATTAACTCAGGATGGATTAAAGACTTAAATCTAAAACCTAAAACCATAAAAACCCTAGAATAAAATCTAGGCAATACCATTTAGGACATAGGCATGGACAAAGACTTTATGACAAACACCAAAAGCAATGGCAACAAAAGCCAAAATTGACAAATGGAATCTAATTAAACTGAAGAGCTTCTGCACAGCAAAAGAAACTAACATCAGAGTGAACAGGCAACCTACAGAATGAAAGAAAATTTTTTGCAATCTATCCAACTGACAAAGGGCTAATATCCAGAATCTATTAGGAACTTAAACAAATTTACAAGAAAAAAACAACCCCATCAAAAACTGGGTGAAGGACATGAACAGACAGTTCTCAAAAGAAGATATTTATGTGGCCAAAAAAAAATATGTAAAAAAGCTCATCATCACTGGTCATTAGAAAAATGCAAATCAAAACCACAACGAGATACCATCTCACATCAATTAGAATGGTAATCATTAAAAAGTCAGGAAACAAAAGATGCTGGAGAGGATGTGGAGAAACAGGAATGCTTTTACACTGTTGGTGGGAGTGTAAATTAGGTAAACCATTGTGGAAGACAGTGTGGGGATTCCTCAAGGATGTAGAACCAGAAATATCATTTGACCCAGCAATCCCATGACTGGGTATATACCCAAAGGATTATACATCATTCTACTATAAAGACACATGCACATATATGTTTATTGCAGCACTATTCACAATAGCAAAGACTTGGAACCAACCCAAATGCCCATCAAGGATAGACTGGATAAAGAAAATGTGGCACATATACACCATGAAAATACTATGCAGCTATAGAAAAGGATTAGTTTATATCTTTTGCAGGGACATGGATGAAACTAGAAACCGTCATTCTCAGTAAACTAACACAGGAACAGAAAACCAAATACCACATGTTCTCACTCATAGTAAGTAGGTGTTGAACAATGAGAACACATGGACACAGGGAGGGGAACATCATACACTAGGGCCTGTCGAGGGTAGGAGGCTGGGAGAGGGAGAGCATTAGGAGGGATACCTAATGTAGATGACAGGTTGACAGATTCAGCAAATGACCATGGCATGTTCTGCACATGTATCCCACCGTGTTATCTATGTAACAAACCTACACATTCTGTACATGTATCCCAGAACATAAAGCATAATTTTTTAAAAAATCATTTAAAAAATAAAATTTAAAAATATATAATAAATAAATAAGTAAAAGAGCATGGCCTTTAGCGTTCAATGGTTGAATTTCAGTGCCAACACTAACAAATTGTGGAACCCCAGATAAATTATTTAACTGGGCTAGATAAATCTCCTCACTTGTAACACTGGAATATTAATAGAACCTATCTCAAAATGTTGTAAGAAATAAATGAGATGTAAACTGTCTAGCTGTCTAGCTCCACTGACAGGCAAATAATAAGGTTCCAGGAGCTGATATCATTATTAAGATGTCTTTGCCTTTCTGGAATTAAGGGCTAAGAACAATGTCTCTCAAACCCCACTCCCAGATTGGTTCAGTATTTCCACACCAAAAGACTTCAGAGAACACTATGCTACGAAATTCACACCCATGTTTGTATAACATACGATAGATGCCTAAGAAAATCTGAGATTCCTATTCAAAGATGGGAGGAGAGGCCAATATGCCCTGCCCTAAGAATCTTACTTAAGAACCTTCTTATAAAGTATCACAAATATCCAGGGGATAAATACACAAGACTCAGCTGGAATTTGCGGGCATTTCACCATTACAAAGAAATCTTATTGATTGCCTCCTTTGTAGAGTTGTAGAAATTTGGGAGGGTTTTTTGCACTTTTTTGCAGAGGGGGGGCACTTTTTTAAAAAAGTTTGTATTTTGCCTCTTTTTCATTATGTCTAGGTAACTTTATTTTTGATCATTAGAGTGCTATTAAGCTTTTGAGTATTCTTTACATGTTTAGTCCTCTGTCTATCCAAACTTTTACTTTCTGATTTCCATTTTCTCTTATTTCCCCTCAGCTCTATAGTTTTACATTTTTATTTATCTAAATCTTTTTGTATATGTTTACTTCCCATTTTTTTTGGCCAAAATTTCTTTTCAATTTTTCAGTTATCTTCAGATATTTTAATCACTTTATCTCTTCTCTTTTTATGAAAAAATAAAAGTTACATTGAAGCATTCCATCATTTTGTTTCTTGTCTTTCTAAATTTAAGACTTTCTTCCTTTTATTCACTTGACTCTTTAGCCTTGAATTTCTAATTTTTTTGTTTTTATCATTTGTCTTGTGGCTTCATCTCCTTTAAACATTTAAATATTTTTATTTTAGCATTGGCCTATAATGTCAGGCAGAAATCTTTGGCTTGCTGTGAGGTAAAAGTTGTGAAGTGAAGGATAGGGAGGGAGTCTATCTCCTCACCCTGTGTGCTCTTCCAAAGCTGTGCCTCTGGGGTCCCTGAATTGGATTCCCATCAATTTCTAAGTAAATCCTAAAAGTCTTAACCTAAGTGATGTGTGAAGCCCTCAGGTTTAAATGCCTTCCTTGAGGCAATAGTGTTTCTATTACATACACACTTCCTTCCTTTTATGAAGTGGCCATGACCCAGCCTGGGGTCATCCATTGCCCACTCTGGAAAATCCCAAAGCCAGGAGAGCAGGAAACTGCACCAGAGATAATAGGGATGAGAGGCACATGGCTTCCAAACTGTTTTGTCCTTGACCCCAGACCAAGCACCCAAATCAGAGGGCGCTGGCTGCTCTGGAAAAGTCTTGCCATAGACTCAACCATCAAGAGAGTATACTCTCCTGAAGGAAGGTCATCCTGGCTCACAGCCTGGAGTTCAGAATTTGTCTCCATCTCAAAGTAGCAATCACCATTCCAGTATGGAGTAAAATTAGACAGAACAGGATACACCATATTCTAAGCTATTATTCTAGCATCCAAATAATTGACGTTCGTAGCCAATGAAGTTAAAATAGTTTTTTGGTTTTTTTTTTTAGTGTACTTTAAGTTCTGCAGTACATGTGCAGATCTTGCCAGATTGTGGCATAGGTACACACACATGCTATGGTGGTTTACTGTCTCCATCCCCCCGACACCTACATCAGGCATTTCTCCCAGTGTTATCCCTCCCCAACTACCTCACCCACTGCTGTCCCGACCCTCAAAAAGACTCCACTGTGTGATGTTCCCCTCCCTGTGCCCATGTGTTCTCATTGTTCAACACCTGCCTATGAGTGAGAATATGTGGTGTTTGATTTTCTGTTCTTATGTCAGTTTGCTGAGAATGATGGTTCCCGAATTCATCCATGTCCCTACAAAGGTCACAAACTCATCATTTTTTATGGCTACATAGTATTCCATGGTGCATGTGTGTGACATTTTTTTGTCCAGTCTATCATTGATGGGCATTTGGGTTGGTTCCAGGTCTTTGCTATTGTAAACAGTGCCGCAGTGAACCTTCGTGTGCATGTGTCTTTAAAATAGAACAATTTATAATCCTTTGGGTATATACTCAGTAATGGGATTGTTGGGTCAGATGGAATTTCTATTTCTAGATCCTTGAGGAATCGCCACACTGTCTTCCATAATGATTGAACTAATTTACACTCTCAGCAATGGTGTAAAACTGTTCCTATTTCTCTACATCCTCTCCAGCATCTGTTGTCTACAGATTTTTTAATGATGGGATTCTAACTGACATGAGATGGTATCTCAATGTGGTTTTGATTTCCATTTTTCTAATGACCAGTGATGATGAGCATCTTTTTATATGTTTGTTGGCCTCATAAAGGTCTTCTTTTGAAAAGTGTCTGTTCATATATTTCACCCACTTTTGAATGGGTTTGTTTTTTTCTTGTAAATCTGCTTTAGTTCTTCATAGATTCTGGGTATTAGCCCTTTGTCAGATGGGTAGATTGCAAATATTTTTTCCCCATTCTGTTGGTTGCCAGTTCACTAGCCCCATCAAGCTACCATTGACCTTCTTCACAGAACTGGAAAAAAATACTTTAAACTTCATATGGAACCAAAAGAGAGACCACATAGCCAAGACAATCCTAAGCAAAAAGAACAAAGCTGGAGACATCACATTACCTGACTTCAAACTATATTATAAGGCTACAGTAATCAAAACAGTATGGTACTGGTACCAAAACAGAGATATAGACCAGTGGAGTAGAACAGAGGCCTTGGAAGCAATGCCACACATCTACAACCATCTGATCTTTGACAAACCTGATGAAAGCAAGCAATAAGAAAAGGATTCCCTGTTTAATAAATGGTGTTGGGAAAACTGGCTAGCCACGTGCAGAAAGCAGAAACTGGACCCCTTCCTGACATCTTACACTAAAATTAACTCCAGATAGATTAAAGATTTAAATATAAGACCTAACACCATAAAAACCCTAGAAGAAAACATCGGCAATACTATTCAGGACATAGGCATAGGCAAGGACTTCATGACTAAAACACCAAAAGCAATGGCAACAAAAGCCAAAATAGACAAATGGGATCTAATTAAACTTAAGAGTTAATGCACAATAAAATAGTTATTTTAATCTGAACAATACTTTAGGCCTTTCCATGCCCTTCCCATTCCCTATCTCTTATGATCTTCATAGGTAAGCCATGAGGAATAAACTCAAATGATCAACGAATGAACCTGAGGACAAGAAGTATGCAGCAAAGCCAGAACCAGAACCCAGGTCTCCTGACTTCCCCCAGCATTCTTCCTGCTGTACCAGGTGCCAGGCCACCTCTTAACATCACCCACAGCAAGAACCCCCACACCAGTGAGGAGAATGGGTCTGCCCTCACAGCCTCATTTCAGGAGCCATAGCCCACCTGCAAGATGGGTCCTGAAATTATTTTCTATTTTAAAGACAGACCAGGGACACATGTACTTAAATTCATCTATTTTTAGAGTGGAATTGACCAGGGCAAGGGCAAGAAAGAACGACGTAAACGGACACCTGTGTGACACGGAGTTATTCCAAGGAGAAGCAAGCCTGGGAATATGGAAGCCAAACAAAGCACCTCTGCTCTCCCAAGAAAAGTCTCCCCACAAAGTTCTGTCCCACCAGAGCCTGACTCCTGTTGATCAGGGTGCTGCATCATGAGACCACAGCTTTAATATTTCGGCATTAAAAAAGTTGCTATAGCAGTCCTAATTTTCCAAACTTGGTCTTTAAACAATATATCTATGTCCGGTATCTGGGACAAAACTTAACCTCAGGGCTCCAGGTCACTGAACATTATATAACATTGATTGAAACTTTTTGTGGAACAAACAAATTAACTTCCTGAATGAAAAATACAACCTTACCTATTACGGAAAAGTAAATCCCAAATGTAAAATCTATCTCTAATAGTCTATCGGGAAAAAAAGTCCAAACTCAATACCCGTTTGCCTATTGAATAACTCTAATCCCGTGCAATCACTCTTTGGTAACCCTGCTTGTCTCTAGTTTGACTCCAGCTTGTTAAAACTAACCCATTTTTCTTCTATGAAAGATGCAATCAGTAGTAAGGAGACTGGAACTCTGGTGATCCCGCTAATCAATCTATGTTCCACAAATGAAAACACTCCCCAACTGGTAATTAGTTTCCAGTGATGAAGTAATTAAATATTTCACTCTGAATTCCCTCTGCTCTGCATCTGGGGCTTCATAAATGTTACATTTTCTAAGCCCCTGCAAGCAATCTTGTTTTATTTATGGCTAGGCCTTTAGAAGCTCTCTGAAATTCCATCAAAACAGCACAAAAGCAAAGGGAAACTTGACAATTAAGTGTTGAACTTGATCATTCCCATTAGCCAGACCAGGTAACACAGACACACCTGATCCATACTTGGCCCTGAGTTATCAAAAAAACATGATTGCAAAGTTTTAGGAGTTCAAGACCTAAAAGTGGAAGCCAAATCTTTTCTTATTTAACCTTGATGAAGTGCTTTGGGGAAATGAGAGATGAGCCTGAGTCTTCCAAACGGATGTCTGTCTCGGTTTGATTTCATAACAATGGCTCCTCTCCTGGAGCTCTCTCCACCATTAAAATGCAGCACTCATACCCAATGCGGGACTGAAAAATGCCAATGCCAGAATGATTCAAAATTGCACGTTTAGTTGCCTGACCAAGATAGAGTAAGAAATGTTATCAAAACCCATTTCTTAACATTTAACATTTATTCAAATAACTGGCTGTTGTAGATACATATGCCAGAAGTTGAGGCCAAATGGTTTTGTTAAGATATCTTTAATCTTTCTCTTCATATGTGTGGTCAATCATCAACTGGTTATTACAAGGAGGAATAAAAGGATCCAGAATGAGCAATCCTCAAGTCTTGACTGCCAGAGGCATTGATTACATGAAATTCTCGGTACCCTCTCAGAGTCACTCCCTACCCATTGACCTCTGGAAAACTGCCATTGGCAATAAGTAATCACGTGCATTTTTAAGGTCCCTATCATGGTTCAAACTCTTCAAGTTTTATAATTTTAAAATGACTGCCACAATCTCCTACCTCTAAGGAATACTCAGCTCAGAGGGCAGTGGGAGAAGAAAGAATAAACCAAATTCATGTGCTCCTTCGGCTCAGGGAGAACATAAATAATGTGCTTTGTCCCAGAGGAAATCCTAACTCACCAGGCATAGAAGAGAACCAAATGAGAAGGTGTGAAATGAGCAGCACATCTTCATAAAGAACAAGACTGCATTTAAAGTCACAGATACAGTGGAAAGAACCCTACACTAGGAATCAGAAGGCCTGGGCTTTAATCCTGGGTATAGCACCTGATAGCCATCCACCTTGACAACTCAAAGAGCTCCTTGAGGGAATGGCACATCCTCTCTACAGAGGAATTGGGTGCATGTTCTCTCAGGTCCATCCCACACTGACATGCTGTATTTCCAGAAAATGTTCCCAGGCTGCAAAACCGGGAAATGGAAGCACTGCCCACTAAGCAGTAAGGCATCTTAACCTCCCAGTTGAAAAATTCACTAATGATAATAGTAGCAGCAGCAGAAAGAGCAGCTGCCATTAAGTGAATACCTACTAAGTTTCCAGGTACTATGCTGAGCTTGTTTCATAAAATATCTCATTCAGTCCTCTCAACTTTATGAGGCAGGCACCACTGTTCACCTTTTAAACATGAGACACAGTTAATCTCATTACTGGGTATATAGCCACACCACTGTTCACCTTTTAAACATGAGACACAGTTAATCTCATTACTGGGTATATAGCCAAAGGATTATAAATCATTCTATTATAAAGACACATGCACATGTATGTTCATTGTGGCACTGTTTACAATAGCAAAGACCTGGAACCAACCCGAATGCTCATCAATGATAGACTGAACAAAGAAAATGTGGCACACATACACCGTGGACTACTATGCAGCCACAAAAAATGATGAGTTCATGTCCTTTGTAGGGACATGGATGAATCTGGAAACCATCATTCTCAGCTAACTGACACAAGTACAGAAAACCAAACACCGCATGTTCTCACTCATAGGCGGGTGTTGAACAATGAGAATACATGGGCATAGGGCGGGAGCATCACATACTGGGGTCTGTCGTGGGGTGGGGAGCTAGAGGAGGGACAGCAGGGGGCGGGGAGGTTGGGGAGGGAAAACGCTGGGAGAAATGCCTGATGTAGGTGATGGGGGACAGAGACTGCAAACACCATGGCATGTGTATACCTATGCAACAATCCTGCAAGATCTGCACATGTACCCCAGAGCTTAAAGTACAATTAAAAACAAAAAACATGAGGTACAGTTTAAGTAGCTTGCCCAAAGTCAAAGTCACAGGGCTAACAAGTAACAGCATTTGAATTTGAACTTTCATCAGTCTGAGTCCACAGCCAAACCTCTTAATCGCTACATTCATCTGTCTTCACACAAGCAAACCCACAAAAGGCGGTGCTCAGAAATCTGCAGTTTAGTTGTTAGCAGACTTTCTAATGATACCTTTGCCGTCCATAAAAACCACCCGTTTGTATGTGGGCATTTAATATATGTGTGTGTATGTGTGTGTGTATATGAATATATATGTGTGAGTGTATGTACATGTATATATACACATATGTTAAAAATTCTGATTCAGAGTGCAACTTCATAATGCATTACTGTGTTAAAAATTTTTTTAAATACTATTTCTTAAACCAGATAATATTGAGCATATTATAGTTAAACAAATTCATTAAGAAATAGTATTAACATTTACACTTCCAAGATAACAGATTTTCAAGATTTTTCTTATAAACGAATATAACAGGCACATTTTGAAGTTAGTTTTAGTTGGTTAAATGAAATTAATATTTGAATGTTCCCATTTTGCTACCATATGCTTAAATTTTCAGTGTTTCTGTGCAACTTAACAAGGTGGATGATTTTCTGAAATTGTAAAATCCTGCAGTCCCCTTAAACCTATCATGTGCCATATAACAATGTTTCACTCAGTGACAAACCACATATATGACGGTGGTCCCATAAGATTGTAATACCTTATTTTTACTGTACATTTTCTATTTTTAGGTATGTTTAGATATACAAATACCACTGCATTACAATTGCCTACAGTATTCAGTATAGTAACAATGCTATACAGGTTGGTATTCTGGGAGCAAAGAGGCTATACCACGTAGCCTAGGTGTGTAGAAGGCCATACCATCTAGGTTTGGTAAATACACTCTATGATGTTTGCACAATGACAAAAATCACCAAATGACACGTATCTCAGAAGCTATCCCTGTAGATAAATAATGCATGACTGAACTTCATATTTAAATACCTCGATTTAATTTTTACAGATATTTATTTCTTCACTATAAAGGTCATTCTGATTTATGCTAAAAAAATCCAGAAGACCAATACAATAAGCAGAGTAGTCAAAATATGTCGCTAATTTGGCAATATAATGAAGAATGCCTCAAGTTATATTTGTCTATCTCCCAAATTCTTATCTTCCTCAGCCTAAATGTTTTTTCTGTTGGCAAATATATTACATGGAATAATGGTCCCAACAAAAAGATTATGCCAGACATCACTCTAAAACATCTCTCTTAGGAGGAAAAGGATTTGAACATGCTTATGCAACTACAAGTTCAAAACAAAGACCAAAGTTATTTTTTAATTTGACAAATAAAAATTATACATGTTTATAGTATACACATGACATTTTTAAAGACCAAAGTTCTTTCATGAAATTTTGTTACAGCAATATAAGATCAGCTTAAGAATCTTCTTACAAGATCAATTAAAACTATGAACAAAATACCTCAAGAAATTGCAGAACTGGCCATTTTACCAACCTGAAAGATTATCAGCACTGTGTTTGGGGCCAAGAGAAGAAATAGGAAAGGGTCTGCTTTTGAATAATACTGTTAGTAGACAGCATGTCAAATGACCTAGACATTAATCTAAGAGATCATTAAAGTAAAACATGTTTTAACTTTGCATTTATGAATGTACAGATGATAATAACTGTTCAATTAATAACACTAGTTAATACCAATGAGGAAGAAATGACTGGGAAAATACTATTTGTTCCGTAGAAAAACATCAATGCAAACTATTGGAAGTAAAATACACATTTAAGGTGTTAAAATCAATACTTTATACGTCTGTAACAAATCTGATATGAAGGAAAAGTGATGTTTGTGTGTGACCTGAAGTGGTCTCGCTGCAGTGATAGGGCAGTAGGACCACAGGTTTTATATCTTCAACATCTGACATCATGGGATTCAGATAAGAACTTTATTCACAGGGGTCTCCTGTACAAACATCTGAATTCTCTATTAAATCATGTTATCATGGTGGTGATCCTAATAAAACCCATGCACTACAGTTTATACTAAGAAATTTGATCACAATATAACTCTATGTTGTTTTAAATAAAATTATCTTGGCTGCCCAAAAGAAAAATTTTAAAGAGGTTATGAGCTAAAATTTTTTCATGGGTGAGGGAGAGGAATAAGTTCCACTTTGCAGATTTGCTTAAGGATAAGTATTAGCTTCCAGAAGTAGTCTGACACCTGACTTAATCAGAAATTGCAAAGTCCCCATAAAAACACACTAAAGTACCTTTATAAGGTTTATGGATTCAAAGTACAAACTGATCTTTGAAAGACGAAGTTAACAAAATGGTTCATTGATAATATTTAACTAATATTTTGAATACTAATTGTTTGAATAGTAATAACTAAGAATTACTGAGACCAGTAGAGCAACATACGTAAAAAATCATCATTTTGAAGTTATATATTCAATTGGATTTAAAATCCAATTACATTCTCATAAGAAATTACAGCATTACATCTACCAATGAAAAAAGAAAAGAGAAACCTGCTAAATTTAAATAAAGGATCATATCTTTGATGTTGTAATTCAAACTTTAATGAGACTAAATCACCTATAGACTGGCTAAGGGAAAGAAAAGGTTTCTATCTACTAGAGGACAATAAATTGATATGTGACTCTTCTGTCATTTTCCATACCAATGAGCAAGCATTATTTCTTTGAGAATTTGTGTAAACGTCGTTTGTCTTAAATGACAACTTAAGAATGTGAAGCCATCATCGTTAAAAAGTATTGATGAGGACTTGTGTGCAGCCATTTCAAGCATAAACACTGTGTTTAAAAAGTTATGACCAAAGAAGTTTTAAAATACTAGAATTTGTTATATTTTCTCTAATAATGTAATATATTAATTATAAAATATAAAAACAATGTGATAAGTGTTCTCCCCAAGCCCCACACAGATGCCTCCTAACCCTGTCCAACTTAGTCTATACACATATTTTTATTACCTGAGTATTCCATATTTTGAAAGTATATGTGAAGTATTGATTTATTCTAAAACTCTTGTGTTACACGGGAGAAAAAGAAACATCCAGAGAGGTTTTGTGTCAACAACTAAGTAGGGACAAAGGCAAGATTAGAATCCAGAATGCCCTACTTTCTACCCAGCCAGCATTGCTCTGACTGGGAACGTTAGGTCCTGAAATGGACTTTATGCTAAACAAACATGAGCCGTCCTGTCCATCCTCCCAAATCAGCCCTACATCTTCCACCTCCTTGTCTCTGGTCATGCCAAGCTCCCCAGCTGGAATGTCCTCTCTCTCTCCTGTCCATTACTAGAGTGTTTCTCATCCCTATATGCCACTTGCCTGACCATGCCTGACCCACATGGCTCTGTCCGTCTGAACCTTGCTGGTGTCCACTATCCTAGTCACCCACACAGCATTTCCTCAGAACACAACGGCTGGTTCCATTTACCCATCTGTTCCATCCCTGTAACTAGGTTGAGTCAGGGATTGCTTCTAAGCTTTCTGCCAGTCCTTAGTGCCTCTAGAAAATGCCTTATAGGTACTTGTGATGGTTAACATTGAGCATCAACTTGATTGGATTGCAAGATGCAAAGTAATGTTCCTGGGTATGTCTGTGAGGGTGCTGCCAGATGAGATTAACATTTGAGTCAATGGACTGGGAGAGGCAGACCCAACCTGAATCTGGGTAGGCACCATCTAATCAGTTGCTAGTGTGGCTAGAATAAAGCTGGCAGAAGATGGAAGGAGCTGACTTGCTGATGAGTCTTCCAGCCTCCATCTTTCTTTCGTGCTGGATGCTTCCTGCCCTTGAACATCAGACTCCAAGTTCTTCAGTCTTTAGGCTCTTGGACTTACAGTAGTGATTTGCCAGGATATCTTGGGCCTTTAGCCATAGACTGAAGGCTGCACTGTCAGCGTCCCTACTTCTGAGGTGGCTGGCTTCCTTTCTCCTCAGCTAGCAGACAGCCTATTGTGGGACTTCACCTTGGGATTGTGTGAGTCAATACTCCTTAATAAACTCCTTTTCATGTATGTATCTATCCTATTAGTTCTGTCCCTCTAGAGAACCCTAATACAGTGCTCCTCAAATGATCAATTAGTTAATTGACTATGGACTTCAAATATCTTCCATTGACTCCTAGAATCCTATATCTGTAGACAGTTTGAGCCGTAAAATCTGAGAAGAGTCATGTACCTGCTACTTTTCTGTGATAAGAACTCTGTGGCCTAGACGGAGGTCACACAACTAGAAAATAGTAGCCTTGAGAACAAGCCGGGTATGACTGATTCCAAACAAAGCACATACTGCACTATCTCAGTGTTTAAAGTTCATTGCCAACATGTTTATTTTACAACCAAAAGAAAGCTAATATAATGAAGACTTCATAATTCCAAACTTCTTTAACTAATTCAGTGTCCATTCTAAAATAATTCCTTACAAATGTACTGCCTGATTTTGAACCTAGATGTCCTCATGTTTAACAAACTAGTCTGCATGCATATGAAAGGGATCTTAAATTTGGCATCTCTTTCTAGCCTTTTTTCAATTCGGCAAGTATTTTCTGAATTCCTACCATGTGACACTGTGTGAGATGCTGATATCTATACTAGATGCTAGTAAAGCCCAAGCTTGAATGAACACCTGAACACCACTGTATTTAGGAAGATAGAAGCGGTGGGTTCAAATCTTGGCTCCACCACATATTAGCTGACTTGCTGAGTGTTCCAGCCTCCATCTTTCTTCGTGCTGGATGCTTCCTGCCCTCGAACATCAGACTCCGAGTTCTCCAGTTTTTGGACTCTTAGATTTATACCAGTGATTTGTCAGGGATCTCAGGCCTTCAGCCACAGACTGATAAATGTGAAGACTGAAGGCTGCGCTTAAACAAGTTACTTAAACATGCCTCAGTTTCCTCATCTGTAAAAGTTGTGATCTTAAACAAGTTACTTTACTCTGCCTCAGTCTCTTCATCTGTAAAAGGTGAATAGAAATTATTTCTACCTCATCGAGTTGTTGGGAGAGTTAAATATGGTAATACTTGTCATAAACAAGTGCTTGTAAATGCTCAGAAATACTTTTATTACCTTTTTTCTCCTGGGCTAACCATTTCACTTTGAATTCTTGGGTCATGAATTAACAAAAGGCAAAGATCCCAACCACCCCTACTTGCAGGGACTGGTCTCCTAATAACCATACCCCAAAGGCTACATAGTTAGTCTTTTATGTAACGGTGCAACCCTGGAAGGACTCAGGACTCCAGCCAGGAAAGTCTTAAGGCTAGAAGCACTGAGTAGCACAACAGTCTCCTGGCTGTCTATGATTACATGGCACCCTACGATTTAAAATCCTAAGAAAAAGGTGAGCTTGGATTCAGGGGTGCACCCCAAAGCATTCCACAGGCTGGATGCCACAGAGAAGAAAGCAGTTCCATTCAGGGTCAGACCCGGAGAGAATAGCTCCCTTTATTCTCAAACACAATGAATTTCTAATATGATGGACAGATTAATATTATTAACTTTGGCAAATCCACAGCCCTCCAACCCCTTGAGGGTGGAGAAGTGACTTGTTGATTTGGAAAGTCTCCAAAAATAATTTCACGCGAGAAATATTTCTCTTGGATGGTCCCTACAGAGGAAGTGTGCTAAATTAGAAACCGTAACCTGGAGGTATCGTGTAACGACACTGATGCTTTGGTTGAAAGGTTAGCGAGGCATGCCATGTCCCACAACATGGCTTGCTCAGGACACCAAAGCAAGGGGTAATGAAATTTCCAAATTTTGATTGTGGAGAGACTATGGCTTGAGTAGGAAGAGCCAAAGGCAGTTACAGACCACACCAACCTGGATGAGAAGCAAGACTTAAATTGTGAGGAATGTCACCCACACAACTTGTGGCAGCGAAGAGTAGATAAAGACCTTCTGTGTGTGTGAAAAAGGGGAACTCTCAAGGGAAATGATGAAGGAGCTCTGAGCTCTGTGGGATAAAATTTCAGGGGTTTCCCTTATGGGGAAACCTTTTATAGGTTTATACCACACATGGGGACCAGAGGACAGACCTGAGTCCACTTGCTGGGAAAATTCAGACCTTCAGTACAACTAAGCACAGTTGGAATGAGCGATCTGTCCTACTCAGAAACAGCTGTTCATCTTGAGCAAACTCTAAAGGGCCAGAAAGTTCAGAAAATTTAAGAACTAAGAGATGGGAAGCACCCAAGAGATCACCTTATTTATCCTCCTGACAGTTGGGTTGTTCTGTCCAGTCCTCCCTCCAGTGTTTGATCTTCCTTCTAGCTAAGAGTCCCCAGTCCCCTGGAGACACAGTCCCCTGGAGACAGTCCCCTGGAGACACATGCTCTTGGGAAGCATTTCATGATTTCTATCCTATTTTCTTTTCCTTTGAGTTTCAACACTACAGGTCTTGTTCAATGAGGCCATATGTTTCGTGGAAGATTTGGGATCAAACCAAGAAAGAGGGGATCAGAAACAGTCAGAAAGCTGTGCATGTTTTCAACAACTACTAACAGAAGTGAGTGCTTCGGAAGGAACGAGATCATAGGCTGGAGAGATGGGAAATCATCAGGAAGCCAGGGCCGATGAACTTTTAGAGGTCTTTGGAAAGCTCCTCTGACTTTCACCTCCTCTTCTCTCTCTCCTAATTTACCTCCAGGAACTAAAGACTTTTATCTCACAATGACAGCCAAAGCTTCAAAAAGGTGAATAGCATTGTTGCCAAAGGAGGAACAGCCAATATCAGCTTTTTCTAAACCCAGTCCCTGATAGAAATGCTCTCTGTGAACTCAGATGAAGAGATGACATCTGTTCTGATTACTGTGATATACCACATTGCAGAGCACAAAGCACATCGATCTTTAGTAAGTATGTGTCCAGTTGAGTGGCATCACACACTCAGACACCTAAGGCAGCAGGAAGCACTTCACAAATCAAGTTATAAAAAGCAACTGGCCAACATGTATGGCTGAAGCTTTTAAGGAGTCCTCTGTCAACTTATCATTTTAATTGCCCAAAATGGCCCTACTGAAAGGTGTCCTTGTTTATCGTTTTGAGGAAGACACCTATGTGCAACTGCCTGCCTGGCATGTGGATATTGCAAAGATCAATGTGAACCCTCATCTCTAAGGCAGGGTGGGATTAGCCCAGGAGACAAACTGTTCTGCCACTTACTAACTTTATAACTCTGAACAAGTTACTCATTTGTGCCTTAGTTTCTCCATCTGTAAAATGGGAATAATTATATTTACCTTACACAATCCTTATGAGATTAAGTGCTTAAAACACATGCCTGTTTAACAGTAAGTGCTAAATAAATGTTAGCTCTCTTATTTCTCCTTTCTCATATCCCCAATCCTGTCTCTCTCCTGTGTTCCCTGTGTCACCATTCACCGAAGTACAAAGCCAAAAAACGCAGTCTCATTTTATTAACTAACAGACTTCTCCTGCTCACTCTCTGTTACCAACCCCCAGACCCCAATCAGTCTCCAGTCTTCAAAAGTCTATATATTAATATATCTTGTCATCCTTTATTCACTGGCTCTGTCTTAGCTCAGGCCCCAAGCTTCTCTTGCTGGATTATGTGATATAATATTATCCCCTGGGTTCCTCCCCTGTCCTCCTTCAACCTGTCTTCCACAATGCTTCTAGAGTAATCTTTCTAAACTAAAGATCCAATCATGTCATTCTCCTCTTAAATCTATCAGTAGTTTCCATTCACCATAACTTCTGTTTTTCCTTCAAAAGTCAGTGAAACTTAATAGTCAAACTATGGAAATAAGCTAAGTATCCTCTGATGGATAAATGGATAAAGGAAATGTGGGATGTGTGTGTATATGTGTGGGTGCACACACACAATGGAATAATATTCCAACTTAGAAAAGGAAATCCTGTCATTTGTGACCACAGAAATAAAACAAAACATATACTAAGTGAAATAAGACACTGAAAGACAAATACTACACTATATCTATGCAACATCTTAAAAAGTCGAACTCATAAAAATGGAGAGTCGAACAGTGGTTATGAGGGGTTAAAGGGTGAGCAAAATGGGGAGATGTTGGTTAAAGGGTTCAAACTTTTACTTACAAGATGAATAAGTTCTGGATACCTAATGTGCAACATGGTGACTATAGTTAATAATAAATTCTTTACTTAAAATTTGCTAGGAAACCAGATCTTAAGTATTCTCACCATACAGACACACACAGAAATTACACACACATACACACACACATGAGGATTATGTTGTACACCCTGAATATGCAGAGTAAGATTTTTATTTGTCAATTCTACCTCAATAAAGCTGAAAAAAACTTAGTGAAACGATTTTCACTGCCCCCAGGCGGATACACACACTCTGTTCCTGATAATCCCCAGCACACAGCTGTATCATAGCTCTTGGGACATTGTTCTCTCTCTCCCTCACTAAGTTATCAGCTCCTTAACAACAACACTGTCTTTTACTTAATTCTCTAATGCTCATAGATGTTTGTTAGATGGACAGAATGATAGATAGATGGCAAAACAGGAGAAGAGACTCCTCAAAACGCTCATCAGACCAATGAGGAGAGGATCAAAGCCAAGATTTTCCAGCAGCCAAAATAAGAAAGATCATGGAGCCTACAGGAAAAAATTGCTTTGCTAGAATCATCTCCCATATTAGAGCATGTGAATATTGAGGAAAAACTCTCAGGGTTGGTTTCAAATAGGAGACCTTTGCAAAAACGATTTTACCAAATAATGCAAATGGAAGCAAAACTGGAGAAGAAACCCAAACTATCATTATTAATTACTCTGTCACTTTAATTCATTATATTCTAGCACAAGCCAAGCTAATTAGATCTTATTTTGCAAACAAAATTTTCATGGGCTGCTACATAAAATTCTTCTCTAATAGGTAGCATCTGCTGCATTTATTTCATCCATTAATTTTGCAACTTTCTCCAAAACAAACACTAGGCTCATGTGATGTGATTCAGACAGTTGAAATGAGCTATGCAGCCGGGGGGGTACAATGCAGTCTCGGTCCCCAAGTCAGCCACTCTTCCTGGATACACCTTCCCAAAGAGTCTATCTGGATGGGTGCTGGCCAGCTAGCCCAGTCCCCTGTAGGCTGTGCCCACAGAGAAGAGAGAAGCTCAGTTGTCCTCCAAGAGAGCCTGCATTCAGAACTCACCCATGTTCTGCAATCTGAGATGAATTCTGGTGTTAGGTGTGAGGGCTTTCAACACAACAAAAACCTAGACAGAGGAGAGGAACCTATGGGCTGTTCTAATCAGAATCTTCATGGATAAGAGAAAACTGGAATAAGGTCTTGGAATATGATTGCATCAGAACAGAAAGGAGACTCTTCTAGTGTGGACCTGTAGTAAAATTAAGGGACAATGACTGTGCTTTCCTTCCATTAGAGAGCAAAGAAGTAGGTACACATTTGCAAGGTAAATAATGTGGCAAGAATTCCCTAAGTACACTTGGCATGCCCAGCCCTGTGCTGATCAAGAGATTCGAAGAAGCAGACAGCACGGTCCATGGCCTTGGCAAAGAGATGACACATATAAAGTAAAACTGCCAAAAGGATTGAACCCCCATAAGGGCCTTACCATGGGTCTCACCCAGCCTTGTTGTCTCCTCCCAGGTTTCCAGCAGGCTCTTGTAGAAAGCACAGAAGCTTTAGGCCTTTGCATCTGCTCAACCCATCTCCAGCCTCCGTCTTTCTCATGATGAATGTGGGTGGGGGATACTCCCTTGGGGACCTGTCAGCCCTCATTTATTCTCCCAGTGACCAGTGTTTTCCTTGGTGAAAGACCTTGAGAAGGTAATGAATAAGGTGGGCATGGGCTCTGCCTTTATGAAACTCACATCCCAGTGTTGGCTCATGAGCTAGAAATCAGTAATGCAGCAGACACCAGAAGGACTACTCTACTAATCCAATCAATGCTTTGGAGCCTACTCCCATTCCATTGCACACACTAGGAAAGATTTTCTTTTATACCTGCACACACACACATACACACACACACACACACACACACACACCCCACCTGGAAACCTCTCCTCATCCTTTGATCTATCTTAACCACTTAAATGAAAACTCTATGAAAGCAGGAACAACATTGGTTTTGTTTACCATTATACAATCAGGACCTAGAAGACTATTGAATACATATCAATACATATCTATAAATGAATGAATGGAGAGATAAGAGCATATCTTCTGGCCTGAAGGTAGAAATGTATGGGAAATATGAAATAACTGTCAGAAGGCCCCTGTGAATGGAGTCGAAGAAAAAACCCCACAAAAGGCAGGACAACTTTCTCACTGCCTGCACTGCACTTCTGTCCACAGTTTAAACAGGTATGGCCTATTGCCCTTTTACTTTTTTCCAGTTTAATTGAGGTATAATTGACAAAAATTGTATGTATTTAAGATATACAATATGATGATGTGATATACACATATATTGTGAAATAATTGTAATAATCAAGCTAATTAACGTATCTATCACCTCACAGAGTTACCATTTTGGGTGCCTGTGTGGTAGGAACACTTAAGATCTGCTCTTTTGAATGCGAATCAGAGCCACAATGAGATATCATCTCATACTAGTCAGAATGGCTATTATTAAAAAGTCAAAAATAACAGATGCTGGTGAGGTTTCAGAGAAAAGGGAACATTTATACATTGCTGGTGGGAATGTAAATTAGTTCAGACATTGTAGAAAGCAGTATGGTGATTTCTCAAAGAACTTAAAACAGAATTGCCATTCAACTCAGTACTCTCATTACTGGGTATACACTAGAAGGAATACAAATTATTCTACCATAGGGACGGGCATGGTGGCTCATGCCTGTAATCCCAGCACTTTGGGAGGCCAAGGTGGGTAGATCACCTGAGGTCAGGAGTTTGAGACTAGTCTGGCCAAAATCATGAAACCCCCATCTCTGCTAAAAATAAAAAAAAATTATCCGGGCATGATGGCACGTGCCTATAGTCCCAGCTACTTGGAAGGCTGAGGATCACATGAACCCAGGAGGTGGAGATTGCAGTGAGCCAAGATGGCACCACTGCACTCCAGCCTGGGCAGCAGATTAAGACTCTGTCTCCCCCCTCAAAAAAATTATTCTTCCATAAAGACACATGCATGCATATGTTCGTTGCAGCACTAGTCACAATAGCAAAGACATGGAATCAACCTAAATGCCCATCGATGATAGACTGGATAAAGAAAATGTAGTAAATATATACCATATGATACTATGCAGCAGTGAAAAGGAATGAGATCATGCCCTTTGCAGGAACATGGAGCTAGAGGCCATTATCTTTAGTGAACTAACACAGGACAGAGAACCAAATACCATGCAATCTCATTTATACGTGGGAACTAAACATAGAGAACACATGAGCACAAGAAAGGAACAAGAGACACCAGGGCCTACTTGAGCATAGAGAAACTACCTATCGGGTTCTATGTTTATTACCCGTGGAATGAAATAATCTGTACACCAAACCCATGTGACATGCAATTTACCTGTATAACCTGCATATGTATCCCTAAACCTAAAATAAAAGTTTATAAAATAGATTTGTTCTTTTTGCAAATTTCAAGTAAAAAAATAGAGTATTATTAACTATAGACAGCATGATATACATTTGATCCCCAGAACTCATTTAGCTTATAACCGAAAGTTTGTACCCTTTGACCAACATCTCATCTGCCCCTGGTAACCACAATTCTACCATCTGCTTCTAAGAATTTGGTTTTTTAAGATTCCTCATATAAGTGAGATCATGTAGTATTTGTCTTCCTGCATTCGGCTTATTTCACTTAACATAATGTCCTCCAGGTTCATCCATTTGTTACTAAAGGCAGGATTTTCTTCTTTTTATGGCCAAATAATATACCATTGCATATACACCACATTTTCTTTATCCATTCATCTATTGACAAACACTTACGTCATTTCCATATTTTGGGACTTGTTAATAATGCTGCAATTAAACATAGGAGGGGTACAGATACCTCTTTGAGATACTGATCTCATTTCCTTTGGATATACACCCAGAAATAAGATTGCCTAATCATAAGGTAGTTCTACTGCTAATTTTTTTTAGAAACCTTCATACTGTTTTCCATAACGTTATAGTCTTTCCCTTTTAAAAAAGCAAAAACTTTCTTTTTTCCAACTTTTACTTTAAGTTCAGGGATACATGCTGTGCAGGTTTGTTACATAGTGAAACATGTGCCATAGTGGTTTGCTGCACAGATCATCCCATCACCTAGGTATTAAGCCCAGCATCGATTAGCTATTCTTCCTGATGCTCTCCCTCTGTCCATCCCCCACCCTTCGACAGGTCCCAGTGTGTGTTGTTCCCTCCATGTGTCCATGCATTCTCATCATTCAGCTCCCACTTATAAGGGAAAATATGCTGTATTTGATTTTCTGTTCCTGTGTTAGTTTACTGAGGATAACGTCTTCCACTTCTATTCATGCCCTTGCAAAGGACATAATCTCATTCTTTTTTTTAATGGCTGCATAGTATTTCATGGTGTATATGTACCACATTTTCTTTATTAAGTCTATCATTGATGGGCATTTAGGTCCAATTCCATGTCTTTCCTATTGTTAATAGTGCTGCAGTGAACATACATGTGCATGTGTCTTTATGGTAGAATGAAGACACATGCACATATATGTTCACTTATATTCTTTTAGGTATATACTCCATAATGGAATTGCTGGGTCAAATGGTTGTTCTGCCTCTATGTCTTGAAGAATCACTACACTGTCTTCTACAATGGTTGAACTAATTAACACTCCCTCCAACAGTGCAAAAGCATTCCTTTTTCTCTACCACCTTGCCAGCATCTGTTGGTTTTTGACTGTTTAATAACAGCCATTCTGACTGGTCTGAGATGGTATCTCATAGTGGTTTTCATTTGCATTTCTCTAATGATCAGTGATGCTGAGCTTTTTTTCATATGTTTCTTGGCCACATATATGTCTTCTTTTGAGTAGTGTCTGTTCATGTCCTTTGCCCACTTTTTAATGGAGTTTTTTTTTCTTGTAAATTTGTTTAAGTTCCTTGTAGATCTTGGATATTACACCTTTGTCAGATAGGTAGATTACAAAAATTTTATCCCATTCTGTAGGCTATTTACTTTGATGATGGTTTCTTTTGCTGTGCAGAAGCTCTTTAGTTTAATGATATCCTATTTGTCAACTGTTGCTTTTGTTACCATTGCTTTTACCATCTTCGTTATGAAACCTTTATTCCTGCTTATGTTCTGAATGGTATTAACTAAGCAGAGAAATTTTAAGCATTAAAAAGCAGAGAGACAGAGATATGAGAGAGAGAGAGAGAGAGAAACATACAAAGAAATATGGAAGGGGCATTTTTTTCTGTAGAACTTAAATCAATTTATGCCATCTGTCAAAGTCTTCTCATTCAACTGAAAACAAAAACACTATGTCTATTATAGTACTGAATGTAAATAAACACTCAATATGTGTTAGGAACTCTGAACAAGAGAGCCAGAGAGTGACAAGGTGAAGATCCTAGAACCCATGTCATATGAGAAGTGAGAGGAGGGAAAGTATGGTTTACCTGGGAAGAGAAAACGTAAAGGATACTTGACACCTGCTATTAAATGCCTAGCAGGCTGTCACATACAGGGGGAAGTAGATGTATTAGTTGTGGTTTGAATGTTGTGGTCTGAAAGAATTAGAACCAATGAGTGAGAAGCACAAGATATAGTTTATCAATCCAACCTAATCAGATTAATTAGCAAGCAAGATGCTAACTCATTAGTTGCACTAAAATATTTATCCTAGTAGTCATTCAGACAACATGTACAGATATTTAATAAATAACTCCTTATTTCTTTTTTTTTTTTTTTTTTTTTTTTATATATATATATATATATTTTTTTTTTTTTTATTGCATTTTAGGTTTTGGGGTACATGTGAAAAACATGCAAGGTTGTTGCATAGGTGCATACGTGGCAGTGTGATTTGCTGCCTTCCTCCCCTTCACCCATATCTGGCATTTCTCCCCATGCTATCCCTCCCCAATTCCCCACCCCCCTGCTGTCCCCCCCACTCCCCCACAACAGACCCCCATGTATAGTGCTCCCCTCCCTGTGTCCATGTGTTCTCCTTGTTCAACACCCACCTATGAGTGAGAACATGTGGTGTTTGATTTTGTGTTCTTGTGTCAGTTTGCTGAGAATGATGGTTTCCAGGTTCATCCATGTCCCTACAAAGGACGCGAACTCCTCGTTTTTAATGGCTGCATAATATTCCATGGTGTATATGTGCCACATTTTTCCTGTCCAGTCTATCATCGATGGGCATTTGGGTTGGTTCCAGGTCTTTGCTATTGTAAACTGTGCTGCTATGAACATTCGTGTGCATGTGTCCTTATAGTAGAACGATTTATAATCCTTTGGATATATGCCCAGTAATGGGATTGCTGGGTCAAATGGAATTTCTATTTCTAGGTCCTTGAGGAATCGCCACACTGTCTTCCACAATGGTTGAACTAATTTACACTCCCACCAACAGTGTAAAAGTGTTCCTATTTCTCCACATCCTCTCCAGCATCTGTTGTCTCCAGACTTTTTAATGATCGCCATTCTAACTGGTGTGAGATGGTATCTCAATGTAGTTTTGATTTGCATTTCTCTAATGGCCAGTGATGATGAGCATTTTTTCATATGCTTGTTGGCCTCATGTATGTCTTCTTTTGTAAAGTATCTGTTCATATCCTTTGCCCACTTTTGAATGGGCTTGTTTGTTTTTTTCTTGTAAATCTTTTTTAGCTCGTTGTAAATTCTGGATATCAGCCCTTTGTCAGATGGGTAGGCTGCAAAAATTTTTTCCCATTCTGTTGGTTGCCGATTCACTCTATTGACTGTTTCTTTTGCTGTGCAGAAGCTGTGGAGTTTGATTAGGTCCCATTTGTCTATTTTGGCTTTTGTTGCCAATGCTTTTGGTGTTTTGGTCATGAAGTCCTTGCCTACGCCTATGTCCTGAATGGTTTTGCCTAGGTTTCCTTCTAGTGATTTTATGGTGTTAGGTCTTATGTTTAAGTCTTTAATCCATCTGGAGTCAATTTTAGTGTAAGGTGTCAGGAAGGGGTCCAGTTTCTGCTTTCTGCATATGGCTAGCCAGTTTTCCCAACACCACTTATTGAACAGGGAATCCTTTCCCCATTGCTTGTTTTTATCAGGTTTGTCAAAGATCGGGTGGTTGTAGATATGCTGTGTTGCCTCCGACGCCTCTGTTCTGTTCCATTGGTCTATATCTCTGTTTTGGTACCAGTACCATGCTGTTTTGATTACTGTAGCCTTGTAGTAGAGTTTGATGTCCGGTAGTGTGATGCCTCCCGCTTTGTTCTTTTTGCTTAGAATTGACTTGGCTATGCGGGCTCTCTTTTGGTTCCATATGAAGTTTAAGGTGGTTTTTTCCAGTTCTGTGAAGAAGGTCATTGGTAGCTTGATGGGGATAGCATTGAATCTGTATATTACTTTGGGCAGTATGGCCATTTTCACGATATTAATTCTTCCTAACCATGAACATGGAATGTTTCTCCATCTGTTTGTGTCCTCTCTTATTTCGTTGAGCAGTGATTTGTAGTTCTCCTTGAAGAGGTCCTTTACATTCCTTGTTAGTTGTATTCCTAGGTATTTTATTCTCTTTGTAGCAATTGTGAATGGCAGTTCGTTCTTGATTTGGCTCTCTTTAAGTCTGTTATTGGTGTATAGGAATGCTTGTGATTTTTGCACATTGATTTTGTATCCTGAGATTTTGCTGAAGTTGCTTATCAGTTTCAGGAGCTTTTGGGCTGAGATGAGGGGGTCTTCTAGATATACAATCATGTCGTCTGCAAATAGAGACAATTTGACTTCCTCCTTTCCTAATTGAATACCCTTTATTTCTTTTTCTTGCCTGATTGCTCTAGCTAGAACTTCCAGTACTATATTGAATAGGAGTGGTGAGAGAGGGCATCCTTGTCTAGTGCCAGATTTCAAAGGGAATGCTTCCAGTTTTTGCCCATTCAGTATGATATTGGCTGTCGGTTTGTCGTAAATAGCTTTTATTATTTTGAGATACGTTCCATCGATACCTAGTTTATTGAGGGTTTTTAGCATAAAGGGCTGTTGAATTTTGTCGAAGGCCTTCTCTGCATCGATTGAGATAATCATGTGGTTTTTGTCTTTGGTTCTGTTTATGTGGTGAATTACATTTATAGACTTGCGTATATTGAAGCAGCCTTGCATCCCCGGGATGAATCCTACTTGATCATGGTGGATAAGCTTTTTGATGTGCTGTTGTAATCGGCTTGCCAGTATTTTATTGAAGATTTTTGCATCTATGTTCATCATGGATATTGGCCTGTAGTTTTCTTTTCTTGTTGAGTCTCTGCCAGGTTTTGGTATTAGGATGATGTTGGTCTCATAAAATGATTTGGGAAGGATTCCCTCTTTTTGGATCATTTGGAATAGTTTCAGTAGGAATGGTATCAGTTCCTCTTTGTATGTCTGGTAGAATTCGGCTGTGAACCCATCTGGACCTGGGCTTTTTTTGGGTGGTAGGCTCTTAATTGCTGCCTCGACTTCAGACCTTGTTATTGGTCTATTCAGGGTTTCGACTTCTTCCTGGTTTAGGCTTGGCAGGAGGCAGCTGTCCAGGAATTTATCCATTTCCTCCAGGTTTTCTAATTTATGTGCATAGAGTTGTTTGTAATAATCTCTGATGATGGTTTGAATTTCTGTGGAATCTGTGGTGATATCCCCTTTGTCATTTTTTATTGCATCTATTTGATTATTCTCTCTTTTCTTTTTTATTAGTCTGGCTAGTGGTCTGTCTATTTTGTTGATCTTTTCAAAAAACCAGCTCCTGGATTTATTGATTTTTTGAAGGGTTTTTCGTGTCTCTATCTCCTTCAATTCTGCTCTGATCTTAGTTATTTCTTGTCTTCTGCTAGGTTTTGAGTTTTTTTGATCTTGCTCCTCTAGCTCTTTCAATTTTGACGATAGGGTGTCAATTTTAGATCTCTCCTTTCTTCTCATGTGGGCACTTATTGCTATATATTTTCCTCTAGAGACTGCTTTAAATGTGTCCCAGAGATTCTGGTATGTGGTGTCTTCATTCTCGTTGGTTTCGAAGAACGTCTTTATTTCTGCCTTCATTTCAGTGTTTATCCAGTCTACATTCAGGAGAAAGTTGTTCATTTTCCATGAGGCTGTGCGGTTCTGGGTTGGTTTCTGAATTCTGAGTTCTAACTTGATTGCGCTGTGGTCTGAGAGACTGTTTGTTACGGTTTCCGTTCTTTTGCATTTGCTGAGGAGTGATTTACTTCCAATTATGTGGTCAATTTTAGAGTAGGTGTGATGTGGTGCTGAGAAGAATGTATATTCTGTGGATTTGGGGTGGAGAGTTCTGTAAATGTCTATTAGGTTTGCTTGTTCCAGGTCTGAGTTCAAGTCCTGGATATCCTTGCTAATTTTCTGTCTCGTTGATCTGCCTAATATTGACAATGGTGTGTTGAAGTCTCCCACTATTATTGTGTGGGAGTCTAAGTCTCTTTGCAAGTCTTTAAGAACTTGCCTTATGTATCTAGGTGCTCCTGTATTAGGTGCATATATATTTAGGATCGTTAGCTCTTCTTGTTGTATTGATCCTTTTACCATTATGTAATGTCCTTCTTTGTCTCTTTTGATCTTTGTTGCTTTAAAGTCTATTTTATCAGAGATGAGAATTGCAACTCCTGCTTTTTTTTGCTCTCCATTTGCTTGGTAAATCTTCCTCCATCCCTTTATTTTGAGCCTTTGTGTATCCTTGCATGCGAGATGGGTTTCCTGGATACAGCACACTGATGGGTTTTGGCTTTTTATCCAATTTGCCAGTCTGTGTCTTTTGATTGGGGCATTTAGTCCGTTTACATTTAGGGTTAATATTGTTATGTGTGAGTTTGGTCCTGTCATTTTGATGCTAGCTGGCTGTTTTGCCCTTTGGTTGATGCAGATTCTTCATTGTGTTGATGCTCTTTACCTTTTCGTGTGTTTTTGGAGTGGCTGGTACTGGTTGTTCTTTTCTATGTGTAGTGCCTCCTTCAGGAGCTCTTGTAAAGCTGGTCTGGTGATGATGAACTCTCTGAGTTCTTGCTTGTTCACAAAGGATTTTATTTTTCCTTCACTTATGAAGCTTAGTTTGGCTGGATACGAAATTCTGGGTTGCAAGTTCTTTTCCTTAAGGATGTTGAATATCGGCCCCCACTCTCTTCTGGCCTGTAGGGTTTCTGCTGAGAGATCTGCAGTGAGTCTGATGGGCTTCCCTTTGTGGGTAACCCGACCTTTCTCTCTGGCTGCCCTTAGTATTTTCTCCTTCATTTCAACCCTGGTGAATCTGATGATTATGTGTCTTGGGGTTGCTCTTCTAGAGGAGTATCTTTGTGGTGTTCTCTGTATTTCCTGGACTTGAATCTTGGCCTGCCTTATTAGGTTGGGGAAGTTTTCCTGGATAATATCCTGAAGAGTATTTTCCAGCTTGGATGCATTCTCTTCGTCACATTCAGGTACACCTATCAAACGTAGATTAGGTCTTTTCACATAGTCCCATATTTCTTGTTGACTTTGTTCATTCCTTTTTACCCTGTTTTCTCTAATCTTGCCTTCTCGTTTTATTTCATTGAGTTGATCTTCGACCTCTGATATCCTTTCTTCTGCTTGGTCAATTCAGCTGTTGAAACTTGTGCATGCTTCACGAAGTTCTCGTGTTGTGTTTTTCAGCTCCATCAATTCGCTCATATTCCTCTCTAAGTTGTCCATTCTTGTTAGCATTTCGTCAAGTCTTTTTTCAAGGTTCTTAGTTTCTTTGCATTGGGTTAGAACATGTTCTTTTAGCTCACGGAAGTTTCTTATTATCCACTTTCTGAAAGCTGATTCTGTCATTTCATCACATTCATTCTCCTTCCAGTCTTGTTCCCTTGCTGGTGAGGAGTTGTGATCCCTTGTAGGAGGAGAAGTATTCTGGTTTTGGGTGTTTTCATCCTTTTTGCGCTGGTTTCTTCCCATCTTTGTGGATTTATCCACCTGTTGACTTTGTAGTTGTTGTCTTTCTGATTTTGGTAATTTTAAGTCTGCTGTGGCAGAACTCATAAACCCCCTGCTCTTCCCCCCAGGTGTTCTGTCCCAGGGAGTTACGGTTTTATGATGTTCCCCTGTGCGGTTGCTGTTTTCCCTGCCCACAAGGTGGCAGCCTAGTCACACTCAGGTTGCAGAGGCTTCGCTAAGCTGCTGTGGGCTCCACCCAGCTTCCGTGTGAACTTCTGGGTGTAGTTAGAACTGCTTCCGCTATGTTGGCCCGCCCTTGTAGTGACGGAGTCTCTGTAGTGGCGGATTGCCTTGGTAGATCAACAGCAGGGTGCCTATGGAGAACGCCCCTCCTCCACAGAGCTGGACCGTCCCGGTTTCAGTTGTGTTTCAGGTCTTCTTGCTGGGTAAGAGGGGACACCGTCTTATCTGATCTGCCTCCGGAGCCGCTGCGTTGGCTAAAGCCGCAGCTCTGAGATTCGTGGCGCTGGCCTGGCTCCCAGTTTCAGCTCCCCTTGCTGGCTTATAGGGGACTCAGACTCTCTCACTTTGTACAGTGAGCCGTTGCCTCAGGGTGCCGGCCCAGCGGCTGCGCCGTTCAAGTCAGCGGCGCCAGCGGCGCTGGCAACCCGTGTGGCTTCTCTGCGTGTGAATCTCCTGGTCTGTGGGCAGTAAAAATCAGTCTGGAAATACGGCGTCCACTCACCCTCTGTGCTTTCTCTCGGAGCTGCATTCCCGAGTTCCTCCTAAGCGGCCATCTTGGATCAATCCCCCAATAACTCCTTATTTCACTCATAACTTACTGTACTATTGCAGAATGATAAAAATTTACTAATAACAGAATTTACAACGAACTAAAACAGATTTACAAGAAAAAACCAAACAAGTCCATTCAAAAATGGGCGAAGGATATGAACAGATACTTTACAAAAGAAGACATACATGAGGCCAACAAGCATATGAAAAAATGCTCATCATCACTGGTCATTAGAGAAATGCAAATCAAAACTACATTGAGATACCATCTCACACCAGTTAGAATGGCGATCATTAAAAAATCTGGAGACAACAGATGCTGGAGAGGATGTGGAGAAATAGGAACACTTTTACACTGTTGGTGGGAGTGTAAATTAGTTCAACCATTGTGGAAGACAGTGTGGCGATTCCTCAAGGACCTAGAAATAGAAATTCCATTTGACCCAGCAATCCCATTACTGGGTATATAGCCAAAGGATTATAAATCGTTCTACTATAAGGACACATGCACACAAATGTTCATTGCAGCACAGTTTACAATAGCAAAGACCTGGAACCAACCCAAATGCCCATCGATGATAGACTGGACAGGAAAAATGTGACACATATACACCATGGAATATTATGCAGCCATCAAAAACGATGAGTTTGCGTCCTTTGTAGGGACATGGATGAACCTGGAAACCATCATTCTCAGCAAACTGACACAAGAACACAAAATCAAACATCGCATGTTCCCACTCATAGGCGGGTGTTGAACAATGAGAACACATGGACACAGGGAGGGGAGCACTATACACTGGGGTCTGTTGGGGGGGAGTGGGGGGGACAGCGGGGGGTGGGGAGTTGGGGAGGGATAGCATGGGGAGAAATGCCACATATAGGTGAAGGGGAGGAAGGCAGCAAATCACACTGCCATGTATGCACCTATGCAACAATCTTGCATGTTTTTCACATGTACCCCAAAACCTAAAATGCAATTTAAAAAAATTACTAATAACAATTCCTTATATTAATCACCTACATGCATGCCTGTAATAAACATGTTCAATTTGTGTAATTTGTTGTTTTCCTTTGCTGTTTGTTTTGATGACATTTATTGATACATAATTTTATGCCCATAAATCTAACGATTAAAAAATGTATTTTGTGCTTGTATTTTATGTGCTTATTAATTTAGTTCTTCTGGTGATTTATCTTTATTGTATTTTACAAAAGTGTTGGTTTGCTTTAGATGAGAAATTTTAAAAACTGATTCTTAACCACAGAAAGAGAAGCACCGACTGATGAAATACCCACTTAGAGCTGGAGGAGCTGCAGCTGTGGAGGCTGAAATGGGAAAAGTTGCTTCGGAAGGTGCTTGACACTGAGTTGTATGGTCCCCCAGTGCAGTGTCAATGCAGTAGGCTCTTCATTGCATAAAAGAAATATGTAAACATTGTATAAATTATACACAATTGCAAATACCAAATCTATGAATGGTATAACTTGTAAATTGATTTTTTTTAATCTTTATATAGTCCAAAGGAGGTAAAACAGATGGTTGGAGGCTTAACCCATGATAGATGAGTATGGCTTGATGGAAATAGAGCTTCCTATTCTTGAAAAGTAAAGACATCAAGAATACTTCCTTGCTGTCTTCAAAAAATCTTAAGGATATTATGGTAGAGGTTAAGGGAATTGTAAGAAGTATATGCTGAGAAAATCCAAGAAGTAAAACTGACTAATGGATGGAAGGTGCAGAAAGGCAGGTATTGATTCAACAAAGAATCTCTTGACAATTCCAGCTTTTGAGAAATGAAGAGAGCTGCCTCACGTGGTAGTGAGTTCACTGTTCTTCCAGTTCACTAAAAGACTTAGAGGGTTTGGGAGCTGCAGAGAGGATGTCTGCACAAAGTGGAAGACTTTGCATTTTATAGCATTCTTACAAACTTTTCAAGGGAGAATACTAGGCCTATTTTATTCTAAAGTCATAGAAAATCTGGGAGGTATGTATCACTATCCCCACATTAGAAATGAGAAATCAGAAGCCTGGAGTGGTTAAAAATGGTCACAGACAGAAGTGGTGGGTGTAGGGTTTCATCCCTGGGCTGGCTGATGCCATGCTCTAACAGATCATAATACTGTCAGCAACTCTGAAAGCCCATGACTCTATGTACTCAAAACCCTGAAATGTGACCAGAAACCTAAAAAAAGAAGTTCTAAGACCAAAACTTTTTATTTCATTAAATGTCTTTTGGAATTTGAGGCTCTTAATTCTCTGAAGACTTCTGGAAAGTACAAGAGCCTCCCCTCTTCCTACCTATGTGTTTCCCTTCCATAACGTCCCTCCTTCCCCTCCCCAACTATCCAGAAGTCTCATGATGCCTCGGAGAGACAAGATCTCATTGGTATGCTGCAGACATTCTGGTTTTACCTCTTTCCCGGGATATTGTACTTTAAGAGAAGTAGCTATAGACAGTAACATTTCGCCCAAAGGAATTAACTGCAATGGTGGAATTTCTGGTCTAGTGAAAAAGATTCTTTCACATAGTTCATATAGGAGACCTTCTAAGCACCCCCAACCATACTGCAGAGGGCACCACTGAGCCTCCCTGTGGCAAAGCCAGTCCTGCTCTTTACAGGCAGGTAAGTTTCCTGGAACATTGACAGATTCATTGACTTATGCTTCAGAGGAAGATTTACAAGTCCTCTTTTGTAAAGAGAGGTCTGCTAAGTGACTTGAGTGAGACAGAGCATCACTTGCTTTGATCCTTGCAGAAACAGGATGAGAGGTCTCAAGATTCTGACTCACCATCCCAGTGCCCTGACCCTGAGCAACCCAGCCTCGTCCTGGTCCTAATGTGTGTTGGCACTTTTCTGTCTGTTCTCCTTCTATTGCTTTTGATTTTGCATACCCTGAGTCATCTCTGAAGATTCCATGCAACCAGCTGGGTGGCTGGCATCCAACTCTGTGTCACTTGCCTTGATCGATGTGTGTCCTGTTAAGCATCTGTTCATGACACTCGTCTCCACCCTGAAGACGACCAGAAGGGACTCCTCATCTTCCTTTACCTGTCTTCAGCACTTGGCTATTAGACTGTTACAAGCAAAGCTGTCCTTTTCTCATAATGGATGTGTCTGACTGTGTAACTGTATCCCTTTACTTCTGATAGCATTTTGAGCTTTGTGCATCCTCCAAACATATGAATAATTGTCACTTGTGCATTTCAGTGAGCTCGGGGAACATTCACAATTCAGAGGTACAGCTAGAAATATGTCCAGAAGGATGAGTCAAATAACGTCGGGGGTGACTGGGAAAGAGAAGAAAGGGTCCTGCCATGCCTGTCCTGTGAGCCAACAGTCCTGATGTGTGCTTCAGGGTCACTGTTTCCAGTGTGCAAATCATTGGCTGTTGGAATGAAATGTCTGCCTCTTTGTTCTGCCTCCCACTTTCTCCTCCTTCTCTTCTTCCTACTCCCCTCTCCTCCAATTCCCCCCATGAAAATATTGCATAATATTCACAGATAACTCACTAAGCCTTACTTCATCTATTAGGAGATTCCCTTTCTGTAAGCTTTCAGAATCCCACACATTTGCCGGCAGTGTGATTGCTTTCTAAATCAACGTGACTGTCTCCTTCCCCAAAGGAACACTTCCCTTTTCTTTCTTAAATTCCACTCTGTGTCTCCTACAAATAGGTTTCTCAGTAGAATCTCATGACCATAAAAATGCCTTTAAAGAATACAAGATTTCTAAAAATATTCAACAAAAAATTCCCAATACACCTCTCATAATAATACCATCCCAGAATGTTGTCCAAAATAAATTGAGGATTTGTCTGTACAACAGCTTCAAGATGTTCAGAAGGTGTCAAAAATGGCAAGGATCTGACACTCATCAAAGTGTTCAGTTAACCATACCCACAACCTCCAGGGTTTTAAAAATACATAAATTGCAAGGATTGAGGTGAACAGTTTGATCGACTTTGAATCCAAAGGTGCTGATAACAGGGAAGAAGAGGAGCACTTCCCAGACACAATTATGTTCAGGCAGCTCAAAGTAAAAGTAGCCAGCCTTGGTGTAGTGCTTTGCATAGAGTGGCGATTTGCATCATCCAAGTGCTTCACAGAGCTTTAGCAAAAGTGTTCTGAGTGTGAACAAACAGTAGAGACTGTGCTTGAAACAAGCTGGAGAGAGTTCTCCTTCCCATGGGGAGCAGGGAATGTTGGCTTTAGGACCAGACCTGCTCTCTGCTCCTGGCGCCATGGCAGTATGCTTGCACGAGGCCTTTGCTCCCTATCACTGCAAGCCACTCCAGCCTTGAGTGCCAGCTCAGCCACCTGAATGGAAGATGAGAGCTCTTTACAGCCAAGATGCCCCAAGCTCGTCCCATTTTTATTCTACTCATTCTCTTTCCTCTTATTCCTCCCATGTCTCTGGCTACTGATTCCCAGGCCCATCCCTGCACTCCTCCTCTTCTGCACAGCCTTCACCTATTTGTGTTTTCCAATCTTCTCTTTGGCCCACTGCTCTCCTCACTCACTCATTATACCCTTGCTGGACATGCTTCTTCCTCTTGTTGGCTTCAGCCCCTATACGGAGGGCTCCCAAATCCACAGGCCCAGGTGAGAGCTCGCTCTGCTCCCTTCTTCAGTGTTCCAGGGCCCACGCTACCCCGGACATCTGATTTCCTTTTGCTTTGCCCCTTCTGTTGGAATACCTCACCATTTCTTCAATCTCCAGCCCTGAAACTTTGCCTAATTAGGAAGACAACATGATGAGGTGAAAGCGCATGGAACTTGAAGTCCCATAGGGTTCAAGTTCTCACTCTGTGTATCTGGATCACCTACAGGTCTGGATCATCTGTCTCTACCTCAGTTTTCTCATCTGGACAATGAGACTAAAGCTGCAGGCCTGTCAAGAGGATTAAGTAAGGTAATGCCGGTGAAAGGTTCTGCACAGAGCTTCACTCATAATCAGCCCTAAATATATGGTGCTGACACAGTGGTATTAATAACCACAGCAGCAGCAGCAGCAACAATGGTGAAAACAGATAACTGAAGATTGGCTGCCCTTCTGATAGTGTCCTCCTGCTTCCCCAGCCCGAGTGGGACATAAACTGCCAGCCCCTCCTGTGACCACTGCTTCCTCCTGTTCTTGTCCCACCCTCGTCCCTCCTCACCTCATCTGTGCTCTAATTACAGTAAATCTTTTGACCTACCCCAAGGAACCCCAATATGAGCAGGATATTCCATTAATAGTCAAAAACCTGAGACGGTCAATAGGCAACAAACCTATTTTTCCACTGACTTCCCTAAATGCTGACTTCTGAAACTGCCCCCACTCTCAGCTGCTTGGGTAGATGACAACATCTGGCCCAAGGGCTGTGGGGATGGCTGGTGAAGGAAGTGGCTACAGTGGGGCTCAAAACGGAAAGCAAGACACGGCAGAACTGAAAACAGCAGAGATGTTCCAGAAGGCTGGACATTCTGTCCTTGACTGTGGAGCCAAGAACTCTGAAATGAATTTGGTTTTCCACTTGATGGCAACTTCAGAGGGTAAGGATGTCCTTCGATTCCCCAAATTCCCTTAGAAACACAATAGAGATAACAATGGAGGCTGGGTGTAGTGGCTCACGCCTGTAATCCCAGCACTTTGGGAGGCTGAGGAGGGTGGATCACCTGAGGCTAGAAGTTTGAGATCAGCCTGGCTAACGTAGCAAAACCCCATCTCTATTAAAAAGACAAAATTAGCCTGGCACTGGCATATGCCAGTAATCCCAGCTACTTGGGAGGCTGAGGCAGGAGAATTGCTTGATCCTGGGAGGCGGAGGTTGCAGTGAACTGAGATCACGCCACAGCGCTCCAGCCTGGGCAACAGAGTGAGACTGTTTCAAAAAAAAAAAAAGAAAGAAAAAAGAGAAAACACGGAGACTTTTAGAAGCATTTTAGGTTTCTATGTTCTCAGTTTGAAGATATTTTCATTTCTTAAATTTTAAACTTATTGGATGAAATAACTATGGTTTTCTTAACTTTTTATCAAATTATCTTTCTCAGCTTCAGATAATGCCCACCTTCATTCCAGAATTCCATGATTTGGTGAACAAGACATGTTAATGTCATCTACACCCTTCACACCTTCACAGAGACCTGTGACACTCTCTGTTACTCTTTGTTTTTTCAGTCAGAAGAGCCCCTACCCCCCAGAAAACACTATAGTTCTAATTTCAGTGGAGCTTAGCATAGCATCAGAAAACTGGAGCTCATCAACTCCACAATATGGTACCAGATTCTGAAGACATCTCGATAAACAGTGCTCCCAGCCTTTTTCTCTTCTTGGTACACATAGAAAATGATACCTTTTGCATGACTTTCCAGGGTAAATAGAAGAAGCTGCTCACAGCTGGAGGTAACTAGGCCACAATCTAAAGAGCCCCAGAACCTGCCTGCTTACCCCAAAATTAATAGGATCAGTATCTCAGACACACCTGTAATCCATTTGTAGCAACTCGGCATGCCCTGGCACCCCATCGAGAAGGCCTACCTAAAAGGTTATCTTATTGCCTGAGAGACCAATAGAATGCTTATTCCATTAAATAAGACCTTCTCTTCAGAAAGTCCCAAGTCTATTTTTCACCTCCGTGTTAGCTTCCCTGAAATATGTTTCCCATTCGCTAGTCAGTGCTTTGTCATGCTCAGCAAGGAGGATGACCTGGTGGCCACAGTAAAGAATCAGAAGCCATGTGGATTCTAAATGTATGGTTCAGCAGCCATGGCTTCTGACTCACTCACATTAGATGACCTGTGGAGAAAACCACTGGACTTTGGACAGGCCCTGATGAGATGAGCTGGAAAATAATATCACAATAGGTTTCTACTGGAAACCAAACACTATGTGAAAGTTGAGACTTCCCGAGCAGATAAATTAAAAGCAAGCTGTAAAGCAACAGCATGACAAAAGCCATTTGTTGAACTTCAGCAGATGCAAGACAGAAAACCACATAGCCTATAATGTCACACAGCATCACCTCCTGTACACCTATAAACTGCTGAGCTGTGTCAACAAAGTCACCTGGCCACTGTCCTGTCTGTATGTCTCAAGCGTATTAAGTTGTAAAATCCGTGGGCTCTGAAGCCAGGCAGGCCTGAGGTAGAATCCTGGCTCTAATACATCCGAGCCATGTTATGTTGGGCATGTTACTCAACTTCCTTGGGTGTCAGCTGTGTTCTCTATAAAATGGGGATAAATGTATCCCCATAATTTTCTCCATAAATACCAAAAAAAAAATTGACAGAAATTCAGCAATGATTTTTTTTTTTTGACAGAGTCTCACTCTGTCACCCAGGCTGAAGTGCAATGGCACAATCTTGGCTCACTGCAATCTCTGCCTCCTGGGTTCAAGCAATTCTCCCTGCCCCAGCCTCCCAAGTAGCTGGGATTAAAGGCACCCACCACCACATCTGGCTAATTTTTGTATTTTTAGTAGAGATGGGGTGGCCAGGCTGGTATTTTTGTATTTTTAGTTTTCACCATGTTGGCCAGCCTGGTCTCAAACTCCTGACCTCAGGTGATCCACCCACCTCGGCCTCCCACAGTGCTGGGATTACAGGCGCGAGCCACCATGCCTGGACTCAGCAATCATTCTTCACTTTAATCCCAGCACTTTGGGAGGCCGAGGTGGGTGGATCACAAGGTCGAGAGATTGAGACCATCCTGGCCAACATGGTGAAACCCCATATCTACTAAAAATACAAAAAATTAGCCAGACGTGGTGGCACATGCCTGTAATCCTAGTTACTTGGGAGGCTGAGGCAGGAGAATTGCTTGAACCCAGGAGGCAGAGGTTGCAGTGAGCCAAGAATGCGCCATTGCACTCCAGCCTGGGCAATAAGAGCTAAACTCCGTCTCAAAAAAAAAAAAAAGAAAAAGAAAATCACCAAGACAAAAGAAAAATGTGCTATGTCTTT
This sequence comes from Aotus nancymaae, assembly GCF_030222135.1. NCBI lineage: Eukaryota > Metazoa > Chordata > Mammalia > Primates > Aotidae > Aotus > Aotus nancymaae. Next base: position 18,369,687 of record NW_026988471.1, read on the forward strand.
AATAGAAATTCAATGGATAAAAATGAGAGGCTGTCCCTCAGAAGCCAAGAGAAAAATAGTTTGACACAATATCAAAAGTATTAGCAGAAAAAAAAAAATAAAGCTCTATAAATTGAAAGGGAACAGTTCCACTTTCAGATGAGCATGGCATAGAGGGGCTTTTCTTGTAAAATGATACTCTCTTCTGCTGGAATGTTTTCCCTGTGCCTCCTGCTAAAAGTCCTGAACATTCTATATGACAAAAGCATAAGAAGCCTGAAATGTAGCGAGAAAGCTTCAGACTGACTAGGAGCCTTAGGACCCAGGTAACAGCATGATAGAGAGTTCCCTTGGTTTTTTCTTGCCTAATCTATCCCAGATTGGGTGCTGGAGAAGCCAACAATCCAAAACACCAATCAAAACAGACACACAAAATGAAATCCAAGAAATGCTAGTTCTCTCTAGACAAAGGAGCAGAAAAGGACAACCTGGCAAGACAAAAAAGTGTAGACAATGACCTCTCTGCCCTAGAGAAACACTGTGGGTAAAAATGGCCATACCTCCAACCTCATCAGCAAAGACTGAGTGGAAAGCCTGGACTTTCACCTGCTTCATCTGGCTGTAACATGGAACCTGACCCACCCACCACGTGCCCTCTCTACCACGGGTGTCAGAGAACAAGTGAAAAGCCAGGATTTTCAAGGTGAAAAAAAAAAATTTGGGACTCTCTGAAGAGAAGATTTTATTTAATGAAATAAGCGTTCTATTGGTCTCTCTTGGTCTCTCAAAGTCTAGTGATTTTCCATAGGTCATGCCTGGCTGCAATGAGCCCTCTCCCCATGGAGTCAGTAGAAACTAGGTGGGAATTCTGAACTTCCACCCCCAACAAATGGTAACGAGCTGCACTTTCTCCACCATGTCTGTATCAGAAGGTCTAATGAAGAGTCAGGACCTTCACACCATCCAGTGGTAAAAAGGATGCTCCATTTATGTGATGTCAGTAGAAGCCACGTGGAGATCAGTAAGAAGGCACCTCTCCCATACCAACTAGGGTAGTTAGTATAAATGAAAACATAGGAGGAACCTAAATTTCCACTCCTATCTAAGGAGTAGATGCCCTTTCCTCATCCCTCCCTACCCACATCCCTGCTACTTAGGTCAGATGGGGAACTAGGACCTACCTGGCAATAATGAGGCAGGACATTCATTTCCCTTCTGGAGGGATATCAGATGAGGCTTGTTAAAATAGACTTAATAAGATCCAGAGCCTTATACCATAATACCAAAAATGTTCAGGATACCACAAAAAAATCACTCATACCAAAAACCAGAAAACTTTCAACTTGAATAAGAAAAGAGAATCAACAGATGCCAAACCCAGGATGACACAGATGTTAAAATTATCTGAAAAGAATTTTAAGTAGCTATTACAAAATTACCTCAGTGAGCCATTATGAACATAGTTGTAATAAATGAAAAATATATTTTGGAACTGATGAATACAATAACCAAAATAAAAACTTAATGGATGTGCTCAGTAGCAAAATGATGAGAACACAGGGAAGAATCAGTGAACTTAAAGATAGAACAATAGAAATTACTCACTCTGAACAGAGAGAAATAGACTTAAAAATTTAATATGTCCTCAGGGTCCTGTGGACAATATCAAAACATAGAACATTTGCATTATTAGACTGACAGAAGAAAAGGGGAAAGATAGTGGGGTAAAAATATCCCCAAATAAATAATTCTGATTTTCTTTTTAATTTATCCAAAAACATAAACCTCCAGATTCAAGATTCTGGGAGAACTTCAAACAAGAGAAATCAAAAGAAATCCACACCAAGACACATAATTAAACTTTTGAAAATTAAAGACCGAGAAGATGTCTTGAAAGTAGTGGGAGAAAATCAACCATCAAGAGAATGTGTTAGTCTGTTTTGCATTGCTATGAAGAAATACCTGAGACTGGGAAGTTAATAAAGAAAATAGGTTTATTTGGTTTATGGTTATACAGGCTGTACAAGAAGCACGGTGCCAGCATCTGCTTCCAATGAGAACCCCAGGAAGCTTTTACTCTTGGTGGACAATGAAGGTGAAGCAAGTGCATCACCTGGCAAGAGAGGAAGCAAGACAAAGGGGGAAAATGCCAAGCTCTTTTAACAATCAGATCTTGCATGAACTAATAGAGTGGGAACTCACTCATTAAGACAGGGAGGGCGTCAAGCCACTCATGAGAGATCCAACCCCATGATCCAAACATCTCCCAGTAGGCCCCATCTCTAACACTGGGGATGACATTTCAACATGAGATTTGGAGAGGATAAATTATATCAGAGACTTTCCCTAAACAGAAAGGAAATGATAAAACAAGGTACTTTGGAACATCAGAAAGGAAGAACAATGGAAAGAGAAAAAATACGGGTAAATATTATAGATATCATAGACTTTCCTTTTTCTTTTCCTGTTGAGACAATTTAACGTGTAGAAAGGTGAAGAAACTTAAAAAGGCTGGGTATAGAGGCTTACACCTGTAATCTCAGCACCTTGAGAGGCCAAGGCAGGCAGATTGCTTGAGCCCAAGAGTGAAACCCTGTCTCTACCAAATACACAAAAATTAGCCAGACCTGGTGGCATGTGCCTATAGTCTCGGCTACTCAGGAAGCTGAAATGGAAAGATTGCTTGAGCCCAGGAGATGGGGATTATAGTGAGCTAGGATTGCGTCACTGTACTCTAGCCTGGGTGACAAAGTGAGACTGTTAAAAAAAAAAGAGGGGGGCAGAATAAAGAAATTTAAAGGGAGGCCTGGCATGGTATCTACACTCCACTCAAACTGGTAAATAATCATAAGTCATAGATATATACACATACACACATACATATGCATATATAAATATATATACACATACATATATACATGACTATAGCAACCCCTAAAATTTTATTCAAAAAGATTCACTCAAATACACTATAAGTGAATCAAAATGGAATTCCATGGAGAAAGGCCACCGGGAGAAGGAAACTTCCAGATGAGCTTCGTAACAATTTTGACCAAGTGTGTAGTGTCCTAGACAGAATCTAGAAGAGGAGGTAAACAGGGAGTGCAGAAAGTGCATGGGCACGGGGAGGGTGGGGTGGTGGGGAGGCCTAAAACCAGAAAGTTCTCCTTGCATTCTCAGCAGGGAGGCTTTTAGCCTGGAGCAAGTTCTCAGCCCTGCTAACCTCACCTGCTGCCTGGAAATAAGCTTTGTGCTGTTGGGGGAGCACCATGGGAATGACACTGGCCTTTTGAGTTGCACGGGAACTAGGTGAGGCCTGTCACTGCCAGTTTTCCACCACTTCCCTGACGGCCTGTATGACTCAGCACAGGCAGCCATAATCCCCCTTGGAACACAATTCCATCTGTCTGAGAACCACACCCGTATCCCCCATAGCAGCTGCAGCAAGCCCCACTTAAGAAGAAGCTGAGCTCAGACACTCCTAACCCTTCCCTTACCTCATGGTCTTTCTTCATGACCCTGGTAGCTGAAGACAAAGAACATAATCTCTTGGCCCCACTCATCACCTGAGAAACTTATCCAGGCAACCCTAGGGCAACCCTGTATCCTCTCTATGCTAATGCAATTGATGCTGTCTTGAAAGCACCACCTCCTTACTGGAGATCAATAAACACAAAACTAGCACACTAAAAAAACTATAACCAAGGACCCTCACAGTCCACTTCACTCCACTGCTACCTCCACCAGAGTAGGTGCTGGTATCCATGGCAGAGAGACCTGAAGACAGATCACATTACACGACTCTTTGGTGAAAATCCCCAGCACCAGCCTAGAGTCCAGTAGCCCCACAGGGTGGCTAGACCCAGAAGAGAAATAACACTACAGTTTGGCTCTCAGGAAGCCCCATCCCTAGGGGAAGGGGAGAACACCACATCATAGGAGCACCCCATGGGACAAAAGAATCTGTACAGCAGCCCTTGAGCTCCAGATCTTCCCTCTGACATAATCTACCCAAATACATGCAAATTAGAAGAAACCTAAAAAACAGTTCTGGCAATATGACAAAACAAGGTTCTATTACACCCTGAAAAGATCATACTAGCTCACTGGCAATGAATACAAACCAAGAGAAAATCTCTGAATTGCCAGAAAAAATATTAGAAGGTCAATTATTAAACTACTCAAGGAGGCACCAGAGAAAGGTGAATACAAACTTCAAGAAATCAAAAAATGTTACAGGATATGGATGGAAAAACCTCCACGGAAATAGACAGCATAAATAAAAAACAATCACAACTTCTGGAAATCAAAGACACACTTAGAGAAATGCAAAATACACTGGAATGTCCCAACAATAGAATAGAATAAGTAGAAGAAAGAATTTCAGAAATCAAAGACAAATCTTTCAAATTAACCCAATCCAACCAAGACAAAGAAAAACTAATTGTAAAAAATGAGCAAAGTCTCCAAGAAGTTTGGGATTATGTTAAATAACCAAACCTAAGAATAATTGGCATTCCCAAGGAAGAAGAGAGATCTAAAGGCTTGGAAAACATATTTGAGGGAATAATTGAGGAAAACCTCCCTGGCCTTGCTAGAGATCAAGACATCCAAATACAAGAAGCTCAGAGAACACCCAGGAAATTCACTGCAAAAAGATCATTGCCTAGGCACACAGTCATCAAGTCATCTAAAGTTAAGACGAAGACAAGAATCTTAAGAGCTGTGAGGCAAAAGCATTGGGTAACCTCTAAAGGAAACCCTATCAGAGTAACAGATTTCTCAGCTAGAGAAATCTCAGATTAACAGATTTCTACAAGCTAGAAGGAATTGGGGTCCTATCTTTAGCCTCCTTAGATGAAGCAATTATCAGTCAAGAATTTTGTAGCCAGCAAAACTAAGCTTCATAAATGAAGGAAAGATACAGTCTTTCCAGACAAACAAATACTGAGAGAGTTTACCACTACCAAGCCAGCACTATAAGAGCCACTAAAAAGCCTCTAAATCTTGAAACAAATCCTTTAAATACACCAACGTTGAACCTCCTTAAGGGATAAATCTCACAGGACCTATAAAACAATAACACAATAAAAAATAAAACACCAATGTATTCAGACAACAACCAGCACAATGAATACAATAGTACCTACTTCTCAATACTAATGTTGAATGTAAATGGCCTAAATGTTCTGCTTAAAAGATACAGAATGACAGAATGGAAAAGAATTCACCAACCAAGTATCTGCTGTCTTGAAGAGACTCACCTAATACATAAAGACTCACATCAACTTAAGGTAAAGGTATGTGCCAAAAGATATTCCATACAAATGAGCACTAAAAGCAAGCAGGAGTAGCTATTCTTATATCGGACAACACAGACTTTAAAGCAACAAGAGTTTAAAAAGACAAAGAGGGACATTATATAATGATAAAAGGACTAGTTCAAAAGGAAAATATCACAATCCTAAATATATATACACCTAACAATGGATGAGGACCAGATGGATTCACAGCTAAATTCTATCAGACATTCAAAGTATTGATACTAATCCTATTGACACTATTCCAAAAGATAGAGAAGGAGAGAATTCTTCCTAAATCATTCTATGAAGCCAGTATCACCCTAATACCAACACGAGGAAAGGACATAACAAAAAAAGAAACCAACAGACCAATATCCCTGATGAACATAAATGCAAAAAGCCTCAACAAAATACTAGCTAACCAAATCCAATAGCATATCAAAAAGATAATCCACTATGCTCAAGCGGGTTTCATACCAAGGATGCAGTGATGGTTTACAGTACACAAGTCAATAAATGTGACACATCACATAAATAAAATCAAAAACAGAAATCACAGTCATGTCAATTGACACAGAAAAAAAAACTCACAAAATTCAGCTTTTCTTTATGATTAAAACCCTCAGTAAAATCAGCATAGAAAGAACATACCTTAAGGTAATAAAAACCATATATGACAAACCCACAGCCAACATTTAACTGAAGAAGGAAATATTGAAAGCATTCCCCCTGAAAACTGGAACAAGACAAGGATACCCACTTTCATCACTTCCATTCAACATAGTACTGGAAGTCTAAGCCAGAACAATTAAACAATAGAAGGAAATAAAGGGGATCCAAAGTGGTAAAGAGGAAGTCAAACTGTTGCTGTTTGCTGATGATACGACTGTATACAAAGAAAACCCTAAAGACCCATCCAAAAAAGCTTCTATAACTGACCAATTAATCCAGTAAAGTTTCAGGATACAGAATTAATGGACACAAATCAGTAACACTGCTATATACCACATCAACCAAGCTGAGAAATCAAGAATTCAACTTATTTTACAATAGGTGTAAATTAATTAATTAAAGAATATACCTAACCAAGGAGGGGAAAGACCTCTAGAAGGAAAACTACAAAATACTGCTGAAATAAATCACAGATGACACAAACCAATTAAAAGCATCCCATGCTCATGGACAGATAGAATCAGTATGATGAAAATGACTATACTGCACCATAAGCAATCTACAAATTTAACACAATTCTCATCAAAATACCACTATCATTCTTCACAGAACTAGAAAAAAAAATCCTAAAATTCATATAAAACCAACAAAGAGCCCATATAGCCAAAGCAAGACCGAGTAGAAAGAACAAATCTGAAGGCATCACATTACCTGACTTCAACCTATGCTGTAAGCCCACAGTCACCAAAACAGAATGGTGCTGGTATAAAAATAGGCACACCACATAGACAAATGGAAAAGAATAAAGAACCCAGAAATAAAGCCAAATATATACAGCCAACTGATCTTTGACAAAACAAACACAAACGTAAAGTTGGGGAAAGGATACCCTATTCAACAAATGGTGCTGGGAAAACTGGCAAGCCAGAAGTAGAAGAATGAAACTGGATCCTCATCTCTCTCCTTATACAAAAATCAACTCAAGATGGATCAAAGACTTAAATCTAAGTCCTGAAACCTTAAAAATTCTAGAAGATAACACTGAACAAACCCTTCTAGACATTGGCCTAGGCAAAGTCTTCATGACCAAGAACCCAAAAGCAAATGCAACAAAAATAAATAGATAAATAGATGGAACTTAATTAAACTAAAAAACTTCTGCACAGCAAAAAAATAATAACAATCAATAAACAGATAATCCCACAGAGGAGAAAATCTTGTCAAATTATGCATCCAACAAAAAACTAATATCCAGAATCTATTAATAAAAGAAACTCAAATCAGCAAGAAAAAAAAAAAAATAATAATTCCATCAAAACATGGGCTAAGGATATGAATAGACAAGTCTCAAAAGAAGATGTACAAATAGCCAACAAACATGGAAAAAATGCTCAACATCACTAATTATCAGGGAAATGCAAATGAAAACAACAATGAGATACCACCTTACTCCTACAAAAATGGCCATAATTTTAAAAATATAAAAATAATAGATGTTAGTGTATATGTGGTGAAAAATGAACACTTTATACTGTTGGTGGGAATGCAAGCTAGTATAACCACTATGGAAAACAGTGTGGAGATTCCCTAAAGAACTAAAATTTGATTACCATTTGATCCAGCAATCCCATTACAGGGTATCTATCCAGAGGAAAAGAAGTCATTATATGAAAAAGATACATGCACATGTATGTTTACAGCAGCACAATTTGCAATTGCAAAAATACAGAATCAGCCCAAATGCCCATCAGCCAAAGTTTGGATAAGAAAAATTAGACACACACACCCCCCCATAGAATATTACTCAGTCATAAAAATGAATGGAACTATGGCATTAGCAGCAACCTGGATGGAATGGAAAACCAAACATCATTTGTTCTCACTCATAAGTGAGAGCTAAGCTATGAGGATGCAAAGGCATAAGAATGATACAGTAGATTTTGGGGACTCAGGGAAAAGGCTGGGAAGGGGATAAGGGATAAAAGATTACACATTGGGTACAGTGTACACTGCTTGGCTTTAGGGTGCACCAAAATCTCAAAAAGCACCACTAAAAGAACTTATTCACGTAACCAGTCACCACCTGTTCCCCAGAAACCTGTTGAAATAACAATGAAAAATTAAAATGGAGAGAGATCCAAGATGGCTGATCACTAGCAGCTCGGGATTGTAGCTCTCAGTGAAAGTGCAGAGAACGAGAGGATGCCACACTTTCAGATGAATTTTTGTTGCTCACGGACCAGGAGATTCCCAGCGGAGGAGCCCCACGGGTCACCAGCGCGACTCTTGTGGCCGGCGCAGCGGTTTTGCTGGCGCCTCGGCGTGGCAGTTCTTGGTGCAGAGTAAGCAGGACTGGGTCCCCTTTTGGCCGATGTTGTTTGGAGCTCCGGGAAGACAGAGTTGCCTATTCAGCTGATTGAAGGACGGACTCAAGAAGGGAGCTAGACCGGAGATTCCCGGTCAGAAAAGCACAATCAATCTTAACACCGCTGTTTTGGCCGGCGCAGTGGATTGCTCAGATTTCAGCGCTGGGAATCAACAAGTTGGACGTCCACTCAGAGACCTGATTTGAAAGTCGGTAATCACAAAGACGACAGGTGGATAAATTTACAATGATGGGAAGAAACCAGCGTAAAAACGCTGAGAATACCCAAAATCAGAATGCCTCTCCCTCTACAGGGTATCACAGTTTCTCATCAGCAACGGAACAAGGCCTGATGGAGAATGAGTGCGTTCCATTAACAGAAGTAGGCTTCAGAAGGTGGATGATAAGAAACTTCTGTGAATTAAAAGAACTTGTTCTAACCCAATGCAAAGAAATTAAGAACTTTGAAAAAAGGTTTGACGAAATGCTAATGAGAATAAACAACTTAGAGAGGAATATAAGTGAATTGATGAGCTGAAAAACACAACACGAGAACTTCGCAAAGCATACACAAGTTTCAACAGCCAAACTGACCAAGCAGAAGAAAGGATATCAGAGGTCAAAGATCAACTCGATGAAATAAAATGAGAAGGCAGGATTAGAGAAAAAGGGGTAAAAAGGAATGAACAAAGTCTCCAAGAAATATGGGACTATGTGAAAAGACGTAATCTACGTTTGATGGGTGTACCTGAATGTGATGAAGAGAATGAATCCAAGCTGGAAAATACTCTTCAGGATATTATCCAGGAAAACTTCCCCAGCCTAGCAAGGCAGGCCAATATTCAAGTCCAGGAAATACAGAGAACACCACAGAGATATTCCTCAAGAAGATCAACCCCAAGGCACATAATCATCAGATTCATTAGGGTTGAAATGAAGGAGAAAATACTAAGAGCAGCCAGAGAGAAAGGTCAGGTTACCCACAAAGGGAAGCCTATCAGACTTACAGCAGATCTCTCAGCAGAAACCCTACAAGCCAGAAGAGAGTGGGGGCCAATACTCAACATCCTTAAAGAAAAGAACTTTCAACCCAGAATTTCATATCCAGCCAAACTAAGCTTCAGAAGCAAAGGAAAAATAAAATCTTTTGCAAACAAGCAAGTACTTAGAGATTTCACCATCACCAGGCCTGCTTTACAAGAGCTTCTGAAAGAAGCACTATACATATAAAGGAACAACCAGTATCAGCCTTTCCAAAAATATATCAAAAAGTAAACAGCATTAACATAATGAAGAACTTACATCAACTAATGGGCAAAACAGCCAGCTAGCATCAAATGGCAGTATTCAACTCATGTATATTATTAACTGGATAAAAAGCCAAAACCCATCGGTATGCTGTATCCAGACCCATCTCACATGCAATGATACATAAAGACTCAAAACAAAGGGACGGAGGAAGATTTACCAACCAAACGGAGAGCAAAGATAAATAAATAAATAAATAAATAAATAAATAAATAAATAAAAAGCAGGAGTTGCAATTCTCACCTCTAATAAAATAGACTTTAAAGCAACAAAGATCAAAAGAGGCAAAGAAGGACATTACATAATGGTAAAGGGATCAATGCAACAAGAAGAGCTAATGATCCTAAATATATAAGCACCCAATACAGGAGCACCCAGACCATATCACACCTATTCCAAAAGTGACTAAATAATTGGAAGTAAATCACTCCTCAATAATTGCATTGCATTTCATAGGTTTAAATGAAATATTGGTTGGCAGCTTGTTTGATATTTTCTTCCCTTATTCCTTCCTGTCTCCATTGTTAAGCACAATTATTGGCATAAAAGAGGTTTTCAACTCCCATTTTTAGACTGCATTCTAGCCTGGGCAATAAAGCAACACTCCCATTCTCTCTCCCTCTTTCTCTTCCTTTTTCTTCCTCTTGTTCATTCTTTTTTATTTCTCTTTCTTTTTTTTCCTCAAAAAATAAAATAAAATAAATAAAAATAAAAATAAATAAGACAGTCATAAACATCCCTGTAAACATGTACAATTATGTTCTTGGGGATTTTCTACTATAAGTGGCATTGCTAGTTCAATGTGTATGCAATTTTAAAAAGATAATTACTTCTTCTTATAAAAGCAATGCTTGTGGCTTTTGGAGCTGATGGATATGTTTATTACCTTGATCATAGTAATGCTACTATGAGCATATGTGTGTGTCCAAACTTATCAAATTGTATACTTTAAACATAGGCAGTTTTAAAATATGTAATTATACCTCAATAAAGCTAATTTTTAAAAATAAAGAAAAATTTTTAAAAAATGGAATTCCAAAAATGTTTAAGTAACCCACAAGAAAATATAAAAAAGAAAACAGAAATAACAATGAAATATAGAGGGAACAAATCACAAAAATTGTAAATGTCAGATTTAAGTACTAACATATAATTACATCAAATGTAAGTTATCTAAATACACAAATTAACACATATCAACAGAGTACTTTAAAAAAAAACACGACACAACTAAATGCTGTTTACAATAAACCCACTTCAAATATAATGATACAGGTAGGTTGAAAGTAAAAGGATGGAAATATATATACCATGCAAATATTAATCCAAAAGAAACGTAGAAATTGCTATAATAGTATCTGGTAAAGTAAGCATGAGAGCAAAGAAAATTACCAGGCACATTACATATTGACAAAAGGGTCAATCCACCAAGAAGACATAGCAATCCTATTTATGATTGACATCTTTGTAATTTTGTATCATATACCTTTTAATTTGTTCAAGTGCCCTTTTGTGATGTCACAACATTTTCTTCATCTAGGTTATGCAAATTTCTCAATTTGTGAGCACCACAATCATTAATACACGATTAATGTATTGAGATACCTCAAGGGATACAATTATCCTGTTTCTCCTTAATGTTTCACTCACTAATGTTAGCATTAATCTGTGGATTTTGCTAGTAGCAACTATTACTGTGATGTTCTAATGAAGATGTTCTAGTTGCCTCATTCCTCCTACATTTATTAATTGGAATTCTTCTATTTATTTATTTATTTTTTAGCTACATAGTAGCCCATTGTAAATCTGAAACTACTTTATACAAGCAGTCCCCTATTGATAGGCACTTAAACTTAAGTTTATGCCATCATAGACAATAGAATAAATTAACTGTATCCTCGTATACTCCAGAACTTGCAGTTTATACCTGTAGATGTGTATCTCTAGCACTTATTCTATGTCAAGTGGAGATGCTGACACATGAGAAATACATTCATAATTTTGTTACCTACTGCCAAGTTTCACTTCATAAGGACACACCAACCAGAAATATGTAATTGTTTTACCATAGCCTCACCAGCAATGTGCACAGACATTTTGGATTTTTGCCAGTCTGAAGGGAAAAAAAAGGTATCTTATCATAGTTTCCATTTTTGTTTGTCTTGCTGTAAGTGAGGCTAAGCATCTTTTTATTTATTTAAGGGTAATTTATATTTATTTTTCTGTGAGTTTAGTTTCCTTTTTGTTTTTGCTGATTTATATATTAGAGTTACAGTTTTTTTCTCAATTACTTCAAGAATTATATGAATTAAGAAGAGAATAATTTTCTTTGTAATTTTAATTGCATTTTTTACATTGTCATCAGTCTTTTGACTTTGATATACTAATTTCTGTTTACTTATGCATTTATTTGCAATGAGAGTTTTCCTTTTAATAACAAATTGAATTTATCAACTTTTTTTAGAGTTTCTAGATTTGGGATCAGAAAAATCATCTCTCCTTGGTCATAATAGAATTCTCTCATGTTTTCTTATCAAAATTCATCTTCATCTAGGTTATGAATAGGTTATGAATAATGGTTTATTATTTTTCATTTTACAATTAATAGTTTCATTTACTTAGAGGGAGCTTAGCCTTTGCTATTTTTTCGTTTTTTTAATTTGACAGAAAAAAATATATATTTATGGTATAAAACATAATGTCTTGAAATATGTATACACTGGGGAATGCCTCAATTAAGCTAATTAACATACGCATTAGCTATCTTTTTTGTGTGATGAGAACACTTAAAAATCTACTCTCTCTTAGCAATTATCAAGTATACCAAACATTGTTATTAACTATAGTTATTATGTTGTACAATGGATCTCTTAAATTTATTCCCCTCTCTAGTTGAACATTTGTATCCTTTGACTAACATCTCCCCAGTACTCATGTCTGGTAACCACCATTCTACTCTCTGTTTTCATATAAGAGCTCCACATATGTGCCTGGCTTATTTCACTTAACATGATATCCTCCAGGTTTACACATGTTGTTGCAAATGGCAAGATTTCCTTCTTTTATAAGGCTAAATATATAGTATTCTATTGTGCATATATATATACACACACACACACACACACACATACACATACCACATTTTTCTTTTTTTCACATTTTAACATCTCTAAAATCAGGACAAATCTTATGATTGAAAGTGTCTGATAATTGGAGTCAGCTAGGCAGTAGTCTTATAAAATAGCCTTTGTTTGCATATGTAAAAGCCTTGTAATTATTCACAATAGCATTACTGGACTACTACAAGTCCCCAATGTGTCAGACAGCATGCCACGTACAAAACATTAAAACTAGGATTATGAGACCCAGTTGTTTTCCAAAAATCTCCCATTGATGCTGTCTGGTAAGATCAAGAAAAAAAACAGAGTAAAACTGGCAAAATTCCTGTCAGCAACTTGGAATAAAATCCTAAACTGAATTATTAGAAAATAAATCCAATAGTATAAAACTCTTAAAAATAGTTTATTACTAACAGACTTGCTAGACTCTCATTGTGAAGAAGTTTAAAGACATCTTAATCAATTTATTTCACCTACATTTTCCTTTATAAGTACACACGTGTATAATTTGGGATTTTTAAAAATCTGTCTGAATGCTTCTAATAGCATTATTTCTGTAAATATGAAATTAATTATTCCAAGTGTTAACAAAGCATTCTCTGATAGAGTAAGGGGGTGTTTTCTTTTCTCAGTGATAAAATGATGTATTTACAATAAGTGTCATCTTAGACTCAGTTAAATATAGTACTAAGTCCAAAAGAAGACAATAAAGAGAAATACAGATTACCAAAGAAACACTGAAAAAGTCAGAAAAATATAATAAAGCAGTATCCAAAAACATTAGTAACCTACAATAATTGTAAAAAAAAATATTATAAATGTTTCAAGTAATCCACTTAAAAACTAAAGATTGCCAGGCTGGCAATGTATTATTTACAAGAGACAGAAATAAGATGCAATGATATACAAAGATTAAAAACAGATATGAAAATACTCAGGAAAATAATATCTAAATAGGAGAACAGAGCAACCCCAGTCACATCCAATACCAGCGTATGCTGGTGCTCAAGCATGCCATCTGGAGGCCTGGGGATCAAGCTGCCCTTCCTGCCACTACCAGTGTCCATGCTTGCCATCTGGGGACTTGAGGATAGGTCTGCTCCACCCAGTGTCACCACTGCAAGTGCTCCAGCATACCATCCAGGAGCATGAGGATCAATCCTCCTTTCTCACTACAGCCAGCACCTGCACACACCATTGGAGACCTTAATGACAGGCCTGCCTTGTCTACCACTGTCAACACTCATGCATGTTACCAGGGGCCTGGGAATTGACCCATCTTTCTCACCACTATAACAGGGCCTGAAGACAGGTCCACCCCACTGGCCAATACTGACCACATGCACCTCCCTGTGGCCTGGTTATGGGTCCTACACTACTGCCACCAAAATCCACCTGCACGATCTTCCCACCCACACTTATCACCACTAACAGCCATGCATGCTGCTCGAGGACCTAAAGGTTGGCCCACCAGTGCTACTGTCACTGCTGATGTCATGCATGCCACCCAGGAGGCTGAGGACCAACCTTACCACCTGACCCACTTCTACCACTGCTGGTATTCAAGCAAGCCATCTGGAAGCCCAAGGATCAACTCCCCAAAACCCTCTACAACTGGAGCCTGTGTATGGTGCCCAGATGTCCAAGGATCAGCAAACTCAAGAAGATCAAGGTGCTCAGAAGAGCACTTCTAAGGTGCTCAGAAGCCCAAGGCTCAACTCTCATAAACCCTCTACAACTGGAGCTTGTGTATGGTACTCAGGTGCCCAAGGATCAGCTTGCTGTTGTCTGAGGACTGGCCTGCATGACATCCTTGTGCTCAGCAAAGCCTTACCATAGCTTCTGCTAACAACTGCACAGTAAGCCACTGAGGTACTCACAGACACCACTGACAGTGATTACAGCCAAAGAAATCACAGAGAGACCACTCTACTATGCCCACTGGGAATCAAAGTCAAAGTACCCTATACAACATACACTATAGATACATCCATAGGAAAAAAGAATCCCTCTGAAAGCCAATTCATAAAGTTGGAAGATGTGACTTTTACACCAGATGTGCAGATGACTACATAAATATACAAGAAATATGAAAAAGCAATGAAACACGATGCCTTAATAGAAACAGTAATTCTTTATACCATATTCCAACAAAAAGAAAATCTATGAAATGCCTCAAAAATAATTTAAATAATAACATTAAAGACATTCAGGAAGATACAAGGGAACACAAATAAACACTACAAAGAAATCAGAAAAACAATTCATGGTCTGAATTAGAAATTCAATAAAGATAGGTATCAGTTTATAAAAATCCTGGAACTAAAGAATTCAATCAATGAAATAAAAAATACAGTTAAGAGAGCTTCAACAATATACTACATAAATTAGAAGAAAGAATTTTTTAACTTGAAGACAGGCCTTTTGAAATAACTCAGTAAGATACATACATATACACACACACACACACACACACACAAAGATAGAACATAAAAATGAAGAACGTGACATGTGAAACCCCACAAAATGACCAAAATATTCAACTTTTTGGGAGTTCTAGAAGGAGAAGAGATGGCAAAGATACAGAAAATCAATTTAACAAAATGCTAACTGAAAACTTCCCAATTCTTGCAAGATATATGGACATCCAGATACAAAAAGCTCAAAGATTACCAAATAGATTCAACCCAAAAAGTCTTCTCCAAGGTACATTATAGTCAAACTGTCAAAAGTTATACAAAGAAAGAATTCTAAAAGCAACAAAAGAAAAGCATCAAGCACATATAAGGCAATCCTCATCAGATTAACAGTGGATTTCTTAGCAGAAATCTTACAGGCCAGGAAAAAATGAGATGATGTATTCAAAGTGCTAACAGAAAAAAAATAAACTGTCAGCCAAGAGTACTATCCCAGGAAAGCTATCATTCGAAAATGAAGGAAAAATAAAGTCTTTCCCAGACAAGCAAAACCTGAAAGACTTCATCAAGAAATGCTTGAGAAAGACCTACATTTTGAAGTGAATGGACCATGTCTACCATCATAAAAACCCACAGAAGTATAAAACTCACTGATAGAACTAATTCACAAAGGAAAAAGATATATGAGTCAAACATTACCACTACAAAAAGCACCAGATTATAAAGGTAAACAACAAAAGTGGGAGAAAGGAACAAATGAAATATAAAACAATCAAAAAAACAATTGACAAAATACCTGAGTAAGTTCTTACCTATCATTAACAATTTTGAATGTAAATGGTTTAATTAACCAAATTAAAAGATAAAGACTGGCTAAAGGGATTTTAAAGAAGAAAAACAAGATAAAACTATATGCTGCCTACAAGAAACTTACTTTACATGTAAAGTCACATATAGACTGAAAGTGAAGGAATGGAAAAAAAAAATCCACCCAAACAGAAACTGAAAGCATGTAGAAGTACCTATACTTACTTACATCAGACAAAATAGATTTTAGGCTAAAAAACATTTAAAAGAGACAAATCATGATAGAATTCCTATAATGATGTATGAATCAATTCAGCAACAGGTTATAACAATTGTAAATATATATGCACCAAGCTGTATAAAGCAAATAAGCTAAAGAGATCCATAGGCCCCCAGTACAGTAATAGTTGGGGACTAGAAAACTTCATTTGCAGCACTGAACAGATCATCTAGACAGAAAATCAACAAAGAAACATTGAATTTAATCTGCACTACAGAACAAATGGACTTAACAGGTATTTTCAGAACATTTCATCCAACAGCTACAGAATACACATTTTTCTCATCAGCACATGAAACAGTCTCTAGAATAGACCATATATTATGCTACAAAACAAGTCTCAACAAATTCTTAAAAATTGAAATCATATCAAGTATCTTCTCAGATCAGTCTTTTAGATTGATTTCTAAAACTAGAAATTGATAACAAAAGGAACTTTGGAAACTGTAAAAATACATGAAAATTAAAAACAAGCTCTTGAATGATCATTGGAACAATAAAGAAATTAAGGAAGAAATTAATAAACTTACTGAAACAAATTAAAATGGAAACACAGCCTACCAAAACGTACAGAATACAACAAAAGGAGCACTAAGAAGGAAAGAGGAAAATTTATAGCAATAAATGCCTACATCGAAAAAGTAGGAAGATTTCAAACACCCTAATGATGCACCTCAAGAATTAGAAAAGCAAGAATAAGCCAAATCCAAAATTAGTAAAAGAAAAGAAATAATAAAGAGCAGAACAGAACTATACAAAATAAAGAAAATTATAAAGGATCAACAAAACAAAAAGTTGGGTTTTTGAAAATATAAATTGATAGATTTATTATAAATCTATATATTTTAGATATATTTTTTAGATGAAATATAAATTGATAGATTTATTATAAATCTATAATAATTATAAATCTATAAATTATTATAATAGATTTATTATAAATCTATCAATTTATATTTCATCTAAAAAAATCTAAAAATATATATATAATTGATAGATTACTAGACAAATAGAGACACCCTCTGTGTTCCTGGTAGTGAGGCAGGATACCACTGCAATTCCCACAAAGACCAAGACCCTGACTCCCAGGCCTGTCTCCTTAGACTTGTGCTTATGAAGTTGGTGGCTAGAGGAGGTAAGAGTGTTGGTGATAGAAATCGAGAGTGGTTTTGCCAGCTCTTAGTAAGCTCTGCCCAGGGAAGGAATAATGAGTAGGCAGGGATCTGAACTCCATCTGCTGACAGCTGTCTCTAGAACATGGAGTATGTCTGTAATGCCTGCTAGTTTCTGCTGTGGGCTCTAGTGTCAGTTCCAGAGTCATAGATAAAATCCTATCACATATGTACCCAAGAGTCAGAGGAGAAGAGACATCTTTCTCCTAGGAGCTAAATCTAGAGGCACATTTTCTACCCAGTGCAGAATGGGCATATAATCTGTTCAGCCTCACAGGGCCTTGTGCTCCAGAGGAAGCCTCCCGCTTAGGGTTTAGTGCACTGCAGCTACCATTTCAAAATTCTTGATAATTTTATCTTTGGATTTTTGTTTTGTAAATGTTATCGGTCAAATTGTGTTTCTTCCAAAATTCATATGTTGAAGTCTTCATTCCAAATATCCCAGAATGTGAGCTTCTTTGGAAATTGAGTAATCACAGATATAATTAGTTAAACTTAAATGACGTCACACTGGAATCGGGTGAGGCCTAATCCCCTATGACTGCTATCCTTACAAAAAAAGAGAAATTTAGACACAGACATATGAAGAAGATGAGAAGACAAAGAGAGAATGCCATCTACAAGCCAAGCATGTCTAAGACCACTACAAGCTAGGGGGAAGGCCTGGAACAGATTTTCTCTCACAGCCCTCCAAGGAGCCAACCCTGTTGACATCTTGATCTCAGGCTCCGGCCTCCATAACTGTGAAACAACCAATTGTGATGTTTAAGGCACCAGGTTCATGGTGCTCCTTTAAGGCAGCCCCGGGAAACTAACAATAAATGAAGTACAGTGGAACAAGGGCCATGCACCTGGGGCTTGGAGCCCCAACTTAACAAGTTTTTCCTCCCTGCCCTACCAGACGGCTTCTTGGCTACCACCCTCCTCCCAATGTAGAGAAATGTGAAGGCTCAGGGACATACACATATCACTTGCTGAGTCACACTGCCCATGTTGGAGGCCTGTGAGGGTCTGCATTTGCCCTGCAAGTGGCCTGATGCCCCGGGGAGAGAGAAATTAAATAGCAAATTAGAAGCATCATGACAGGTTTCAAGAAAGATGGTGAAAGCAGGGTAGAAGCTCTTTTCTGCTTTTTGAACAAGGGGCCCTGAATTTTCATTTTATATAGAGCACCACAAATTGTTTAGAGAAACAAAAGCAAAAAGAAAAACAAAAAATGAAGAAAAGAAGCACTGACAGATTCAAAGTCCCTGGTTCCAGCTGTTCCTGAAACTCAGGTACAGGAGCTGTGGCTTCTGTAAGACACGCCAGTATCCTTATATTCCCTCACGTGTTTAAGAAATTTTGAATTAGTTGTTTCATAACTTACAACCATAAAAACTGTAGCTAATAATAGCATAGCTGTACTTACATAAATTTGACTTCTCCAAATTAGAAATTGCATCAAATTTTTTAAATTAACAATAAAATTTAACTTTGAACACAAATTTTGAAATAATGGGAATCCTTCAAGTAAATTCCTCTGGGATCACCTCATTTCTAGGCTTGAATGAATTATGAACTATGTTTTACATTAAGACAACACATTAAAGTCATTTTATCTATTAAGTAGAACAACCCACCATCTTTTAACAATATCTGGCAAATCATGCTATTGTTTTGGCTCTCACATCTTGTGTGGGTTATTTAACATTTCCTATTATTATGACTTAAAATCCATTTAATATCTTATAGCAACATTATCCCAGGCTTCATTAAGTAATAATAACGCTAGCAGCAATAACATCTTGGAACAGAAATGAGATCCCATAACATCCTATGAAGAAAACCAGACAACGACCACTGTATACTGAAATTTCAACGTAGCAGGAAGCACCAGAATGACTAGAGAGAATGCTACAAAAATAAAAGCGCGATTAAAGCAATTGTACCTTCAAATTTGCAAAAGAGTTGTATCAATCCATGGATAATGGAAATTCTGCTCCGGATATGGCTGCCCATGAATGGCATGTGATATGCCCTGAGTTCCAAGAGTTGAAATTTACACACTTCAAGAACGCGTTCTCTCCATTTGATACACTTTAATAATTTTGTTTATCAAAGAGTAATTTATAGGAAAATTAGTCTTGAATTATGTAAGATCTGAATTAGGCAAGGCCTTTAGGAATGTGCCCTCACACACAATGTGGCCACTTGGAACCGCCTCCTTCTTGGCTTGGGAGCCCAAGCATAAGCCATGCCGGGAGACTGTGTCTGGGACAGGCTTTCCTAGCTTCTTGGCTTGTCATCAAAGCCTGTCAAAGGGCAGATCCCCATCACCAGCCTTGCAAAGGCAAAGCTGAGAAAACATCCTCCCAGCAGCTGAGTGGTGGCCAACATGCGTATCCCCAGATCACACCAGAACAGTCTCTGAGGAGTGACAGGCTGGTGCTGGACAGCACGACCAGCTCCACCATCCTCATATCCCACTGAGGATGCCCCAAGTCAAAGTCTGAAGCAAGGCCTGCCTGGCAAGATCCTCCTGTTTTCCCTCCTTGTCACATGAAAGCTGCAATCTCATCACATGAAAAGTCTCTTGGGAGAAACACATTTTCCCCCTTCAATGCACAGATGCCACACAGATTTGGTGCATCATTTATAAACAATTTCAAAGTTTACTTGTCTGCTCCAAGGAGATTACTGGAATCTCCAGCTGCATTTTAATGTAATGGTTTCCATGTTGCGTAGGACATTTTGGCAGAAATAGCACTCACCTCTGACGTACAATTAGATGGCTGGGAATCTGCATCCCTGTTGAAGACAGCCTCAAAACTAGGGCTGCTACCCTTCGAGCCTTTGTACTTTATTATGACTTCATTCAGCAAAAGTTTACTGAGTCCACCAACTGCTAAGAGTGTCTGTAGAGGAAACAGAATATACAATGAGACACGGTCCTTGTCCTCAACAAGTTGATGCTCTATCACTATGGTTTTCATACATCTGTGGCTGTGGAATCAATTTTCAAATGACTCAACATGATCATACACAGAGTGCAATATAAAATAACAAAATGTAATTGCTGTTAAAATTAGGGAGGCAGAGTTTCAGTCATCTCTTCCCTGACACCTCCCTAAACTCCCCCCATGGACGCAGGACCTCCAAAAGGCACCCCTCCATGAAAAAATGTGCAACTCCAGAGCTCATAAACGTTAAATAACTCTTAAAAGATATAAAACCATGATGAGCTTGAAAAACAATAAAAGCCCAAAATAGTTAGAGCAAAAACCAATTAACTAATAAAATAAATGCCTGATAAACTTAAGCAAGATTGTTGAAAGCTGATTTGTTCAGCTTTGGGAACATTCAGGTAGCCGGATGAAGCTCTCCTTCTCCTGGTCCAGCCACCAGGAGGACCAAAGGAATTCTCCTTCCTCTCTATTTGGTCAAGGTTCTCAAGAAGAATTTCACAGTTAAGATGCCTCTCCTTTCTCAGAAAAGAAAAAGGGAAAGGGAGCAGGCAGTACTTTTTAATTCTACCCAGCATCCCTTCCCTCCTCCTGAGCTCTTCCTGGTCCCTCTTCTCCACTCCTTAGGTGAGCTCATCCTGCCCCATGATTTTAATACCATCTACAGCCTGATGACAGCGTTCCCAGCCCTCTGTCTCCCCAGAATTCCAGTTGCATGTATCTAAGTACCTACTAATCTAATAGAAATCTAGACTCAGCAAATCTAACACAGAACTCTGGATTTGCTTTTCCTTTACCCCCTTCAATCTTCCCCTTCTTGTTAAAGGACAGTACTATCCACCTAGTTGTTCAATTCATAAGCCCAATTGTCATCCTTGACACCCTTCCCTATGTCTAATCCATTGGTCAATCCTGCCAGCCTTGCTTCCAGTCAGGTCCTGAACCCATTTCCAGTCACACCTTGCCTGCTAGCTCAGCTGCCATCATCTTTCACTGGGACACTGACTCCTCTCTTGCATCCACACTTGCCTCTCTACCATCTGTTCCCTTCATGGCAGCCAGAATGACTCTGGAAAAACATCCATGTCCTAAGAGTACCAGTGAGCTCTCCCCAGCCAGGCTCCTCCTCCAGCCACACTCCATCCCCCTCTCCCTTGCACCAAGTGGGCTGTAGCCACACAGGCTGCCCCTCTCTTTCTCAAACACACAGAGCTCATTCCTGCCCCAGGGCCACTATACTAATTGCTCCCTCTGCTTGGCACACTCTTACCACAAATCTATGCGTGGTTGACTCCTTCTTGGCATTTAGGTGTCAGTTTCAAGGTGGCCTACTCAGGGAGGCTATCTCTTACCACCCTGCACTTTCCCAGCATCGTCTTATTTTATGTTAAATGTAGCACTTATCTACGTTCAAAATTTCCTTTTTGTTTGCACACTGTGTGTCTCCTCTTGCTATTACTGAGACATAAGTTCTATGAAGGCAGAGAGCTCTTCCTGTTCTCTGTCACTGCTATTAGCCCAATGCTCAGAACAGTGCCTGGTCCACAAGAGACAATTAATAAACATTCATTGAGTGGATGAGTGAATAGTAAAATGTCTCCCGCTCCTTTGGGAAACTGCTGTCCCCAAGTCCTTGTAATTATGGTGGAACTGTCAATCACAGTAACCACCAACCCTGTCCACGGCAATGGGGTCAAGATCTTGGCATGTGAATCAAGCAAGGTAGTGACAGTCCCCCTAGAGAGCTAAGTACATGGGCAAGTACAAAAAGAAATGTCTTTTCTATGGGCTGAGATACTAGTTTTTATCTAAGGCCATGTCCTTCTCCCCAGTCTACAGAGACAATAACATCAACAATGGCAAACCTCACATGGTGTTTACTGTGGTCCAGGAACTACTCTAAAGGCTTATGCATATTCACTAATGTAAGCCTCACAACAATCCATGGGAGGATTCCTACTATTATGGTGGTTGTTTAGATGACAAAGCTAAGGCCCAGGAAGGCTAGTTAACTTGTTCACGGTCACTTAGCAGTATGCTGCAGAGCTATGCTCTGAACCTCTGTGTTCTACCGCCTCCCATCAGCAGAGAAGAATGAGACCAACGCATGAGGAGAGCAGAGCCATGAAACACGAGAGAACCCTGGAGGGAGGCTGACTTGGTATGCAGATCCAAGGAGTTTCTATAACTTGCAGCTGGAAGTATCCTGACAAATACAAAGAACATCACAGAAGGAACTGGAACCTTCGTGAAGCACCAGAGGACTGGCTGTACATCGTGTGTTTGCATTTACATGTTGCATAGAGAAATTAAGCTTTCTGCTTCCAAATTTGAAAGTCACTTGGTTTGTCAATCAATCAAATGAGAATTAAACAGTTGTTGTATATCTTGCCTGTTCTAAGTTCTGTAAGGCATGCAGAGATACTTAAGACATAATGTCAAGCACACTTCCATGATACCACATTGCTTGAATCTCCTCCTCAGCCAATTTCCTTCTGAAAGGACAAAACCAGTGTGATGAGCACGAGTCTATGCTAGAGATGGGAGCCACCACCTACCTGAAGCCCGAGGCATTCACACAAGGAGCTGTGCAGGTGACAGAAGAGCAAGGGCACTGGAGAAGTGCCTGCTATTAACGCCCACCCACTCCCCAGGTGCAGAGATGTACGGTGGCACTGGTAGGAGGAAGCCAGGGGGCTCCCCTAATGTCCCTTGGATCAGAACAAGGACTAGAGATGCAAAGAGGCTTCTGAGCAGCTGGTGGGGAGGTGGACACTCCTCCAGCTCTGGCCACGCAGGCTGCCTGCACAGCCTGCTATATGTAGAGCAGGGGCTGAATGTGGGACACACTCACCAGTGGGAGAGGGGTTTGCTAAAGCAGCCTCTGCAGACATCCAGGCAGCAGACTGCTAAGGCTGCTCCTAGGCAGAAGTGGAATTCCCACACTCGCAGACACTTCCCTGTACCTTCCGTTCCATCCTCTCTCACACTAACTCTTGGGACTCTTAAGCAGACAAGGAAAACCTTCACTGAAGTCTTTCTGTCTGGGACTGAATAAAACATGGCCTCTATCAGAGAACCATTTCCAGACATATGAAAACATTCAGCGCTTCAAAAGGGAAGCGCCTCCGGTCCAGGTAGCAGTCACTCCAAAATCCACGTTTCCTCCGCTCAAAGTACAGTGCAGTGACAGAGAAAATGCAAAAAGGAGAACAAAACGGCAGAGTTCCTGTGAAAACCAAGACGCATTTTTGGTAGACTAAAAGTGGGACAGAAACACTCAGGAACAAACTGATAGAGCTACAAGCCTGTGGCTATGGGTGTGGAAGCAAACAGAGGCCCCAGGGCACAGGGCTATGGGCAGAGTCTCTGCTTACAGTAAGGCAAGGGCAAGATTCCACATCACCCTCTCACCAAAAAAACCTGTTTCCCCCATTACTTGAGTCTATCATTTCATGGGAGTCATGAGCTAGGAACACCGTAGAATAAAGGCGGAGACTCATGATGAGGAACAGAACCAAGGTGACCACTGGCCTGGTGACTGGGTCTGGAATGTTTCTGAGGCCACTGTGGAGCATAAACCCTGAACTTCCATTAAACCTGGCTCTAGACTGGGGGAAACTGCTGTATACAAACGGGTGAGCACAGAAGAAAAGAGAAAATAATGCACACAAAAAATCGAACATAACATCAAGTGAGACTGCAAAGCCCAATTCTAAAACATAGGAAGAAATCTGAAGCTCAGAAGATAGCCAATTCAGAGCATGAAATCCCACACCAGATGAAATTAATGGTATAGTCTTTTAAGAGACTTTAATATAATTTGGTTTAGAATATTCAAAGACCTAAGGGAAGAAATAACTATCACTCTTAAACATGAAAGAAATTATGAAAAAAAAAAGCCAAAGTAAAACAAGAATAAGGAAAAGGAGCTTGAACTGAGATGTCAATGAGTAAGGTGAGTTTGCCAGAAGAAGGCAAAGCAGCACATTCTATGGAAAAGTCATAACACATGCGAGGGCATGATGACTTCAGGAAACACGTGTGTATTCAATAGCTCAGTCTGTCTGAGTGTTGAGTGCAGGGAGAAGGGCCCAGAGATAAACCTGAGTGGGTAGATGGCAACTACCTGGAGACTCTAGATCTGCTCAGTGACTTCCTGCTGTGCCACGCTTCTGTCAAATGGAGGCTACTTTGCTCTTCTGTGAGCTCCCTGGGATGTCCCATCCTCCAGAACATTTTGTAACTATCTATATCTAAAAGTAATTAGACAAACAGAAGCCAAGACCTCGGGGGCCAGTGTTCCTGGGGTTGGTTGGCACCATCACCTTCTGGCCAAACAAAGCTGCCCAGTCGTGACCTCTCTAGCCAGCCCCTCCCTTCACAGTGGGAAACTCCCCATGTCAGATATCAAGGGGGTCGTCTGCAGTGGTTGTTCCCAAGCTGCAGAGGAAATTGCTTTCTGGAGGCCATGTTTTTGTCTTCTTGAGCTGAGTCCAGTCTCACAACTGCTGATTCAAGTGAATCTAGACTTTTTCCCCCTTAGCCTGCACTTTTAGTATTTGTAGCAACAGACAAGGAAGAGTCTATGAGTATATAAATATATGTGTAAGTCTGTGTATCTGGACAGTATGTATATAAATCCTGCTCTCTTTTGGATACATTTAACATTTATGAAATTCCTAATTCTAGTGTCAAAAAGATTTCTGTCATTTATTTTTAAAACATGAAATAATAGGCACTAGAACAAACTTTTCATAGTGCTAAGTACAAGACTTGGCACATTAAAGATGCTTAAAGTTAATTTACTGATTTGGGCCACCACCATTTTGGAATACCAAGTAATTGACGCTAGTGGCTTACCTAAACACCTGCCTAAAACAGAAGACGGTAACTGGGTTGCTGCTGTCATCTTTAGACCCAGTTAAAGTTTCACAGCCTTGCTTCAGGCTTTCTCATCATTCAACCTGCAGGGATTCATAGAAGTCTAAGTAGCCAGCTTGGGCAACCCAGCTGGACCTTTCTAGAGTATCTGGCAGAGTCAGCCCTCACAGAGAATGAGCATCTCTTCCTATTAGGCTGTAGAAACCTTGAGGAAGCTGTATCTTCTTAAAATAAAAATAAAAAAAAAAAAAACAGGAAGTATCTTTCATTTTGCTCTTTGGGTTTTTTTTCTAATTACAGAAATAATAATCCTCGCAGAAAATTATTACAAATCACTTGCCATTTTATTGCCCAGAGATAACACCATAAACATTTGGCCTTTTCAAAAATAGTGATCATCCAATCTATAACATACTATAGTTTCCTTTTTATTTAAAGGTATATCATAGGTATTTTTACCAAGAAATGGAGTTCTATATCACCCTTGACACTGTTACTGTCCTTATCTCACTCATCAGAAACTGAGGCTCAGAAACGCACACCTCTCCACCCAAGTCACGGTTACTGATAGCAGATCTAGGATTTGAATCCAGCTCTCCCAATGTGAAACCCAATACTCTCTGCTTCTACGAAGCCACCAAGTTAACTATCAATCAAAAGGCCAAGAATGCCATAGGCAAGGGGATCCGCGCTTGGGGTCTTCAGGATTTACATAATCCTGTCAGAACACAAAGGTTTAAAGGAAAGTGTGATTGTTTGACAGGTTTCTAGAATAGTGCGTAAGTTCTTCAACCGTTCAAGCTGCCAAGAGATGTGAGGAATCAGGACCTGGGTAGAATTGGAGACCTTTCCAAGCCAAGCTTGCATTTATGTTTAAATCATCATTCTCAGCAAACCGACACAAGAACGGAAAGCCAAACACCATATGTCCTCACTCATAGGTGGGTGTTGAACAATGAGAACACGTGGACTTAGGGAGAGGAGCATCACACACTGGGGGCAGTTGCGGGGGAGGGGGAGAGACAGCGAGGGGTGGGGAGGGATAACATGGGGAGAAATGCCCGATATAGTATGCACCTAAAGTAAAAATAATAATAATAAATAAAAAATAAAATTAATATGCTGGAAAAAAAAAAGTGCAGCCCTTTCTATCATCTCAAGGGGAGAAGAGAAGCTCGGTGACTGTAGTGTGAAGGAAGCATTCATTCCATACTCCATCCCCAAGGGAGCCTAAGCCAGCATCTGTGATATCCCCTTGACCCAGCACCAGAAGTGGAGATGAGGTTTTCCATGATTTTGAATCACAGAAAAGAAATCTCCTTGAGGGTTGAGCAGAGGTGGGATGTGAGGTTAATAGCTAGAGCTAACTTGGTGAGCAGAGAAGTAACTATATACCCTGACGTCAGGGGTACCGCCAAATCTATTATCACCTTTACAAAACCTCCTTTAAACTCTCAATATTAAGAATAATTATAATAATATAATCAATATTGTTGACAGCATTCGTTTTTCATGTGCTAAAAATTTTAAATATTCAATCCTCATTCAATCCTCAAAACAATCAAAGACATACGAATTATGTTTATGCCCATTTTATAAAGGAAGAAACCAGTGTTCAGAGAGATAGGCCCAAGGTCCTATAGTTGGTGTCTACAATTAACATCAGTATTTTGCTTGCTTTTTAAATCATTCTTTGAAGGAGGTACAATACCCACTCCCACCACCCCAGCCTTGAATTGTTCGGCTTTCCCTTATTAAACGAGACATGTAAAAGTATTGCCTACTGACTCAATTGTGACTTAAACAGCTGTGATGCATCACAACAGAGATGTTATGGTTATTCCATTGATTGGCTTTCTTACCAGGAAATTGATGGGACCTTTGGTGTGCTTCCTTAGGACTTTCTATTCACAACTTCCTCTTTCAGGAAGCCTAAAACCTTGTTAAAAGGTTGTCATTTGCAGCATCATTCAAGATGTTGGTTTTCCTAGGCTAAAAGTACCCTTAAAAATCATCTAATCAGGGCCGGGCGCGGTGGCTCAGGCCTGTAATCCCAGCACTTTGGGAGGCCGAGGTGGGTGGATCACAAAGTCAAGAGATCGAGACCATCCTGGTCAACGTGGTGAAACCCTGTCTCTACTAAAAATACACAAAATTAGCTGGGCATGGTGGCACGTGCCTATAATCCCAGCTACTCGGGAGGCTGAGGCAGGAGAATTGCCTGAACCCAGGAGGCGGAGGTTGCGGTGAGCCGAGATAGCGCCATTGCACTCCGGCCTGGGTAACAAGAGCGAAACTCCGTCTCAAAAAAAAAAAAAAAAAAAAAAAAAATCGGAGAGAGATCCAAGATGGCTGATGATTAGCAGCTCGGGCACGTACCTCCCAGTGAAAGCGCAAAGAACGAGAAGACGCCACACTTTCAGACGAATATTAGTTGCTCACGGACCACGAGATTCCCAGTGGAGGAGCTCCACGGGTCGCCAGGGTGACTCTTGTGGCCGGCGTGGCGGTTTTGCTGGTGCCTTAGCACGCCAGTTCTTGGTGCAGAGTCCGGAGATTCCCGGGCAGAAAAGCACCATCAATCTTAACACCGCTCTTTTGGCCGGCTCAGTGGATTGCTCAGATTTCGGCGCAGGGAATCAACAAGTTGGACGTCAGAGACCCAGTTAGAAAGTCGGTAATTATAAAGACGACAGACGGACAAATATATAATGAAGGGAAGAAACCAGCGTAAAAAGGTAGAGAATACTCAAAATCAGAATGCCTCTCCCTCTACAGGGGATTGCAATTCCTCATCAGTAACGGAACAAGGTTTAATAGATTACACCGGTATTCCAATAACAGAAGCAGGTTTCCAAACGTGGGTGATAAGAAACTTCTGTGAATTAAAAGAACTTATTCTAACCCAATGCAAAGAAACTAAGAACCTTGAAAAAAGGTTTAACGAAATGTTAATGAGAATGGACAATTTAGAGAAGAATATAAGTGAATTGATGGAGCTGAAAAACACAACACGAGAACTTCGCGAAGCATGCACAAGTTTAAACAGTCGAATTGATCAAGCGGAAGGAAGGATATCAGAAGTCGAGGACCAGCTCAGTGAAATGAAACGAGAAGACAAAAATGCAGAAAAAAGGATGAAAAGGAATGAGCAAAGTCTCCAGGAAATATGGGACTATGTGAAAAGACCTAATTTACGTTTGATAGGTGTACCTGAATGTGATGAAGAGAATGAATCCAAGTTGGAAAATACTCTTCAGGATATCATTCAGGAAAATTTTCCCAACCTGGCAAGGCAGGGTAATATTCAACTCCAGGTAATACAGAGAACACCACAAAGATATTCTTCAAGAAGACCAACCCCAAGGCACATAATTGCCAGATTTATTAGGGTTGAAATGAAGGAGAAAATACTAAGGGCAGCTAGAGAGAAAGTTCAGGTTACCCATAAAGGGAAACCTATCAGACTTACAGCAGATCTCTCAGCAGAAACCCTACAAGCCAGAAAAGAGTGGGGACCAATATTTAACATCCTTAAAGAAAAGAACTTTCAACCCAGAATTTCCTATCCAGCCAAACTAAGCTTTATGTGCGAAGGAAAAATTAAATCTTTTGCGAACAAACAAGTACTTAGAGAGTTCACCACCACCAGGCCTGCTTTACAAGAGCTTCTGAAAGAAGCACTATACATATAAAGGAACAACCAATATCAGCCTTTCCAAAAATATATCAAAAAGCAAAGAACTTTAACACAATAAAAAATTCACATCAACTAATGGGCAAAACAGCCAGCTAGCATCAAATGCTGGTATTAAACTTACATATATTTTAATTGGATAAAAAGCCAAAACCCATCGGTATGCTGCATCCGGGCCCATCTTACATGAAACAATACACAAAGACTCAGAGAGAAGGAGGAAGATTTACCAATTGAACAGAGAGTAAAAATAAACTAATAAACAAAAAGCAGCAGATGCAATTCTCACCTCTGATAAAGTAGACTTTAAAGCAACAAAGATCAAAAGAGGCGAGGAATGACATTACATAATGGCAAAAGGATCAATGCAACAAGAAGAGCTAACGATTCTATAGATCAACGAGATAGAAAATTAACAAGGATATTCAGAACTTGAACTCAGACCCGGAACAAGTAAACTTAATAAATATTTATAGTACTCTCCACTTCAAATACACAAAACATACATTACCACCTCACACCTATTCCAAAGGTGACTATATAATTGGAAGTAAATCACTCCTCAGTAATCGCATAGCATTTCATAGGTTTAAATTAAATATTGGTTGGCTGTTTGTTTGTTATCTTCTTCCCTTACTCCTTCCTGATTACATCATTAAGTATAATTATCAGTATAAAAGAGGTTTTCAATACCCATTACTAAATTGCATTCTAGCCTGGGCAAGAAAGCAATACTCCCATTCTCTCTCCCTCTTTCTTTTCCTTCTCCCTCCTCCCCATTCTCTCTCTCTCTTTCTCTTCCTTTTTTCTCCTTCCTATTCTCTCTCTCTCTTTCTCTTAAAAAAAAAAAAAAATCATCTAATCAAACCCTTTCATTTAACAAATAAAAAGCCTAGCCCCAGTCCTCTCACTGGGGGTGTCAGTGGCTTTACTTCTACTGCATGATAACTTATAAAGATGAGACTAAGAAAAACAACCTAATTTTTACCCGGCTCCACCAGACTTTTATCATCCTTCACTGGGGGAGTAGACACTATATCTGGCAAAATGCCCTCTTATCCTCATAAAACATAACAAAACAATACCAAAAAAAATTAATTAATCCCAGCTAGGCACGGTGGCTCAAGCCTATAATCCCAGCACTTTGGGAGGCCAAGATGGGTGGATCACCTGAGGTCAGAAGTTCAAGACCAGCCTGATTAACATGGTGAAACCCTGTCTCTACTAATAAATACAAAAATTAGCCTCAGGAGGAGGAGGCAAGAGAATCACTTGAACCCAGGAGGTGAAGGTTGCAGTGAGCCAAGATCTCACTACTGTGCTCCAGCCTGGGTGACAGAGCAAGACTCTGTCTCAAAAAAAATAATAATAATAACTAATTAATCCCATACTCAATCTCTTTTCTAGAAGGAAAAATAAAAGCTCTGAGATTAACTGTGAATAGTAACTAGGAGTAACCTAGAAGTAGATGAAATAGAAAACAATTTATACTACCACACCACAGAGACACAGAGGAGGTCTTTCCCTCCTGAACTCTTGCAGAGAATCAGAGTGTTTTAACCTCCAGAGATTAGTGAGTTTAAGAGACTGCCGCAAATTCATCCCTGGAATAGACACTGATGTCCTCCGAATGGTCACTGTTAGTGCCGAGCTACCATCAGGTGGTTCTGAAGGCCATGGACAAGAGATGAAAGAAAAGAATTTCACAGATGTCAATCGAAGATTGTTGCTGGGAAAAATCAATATGATTTGAGGAGGACTTCATCCCTGATTGACAAAGCTTAGTGGTGGAGGTTAGAGCTCTTTCATTTGGGGCTTAAATGTGGAATGGGACTCTATTTTAATCCATGCATTAGTGAAGATAACATGCCATTTATACAGATAGACTGTGGTTTCTCCAGAGCACACTGAAGGGTTTTGTTTACATGGGAGCTGTAATACATCTATTTCTTGGTATCATATGAGGCAAATTCATCAGTCTAAACCTCTTTGGAGGTTTCTGGAGATAAGAGAAGATATGAAGTTTGAGACTTGTGGTCATTAGTTTAAAGAGAGTTCAATCAGCCCAGTTGACATGATGGGATTTCCCCACTCTGGTAGTACAGAGATGCTCAGGTACAACTGAGTGGAAGGGAATGGCCGAGTTTAACCAGGTTGGGAGCTTAGGGGCAAGGGTGATATGAGGGAAAGGAAATAAGGGAGGTAGTAACTTTTCAAAGTAGTGAATATGGCACTGATAAAGGAGCCACAGCTTGATCGGGAGAAGATCGAAGCCACAAGGAAGGTGAGAGTGAGAAGGTGACAGGATCAATGGATCAGGCATGTCAGTGAGGTCAGAGAGTCATGAGGTCAGCAGAGTGTAGGGGCAAATGAAGGGGAAGCATGATAATTGAGCCCTTTATTTGATAATTGAGCCCCTTATTGGGAGCCAGACTTATGAGTCAGTAGTGTTGTCTTTGAACTGTGATCCATAGAAGGCAGAAACCCCTCTTGTGCAGTTAGAGGTAAAGGTGAAGCACTGAAAGAAGAATCTATAAAGGTGAAATCTTTTTAGTGGACCTAAAGGACTGTGCTCCCTGCAGTCTGCCCTGCATGTCTGTGCTAAACACCTGGAGTAACCTCAGAGCATCCCTAAAACCTCAGTGACCACAGGAAGCCCATCCAGTGGCTTCCCTTCTCTACATTTCCATAACCAAGCTCTGACTATTCTTCCATCCTCTGCTCAGTCCTTCTGCAAATCCATTCCCAACTCTCTCTTCTTCTACAAGTGAATATCAAATTCATTCCATGTGTTAGGCTCTGGCAGTGACACTAAATTGCAAACTCATGCTTTGCTGCAGCCCACTCGGCATAAACAAGCAAAACACGTATGTGAGACATACATGTTCACATGGAGCAGAATG
This sequence comes from Aotus nancymaae, assembly GCF_030222135.1. Taxonomy (NCBI): domain Eukaryota; kingdom Metazoa; phylum Chordata; class Mammalia; order Primates; family Aotidae; genus Aotus; species Aotus nancymaae. The sequence continues at coordinate 18,401,538 of NW_026988471.1, forward strand.
GCGGAGGGAAGAGTGCTCAAATGTCCCTATGGTGAGCAAAGGGGGTGGTGGGGTAGTCTTCTCCTACCCTCAAGTCCCCTACCTCCTCTGCACTGCAGTTTTCACCTTCCCATGTTCTGAGTGGCAGGACCAAAGGCAGCATGGCCCCTAGTGCCATATGACATCTCAGTGCCCATCCTGCATAGTCAGTGGAGTAAGCCAGTGGAATGGACAAGGGATCATTCCATTATAAGCTCTAGGAGATTTTTCTGTGTCTTTATGGACCAACTACATGATAAATTTTTTAAAATTATAGTGCAGAGAAGTCAAAGGATGCTTACTTGATATCTTTCATATCCCAGCAGCTATACTAGAGGCTTTCCCAATGGTAATTACTGTTAATGTTCATAATGACTTTGAAATAATTGGGAATAACTGACCCTATTTACATCAGATAAAATTGAAACTCAGAAACCAACTTGTTCAGGATACCATAGTTAGCAAGCAAAGTTGCTGAGACACAAGCCTCAGCCAGTAACCCCCCAAAGCCCATACTTCTGTCGTCATACCATGCTGCCTTTGGTGAAACTGGAGTTAGGGGATGGGGAAGAGAAACTGTGGTTTCTGTGAAACACAGAACACATAGTTTGGGGATACTCTCCAGTAGGCTCAGCCTGAATCCACATCAAGTGTCTTTGAATGCTTGTAATTCGTGTTTTGTTCTTGGGTGCTTTCTGATTTGTCCTGCTACAGCAGAGGCAGAGCAGCAGCAATATTTGGTTTCAGTGAGTGCCTGATCAAGCTGCAGCTCAAAGAAATGCACGAATAATATCAGTTTCACTTTCTGTCTGTTTAAAACAAGGCTTTTCCCCCAGCAATCATGTGCCTTCTTAAGCCCCTAGTTGTGATTTTTCTTGAAGAAACCATGTGCTCTGATGAATTTTAACCTTCACAGACCTATAGATTGCAGAGCATTTCAGCCTAAATCATGTGAAAATTAAATACTCGGTTTGAAATTTTCCAACCATCTTTGTGGGGTTTTTTCCCCTTCTTGAACCTATCTTCAAAATTAAGAAATGTGATTTCAGAATGTGAATAACCATTAGCTAAAGTACGTTTATTTAGAGTTTTAAAGGTGAAGCTTAAATTATTTCAATAACATTGTCTTACTCCAAAAGCATTCAGTCTTAAGGTGAAATTACTTATCAATTCCTATATAACATACTCAGGGATCACCTATTTGGAAGGTTTCTCCTTACCACCTGGGAAACACTGTCTGGGTGAGTCAGCCTGTGGCTGGGGATCCAGGGCAGTCAAATCAGAGCTTCCCACCTGTCTAGCAATGTGTGGTGACCTGGGTCATGAGAACTGCTGGGGCCTGTGGCCTGAAGGATTTCTGTTTTATTGGAGTGATGGCAGTTATTTGAAGTATATGCTACTTCATGTTTTCAGGTTTTTTCCTTCCTTTTTTTCCTCTAGTGAATTGTAGAAGAAATATGCTCCTTGAGGACGGTCTTGGAATGAAGGACAGATGGTATCTGTCTCCGACATTGGCACTCAGGTCTGGATCATGGAGTCAAGTGTTGAGCCCTAGAGAGACCTGAGGCTGGAGCTGAAGGAGCTGTTGGCAGGATCTTGAACAAAGATGGTTGGTGCCGGAGTCACATACACCATGACACTCTTCTGTTTCTCAAAGCCATCCACTTCCCCAGGATCTGAACCACCTCTATGTTCTGGCTCCCAGCTAGGCCCCAAGGATACAGTGAGAAGACAAACAAATATGGTATGTTAGATATATGTTTTCAGCCTTTATTTCATTCGCTCCTCATAATAATTTTGAGAGGCAAGTGGAAATGCTATTTTTATTCCCACGTTGTAGTTAAGAAAAGTGGGACCGAGGATACCAAGCAACTCAGCAGAAGCTAATGATGGGGAAATACGGCGGCGGGTTGGGCAGAAAGACTCCCACTGAGTTCCCTGAGCTTCCAGCTTTCTGCATGTGATAATCCTCCAGTCTGGTTGATTGCTAGTGTGCTCCATGCATGCCTTTGAGCTTCATTGATATCTCCTAATGAAGAGAATTTTGAGCAGGACTTGGACCTGCAGAAGGAACCATCCTGAATGAGTGAAAATCTGGCTTGCAGAGGAAACCTGAAGACCAAGGAGGCTGAGCCATTGAGATAACAATGTGAGCCCTCCTGGGAGAAGACTGGGGTCTTGATGAGGTGAGTTCCTGGTGGGACTCTTACATCTGTCCAGGCTGTCCCACCAGGAACTCACCTCATTCAGGAAGCAGGACAGATGTACACAAACCTGCTTCCTGAATCATGATCAACAAAACCCTTCTCCACCCAAAGAAATGCAACGCGTTACCTCCCAAATGCTGCAGGTGCTTCCCCTGAGTATTTTTAAGGTCTTTTTTGGCAAAGAGACTGTGCTTGTTTTTAGAGGTCAATGAGCTGATGGCCATGCAGGAGGCACTCCTAGTCAATGTTAGAAAGTGAGGCAAGTGACAGATGCAGGTCAGGGAGCCCTAGTATAAGGGGGTCTTTATTATTCCCTTTGGTTATTTACCATACAACTGTAAACTTTCTCTTCACTTTTATTAGGTTGGTCCAAAAGTAATTGCAGCTTTACCATTACTTTTAAGATGCTCCTTGAGGAGGGTCTTGGAATGGAGGGCAGATGGTATCTATCTCAAATATTGGCACTCAGGTCTGGATCATGGAGTCAGGTGTTATGCCCTGTCTTTTAATTACTTTTAATGGCAAAAACCCGCAATTACTTTTGCACCAACCTAATATAACACAAAGATTAATTGATAAAATATAAAAAAATATTTTGAATAGCTGTGCTACTTCAATTATATTTGCTTCTTTATGAGTGGAGTGCATTTCTTCTTCATCCTTACAACGAATTAGGGCTTAGATGAGTGACTGCCATTCATGTATTTATTCCTTCATTCAGAAACCTTTACTAAGCACCTACTGAGTGCAGGATATGGAAATGTAGGAAAAGGCAGAGTAATTAAGATGCAATTTCTGTCTTCAAGAAGTTTATTTGTAGAGGCACTCCCAGACATGTAGAGATAAAAGTGCAATACAGGGAAAGCAGGGCAATAATCATCATGTGCCCCCCAGGTACAAGGGGCCTCAAAAGAGAGAGGGAACAGCTTGGCTTAGGGAGATCACATAGTTTCACAGAGAATATGATGCTTGTGTTGATTTTGAAACAAGAGTTAGTTTCCCAAAAGGACTAGGGAAGAAAGATCATTCCAAGGTAACTTTGCTGAGGATAAAATGTAGCACATGAGCTGCAGAAATACAGGTAAGAATGGCCTGTCAATTAAAACACTTGTTCAGTAATCACAAACTCAAGGACAGAGAAAATGAGGGGCATATGGCTGTGTACACAGAGCAAGGCCAAGACAAACACAGCAGGTACAAAGAAGGAGGCAGGGGAACGGTGTGGTCCTGAGTGTCATGGGAAACATTACAGGCTTGGCCTGAAGGGAAATTGGGACAGGGGAGGAGAGACCTCAGGCTGGACAGGTCAGCCGTATGTCAGGTGTAGTCTTAAATGCCTGATTTGGGCTCCATAGGTCCTGAAAAATGAGCTCACTTATCCATCAAAAGAGACCAGTAGACCACAGAAACCATTAGCAGATAACACTGAAAAAACAAAATCACAGGCTCCTCTTGTCTGCAGCCATGGCACTAGATAGTCCCTGGGTTTGAACCAGAAAAAGAAGCAGCAGATTTGTAGTGCATTGAAAAAACCTCAACAATCACCTTCACAATTAACATGAAATTTTGGTCTCTAGAACTCAGATCTTCAGGGCTATGCCTAGAGTTACCAATGTCAGGTAGAAGGGGCCTACTTTTTACCAACCCCACATCCTGGCTAGGGAATGAGAGTAGCCCACGAAGGAAAAGAGGTAGAAAACTTCAGGTCCTGGTGCCATCAACTCTGCGTGGGTGGGGGTCAGAGAAAGACAGAGTGGGAAAAGCAGACACAGTTAGAAGAACATCTCCAGCCCCAGCTTCTGAAAACCAAAAGACTCCAACTAATAGCACTATTCTATTTTCACCAAAAGTAGAGAATTTCCCATTTTAGAGATTTTTAGCCTTTTTTTTTTTTTTGGAGTCAAAAATGTGTATGGCATGTTATGAAAGTTTTGTATCCCTGGAATACACAGATCTGGGTGTAATACCCCACAAACAGGGTTTATGAACCCACTAAAATCAATGGGATCAAAAAACTCCAGTTGAACCCCTTGCTCTGAATCCAGGGCTTTTAGGGCTCTCATGGACTACTCCCGCCACAAGGAATAAAAAAAACTGTGAGCCAGCCCAGTCCTCCAAGTTACAGCCCCAGCACACAGGAGAGGCCTATGAAGCCATTTCTATACAGGTTTTCAGCCACCATACTTGTTGTGTAGAGGCCTTAAGATTTTCCAGCTCTGAATCTAAATCCACTCGACAGATGGTACATTCTGTTCTGGAGGAAGAAAAGGCTCAAACTGACAGCACCAGAATCATGTTTTTTATCTCTCTGGGTACATCTAGGGTCTGAAGCATAGCACTCTGTCAGTTTGCTCCCACCCTACACTGGCATCACTCCGACATTGCACTGAAGCATCACTTCCCAGTAAAAGGACTTAAAACATTGCAAAATCAGGCTGGCTGAGTGAGGATCCCTGAAGCACTGTGTAACCTGCTGACACAAGAGCTAGACTACAGCCCAGTGCACAGGCAAGGCCAACACGAACCCTGGACATCCTACCCCTGGGGGATGCTGAGCCTCCATCTGCCCTTTCTCTTCTTCTCCACATGCCTTCTCACCTTCCCTTCCCTTCCCTTAATATCTGACTGTTCTCAAAATTTGTTCTCTAAAAGCACTCAATCTTTTTATTGACGCATCCTGATCTCTGTGAGCCTAAAATTCCTGAGATTGAAACCCCCATGATGCAGCTCCTACTCTGCCAAACACCCCCTCCTCCTGCAGACAAAGGAATGCCAGAAGTCCATCTACTCTTAGCCCACTCCTCCAAGTGACAAGTGCCCCATCTCAAGAAGCACTGGAGAATCCAAACCTCTCATTCTCCTCACATACTACCAATCTGGAGTCATTGAATAAGCATCCCCTAATAGGGAAGAAAAAATTTCATTCCTAGTGGCAGTCAGCAGGAGGCAGAGGCTCTTCCAGCTTAATGACTTGCAAATCAAAAGCATGAAAACCAGAATGCACCTCTGAACCTCTTTCGCATCCAGCCTAGATGTCCTCATAATTTTCTCCCGTAGCATTCCTGGTGTTTTTGCTACCAGAGCAATAACCTTCCCTGTGCATTTTTTACATGTTGGAGGAGTTGCTGTCCAGTGATCTCAAAGCATATGTTTTTGATTCTCATAAGATTATGGATACCAAAGGAATAAAAATGGAAATCACTACTGCCAAGATATGAAAGAAAGTTTGCATAGTAAAATAATTTAAACCTAACATTTGGACCCAATAAGGCAAACGAAACGTTTTTTCCATATTTTTGGAAAATGTGCATTTTCTTTACATTAAGTGGTACCAATAAAAAATAATGATTCTCACTCCGTTTATTTCTATAAGTTAGATTGGCTTATAGTTTTCCAGGGCATGGTTTTCTATCAAGCTATATGGCAAACACCTGGGCATAAAATACACTCAGCTATTTACTTCCATGTGGGAAAAATGGGTCACCATTCCTTTCTTTTAAAAAAAAAAAATCTAGAGTAAAGGTCAGCTGAAACCAGTTAGCATATTTAGTACTCAGTATCTGCCGAGAATGAGTGTTACATCAACAATTTGATCGTGAGCAAACCCAGGAAGTTCTTTACAGATAGGCAGGGCAACTGTTTTCCAATTCCAGGCCGGGTGATTCTGCAATACATGCTGGTAAGAACATTTGACTCACCCTGGAATGGGATAAAGAAACAGAGAAGACCGAATAATGAAGAAGAGCTAGAAAACATTTTTGTACATACTTCATAAGTGAAGCTACTACTCTGCGGGGAGGTCCATCCAGTGACAGCATGGGCCTGAAAATGTTAAAGGGGTGGTGGCTAGACGAGGATGAGGAGATGGGGAACTGGGGAACTGGCGAAATGGGGAGGAGGGGTGGAGGAGGGGAAAAGGAGAGAAAAGAAAGAAAAGGGAGATAGAAAAGGGAAGAATGAGAAGAGATCAAATGACTGTTGAATCTGGAACTCACATTATTTAGAAACAGAGTTAGAAGATCTCCCTCCAGTGCTGAGGTGGTCAGAAAAACCAATGTCAGACTGGAATGATGGGGCGATCACCAAGCTCAGACAAGGAGCCACGGCTCCACCACTGCTGTGACTCGCCGTACACAATCTTCCAGCTACCGAAGACGACCTTTCCTCAGCAGTTAAATGTGACAAATTCTCTCTTCACCCACCCCTGAGGCCTGTTAAAAAGCCTCGAAACGAGAAGAATGCAAATGAACTGTGATAGCTTTAAAACAGTCCACACGCGGAGTGTGAAGGGTGGAAGATGGTGAATTATTTATTATTCTTTGGCTTAGGTCTCAGCTCTTTGCAAGTCTTCATGCCCTTGGTGGCTATCTATTGAGACTAAAATAAAATCACCTTGAATGCCTTGTCCACCGACAGTAGAAGCCCCAGCATCTCTGGCAATATCTTCGAGGAGTCTTAGGGCGGGGCTCTATTTGTCCCAGTTCCCTCTAGCTCCAATTTCCCATCCTTCCTGAATTCTCAACCCTGCTCCAATTTTCATCTTCTTCAGGTATCAGAATTTCCTGGCCCATCACTGGAGCCTACCTTAGTTTTTGCATATCCCCTGCAGTACTATGGACACTAGCCTTGGCATGTAGAGACCTTCCATGGGGATTTGAAGAATAGGTTGTGGTTACACTGCAGCACAGCAAACAACCTAAAATTCAACGCCAGTGACTCCTTTTTTAACAGCCCTTACCAGTTAAAACTCCTCACTGTCATCTCTTTGCAAAGAGCTCCAACCCGCTTCCACCCAGATTGACCTCCTTTCCCTTCTCTTGTCTCCCATCAGGCGTCAGCCCCTCCACTTCTGTCACTATTCTACCTGCCCCTCTTGTTTGGTCCTGGCACAGGGGAATCACATCTCCTGGGAATTTTTTTTTAGATACCCATACATGGACCAATCACATCAGAGGCTCTGGAGGTTGGGTACATGCATGCATATTTTCTTCAAAGCTCCTCAGATGATTCTAATGCATAGCCAAGGTTGGAAGTCCTGGGGGGAAAGCTCACCTTCCATACTCCAGAAAGTCATCAAAGTATTTAGCAGAACAAAAGACAATTCTCTCCCTCAAAGAACTGATGCCAGTTTTTTTTTTTAACTGAACATTACTTTCCCTGCCACAGTGTTACTTTAAGCAGTTTGCCAGTGATCCACACTCTATTATCCAGAGGTCAGGATCACTCTCCAATGTGAGCATTTCTTGGTGAGTCCCTTGCTCACCTGCCCTGGATCATTTTCCTAGGTCACAGAGTAACAGGGTGGTCAGGGAAGAAACCAAGGAATCCACATAGAGGAACCTGGTGTCTTTGTTGAGAGGTTTTATGGCAGTCAGAAATCCAAACCTAGCATTAGTTTGGAATAATGTTGACAGAAACATTCGCAGCTGTGATGAAAACAAGACAAAGCTAAAAAGCAGCTCCATGGTGCTGTCTTGTTTTAGCAGAGACGAGTTCTTTTTCTGAATATGTCTTTAATTTTCCAAATAAGTATGATTTCCACCTAATTTTGTATTTAACCACTAATGTCATCAGCCTAATGTTGTGTGTCCTTAGCAAGCCTCTCAACTTTTCTGAACTTATCTAAAATCAGAGGATTGGGCCTGGTGAGCTCTAAAGCCGTTACTGATTTCCTATGAGTTTATAATACCCTGCCCCCTCCAACACACACACACCATTTCTTTTATTTATTTATAGCCTACGGAATGATGTTGCATATACGTCCTCTCCTTTGTCATCCTAACAACCCCGTGAAGACGGTAAGCAGGGCAGGAATTAGTATCCATTTTTCTAGCAAAGAAATTTCATATTCAGAGAGCACAGTGACTGGCCTGAGTACACATCGCCAGGACATGGCAGGGCCTTTGCTTTGAACGAAGTCCTCTTACTCTGATTTAGGAACCCTTTCTCGCCGTCAGGCCTCATCTCTACTGTTGCCTTGCTACCACTATCTCTCTTCATGTACATATGCATACACCTCTAACTCACAGAGGCTAAATTCCCCGCAGAGAATGCCACCTGACAAGGACTGATCAAGAGAGTTAGATACCCAGGAGTATCCATACCTTCTGTTTCCCGGAGGGAAGACAGAACACAGGCCTGGCAACTATGACCCACTCACAGACTTTTCTGCCCATTTCCCATTCCATCCTGTGGTGCCCTCATGGATTCAATCCAGAGACTCTGCATATCTGCTCTCAGGACAGGTGCTGAGAGTCTGAACAAGTCTATGTCACCTACCCCTGGGAGAAAGCATTTTAGACTCTCTTTATGGGGAAAGAAAGAGTAATTCATAACCTGATAGAATTGGGCCTAGTGCAAAGCTGCTTGAACGTTCACTGATTATTGGGTTTCTGGATCTCAGACCCAGAGGGCTTGGTGCAGAGCTGGCCATCTTCCTGCCTTAGGTCAAACCTGTCACATGGCAGCAGCAACAGGAGAGACTCTGGGAGGCTGAGCCCTGCTGAAGCAGTCCCCTCCCATTATGTGAGTCAGGCCCTATGTCCTTCTATAGGGTCTTTCTGTGCTTGCCTGGGAGCAGAGCAATCCAGTCCCACCCACAAGGGAAACTGAGCCCTGCTCTCTTCGAAGCTCAGAGCTGGTGTCATGAGATTAAGAGTTCTTGGGAATTCCAGGCTAAGCAGGTGACTTTGGGGTACCAGCCTCCTAGAGTAGGATGTTTGTGATTTTGAGTTTCTTCTATAAATCTCTGCAAGCTCAAGTCTGTGCAGAAAACCTTGGGTGAGAGAGAGAAGGAGGATGAGTTGTGGGAGAGTGTGGATGCCCTTAAAATGCCACTGAGAAACTGTTGTGTGAGGGTCTATTTCACCACCTATTGCTGGGAACTGTAATAAAATCTCCCTCCTCACCCCCCTCCACATCCTTCCCCCGTGCTGTTCTCTGAGACCCAGGCTTGGGGACTGAACACATATGGGTCTAGTTGGTGGATGCTGTTGTCCTCCGAGGCCGTAAATTCAGACCGCCACAAATCAGCTTCAGCGCAACTTCACATTAAAGTCCTGGTGTCCAGGCTGAAATACGGCTGCACGTGCTCCCTTCTGCACCACCGGCCTGCTGGAGATGCCACCCTGTCACAGATGGTTTATGGAGCAGGGCAGGGAGAATGGAGCACAGTGGCCGGCTACCACCCCAGCCAAGGCGCCTGCCAGCTTTGATCTCCTGCTGGTCAGCCCCTCGTCATCATCGATGGTGAGCAGTTCCTGACCACAGCATTGTCCGTGCTGACTGTTGTCTTCCCCAAGTAACTCTGTGACATCTCACTGTCACCAGCTAAATACAGAGCATTCCGAGTCCTTGCTTTTCCAGGTGCTGAACAGCTGACACAGAGTCTGCTCATCCCTTTGCATGAAAATGCTCCTCCTTGGAGGCCCTACTAGAAGAATCTGAGCTTGGTACAGGCAGGACATTAATGGAAAGCAAGTTTCAAACACTGAGTTTCCTGAGTTCCAGGACATACCTAGCCTTGCAGATCAAGAACAAATATACATGCGTCTCAAAAGTGGTCTGTCCCATCATCCTGCCTTCCCAACTCAAGATAAGTCCATATCCACAGGCTGAGGCAGCATGGGTGGACCTCAATGAGGCCAAGCCCAGAACATGAGCATGGAGCTCTCCCATGGCCTGAGGTCTCAGAGGAAACCTGAAGCCAGCAGGGCTGCTTTCCTGGCCCCTCCGGTGATTCTGCATGGGAAGCTGAACTCAAAAGACTGATAGATATCACCTTTGCCCAGTTCCCTTTTAGGCTGGCAGATGGAGAAGAAAGTTTGGGAGTATTTCAAGAAGTCTCATTATTGCTCAGTCACCCCCATGTTCATTCCCTGGCATCCACTCAGTCACCACCACATTCATTCCCTGGCATTCACTGAGTGTTCACATGGCGTTAGGCACCTTTCTAGACACCACAGGAATATTATAAAGATCTGAATTTTTGCCCTTAAGGAACTTCGGTTTTGCAAAAAGGTGAGGTGTCCACGGAGAACCCAAGGCTCCAATGCCATACAGCAGCCGCACAGGCAAGACAATGGGAGCTCCTAGGGGAAATGGACCAGACCTGGGAGGGTCAGCAAAGGCCTCCTGAAGGAGCCAGGCTTCCTCTGGGAGGCTGGAAATGGGTGGAATTGTGTTCCCCCAAAACATATGTTGGAGTTCTGCCCCCCATACCTCAGGGTGGGACCTAATTTGAAAAGAAGATGGTTGCAGGTGTAACTAGTTAGGATGAGGCCATGCTGCAGGAGGAGGTCCTCCATCTAATATCACTGGTATCCTCATAGAAAGAGGAGATACACAGAGAGATGACGGCCATGTCATAACAGCAGCCATGTGAAGATGGAGGTGGAGACTGGAGTGAGGCGTCCACAAGCCCAGGCATGCCCAGGTGAAAGGCATGGGGCACTTTTTTTTCAGAGTACCCAAAATGAATCAACCCGCCTACTGCCTACATGCTGGTTTCAAACTTTTAGACTCCAAAACTATATAAGAATGAATTTCTGTTGCTTTAAGTCCAGTGTGCGGTGCTTTGCCTCTACAACCCTTGGAAACAAATACAGGGTTGCGTCTAAAACAAGCAGCAGGGCAGGAAGGGAGTCCCAGGAGCCCAGAGGTGGCAATGAGTATGTGAGCATGGCACAGCAAGAACCCAACCAACTACAACAAAGGATTTCATAAGAGGAATTACAAAAAAACAAATCAGACCTCCTTTCCCCAGAGTTCCCATGAGGGCCTCCTTGTCTTTAGGGAGTCATCCCACCCCTCTGTCCACATGGTGGGAAAAGGAGCCAGGCACGAGGCTTCATCACTTCTCCTCTGGCTTCATCACCTCTCCCTGATGCAGGGATGGGTAAGGAGTGGGCATCTGACCCAGGCAGCACGGCCACCCTGCTCTATCTTCTTGGTCATAGCAACTGGTCCATGATGGACACTGCACCAAGGGAAACCCATTCGAGACTTCTTATTTTGATTATTATTAGAACTGGTAGAAAGGAGATTTTTACTCTCTGGTCTCAGGTCTGTGAAACATGAACTGGAAGCTCCCACAGCCATGTCCCCTTAATGTGAATAAAAAAGAGGAGAAAGAATGACCTATCATTCAAGCCGCTGGTCTGGTCACGGAGGTTCCTGGAAATGCCACCTGAATTTTTGCCTTGCTCCTTTCTAATTCTTCCATCGATTCTGAAAACTATCCCAGTAGCCTTCCCTCCTCATTCAAAAACAAAAATAAAAATAATTTTGTTTAAACTAACTCAAATAGATTTTGGCTACTTGCTATCAAAGGAGACTCAACCAGGACTTCATGGAAGAAAGCACATTGCCTATATCCCAAAGATCTTCAGATACCAGGCAGCACAGAGAGCCTAGGAGCACACGAGACAAGAGAGAAATGGGGGGCACACTTCATCCTTTTATCAGACACCCACTCCTGTGATCATTTCATTAATCTATTCAAGAGAGAAATGGGGTGCGCACTTCACCCTTTTATCAGACACCCACTCCTGTGATCATTTCATTAATCTATTTAAGAGAGAAATGGGGGTGCACTTCACCCTTTTATCAGACACCCACTCCTGTGATCATTTCATTAATCTATTCATGAGAGAGGAGAACTCATGGCCTAATTACCTCTTAAAGGCCCCACCTATTAATTCTAATAGCAATTAAATTTCAACATGAGATTTAGAGGGGTTATTCAAACCACAGCATTCTGCCCTTGGCCCCTAAAATTCATGTCCTTCTCACATACAAAACACATGCATTCCATCTCAATAGCCCCAAAAGTCTTAACTTGTTCCAGCATAAACTCAAAAGTCCAAAGTCTCATCTAACTCAGATATGGATGGCTGAGTCCCAAAGCACAATTCATCCTGAGGCAAATCCCCTCCAGCTATAAGCCTGTAAAATCAAAGTAAGTTATCTACTTCTCAAATGCAATGCTGAGACAGACTTAGAATAGACATTCCTACTGCAAAAAGGAGTAACAAGAAAGAAGAGGGCAGTAAGAGGTCTCGAGGAAGTCCAAACCCAATAGGGAAACCAACATTAAGTCTTTTTCTTTGTGTGTTTGTTTTTTGTTTTGTTTTGTTTTGAGATGGAGTTTTACCCTGTCTCCCAGGCTGGAGTGCAGTGGCGCGATTCAGCTCACTCAACCTCCATCTCTCAGGTTCAAGCGATTCTCCTGTCTCAGCCTCCTCAGTAGCTGAGACTACAGGTGTGTGCCACAACACCCAGGTGATTTTTGTATTTTTTAACAAAGACAGGGTTTCACTATGTTGGCCAGGCTGATCTCAAATTCCTGACCTCAGATGAACCACCCACCTCGGCCTCCCAAAATGCTGGGATTACAGGGGTGAGCCACCTCACCCCACACAACATCAAGTCTCAAAGCAAGAGAATAAACTTTGATTCTATATTCTGCTTCCTGGCCACACTGCCGTGGGAATTGGGCCTCCAAGGTCTCAGGCAGTCCCACCCCTATGGCTCTGCTGGCTCAGCCTTCCCAGCAGCTCTCAAGGACTGCAGTCTTGTACCTGCAGCTTTCCCAGGCTGGAGTTGCATATTAGTGACTCGCAAGTCCTGGGGTCTCTGAGGTGGCCTTGCTCTCTGGGCTCTACTAGGTGTTCCCTGGTGGGAATGCTCTGTAGCAGTTCTACCCCTGCAGCACGTTTCTGCCTGGGCCCCTAGGCCCTCTGCAATATCTCTCCTCAAAATCAGAAGGATGCCCTTCTCCACAGCTCTGGCATTTTGCATAACCACAGAATTAGTACCAAGTAGACACTGCTAAGGTTTACAGCACGTACCTTCCAGAGTGGCAAGACAAGCCACACAAGAACGCACTTGAGTCATGGCTAGGGCAGAGAGGAGCTCTGTGCCAGAATGCAGGGCACAGAAACCTGAGAGGAACCCTGGGCCTATGCCCCGAAATCATTCTGCCCTCCTAGAGCTCTGAGTCTGTGATGGAAGCGGGCAGCCTCAGAGACTTTTGATGGCTTCAGAGTCTTTCTTCCATTGTCTTGATAAATACTACCTGGCTCTCTTCTATCCATGATAATCTCTTTATCAAAAATGGCTTGGTCACATCCTTAGTATTCTCTCCCAAACATGCTTTTTTACTCTCTACATGGACAGACTATAAATTTTTCAAATATCTCCATTCTGCTTTTCTTTTCATTATAAATTTTATCTTTAAGTCATTTCTTTGCTCTTGCATCTTACCGTACACAGTTACAAGTAACCACACAGCAGCTTCAATTCTTTGTTTCTTAAATATTTCTTCTACCAAATATCCTAGTTCTACTTCCCATAAAGCCCTAGGACACAGACACCATTCCACCAAGTTTCTGCAACTACATAAAAAGGATACATTTTACTTTCATTTCCAATCCTTTGTTCCTCATTTCCATCTAAGACTTCATCAGAATGGCCTTTACTATCCATGTGTCTACTAACATTCTGGTTATGACCACTTAAGTAATCTCTAAGAAGGTCAGACTTTCCATTTGGCTCTCCCCTTCTGGCCCTTCACCGAAAACACCTTTAATGCTCTGTTTATGGCAACACAGGCTTTCTTAGCATTCTCCTTCAAACTCTTCCAGCCTGTACTTATTACTCAGTTCCGAAGTGGCTTCCACATTTCAGGTATTTTGGGTAGCAACAGCTCCACTTCTTGGGACTAATCTTCTGCCTTAGTCCATTTTCTGCTGCAATAACAGAATACCACAGACTAGATAATTTACTAAGAATGGAAGCTTATTTGGCTCAGGGTTACGGAGCCTGGGAATTCCAAGAGCATGGTGCTGGCATCTGGTGAGGGTCATCCCATGGCAGAAGCGTAAAGCAGAAGCAAGAACACAAGACAGAGAGAAAAATGGGAACTGAACTTCATCTTTTTATCAGGAACCCACTCCCACAATAACTACCCTATTCCCACAATAACAGCATTAACCCATTCATGAGGGCCGAACCCTCATGGCTTAATCATCTCTTAAAGTAATACTGTTACAATGGACATTACATTTCAAAATTCTTTTTGGAGGGGACTGTTAGATATAGGGAACTCCAAGTTTCTCTTCAAAGAATCAGTATGTCAATATGTTCATCAGTCTTATTGTTTATTTCTCCATTTTAAAGTTTAACTTCCTTGTAGTTTCAGTAAGCAACCTTTTAGACCAGTTCTAATCAGTAGTTCACATCTGTTCCCCTGGTCCCTTGCTCCAGCCTGACTCAACCCAGTCACCTGTTCCAGTCAACTGCCCTGGTCAACTGCTTTGACCTGAGTCATCCCTGGTCACCTGCTCTGACCTGTGCTGTAACCATCCTTCCTGCTTCTTGCCAAACTACCCACCCCACTACTGTGGCTCGTACCTCTGCTCTCTTTAAAATAGCCAATCGGAATTAGCTTATACTGTGCAGTTTAACCCTACCCAACAGGGGAATGACACAGCAGTAGAGGCTACCTGCATCAGGAATAAGAACCCCTTTCCCTCCCTTGTTCAGGTGTGCACTTACCACTGCTCCATCTCTGAGACACACCCTTCTATAGAAGTAAATTGCCTTGCTGCAGAAATTCGTATTCGAGTGCTACTTCCTTTGCAGCACTGAAAATTTACATATAACAGGACACTAAAACCACAGCAACACCCTTCTGAGAAGTAGCAGCACAGAAGCTATTATTCTCAGTAAAATCCTTCATTTCCCCTTCTATAAGCAATGAGGTGCCCTTATAAAGGTAAGAACCAAAGAAGGTGTCATCCTTCACTGACAATAAGTGAGCACCCTCAGATACCCAGTCATTTAGTCAACAATCCCATAGTCAACCCCACAGTCAAGAGCTGTTAGGAGTATGAAGATATATGTAATAGAATTTTATCCTCTGAGCAATGTAGTCAGCTAGAGGTGGTGATACGCATTTACATAATCTTGATCAAAGGTCATACCAAGAAAGAAGGGTAAATAATGCTTTGGCAGCTCAGAAGCCAGTGCCTCTAAGTTTTCCTACCTCCTTAATCAAGCAGTTGTGCTGCAGTAAATAGAGCCCTGGACAGATTTTTTCTTTATGAGTTAACCTAAGATAAGTTACTCCATTTCTCAGAATCTCAATGTCTTCATTTTTTAAATGGATATAAGAATTCTGCTAGGCTATCTCACAGGATTGTTGTAAGGTTCTAACAAGAGAGAAAAATATCTATTAAATTGTTTAGAACCTGAAAACCCTTAGGCAAAATGCACTACACATTCTGGTTAGGAGAAGCCAGTCTTTACACACAGGTTCTTGCCACTCGAAGTGTGACCCACTTCAGTCTGTGCTGATTTATAAATCTCATACCCTATCTCAAAAGTTGGAAATCCCAATTTGCAAGATCCTTCAGGCATGCAAATTAAAGTTTGTATTTATATGCAAGTTACGGTTTGACAGCACTCAACTGGGCTGTTCCTAGCATAATGTTATTATAATCTGACAGAGAAGAAAATCCACTTTAAGGTATAACTGATACAGGAGCAAAAGCAGGAACCAGAGCTGCCCAGTTATGTTTTGGGCTTGCTGCCACTCAAATCAAGATGGGCCTCCTCAGAACCAGGGATGTGCACAGGGACATTAGCTGTCTGGAGCACAGGATGCAGGATCCACAGTCTGGGAACCAAATCTGGAACCAGCCTTTGGTGCACAGAAACCTTGGTCCTGCCAGCT